>NC_052959.1:22798214-23478451 GCF_013358895.1 Oreochromis aureus
ACCGACCCCTCGCTCTGATCCAGGGACAGGTTCATGTCGGGGGCGACCAGCGTGCGACGCTTACGTTGGGTCATGGATTCGCCGACATTCAGAGTGGTGGGAGGATCTAAGACAAAATGTTAGGAAAGTATGGATACACCTTATAAATATAAACATGTATGTGTCTGTATGAAAAATATAATGGTGTCTATTTAGTCCACTCACTGGTCCTGCTGTCAGAGAGGCCACATGCATCTCCATCCTCTGGCAGTGGCCTGCAGGGAAAGACATGAATGCATCATAAATAAACAGTTAAATTAGAAATAATTGTACATACATAGGAATTATATCTGGCTTAATGTTTTCCTGCTGCCAAGTAATGATTGTTTTGGCTGTTATATAATTGTAAGTTATAAGCACAACTGTTAAACTAAATAAGCAGCGATGATGGAAACCACTAAAAAATCATGAAGTACTAACAGTCATTCTCAGCATTTTGCTCTTCGCCTTTGTTTTTAGAGAGGCTGCGATGTGAGACCTGATTTAAATATATTTCGCCCTGTCGTTTGAGAAAGCAACACCAGCAATTACCAACTCCCCTCTGATTTTATAATAGGACAGCTGAAACCTCGGTGAGGGGCTGAGCAGGCTAGATTAGAGTGCACACACATATGCAGACAGGCAATAACACAGACTTGCATACACAGACAAACACACCCTGAAACACCACAAGTATGGACTGATGGAGCTGCTGGATAATTGCTGTTATTAAATTGTCAGTAGCTATGTAGAAGCAAGGTTAGGACCGCACCGACAAGTATTCAAGAGCGAATTAAGCAGTAGGGAAGAGAAAAACAATTTTCAGTGTTAAATCATTTGTTTCTAACGCAGACCTCCAGGTCTGAAATTCCCCCAGATGAAACACAATATTCCACTTCTCTTACCTAATATTCCACCACCATAATTTGTGTGAAGTCATCCTGAGATATTTTTAACCTTGTTAAATGCATTAAACACACACATTAGTGATTCTGGGCAACATTTAAACACAAAAGCATTTTTCAGACATTCACAGGACTTTGCTGCATGTACTGTGTGTGAATGTGTTTGGAAGATAATGAAAGTTTCTCTGATCAGCTTCTAAAAGCATATTTCCCCTGCTGTCAAAGAAAGATTTTGGCCAGCAGTAGAGCGAGTGGCTAGTCTCCCATAGCTTGGACACTGTGAGGTATTTGACTGCTCCTTTTTTTCCATCTGCTGGTTGCTATTTTGTTCGCTGACTTGCTACAGCCTCATCACATAACACCTGATGACTACATCATGGAAAGTACACACCTGCTTCCTTTCGGCCCTCTGTGCACTCACACAACATGTGACAGACTTTCCATCGAAGCTTGATCTCTTTGAAAAAGCTTCTGCGCAAATCAGACAAACTGCACGCACAAACACAGACTGTTTTTTTCTGTCTCATACCTGGGGAAGTCCTCATCCTGCCACTCGTCCTTAACTTCCATGCTGTCCATGCGTAAAGTGGCTTCTGCTGTACCCATCCTTTGACAGCGAGGATGGGCTTCAGCTCGCTGTAACAGGCAAGCAAACAAAAGAATTCATCGAGCCGTTCACCAGGAAGTTCACCGAATGGTTTAAGACACTGCAAAAACATTCAGTCGTTGCAGCCTTATTAAAGTAGACACTCCACCCAAATTGCACAACCTGAATGATATCTTTTTCTGGCTTCTTATACTTGTCTTTATTACAAACTGAAAGTGGAGATAGATGAGCGTGGCTGCTTAATGATCAGGATTTAACATAAAAAAGTTTTCTTTGTTTGCTTAGACGCTTAACCTGACCTGTCAATCATTCAGGCATTAAAAAGAGACCTAACTCAAGGGATGAACCAGTGTTGTGTAACCACTTAACAGAAAATCTGGGGAAGAACCTGTTTTAAATTATATCTTTAGGCACTTTGTTACTAGCAGCCTGTCGTGAAACACATAATTTGTTCCCGTTTCTTTGGTTGAATCTGTGAAAAACACCACAGATAACACCATGTGACAGACATAAAATAACATTTTTGCACCAACAAGGTGTTTCCCCAAAAACTCTTAGCTGAAAACTCTGCATATCTTGGCATGGTTTGCTAAAAAAAAAAATGAAGAAACTGATCATGTCGAGGTGGAAAGAAGTATCAGACTTAAAATCGATCTACTGCAGATGAACAGCATCGGAAAGTCATGGTCTTGTAAAATGAAAAAAACAAAACAAAACAGAAAAGACGTGATACAGAATATGAGAGATGCATCTGGCCTCTAAGTTGATGCATCTCTCGTCTCCTCATTGACATCTCCTCAGAAATGACCTCAGTAGAAGGGTGGCTGCACGAAACTATTCCTAAGAAAGGGAAGCAGGGAGAAAAGGCTGGCCAAATTACACAAGAACTAGACTGAAAACCATCCATAAACAGGTCTTATGGAGGGGTGAATGTTTAAGGTCAGGGGAGCAATATAAGAGTGTTTATAGTCATCTGTAAAACATGGTTGGGACTGAATTTCAGTCGGTGGTGTTAGGAATTATGTCAAACATAAATGCAGAAAAGAACCATCAGATTTTGATCCAGCATGCAAGACCATCTGGAAAATGTCAGATTGGAAACAATATCATTTTTTTCAGCATGACATTGATCCCAAACACACTGTAAATGCTGCAAAACACACTTGGATAGAACAAATCCCACAATGGAGCACTACCAGAGCCCAGACCTCAACATTACTGGAGCAGTGTGGGATCATCTTGACAGAGGATGCATTAAAAGTCACAGTATGCACAGTATTGTCTCTAGTTGCATCATGAGAAATGTGTCATGTCTGGAGCTTGACCCTTGGAGGTGACACAAAAATTTGGATATGTCACCCTCCTCTGATTCTGTTTCAGCTTCTCTCTGTTAAATAAAATCAACTTCATTATGTAGCTGTTGCACTAAAGTAGTTGAGCATATCGGGTGAAGCAATGGACTCAGAGGATTTAGAGACTGGAATTGGACGATCAGGAAAGCAGACTAGATGCATTGTCTTGTTTGTGTCGGGCAGACTGTATTTAAAGAACAAAATCTGAACCCAAGAACAATTTAGCCCTAAGTGTTCTGCAGTTAAATCACAGAAATAACAGTTTGACATAACCAAGTCCCAGTGGGTTTCCTTCCCCATGATCCCTGGGGAAGGCGACAGAAATAAAACATCCAATTGCTCAAACAATACAGATCCTCAGGGCACAACAAGCACGTGCTTCTGTAAAGCAGATCGTGATCTGAGCTTTCATATTATATAGAATCAAAGCAGATATCTCCCTCCATGGCATCATGCTCTATATTTGGTATTTGATGTAAAGGTTCACAGTGTTTTATTTATAGCAGCCTGACCATCAGGAATTAGTCAAGCACAAAGTAAACATCATGTGTAAGTCTTGTGTCTCCCTATGTCACTCTCCTAGCCAGAGTTCATCAGGCTACAGACGCAGACTTTACTGTGATCCATTTGTCCACTGGGTTGGCACTGATGTGTGGAATAAAAAAACAGCAAATGTGGGCTAAAAGGTGCAGGTCCTCTGGCTACATGTTCCCGGTACAGCTGCAATGTGAATGGATTCTAAATGATGGAGAAAAGAGCTATTTGCACTGCATTGCCCGATGAGAAAGTTCCAGTGTTTGGTGCAGATTTGATGAGGAAATCCTTAAATGCCATTTTAACTGAGACCTTTCTGGTTAAATTACATTTCAAGTAGCCTCTGATCTCACACGATGACTGCATGTGGTTTATTGTGGTGCGCACGTCTCTTTCTAAGGCTCAGCTGCATGCACAGTGAACTGCTGATTGATGGACACAAAGTAATGTTGCAGCGGCACGTGTTTGGTGGGGATTTATGTCCAGATGGCAGGCCTGCCCTCATTTCCCAAACTCTGTCTCGTGAACTATTGATGCTGGTGCGCTTGGCAAACCTGAGACCTGGAACAGGCACAACACTTGCATAAATGTTACCACATACTTTTTTCTGACAAGTACTCTTTCTTTGATACACAACAGGTGGGATCAAGTGAAGCGGAGAGGTAGTTTTCGCTCGTCTCTGTTATGAAATCATTTACTCAAAGATAAGCATCAATAGAACAGTTGAAGATGAAAGGCAACAGAGAGGTGGTCATGTACAGCCTGAAGAGAATGATGTCAAAAGCCTAAAAACTTCTCATCTTTTTAACATCTCTTAATATCTCTGACAACACTGGAAACAAAGTAAAAAAAAAAAAAAGATCTGTTTGAAGAGTGTGACACCTGAAATCTGCTTCATCCTGACTGTGTAGTTGCAGTTTGATCAGCTTGTATTCACAGAAAACCAGCGGCTCCCACGACTGTCATCCCACTGTGATCTAAACATTTCCCTTTTTTCTTTTTGAGCCCGCTCCACTTCAGAACAATCAAACTGATAATAAAAAGAATAATCTTGGGTCTTACTGTATCACTCTTATTGAGAAGCTGACAAAGAAAATTTTTGTTTGCGTGGCCTTTAAATGCGTGCAAAGAAGCTATTGTGTCACGACTGCCAGCCCTCAATTAGCAGACACATGAAAACCGTCTCAGTGATTAATTGCGTGCAGTTGCAAAAGGAAACAAAGCACTGAATGTCACGTTTGATGACTTGCCCTCTGGGCCTCCCATCAGTAGAATCTGGTCAGAAGAAGAGCTCTTTATGAGAGCGGAAAGCGGAGAAAACCATGGTTTAAAAGCAGGATACTCACATACTGTAATTACAAAGGCTTTCTGCTTCCCTTTCAGATGGTCCCCCTTCCTTAAAGCTGCTGAGTGTGGATCATCGCTGATTACGTCTGCAGGTGTGTGCTGAGGGCCTGGGCTGCTGGACAATTCTTGTTGTTTACCCCTGCTGTTAATGGAGGCTGAGGCAGAAACTGTGTCCTCCTGTAGAGAGGCGAATGAGAGGAGAGTCTGTCACCATGCAGCAGAAACCATCCTGCTCTCACCTTCCCAGCGTCCTCTCTGTGCTGCTTTCCGATCAAAATAACAATAATCCTGACCGTGTACTTTAGCATGTTTTATGATGATCACTCTCCTCCTCCTCCCTCCACCAACACTAATGCCCCCACCCCAGGCTTTAATCCTGCTGCGATGATGTCAGCCGTATGGGAACAGTGTTATGATGGTTACGTAATAACAACTGCCTACCTTCTCTTTGATTCTGTCAGGCCACTCGGAGTCAGGATCACCTGTTTCCCTCACATTCAGTCCATTCTGGATTCTCCATCACTGACAGAGTTTGTTTCCTCCGGAGAGCAGGAAAAAATGGATGTTTCTATTTCAGCGCTGTTCCCTGGCAACAGCATCTTCACCCCTCACGCGCACAGTCTCTCGTTCTCTCTCTCTCGTTTTTTTCCCACCATCTCTTATAACCTCCCTCGATGAAGCCCCTCCTCCACAGAGATTCCCCTCCTTTGCTCCTGCTTGCTGGCGCTGACGCTAATTCACCTTCCTCCCTGTCTCCCCTGCGGTCCTCACAGCTGCACACAGCTCTCCGCAGTGTCACCGCACACGGAGTGGCATCCCTCCGGCATTGCCCTCAATACCCAAAAGGAGCACAACTTCCAGCTCTTCAGCTCAGGCAGAAAAATTTAATTCAGGTGTTTTTACACTTCATATTAACAACATTTCACTGCACAGCACTAAAATATGCCTTATTTATACAATAAGCGCTTAGCAGATGCAAATTTTGCATTAAGCAGCAGTTTTATCTTTGTAAGAAATCACTTATTTTGTTGATGTTTACTGGAATAAGGACGATTCTATTTCGTTTCTACTTTATTTCGCAGAAAATCATCTGTAGCTTTAGATTTGTGGCTTCTAATGTTGTTATTAGTTCCTTTTTAATAGTTAATAAGGTGACAAAATATCACATGTTGATATTTTGGATTATTTTCCTCAACAAAAGCATGCTTTTGTAACAATTTAGTTTAGTTTTTTAGTTACTTGAACTCATAGTTATTTTTATTTTATTTTTTAAAAAAGCAGTCTTAATGCTAATTAACTATGTCGTGTTCTTCTTCTTTATTTTTTCATTTTTGTCTTTTTGCCACCAGGTGGCGTGAGAGTGCTCCACAAGTCAAACTCTGAGTAAAATAAGAGTTGGGCTGAGCTGTATTACAGTTTTTAAGGCTAGCATATTCAGCACCCTAATTTAGAAATAAGAAATTTAATCCTGTGACATGTGCCACAAAAAATACAGCTCTGCTTCCTGGAGAAAGCAAACATCTGTTACTTTCATTCTAGCAGTCTGGAATAAGAAGCCAAAGGTTTCATCAGGCTACATTAACGTGATGTGCAATACTATTACTAACAACACTGTTAGTTTTGCCCTGAAGGTGTTAATATTTTACTTATTATACAGAGCTCATCATTTTATGCTTAGTTTGCAGTGCTGTAGGAGGTGGCAGTTCGTGAGAGATGAATCTTTACTGGTCCCACAGCAGGAACATTTTAAGTGCTTCAGCAGCAAAGAGATAAAAGGTAATAATAAATAGAAAAAATAATTATATAAAAGGTGAGGAATAGGATGATAATAAAATATAATGTTAAAGTAGACGGATGATCATAATGGCTTATGTTACTTACACAGGGAGCATTGCTGTTTCATAATATTTTACATAATCCATCCATCCATCCATTCGCTTCCGCTTCTCCTTTTCAGGGTCGCGGGGGGCGCTGGAGCCTATCCCAGCTGTCATGGGGCGAGAGGCGGGGTACACCCTGGACAGGTCGCCAGTCTGTCGCAGGGCCAACACACAAGGACAGACAACCATTCACACTCACATTCGCTCGCACATTCACACCTAATATTGGACAAAAACAGTTACGTGCATGTCAGTGCTGCGATTTTATCTAATGAGCAGTGTTGATTGTAAAGTCTGACCGCAGCAGGAAGGAAGGACCTGTGATGTCTTCACCTGAGTCTCCTGAGCAGATGCAGTCTGTGATCTACTCTTTCTTGAATAGATCACAGAACATCAAGGTACTTAAAGGAATTCATAATTTCAATCTCTTCTCTTTTCTGGTTCAGGCAGAGAAGCTTTGCACCTTCTGGAGTCTAACATCTGTTCTTTGTTTTTTTCCACCTTGCGTCTGGAGGATTTTGGGGTATGAACGGCCAGGTTACTGCTAAGCATCTAAGTCTGATTTAAGTATGGATTATGACTAGGACCCTGCAGAATGTTCATGGACATTCTCCTTCAGGATTTTCTGGTAGAAAGCAGAACTCATCATTCCATCAATTACAGCAAGTCATTAAGTAGCAAAGCAACATCAGACCATCACAATACCACACCACTATGCTCTGTTAGTTTAACGCCAAATGTAGTGAGACACAAACCTTCTAAATATTTGAACTTTTCTCTTGTAAGTCCACAGATTTCCCAAAAATCTTCGGGATGACAATCAAGATGTTTTTGGCAAATGTGAGACGAGCCTTTGTGACCTTTTTGGTCCACAGTGGTTTTCTCCTTGGACCTCTCTCATGGGTGCCACTTTTGTTCAGTCTCTTTATTATTGATGACTCATGAACACTTGCTTTAACTGAAACAAGTGAGGCCTGCAGTTCTTTAGGTGACGTTTTAAGGTGCCGGCCACGGCTGTGAAGGTTCACCGCTGTTCCAGGTTTTCTCCATTTGCAGATAATGAATCTCACTGAAGTCCTGAAACCTCAGAAATGGCTTTGCAACCTTTTCCAGACTGATAGATATCAGTCAAATCTATATCTGACAAATATGCAGAAAACCAAAAATCAGGAAGGAGGCAAATACCTTTTCGCAGCACTGTATGTCTTAGCCTGGAGCTCCCCCAATCGAAATATCTTAATTTTCCAAAAACTTTATCGAGATCTGAAAGAAGTACCGTTACTTACTGCTTTAAATGAAGTGATATATCTGTAGTGGGCAGTCTGGCTAACACCAACACGATCTCCATGAATACCGTGCCCATCTGTGTGACGCCTGCTGAATCAGAATTTGCAATTGTGTCAGTCAGACTAAAGAGGAAATCAGTGTTTGTCCTCTAGTTTCAAGTTACTCAAAATGATGAATGTTTAAAGTCTTAAGCTTGACCAGTCATTTTTGTGGAGGCGATTCTTTCCATATTTGCTCAGCTCTGGTCTTACATGATGCTTTTTCTGCTCTGTTAAATCTGTAGTGAACCACCAAAAGGTAAAAATATTCTAATCATTATTGTACTTCACACAGAGGTCAGATTTCCACTGAGGTAGAAACCAGATAATGGTCAAACAAGAATAAAACCTGCACAAGTAGGTGCAGGTTTTATGCTTTAGTAGGTCAAACACACTGTCTGGGTGTCTGTACCGTAAGTATTACATAAAGAGTAGATCACCTGGAAAAAGTCCAAAACTCGTGGTGAGAGCCTGGAGAATGGGATGAAGAAGAGATTCCCATGCGTCACAAATGGACTTGGTAAAGACGTTGGATTACCAGGTCAGAGGTCAAAGTGAGAGAACACTTGACCACTTTAATCGGTACCTAGTACAGACAGACCTGTACTAGGTACACCTTACTACTACCAGGTTGGACCCCCTTATGTCTTCAGAACAGCCTTAATTCAACAAGGTGCTGAAAACATTCATCACAGGTTTTGGTCCAAAGTCACATGATAGCATCACACAGATGCTGCAGATGATGCAGATCTCCTGTTACACCACATCCTAAAGGTGCTCTATTGGATTGACATCTGGTGACTGTGAACTCGTTGTCATGTTAAGGTATGGAGCAGTAAGGTCAAACGCACTGTTTCTGTGGCCGTACAGTGAGCAGTATTTAAACTGTAGGTTACCTGGAAAAAGTCCAGGAGTCTTGGTGAGAGCCTGAAGGATGGGATAAAGAAGACATCCTATGCGTCACAATCAGTGTTGGGACTAACGCGTTATTAAGTAACGCGTTATAGTAACTACGTTATTATTGTGGTAACGAGCACGGTAACTAGTTATTATGCCAAAACCAGGAACGCGTTACTCGTTACTGGGATTTAGATAGGCTCGTTACTCGTTACTTCGTGTGGTGGATATCGCAGAGCTTCCACAGATTCAATAACATTAGCAAGTGGTGGAAGCCAGCAGGTGGATGAAGGAAAAGGGAGGCAAGAGGAGAGACCCAAGCGGCCGCGGTCCGAAAGTGTCAGGTGAACTGAACTTCAGGTAAGAAGTTATGACCTGCAGTCTGTCTGGGTCAGATATAAACCAAGTTTAGGTGGAGTTTATTTTCGGTATGATGACTTTTTCGTACTGCATGCTAGCTTGCATGACGGAGTTTCTATACAGCTGGGTGGGTGCTATGTTACTGATGTTGAACTTTATTTTGTTCATACGGTTAATTATTAGAGTTGCCAACCGTCCCGTAAAAAACAGAATCGTCTGGTATTCAGAGAAAATATTACGCGTTTCGTACTGAGGTGAAAAGGAACACAGTTTGTCCCGGACTTCAGCTACAATGAAAAAGACACAAAGCTGAAGCTGCACAGCTGCCTCTTCTTCTCTCATTCTCTCCTCTCCTGTTTCTACTTCAATCACGAAACTGATCAATGATCAGCTGATCGGCTTTTCTCTCTTGTTTATTTATCGCCTACTTTGCGCCAGAAAGAGGAAACCAGCGGATGTCGCGTTAAACAACAGCAGCACGTTTAAGCTTGATCAGCTGTTGTTAGAATTTATTTAATATTAATTTCTAGAATCAGCTGATGTTTGCTGGAGCCACAGCTGTAAAGCTGCTGGTCATGATATCGGTTTGGTTATCTGGAGAGAGGAAACATGAAGATGAAACCAGGAGATGTCCTTACTGAATCATCAGAGCTGAACAGGTGATGGAGAAACAGGTTTACCTTTTAGGTGAAATGAATGAGTTGAAGGGAAGTTATGAACTGTTTCTGAGAGACAAATAACACCAGGATCCTTTTCTAAGTAGCTGACAGCTGGTAACTGTGCAGGGGTGGATCTAGCAAAGTGTTGCCAGGGGGCCAGGTAGGGCATTAACAGGGAAAGGGGGGGACAAGGAAATACTTTTCTTTATTATTCTCATTTAAAATGTCTCGCTTTAAAAAAAAATAATTATCTGAGTCTTACAACAAACAATTGATAGATTGATACATATATACCATCAGAACAGTGTACATCACTGTCACAACAGTGTTTATTTTCATTCAAAGGCTTTATGATTTTTCCTATAATGGTGGGCGGTCTCTAGTCAAAATGCCCGGGACTATTTTTTGTCCCAGTCCAGCTCTGTATGCAAGCTCATCTGCAGTCTGGTGTTACCTACATCTTCCTATTCAGAAGGCAGAATTTCCAAGTTCTGAGTACAATCAAAAGCACCACGACTGCAGTTTTTGTGTTGGATGTAAAAAGCAGGCTAGAATCATGGCGGCGGTCAACGACGGTCCAGGCGTGGGATTTCTCTCGTGGAAATGTGCACATTATTTTTCCTTTCTATTGGTAGGTGGCACAGTGCACTTGTGGCAAGTAAGCAAGCTAGAAGACTGGCAATCTTGCTGGGTATCCAGTTATGGAAGCAACACATTAACAAGAGAATTCTGAGTAAAACCAAAGTTACTTTCCCTAGTAACTAGTTACTTTGAAAGTAACGAGTAACTTGAAGTAACTGAGTTACTTTTTTAGAGAAGTAACTAGTAATGTAACTAAGTTACTAATTTAAAGTAACTTACCAAACACTGGTCACAATAGGCTATGGTAAAGACGACGTGGATTACTGGGGCGCAGGTCACAGTAAGCCAATTCTTGACTACTCCTCTGTCTGTCTGTCTGTATACCCGCAGCAAATACCTGTGGTATAAAGCAGGTGAGCTGTAGTGACAGGGTCGCAGCCTAAGCTGTGGCAGGTTGTTATAGCTTGGCAGCATCTCTTTTGTCGTTTGAACTCACAACAAGGACAAGTGAAGAAAGGGATCTGAAAGATGTGCTTGGTCTCTTGTGTGCATTAATGGAGCAAGGACGATTAAAACAATGATCCTAAAGGAGTTTTCAAATTTTGTCAAAAGACCTGAGAAAGTATGACAGACAAAAGCAAAGGAGGTTAAAATAGTAAAAACAAAATACATAATTGAATGGGACCTCAAAAGTTTTCTGTAACTCTAATAATAATCTGTAAATAGCATAACAATAATCAAGCAGTAAATTAAATGAAATCTGATGCCTTCATCAGTGAAAAAATCCCATATGAATTTCTAAAATCTCTCAAGGGATATTTCACTTAGACGTTTCCATCTCAGTATGTTCATTAAGATACACGCAGAAACCACTTTATTAGGTATACCATTTTGAGATGATTTGAGTTTTGAGACATGGTGTGTTATCCTGCTGAAAGAAGCCATCAGAAGATAGGTACGCTGTGGTCATAAAGGGATGGACATGGTCAGCAACAATACTCAAGAGGCTGGTTTATTTGAACAATCAGTTGGGATCCAAAGTATCCCTCACCATTAAAAAAACACCACCACCAACAATTCAATTCAATTCAATTCAATTTTATTTATATAGCGCCAAATCACAACAGAAGTCGCCTCAAGGCGCTTTATATTGTACAGTAGATCGCACAATAATACATACAGAGAAAAACCCAACAATCATATGACCCCTATGAGCAAGCACTTTGGCGACAGTGGGAAGGAAAAACTCCCTTTAACAGGAAGAAACCTCCGGCAGAACCAGGCTCAGGGAGGGCGGGGCCATCTGCTGCGACCGGTTGGGGTGAAAGAAGGAAAACAGGATAAAGACATGCTGTGGAAGAGAGACAGAGATTAATAACAGATATGATTCGATGCAGAGAGGTCTATTAACACATAGTGAGTGAGAAAGGTGACTGGAAGGGAAAAACTCAATGCATCATGGGAATCCCCAGCAGCCTACGTCTATTGCAGCATAACTAAGGGAGGATTCAGGGTCACCTGGTCCAGCCCTAACTATATGCTTTAGCAAAAAGGAAAGTTTGAAGCCTAATCTTGAAAGTAGAGATAGTGTCTGTCTCCCGAATCCAAACTGGAAGCTGGTTCCACAGAAGAGGGGCCTGAAAACTGAAGGCTCTGCCTCCCATTCTACTTTTAAATACTCTAGGAACAACAAGTAAGCCTGCAGTGCGAGAGCGAAGTGCTCTAATAGGGTGATATGGTACTACAAGGTCATTAAGATAAGATGGGGCCTGATTATTTAAGACCTTGTATGTGAGGAGCAGGATTTTGAATTCAATTCAGCAAAATAATATGCAAACCTTCAAATTCTGACCCAGTGCAGTAAGGACAGTGTGTACCAAACTTTTATTTGGTCAGGAGATCAGATAGTAGACAGAATTATAAAATGAATGTAGAAAAATAGAATCTGCATTCAGCCTTAATAGGTGCTTGAAGGCGAGATGGTTCCATGGATCCATGCTTTCATCATCAGCGTCATTTTTCCAATCTTCTTCAATTTTGGTCTGTCTATACCAACTGTAACCTCAGTTTCCTGTTCTTAGCCAACAGGAGTGGAACTCGGTGTTGTCCTCTGCTGTCATGGTTGTAACACTCTGGCTGCATTGAGTTAGTTGCTGTGCTTTGTATCAGTTTGAAGCAATCTGCCCATTCTCCTCTGGCCTCTGACATGAACAAGGCATTTTTACACAGAGAACTGCCGCTCACTGAATATTTTACATTGTCTGTAAATCCAAGAGAAAGTTTCTGTGCAGTTTTTTAGTTCTGGGTGTTACAAAATGTTTATGTTATGAAAGTGTGATGTCCACAACATCCCTAAAATACTCTTTAGCTCTAACTAGGACAATATATGGCAGTCATGGCAGACAGGAACGCTTCTGGACACTTTTGAAGTATCGTTCACCTCTTTAATTCCTGTCTTAACATGCAGATAACCTGCAAAATCATTTTTAACCAATGCAAACTGCACTTAATGTGTGAAAGATACATAAACTGATACAGACATTCTCTGCTTATATCATATGATTTGGCAAGACAGGAAGCCAGGAAAGCTGGGGACAGTGCACAGGACATGACACGCAGTTAATGGCCTCAGGAAAGCTTCAAACCCAGGACTGTGCATCAGCCCTGTAGCACATGGGTTGCCTGCTAAACCCAAAAAACCATTTTTGATGTAAATGTCAGTGATAAGAAAATCTTGCTTTAAAATATGAACCATTTTTATTTCTACTTAAAGGAAATCAAGACAGCTCTGTGGCTGTAGAGTCCAGCATTAAAAACAGTCAATACTGTGAAGCTCAGCAGGAAAAGAATAATATTTTCCAAGTGTATAGCTCATGTTAGCCGTAATATCAACTAAATAACAGTTATAAATAATAATATAGTAACAAAGAGCTGTGCAAAAGAGTTTTCAGTGTTTTAACTTCAAACACAAATAAGTTCAGTATCATTAATGAATAGCTGTATCTGCTGTAGCACCGCTGAATGTAACATCCACTGTGGTAACCACTGTTTATATAAAATGTACGTGCATATGTATGCATTACGGAAGTTATTTATGCTTTACCTACAGTTAGTTTTTATTATTCTATCACACTGGTTCCATTGCAGTGATTAGTGCTGGTTTGACAGGTAGATAATAGTGAACTACACCCAGAGGGTCTATCCTGCTCCATCTTGTTGACAAGATAAACACTCTCCATTGTCTACAGGCTGGCAGTTATGAGGTAAGCTCTTTATCGGTTTTACTCCAGCTACAAGTTATTGACACGGTCTAATCGTCTTGACACACATCTAGGGAAGTTTGTATACAGCTCTTGTAAACAGTATCTTGTTTTAAACATACAAAAATTAATTTTAACGTTACCCTTCTCCTCTCCACCGGCCCGTAGCTTTACGCTTTCCCTGTAGGACTGAAAAAGATTACAGCTGAAATATGGCATTCCTCATGAATCAAATGTTGGGTGACAAGTTGAAGAGTTTTACCGGAGGAGGTGATGAAGGTAACGGTAAAGCAGAAGCAGAAGGAAAGGAAACAGCAGTGTCCAAAGGCATGTCCAGAGAGGAGTTTGAGGAGTACCAGAAGCAGATGGTGGAAGAAAAGTGAGTAAACCTTTGCAGCATTGGATGAAACCGTGAAAAACAGTGCCTTAAAATAATGTTAACAACAGCTAGCATGTTTACAACTATTCAACAATATGTTTTTTGCACTGAAGACACAAACTAGTGGTTAACATTTTTAAATGACAATCTTAGTTTGATGTAAGTGTGAATACTTGTCTGTTATTGTGTGCTTGGACTGGTGGTTTGTCCACAGCATACCCCACCGCTCATCTAATACCGGCTGGGATTAAAATTTATGTAAATGTTTAAATGTTTAACAGTGTGTAATTTTTAAAAAAAGGGAAAGATACAACTCATGTTAAGCACAGGCTGTATTACTCATCGCCAGGATTAGTAATACCAGGCTATCGCGTCATGTTTGTTCCAGAGCTGCAGATAAAAGCATATAGCACTGATAAAAAGTGCCTTTCTTAATATTAAAACCCACTCATGAATTACTATTACATTGTGGACCATAGTAGCAACATTTAAAAAGAAAGAGGTTTGTTTGCATTCCCTGTCAATACAAGCTGTATTCTACATTTCAGACACTTGTATGCTGACCAGATCCCAAAAAACTAAATGCGGTGTGGGACAGGTTAGCATTGGTGGGAGGTGGTCTGAAATTTTCATATGCAAAAAATAACAATACAATAAACTCTGTAGGTTACAGAATTCCAAAGTCCAATGTATTTCTAAGTACAAACAGCCACTTAATTTTGTTTGTAGTAGTTTCCATCATATTCACCCAAATATACAAAACTTGTTACTTTTTGGTGACGCCTACCTTATGGGCAGAGCATTAGACAGGCTAACCTCCACTTCAATGTAATTAACCCTGCTCTCTTCATATGCACTGGGCATAAGCCAGACTTTAGGGCTACTTTGCCTTTTATTATGAGCTGCATGATCTTAAGACTCATTTTGGACTCAACTTCTGCCATTATGAGAAAATACTGTCAGTCAGCATTCTCAAATTGTATTGTTTTCTATAGTGTGTGGGTGTGTATTATGCAGTCTTACTTGTGTGACTACATATGTGACATCAGCGGATGTGAGACAGGCTTATAGTTTAGCTTTAGGTACGGTTTATTCCCTTGAGGCTCAAATTAGCCAGTGAAGCAGATTAAGCTCTGTGTGTAATAACTCGGCACGGTTCGGTTTCAGGAAGCCGCCATTAAACATGTCTGCTAAGCCAGTGCGTTTTAAAACAATAATTATTTAATCACCTTAAAATCTGAAGTGATGCTAAAGTGTAAGCTAATTTCAACTAAGTGAAAAAAGAAGGTCTTAGGGCAGACTATATAACAGATTACAGTAATTTTTGATGTATTATTTACTTATTCAAGTGGCAAATGGCAGTTTAGTCTTAATCCAGTTCAGGCAAGTATGGTGGTCAGAAATGCAGGTTACTGGTAATTTAATAAAGGTAAGTTCAGCAAGAAAAAAAAGACATTTTTGTGTTTTTTTTTTATTATTGTTAATTTTTAAATGTTAGTTTATTTAATTATTTTTAAGTGGCAAATGATGTTTAACAGGAAAAGGAATAGTAGTGTTCATTTAATTAGGGTAAGTTCCCCAATACTAATTTCATTTAATTGGTGTTATTTTTTTATTGTGATTTTTTTAAAGTAGATTTTTGTCTTTATTTAAATGTTTATGAATTTTTAAATTCATAAACATTTAAAAAAAACAAACTTGTTTTACATTTTTTTCTTTAAAGATTATTCAAGCTATATTCTACAACAGGAAGTTGATGGACAACACTGAATAATAATGTTAGTAGAAATGATTAAAAAATTGGTCTGCATCTTTAATTTATTTAGAATTAGTAAAAACAAGAAAAACAAACAACAAATTACCTAACTAAGCTATACAGGATAAGCTAATAATTTACTTTTTCGAGTTACTGTGATTCTATTTGAGGATGAACTGCATTTAAGTAGCTAAATGCTAATATCGCCTTTGTGTATAAATGGCACAGCAATGGGAGTGAACGAGGTGAAGGAGTGCAGCCCTGGCCAAAACATCAAGTAACCCCGGATTTGTGCCAACCGCTAGCTCTCGGTGCAGCTAATCTTATTAAGCAGGGTCAGGTCTGACATTACTGCACCTACAGTTACAGAAGTGGGCTAATAGCACAAATTACGATAGTCTGGTGTTTTCAAGGAGGTTAATCTGAAATCAGGAGGTACATAAGTAAAAGTTCTCTTCTATACCCCCTAAGCTAAACCTTACAGTTCAGTGATGTGCATCAGCAAATTGTTTTTACTAGGTACGCAGCCTTATTGTTATTTTTCTTAAAAATAAATATTGACAGACCAATACCTTGTGTGCCTGGAATTTGAATGAATTTTTAATGAATATATTACACCAATGCAAACCAATAACAACATAAAAAAGTTTTGTATACTCCAAGTTTCACAAATTCTTGAGTGTAACATTAATGAAACACTCACAGTAACCACCAGAGAGCAAATACTGGGCCACCTACAGGAGCCGCCCACCCATGGAGACCCATGCCATGAAACGCCTGCTGCAGTTTCTGCGATGATTTTAATAACAGAGCAGGCTCCCTATTAGGTTCCTATTAAGTTCTCTCTCACAAGTGTTTATAATGGCAGACTGCATGGCTAGGTGTCTGATTTTATACACATCTGGTAATTGGACTTGGATTGGACCAAGAGGTGTGATTTAAAAGTTTTATGAACACATAGAGAAGAAAAGAAAAAAATCAACAGTTTTTAAATGAGTTTTTATAAACACAATGTTGGACAAGGGACTAACTGATAGAGGGTCATATGATTGTTGGGTTTTTCTCTGTATTATTGTAGCATTTACCTTACAATATAAAGCACCTCAAGGCGACTGTTGTTGTGATTTGGCGCTGTATAAATAAAATTGAATTGGAGCATATGATGAGCATCAGCTCATCATCATTTAATTTCTTCTAACCAATAACAAACCTCTCTACTTTAGAAAATTCAAAGTCTGTGTCGAGCAGGTATTATGTATGTATATATATATATATGTAAATATGTATATGTAAGTGATGCTGATGTCATAAATGTCATAAATGTTGTGTGCAATTTTTGGCTCTTAAGACATCAAACAGTAACTTTTGATCTGTGAGGTAACAATAAATCTCCATGATTTCAAAACAGAATTTAAAATTTTGATCAGTTGTTGTTGTTCGACTTTGCATCAGTCCATCTTAATAAATTAGCTGAAATATTTTTTAAACTAGTACATGCTCATCCGAAAGTACTATTTGGCCTGATTGTACTGTTGGCAAATTGATATACTTAATTACATTGAGAAAAAAAGAGGTGGTAGATCTTGTGTGTGTAAATAAAGGATAAATATTGGAGTGATTGTACAAACATTAGCCTATTATTGTGGCTCTCCTGTAATGCTCTGGTCCTGTTCTGCTGCATAAATGTTGGACTTCAGTGGTGGTTGCCAGGCGACGATATGTCATTATAAAATATTAAATATATTGTTTTTTTGTACATAAATTAGATGTTACTGTCATTAAATGAAAATGATATGTTGCATCATATCTCCATGCATGCTAAAAATGGGTCCCATTAGTCTGTTCATAAGTGGTAGCTTGGCAAATGATTTCAGGGGGCCTGAGATGTTCCACTACTCCAAGTTTGGTCCCTCAACGTCTGATCACGTAGGAAGAGTTTGTGGACAAACAGACAGTCACACAACTACTTAATCCTCACAGATCCACACAAGGTCAAACACAATAGATGAAGGCAGGAAAACAAGAGCCGTGCAGTGAGACTTGCTGATCAGCTTAACAAGATAATGTTTCATACGACAGTCTAATTGACGCAGCTGGCAGTCCTGGCATGTCTGCTTCTGCTAACATTACAGTATTATACATGTGATAACATAATGATATGAAAGGAAATATTTACTTACATTAGATATATTTTAGGGATTCTGAGCATCTTGGAAAATATGAGTCACATCCAGATTAAAAATGAATAAATAAATAAATAAATAAAATCATTATACATTAAATGTATGGTAAAAATAAACACAATTACATTCCAGTGATTGATTTACTGTTTCTTTTTCCTTTGATTCACACTCACTACGTGGCACTGTTTGCGTTGTAACTTGTTCCATTTACTGGCTCACATAAAGTGTGTGCATTTTGCAGGATTCAGCGTGACAAGGACTTTGCAACCAAGAAGGCTGAGAGGGCAAATCTCCGAGTGGCTTTAAGAGATAAATATCGACTTCCAGATGTAAGGAACTCTTTAGTTACTATATGTTTAGTTGCATTAACCTTTACATATATCAGTTTATTGTGCCATTTTTCCAAGTGTATCTCATTTACCAATGTTATTTTACTTTTATTATTATTTACTATTTTGATTTATTAATTATATTTATTATTTTTATCACTGTATTACTGTTTTTGATTTTCCTTAAATCATTTATATTACTTCTCTGATCATTTTATGTGTGTGCAGCAGTTTAATGTCTGTACCATTGTGCTTAAATGTTCTATATAATATGTTTACTCGACTTGTATCAACTTAATTTTTACCCAGGTAAGTTTACTCTATAACTAGTACTGCATGATTTCTGGCACAACCCTTTTAAAATTACTTTACTTACTTAATTACTTTCTTTAAATGGTAAAAATGCATTATTTTGGACATTAATGCAGTTGCTATTGAACCATACCAGTGCATTTGTATAGTTATTGTAAAACATTTCATATTTTCATCAGATTTAAGTAAATAATGTTTCCACATGAAGGTGAACACAACTTTTTAAACAGGGATTTGGGGAAAGGATACTTTTTAACGCAGTTAATTATACTTATATTCAAAATAAAAATGCGTATTTTGCTTATTTATTGTGTAAGTACTGTAAAGTAAGTTATCCTTTGTAGAACACCCAACAAACGTTTTGACATATATTAGAAAAAGCATGCAATTAATTGCATGTATTTGCTATTAATACTAGGAAAAAGACTTGTATTTGAGTTATTAGCAAAGCTGACTGAGACTCTGCCCAGCCATAATCATTCAGTCTCTTAAACAGCTCTAAAGTGCGTTGCAATGGTAACTTTATTAAATCTTTGGGTTTTAACATCATTCTGAACTTACTGCATTACAATTTTGTAACTTTTGTCACAGAGCACTCAAGACACGGCATTAGTGGAGATGGCTGGGGATGACATCGATGTGCCAGAGGAGCTTGCAAAAATGGTGGATGAGGATGAGGAGGAAGAGGAGGCCAATGACTCTTTCCTCAATAGACTTCAAAACTTGGACGTGGACACACTGAAAACCAAGGCCCAGGCAACAATGACGGAGATGAAGCAGAATGCAGAGGAGAAATGTACCCTCATGTGACTACGACTCGTCTAAATCTCAAAGTATAAGATATACAGTGCTCACATCGTACCCAGGCCTTCACACATTACTTTTTACATGAACTGCGACATTTGAAATTAAGTGTCTATTTCACAGATAATTGCTTTTATTTTTCAGTCTTCATACTCAGACTACAGATTAAAGTGCTTTGTTTATGGAGCGCTTCTCTACATACAGGTGCTTCATGAAATGAGTCGGCCATCTTCACGTCACACTGGTTTTGCTACTTATATACACAGTATGATACTCAGTACGGTCATTTGTATCATATTTAATTTGTCTATCTCTTCATCTGTCTCTGTAAAAAATTCAATAAACATATAAGAGTTCTTATTTCTTATGTTTGTGATATTCATTCAAAAACTCTCTTTAAAGAGGTTAAATTCCCATTAAGGTTAAAGCATTAAGTTCCTAATCTGGATGAGTGGAGGAGAGAGAAACTCGGGTTATTATGACAAACTAAAAGATTAAAAGATAAAGTACCTGAATGCCCCAAATATTGTTTTCTTTCAACTAACGGCTATCTGCATCATTTTGGTAAATACATTTATCTCGGATGAGATTCACTGCATATTTGGAACTTTATTCGACAGGAATTTGGATTTGCTTTTATCTACAGAAGACATTTTAGGTCACAGAGTATAATCTAGGATTATGGGCCACAGGATTAATCTAGGACCCATATACCTTGTTATCTCTTCTATTAATTGACAATCATCACGTTATATTTTTTTGTTGCTGAATACATTAAAATGTAGTTTTTAACACCTCTGTAGACATCCGAAATATCCTTAATTTCTGGGCAACATGTTTTTAAATCATTTCATTTGGGCAGCGACTGGTTTCATTTTCAAGTCTTTAGACTTAAAATGATCACATTTTGTACAGACTTTTAATAATAAGCACAAAGTGCACATTTACATGTGACAGATTAGACTTTTTTTCACATTTCAGCATGAGTTGATCACATCTCTCAGCATTTAACCCTCCCTTTCCATCATGTCTGTCATCCCCCTGCTGTTCACCATCCCCCTTTCCCCCTGTAAGCTGACACAGCGCCTTTAAACATTAGCTGCTTTCTTCCTAATGGGATCTCAGGGACTTAAACTGTCATCTGATAAAACTAAGGCGCTTGATAGCTGCGCTGCGCCCTCTTAACCAATTTGTACTCAATTAGGATAATGGGGAAACAAGCAAAGAGGGACAGCTTTAATATATTAATGTGATAAAATGATTATCAGTTTCCCTTGCCTATGACCTGGCTACTATTAGGAGCATCTAGCAGGTGTCATATAAATATGATCTGTTATTAAAGTTGTCCAAACATTAAAGGGCTTTACAAATGGTTTATAATTTATAAGTAGATACCTGCCAAAAATGACAAAGACAGTATAAGAGTCTGAGTTATCAAACGGAACAATTCAGTATGGACTAAAATCCATGTGTGTATCTTTTTAAGATACACATGGATTTTACATATGCACATTTTACATACATGCTTTAGTTTACTAAAACTGAGCCATTAATTAAAGGTATCTACAAATATGCCTTCACCGATATCACATGTCAACATGATGACCTTCTGTAACAGGGATTAACTGCAGCAACGGTGCTTTTCCTGGTTTGTTAGCCTGGAGTAATCTTTTCCAAAGATGACCTTTTATATTTGGAACCAGATGAATAAAGTTTCTTTATCCAACAGGTATAAGATAATATTACAACAATAATTTCATTCATTCCAATTTCTTTAAATAGTAATTAATGTTTTTGTGGAGGCATTTCACTTTCATCATGCAAATATGTGAGATTTAGCAAAATAAATGCCTGTCAGAGTCACAGCTAACATTGTTTAGGGGTGAATTTTGAATCTAATGAATTAGTAAAAATAATAACTTTAACAGGTTTTTACTTGCTATTCTTTTTCCCCTCCCTTACATATTGAAAGTTAGAGAAAGGTGACGCTGCACAACACCTTACAGGGTTGGCTTCCTTCATGGTAACCATATGGTGGCTACCTACTTACCGGCAAATCTCTGCCAGGGGGGCATCTTTAACTTCTTTATTCATTCACAGGCAAAAGTAATAGGCTTTTCAGTCTCTCCTTTATTGGAAAACAACTTTGACAACCCAGAAAAGGTGGTCAGCCAAAACCACTTAACCTATAGTCATTCAGCTAATAGATCGGACTGACAATGTAGCTCGGTGGCTCAAGTGAGGCCAGATGGCTTTAAAGTTGTTTAGCTTTAGGTTTCCACGGATTCTTAACCTTCTCACTGACTCCCAGAAGATGGTTTATTCCCTGCTGCTCCTTTATTGTGTGCCAAAGGGCTAATAAAAAAACAAACAAACAAACAAAACCCAAATAGGATCAACATTTACCACCAGGCAGATTGCTGGACTTATGCAAAGTCACACTAACTGTTATTAATTATGCAAATGTGTAAAATTGAAAACTTCACGAAAACTTGATCTATCTAAAAAAACACTTTGCGTCAGAATTCACTGCAAGAGTCTCAGTGAACCTCTTTGAAAGCAATTTGTATTTTTTGAAAGAAAAGTCCTGGATTTTGTTCGGCATGCCAAGAACGCCTAAATATAGCTTATGGTAGGTGGAGTGAGGTCAGTGGAAATCTCCAGTCAAGTCTTTAGGCTAATTAAGGATGGGGTTGATCTCTGCAACACCTACTGTAGCTTCTACGGCTTTGGTTGTGCCAGCTGGCACGGGTGAATCTTGCAGGCTGTAGAATGAAATACCCAGTGCCACCAATCCAAATCCACTGTGTACTATCAGAAGCAGATCAGCAAGATTATGTGTCGATTATGTGTTGATTTGAGAAATGCAAACATGGTATTGAAGAAAACCTTTTAGCAAAAAGGGTAAAGGAATGTAAAGGATTATGTTGAAAAATTGACTGCTCAAGCATGAATTACTTAGATAAAGTGGGGTGCAATCCCTTACATCAATCACAATTTTTTGCCTTTTTGGCTTCTTTAAAAAATGTATCATTACACAGTGAAAAGTTATTGCAATGATTATAGTATATATGTATATTTGAACCCAATATATCAGTGTTTACTCCACTTTGAAAAATGTAATATGATTAAATCCACTTTCATTTTAATTTATCAAACCCTTAAAAATGAGTAGTGTGAGGATTAAAATCTTTCACTTGCTTGAATGAAACATTATTTTACGTCTTTACAGTGTGCAGCCATTTAAGTTAAGTCTATCTCTGTGTCTTTCCTCTCTTATATTGTCTATAATGAAGGGATTAGTAGGGGAAAAAAACTCTCAGTACAAGCCATTATCTTTCAGACAATAGATTTTTTGAAAGAAAGTTTTGTTGAGCCTTCATTAGCAATGGCCTCCCTCTGTGGTCTGAATGCAGGACACATTTGGAGCAATTACTTGACCAGAAAACAACTGTCAGTCATTCTTAAAGGGGAAGGATTCCAATTAATAAACCTCTTAAACTCTTTGATTTTACTAGCATTCAACCTCCAGCTTTGGTGTCTTGTGTGGTTAAGGAGGAGTTTTGTCGGGGGAGACATGTTACATGTTCTTTCTGCACAGAACTTCAGCAGTAGGTCATTTGCTCAGTTGTTTGCAGGGGATTTCAAGGACTTAACAGGGAGTAACAAATGCCTACGGTAGATATTGTTAGAGTCAGTTGTCTACTTACGGACTGCAGAGACGTCATGTGCGCAGCGTAGCCTGTGGAAGGAGAAAGAAAGGAAGGTAAGATTACTTTATGTACTTTCTCGCTATGCATTCTGTCAAATATGTTGATGAACACGAGATGAGTTAAATTCGCTCTTTTGTGCCCTGAAGGCAGTCACAAAATGTATCCAGCTAAATTCTTAACCATGCTGATTGACTTCCTATTTGAAAAACTTGAATCACATTACAATAGAAATGGGAATCAGTGTAAACTCAGAATCAGCTCAATTTAAAAAGAAGAAGAAGAAAATGTACTCACTCAAATAGTTTAATTATGTAAAATTGTTTTTACTGAATCAATTCATAATTCTTCCAACTTTTACCAGAAAAAAATATTCCCAATGCTCCCATGCTCTCATTTTAAACTAAAGGATCACAATGAGCAAACTGGGGATCCCGTTCATCAAGACTAATAACAAACCGTTAAATTACCTTCAAGTGCAGAACTTTACATTTTTGTCTTTTTTTTCTTTCATTTTATTTCTTTTGCAGACAAATATGTGAATTTGCTTTGCTATTGTGGAAACGGCCCGCACACTCCACAAAATTCTGCTCTGCTGCTCTGTGTGAAGCAGAACAACAGGTGCTCTGCCTCGTCTCACTCGGTAGCCTTTTGCTTTTCTCTGACAAGGAAAAAGAGACAGTGTCTCCAAAGGTTCGAATGCATTTGTCAATGGATACCCTGGGAATAGTGGATGATAGTTGCCTAGACAACTATGACATGGCAAAAGGTGCTGGGTCAAGTGCCGGAGGCAGGGTTCACAGTATCGATGTCATACTGGGATTCACTAAAGACCAGGAGCCTTTACTCCATTCAGCAGAAGGTGATGAAAGCCAGAAAGCAAATGGAGCAAACCCTCAGGATCCTGAAAAGATGGTCCCATCGGACCCCTACGCTCACCTACCAGACCTCGGAGACAGCTCCCAAAATTCTTCCTACCATGGTGAGTCTTTTAATAAAAGGCATAAAAACCGGGAGGTTTTTCCTCTCAGTTTAAATCGTTCAGGGGATTTTCTTGTTAACCGACTAAAGAGTGGAATTAAACCTGTACTAAGGTTGTTAAGGTCTTGTACAGTCTAGTTTAAACATAATACTCCCACACATTTCTGTATCAGTGCTCAGGAGCTTTAAGCCATCGTGTTAATTGAGTTGCTTTTCTGAAACAACTTGTTTAAATACAATAGTTCTGCACCTCATGCAAAGTTATTTAACAGTAAGATGCAATAAGTTGTGGCAAGTGATAAAGTAACTGACAAACTTACTGTACTGTAATATTTAAGTTTGTGTACATGCTGAGGACAAAACACAAGCTTTACTCCAAACTTTACAGTCCATCAAATTCAAAAGTCAGCCCAAGTGTCCCCAGGATACTGTTTAATTAACTTCAAGCACCCAAATTAAACTGCTCACTTCTGAGTTTCATCAGCAAAATATTATACATTGATGAATAGATGGTGTGGTTTAATTTTATCTATATGTTTTGAATAACGCTCTTTTATACAAAATAAAGACGTGAAATACATTTAGTGTCTTTTACATAATTTTCCTGCACTTTCACTTCAACACTTCAACAAGAAACAAAGCTATATTACTATCTTCAGACTTGTTAGCTGCAGCTGTAGCTACTAACACAAAAACTGATTACATATTATTATGTTTTGCTTGTAAAGTAACTGGTTCACCTGACTGGAAGGCAGACCATCCAGTTTGCCATATTTCTTCTTTTACCTTCTGAGGATGAAAGTAGTGCCTGTCGATACAGGCAAGGCAGGTGGGACCAGTTTGAGATAAGAGGCCGACAAGCCAACAACATCAGCGCATTCAGTCAATTAACTAAAATTGAGTGTAATAAGTATTTAAGAATAAAGTTAATTGTCCTGCACATATCATAACCAGAATTACAAAGTGTTGTAGAACAACTAGAGAGCAAAATAATTAAATACACAGTTTATGTGTATGAACAGGTTAAATAGAAAAATAAGAAATACGACTAAAACAAAAAGACTAATATAAAACAAAGGATAACCGCAAAAATATATTATATTTTCTTTACTTGTATAATACTTTTTAAAACGCATCGTTGCAAACCAACCAGTGCTAAAATTGAAAAACAATTAAGTTTAACTGGATATTTTAAAACTTAAAATAGAGATGTACATGACTCAAATCTGCAAGAATAAGAATAATAGAATAGTAATGCTTTCTAAAGTTAATATAGACTATTGTTATAAAGCACATCGTTCATCATGGTTTTAGCACAGAAAAGAGCTTGATGTGATTTATCGGGACCAAAGATAAAGATTTAATCAGTTGTATCTGATTTGACTGAAGAGGATTTGTGTCTCCCTGGTCTTTCCCAGGAGACAGAGCTGTTTATTTCATTAGCAGGGACCTGAATGACAGCAAAGGAAACATTTGATATATAGTATGGTTCTACTGGCTTTTATTGAGGTTTCCTTCATGACTACTCATCAGCTTAAAAAACCTATGCCCTTTTCATGAGCTTACATGCTATATGCTACAGATATGTAATGCTACATTACTATATATTTTTAACGATTTTGGAAAATGACAATTTTGTCTGCCTTGCTGAGTTAGAGTTAGAGCTGTGTGTGATTATAGACTCCCCCATATTTACAGGGGCCATGCTTCAGTGTGACTGTTTGCTGGACAACATTAAATATTTCCTACACATTTTGTGCACACATGTTGAATTCTGTTTTGTAAAAGAAGAAACACACAAAAATCCTGTATATGAAGGATGAAATAAAACATGGCCGAATATACATTTCTGTGCAACTGCTATATTATTACATATCTTTATCGTGAGTCTTTATCCCTGCAAGTTAAAAATATAATTCCAAAGCCAAACAGTAGTTCTGGACCAACTTTGAAACTTGTACCTCAAAACTGTTGTTTAATATTTAATGTAGGGTTTACTATAATGTGCATTAAACATGAGTCCCTTGAAATAAGTTTTAAAGTTTGACAGCTCAGGTTGTGTTGACTGGACGCGACTTTAGAGAGGCAAGGCTGAGATGGTTTGGACATGTGCAGAGGAGTGATAGTGGATATACTATATATAAGGTTGTTGAGGATTAAGCTGCCAGGCAGGAGGAAAAGGGGACAACCACAGAGAAGATTCATGTATGCAGAGAATAGGTAGGTGAAAAGTAGGTGAAAGAGTAGGTGAGTACTAGGTGAAAGTTGTGACAACAGAGGATGCTAGGGACAGGGTGAATTGGAGGTGGAGGATCCCTAAAGGGAGCAGCCAAAAGAAGAAGAAGAAAAGCAAGTTGGTTTGTTAAATTAAACTTAAAAAAGAACGCAACCTACATGGAAAGATTTGGAAGACTGTTCTTTGATTTGTATAAAAGCAGTCACTTTCTCCTCACGTGCACATTTAGAACAAAGATACTTTTTATCTGTGACCATATTGCGTGGAAAGATTTGCTATGACTAATGAGCTTTGGTACATCACTCACATGACTCCCTTGCTCTACATCCATTTCTTAGAAAGCACAATCGGCAGTACAACTGTTTACCTGGCTCGTGCAGAAGCCAGTTGTCAGGGACTTGCAGGTTTAACTGGTAGCATCTGTCACTATGGGATTACTGCAGGGAGGAATTCAGTGAAAGACATGATGTCATTTAGACCTAGCCCTAACCCACCCTAAGGTTCATAAGCCTTTAAAGGGCTTTGAAAAGAGTTTTCAATCATTAATTTGTTTTAACATGGAAGCTAATAAAAGATTTCACTTTCTCAGTGGGTGGTAGGATAATGCATAAAACATTTCCCCCCAAACTATTCACTTCTTATTAGAAAAATCTTACATATATCAAGTTATCTCGGTTATTGATGACTGAAATAACAAAGGGCAATTAGACCATTTATTATTGTTTGCCATAAAGTGGAACGATAGAACAAATGTTGGACATTTAATAGTGTTCAATTTAAGCAGAAACATCAAAGCACTTTAAAACCTTAATTTCACCGCTCGGTTGTGTCCTTTTGTTGTTGTTTTTTAGAATCTGACATTTTCTCTGGTGACAAATGTGAGGGAGAGATGAGCAACTTGCAAAAGGAGGCAGATGATGCTGAGGGATCACCAGAGACCACTAAAGATGAAGAGCACTCTAAAAAGAAACACAGAAGAAACCGCACCACTTTCACCACCTATCAGCTTCATGAGCTGGAGCGAGCCTTTGAGAAATCTCACTATCCAGATGTCTACAGCCGTGAAGAGCTGGCAATGAAAGTCAACTTGCCTGAGGTTCGAGTTCAGGTAAAGGCAATGTATATGAAGATATAAGCACATGGCATCCAGATATTCTGACAACCTAAACAACAATACAGGGACTGATTGATAGTGTTTGCCAATCTTCCATCAAAAATCCATGAAAGAAATGAATATTTACCAACCGTTTGTGTTTAATGAAGGGTTAGAAAAAATCAACAAAGTAATATGGAACCTGAGTGGGATGGTGCTGATATGGAAGATTATTTGTTCACCTTTTAACAAATATGCTTTTTCTCGGAGGATTCATTATTCAAAGCCAATGATCCGATGACCATATTGCCTGAAACTCTTTGGCATGATTAATGAGCTTTGGTACATCACTCACCTGACTCCATTTCTTGGAAAGCAGAATCAGCGTTACAACTGTTTACGTGGCCCGTGCAGAAGTCAGTTAAAGTCTGTGGTTAGATTAGAGAAGGCACGGACTTACAGGTTTAACTGGAAGCATCTGTTACTATGGGATTACTGCAAGGGAAAAATTCAGTGAAAGCATGATGTCATTTGCAAAAGGTGCAACTATTGGTAGTAAAAAAAAAAAGTATTTTATTCAGAATCCATTTTAAGGATGTACTTAGTCTTTTCACTATGCTTGATAGCATATTAATCCCAGTCATATGGCATTTAACTGTTAATGCCCTTTATGTCTACTATTGCCTGGAAAGCAAATGTCCACTTTTAGGTCATATACTTTAATATTAATATTATAGTTCTTGCTAATGTAACTTAGTGCTTCCTTGTCCGTGCACCATCCCATTTCATATCATTTTGTTCGGTTCAGGTGTGGTTCCAAAATCGAAGGGCAAAGTGGAGACGTCAAGAAAAGATGGACACCACAACCATGAAGCTCCATGATTCCTCCATGCTATCCTTCAACCGTCCACCGATGACTCCAAACGTGGGGCCAGTAGCCAATCCAATGCCGCTAGATCCCTGGCTGACCTCACCTATTTCCAGTGCCACACCCATGCATACCATTCCAGGTTTCATGGGTTCACCTCAGAGCCTACAACCCACCTATCCAAGTCAAAGCTTCCTTAACGCCCCGCCAATGACGGTCCAGTGTATGCAGCCACATATGGGGCCACCTCCTTATCAATGTCCTCCCAGCTTCAATGACAAATACCCAACGGAGGATGACAGGAGTTCAAGCATCGCAGCACTCAGGATGAAGGCCAAAGAGCACATTCAGTCAATGGATAAAACCTGGCAGCACATGTGATATGATCAGACAGATTTGATTTAGCTGGTTCTCTATCACATCAAGACTATCTCTCCACTCTGTTACATATTCCATATGTACGGGAAATGATCCCCCTTTGTCAGGGTGTGTGGATACTTCTTTAAGACACTCCGGTTTGCCCAGCCAGGACCCACAGCTTGACTTTAAAACAGCTGTGCAGATGTGAACGGAATGTGTCTCTGAGCCTAAAGGCTGGAGATAGTCTCTCACTCAGAGAACCGAGGTTACAGTGTAACCACATGTTCCATTAATGTTTACAAACTCCCTTTAAAGCGTTTGACTCATGTTCCAGTGACACGGACACGTGATACCAAAGAAAAAATAATTTTTTTAATCAATTTTATGTCTAACAAACATCTAGCCATTTAAAAACATCACTTTAAAATGTATTTAAGTTTCAGCGACCCTTGTTTTAACCCTACAAATACAATTAATTCCCTGCCAGGTTCTTGAACAGACTCTTGTTTGGCTTTTGTAATCATTCATTTTGTAAACCTTTAGTGAATCCTTGATGAACTGAGATGAGAGATGATACACATAGAGTCATGTTGTCAGAAGTAGCAATGTTTTTGTATTGTACTACAACTTGATGAAAAATTCATACTTGAGATTTTATAACTGAGTTGTGTTCTGACTGTTTTGTGGTGGTAAGATATTTTACAACACACACACTGTTTATGGATGCATTATGTACAGGTATTAATGATGTATGTTATTTCGATATAAGATTTCCCAGCTCCTATGAAGTGACTATGACCAATTAGTTGCCCGTTAAAGGGCTACAGAGCTCCTCTGTTTTATTGTAAATTTAGTTAGTTTGATGTTTTTCTTTCAGTTGCTGCAAAGAAAGTGAAAATGAGCATCCAAAGCCAGTTTTCCACTAAAATCAATTTTGTTGAGTCTTTATAGGGAATATGAGTGTTAACGGGCTTTTGAAGAGCACCGAGTTCTGATGGGGGAGGTTATCGTAAGTCATGGAGCGTAATCTATCTTGGAGGCTAATCTAAACAGACATGCACACCTCTTAACACCTAATTACTGCTTTTAAAGCGATTAACCCTGGATTCTCAGCCATAGACAAAGTGCCCTCATATGGCCCTGAAAACTTTTTTTCAAACCCTGATTTACATGGCCCCTGCTCTAAGAATGTGACAATTCTAATATTAATTCATTGATACAGAATATACATATATTTTAATCATGACTGCATCTTCATGTTGATCCATTTTGTTTGCTCATTACTTGAATGTTGACTAAATATTCACTTAGGTCAGGTGGATTTGGAGATAAAAGATTAATGGGTGGTGGAAGTCTCTCTTATCTCTTGGAATTAGAAGAGTTGAATGTAACTGTTGGGCCACAAATAAACAATCTTTTACTGGCTTGGCCCAGAGACACATATGCATTAAGTCAATGCTGAAGGGTACTGGAAAAATGTTCTCTCTCATTTTTCCTTCTGCTTCTTATGGAATTTGCAAAGATGCTTAAATATACTTAGTTCTATATGTCAAAAATACAATACATGTATAAGGGTAATACTAATACTTCAAGAAGATAATGAGGGAAGTATCCACAAATATTGTCTGTATACCCCATCCTTGAGAAATGGCACCGACTGCAGTCAGTTTTATAGGCTTTGCTGCTCTTAGTGATGACCCTGATCATAAAACCAAAGAGAAAAAGGAAGATTTAATAGAACACAAACGTTTGAAGATGTTTGTTTTCTATTTTCAATTATATTTCGAACCCCTTTATGTTTTTAGGAACGTGACTTTTATTTTCCAAATGCAAGACCCAGAATAAAGTTACAGAGCACAACTGTTGATTGTGGACCTTGTTTTTCTCTCCACACATCCATTAGCCACGAACATGACTTTGTACTGTTAATGAGCGCTGGTGTACAATAGGCCATGTAAGATGTGACCGAGAGAGCTGGCCTGACGGAAGCCTGTTGTGCTCGTGCAGGCCTGTGGAACTTTGCCAGGCTGTTAGGCAGATGAAGCTCCACTCCATCAGGCCCAACCGGGGGTGTCAGGGGCCCTGCCTGCCAGGACGCTAAGGCCACAAGGGCTCAAGCTGTATTGAGCCCTTGTGGCCTGTAGCCTAGGTGGCTTAACTGCCCCGTTTATTTTGGGACCAATGATTGTATAAAGGGCTATTATGCATCCAAGTACTCTGCAACAATGCCTTTTAAACCTTTATTTAATCTGGATGGAAACTCTTGAGATTAAGAACCTCTTTGGCAAGAATGTCCTGGGCCTTCTGAAGAAATCTCACGCAAGCACACCAACAACATGCAGTCCACACAGAAGCACCCTGCATGGGCTCAAACTCACACTTGCTCCACACTGATATGTCTTGTCTGATAGACACCATGAACTCCACAATCATTATTTTTAGGATATTTGCCAACAAAGATTGTCAGATTTTAGAAAAGCCTCTTATTAGAGGTGTTCAAGCTCAGTATAAGGAGTCAAAATTCTCTCTCTGCTTTTCTTTGCTTTGCAGTTAGAGTGCAAATAAACTAATACCATTTACATGCCTAAGTAGTTAAGCACAATAAAGCAGTAGAATGAATTCAGATGAAAACTGTCTATGCTATATTTAGCCTTAACCAATTCTCACCACACCTTTGTCAGAAAGACTTAAAGCAACAAATCCCAGAATATGTCCAAGACACACTCAGAAACAGCAATTCATTACACAAATTATTGCGTTATTTTGCTTGGCCAAGCATGACCTTCTCCGAGTCTCAGGCTCTAGTTAACAAGCTGGCTAGCGGGACGTGGTCCACGGTGGAAATAATGAGGGAAAGGAGCGGAAATAATTGGGTTTGATTAAGAACGTTTTTTAAAGGGACACCCTTTTCCTCTCGACAAAACTGCAGATCCCTTAGAGGATGAGGGGGCTTGATCACTGGCGCCAGTTGTTTGTCTTTGCTCCTGTGTTCACTTTGAAAATAAGGACAAGTTTCTCAAACAGTGCTCCCTGCTTTGTCTCACAGACCTGCATGGCTGTATTTACAGTTTTTAGGATGATAGCTTTCTTCTGAATAACCGTTTTTAATTATGACAAAGAAAAATAAAACAACACTTTACACTTGTTGAAATAAATGTTTTAAATTCAAAAGTAATCACTAGTTTTTTTTCTTATTTTAATTGTCTCATCATATATCAAATAAAATGCACAGGAGACAAAACAGTGATCAAAGTTTTGATTATTTATTTCATTTCAGAAATCAGTTTATTAAGTAAACATGTAGTTTAACTGCACTTCTTGAGAAGTCACCCACACTAACTACCCAGCTCAGAACACAAACATAAAATTGAAAAAGATGAAATTATTTTACACCACTAGGAGGATCTGTCAAGACTCCATCTATTTTAAAAGAGCATGCTTTTCTGCAGGAAATGTAATTATTTCTGTTTTTATCACTTTTACATATTAGTAAAGATAAGCAACTGTCTTTTATTTGATGTCACAGAGCAGGGCAACCCCACGCAGGATCCAGTGGTCTGGTGACTCGACTGTAGGCAACACCACTGCTGTGATGTAGTTCAGATCTGTGCGCTTTGGCTTCTTGTAGATGGGGCACACATAAAGCTTAGGATCCGGAGGGGCAGTGGAATTGACAGCAAACATGTGAATGATAGGCAAGGGTGTGAACAACACTTTGGGTGAGGACTCGATGAGACGGGCGTTCTTTCTGTCCCAGCCAGCACCATCAACGTACAAACCATAGACATAAACTCCCTCCTGTTGAAGAAAGGCAGTCAATGACAGGATAGTCCATTATTTTATTCTCTCTTTAAGTAAAAAAAAATCTATTAGTCAATTGCCTGTTATTCCCAATTTTCAGAAAATACTGCATTTTAACTCACTGTTGGTGAGGCTTTGATCTCCTCCTTTGTGTGCTTCAGTACTTTGTTGTTGAGTGTGACTGTGTCCAGAGCCCAGCCTTTGTTCGCTCTGGTTACTTCTTGTCTCATGGCAGTCAGAAATCCTGCAAACATCCAAATAAAGACAGAATTAGCATCAGTGTGAAAGAGTTTATTCCCAGTTGATGGTAACATTTTTAGGTTTTCAACAGACTGACAACTGGTTTCATTTAGCTTCATTTAGCTTCAAAGTACAGTGTTAAGGATCGATATCAGCAGTCCTGCATGTTTTCTCATTGGCTGTATATGATATCGGTAAAATGCTCAAAGGTTCAACTAACCCTGTGGGTTGAAGAAGCCTGTCATCCAAAATGTTTTTGGTCTTCCTTCAAACACCCAACTGTGGAACTGTTTGTTTCTCTCCAGGAGATCAGTGAACCAAAAGCCTAGCGTGGAAGACTCCCAGGAGATTTTCCTCCACAGGTTTGGCACACGGGCATCAAAAATATTGTCGAGGGCATCACGCAGGTTCTAAGAGTGAAGTACAGACTTTAAAACTTCATGAATGCATTTAATTGTATAGTTTAATCACTATGTTTAAAAAAAAAAAGCATTTCTGAATTCAACAGTTAAAATGAATTACAAATATGTTAATATTTGAACAGAGAAGTAAATTTACCTCGCTCATTATTATAGTGCCATCGATGGCCAACTTCAGGTCTGTCAGACTTATGCGCACCAAACTTATAATCCTTTGCATTCGATCTACTTCCTGACGTAGGAAGATGTTCATTGGGTTAAGCACTCCCATCTTCGAGAGCCTCGCTTTGACCTTAACCAATCAAAGTGACAGCCATTAGATTTTAGTTCATGTAAACGGTGACAAAAAGCCTTTGAACAGACAAACCGACCTCATGAGGTACATAGTTAGGAGGCAGTTTCTCCAACATGTCCTGTGCCATGTTATAAACAACAGACTCTCGAGTCACTCCTGATCCCCCTCCACTTTCCTTGGGCTGAATATTTGTGATTGTGTCTAGCACTTCAGCAGATGTGTTTGTCTGGTACCTGGTTAATATTCGTTACAGAGCAGAAATGCATGGTTAGCAATTATATCAGCAATTACAAGCAAAGCATTCAATGCTTCATGATGACCACGTCCTCTCCTTACGTGATATCAGCATTAGGGTGCAGGCCTAATGCTTGCGGTGAATCCACAGTGGGCAAGCTCTGAATATATTCCATGTACTCCTCCACTGTCTCGCACACAGGAATCTTGTAGCCCGTGTAAAAGCAAAATGCTGGATCAAACATCTTTTTACTGAACCACACCTGCAGAAAGGAATGCAAAATGCAGAGTAACCAGGACATAAACCTTAATTCATCAGTGAAAGGTAACACAAAAACAAACATAACACTGGGATTCTTACACGAGAGAAACACTTCAACAGGCGTTTGTCATAGTCATCTGTGACTCTTCCTCCATATTGCACCTCAGCTAGCATGTATTGCACAGTTACCCATGACACATCATGCTGGAAAAAAACAAACAAACCACACACTGGTAAGTGAGGGCAGACGATGTGAACTCATTTTTCTTTTATACACTGTCCCAGATGAATCCTCACCTTCTTGCAGCAACAGTCATCCAAGTGCTTTTCAACAAATTCAACACTTGCTGTGAAATCAGCTGAGTTGAACTCATAAGGTATGTTCCAACCCAATGGTCCAAACTTGCGTCGCTCCTTAAAAACAAAGCAAAAAATAAATAAATAAATAATTTATTTATAATTTATATAAATAAAAATAAATAAATAAATAATTTATTTATAATTTATATAAATAAAAATAAATAAATAAATAATTTATTTATTTGTTTAAATAAATAACTTCCATCACTGCATGACATTTTAAAGGCCACCAGTGGGGGCAACCTATCTTCAAACATTGCTTGTTTTAAATACTATTTGTCTCAAAGTAAAATGGGAGGGATTATAGTCATGCGTTCATCTCATCCCACCTTGCTTTTTGCAGTTTGTTATTCTTCTGCTTGTGCAAATCATCCCTGGATCACCTTAGATGGCTTCTCATCAGGTCGTCTAAAAGGTCCCGCCTGACAACATTTTTGTCTTCGTTACACTGGCTCCCCAATGAAGTTTAGGGTTCAATTTATAAATATGGTGATCACTTTCGGAGTCCTTCACAGTCTGATGCCTTCCTTTATCAGTGAATTACTTCAACCAAACATAATGTCTAGATCTCTGGCATCACCTGATCAATGCTTGTCGGCTGTACCTCGGTCCAGATTAAAGACAAAAGGTGAATGTGTTTTCGAGGTTGTGGCCCCAGAGCTTTGGAACTCGCTTTTATTGAAACTAAGATCTCTGGACACTGTTGATATCTTTAAAAAGAAACTTAAAATCAAATCACCTGCTGCTTTTATTTAGTATTATGTTTTAAAGTTTTTTTTAAACATTTGGTTTATATCAACTTCTGAAATTGTAAAAGACTTTAAGAATTTTGTTCTTGGAAGGCGCTATATAAATAAACCGTACTAACAATCAGGATCAGAGTGACTGCAATCAAACTTTGACAGACTGGTGAAGGTTTTTAAATAACTGCAGTATAATTAATAAATTCAGGTAGATTTCCAAAATGTTGCAATTAATTTGAGCCAGTATGTAATCTAGCTATATTCTTATATCAAAATAGGTTATTGAGGGTCATTTTGTAGTTAATTTGCTATCCTACAGACACTACATTAACTTTTGTGGGGGATTTCCTGAAAAATGCCTGATTAAATCAATTAATTCATGTGAATTTCTGTATAAGCTGATATCACCACATTTGTGATTTTTTGCATGATTGCATGAAATTTCCAACTTCACCCAATTCAATCATAAAAACTAATGTAAGACTCGCCCCTGTCTCATCATCATTTTATTGCTGCTTCAATGCAACAAAGTCACTTTGAAAAACTATGTCAAAGACAAAAAGATCCCAAGCTGACTGCACACAGGCTCAATAATTCTGGTGTGGTTTTCAACCAGCTTCCCCTAGTGTGCCTTTAGAATTCAGAGTGATGATTCTCACTTATCATAACACACACAATTAAGAATTCTCAAAGTCAGTGATCCTTACATTTGTATATTATTCTGGCCTGAATCATGTCAGGAGCTACACTGATCACCTTAACCTGGGCAGTACCTGCACAGCGGTGTGGAGAAAGGCCACACTGTACAACAAGGGCTTCCAAATGGGCAGGTCGCATACTTCCATCTGCTCCCGTGAAATTCCTGCAAATGTTCGTTTCAAGCCAGCACGTATTCCCTGGGGTGGATCGTTAGTAAATTTGATGGAGGACTAGAGGTAGAGAGGTGAGAAATATTTGCTTTAAGCTTCTACCCAGCATCGGGTCAAGATGGGAAGTAATAAATGAAGTACTGCAGCATACAAAAGCTTTGTCAAATGTCACCTGTAAAAGTGTGATGGAGAATCGATTGTGTGGCTCCGTGGTGATCCACACTCTAAAAGTGTTGTGCATGGTGTCTGCAGCTGTGATAGTTTCAAGCAGCTCATCCATAAACTCCAAGCCCAGGTGACAGTTTTGCAGTAACACCCAGCCTCCCTATACATATCCAGGTACAGAGACCACAGATTAGGTGAAATACTCAGCCATTATTAGGGTTATAGTACAATGTGATCGGATATCGTAAAGCTCTTATTTAATCACACCTCTATCATTGACGTGTTAACAAGCTTCCTTGCATGCACCTCTTGTCCTTGTCCCATGGATATCGCGCTACATTCTGTAGGATGAAACAATGCAATGACAAATCATCTTCTAAGTTAAAACTGCAAACTAAAGGTTGTAGTGTTGTTTTATGGTTTAGTCAAACTCACTAAGTTGAAGTTTCTTAGCTAGTGCTTCAATTTGCTCTGTGGGATCTGAGCCCATAGAAAGGAAGCAAATTAAAGGGGTGCGAGGGTCACTTTCCTCCCACGTGCTGTGAAGGTTCAAGATGACAGGCTCAGCAAACCTCATGCCCAAAGAATCTCCCACATATTTTACAGCCTGAGACAAGGTACGGTCAGGGCACCAGGACCTGTGGAAAAAAAACCCCAAACTTATATGGTTATTGTCTTGTGTATGTATGTGTATTTAAAAACACAACCGCATAAAAAGACCAGCAGGAGGATCCAACCTTATCAACAGGAGTTTATGGAAAACATCAAGAGAGTTGTATCCATCTGGAATGACACCTTCTTCTGGTGCATCAAGATTGACCCAAGCTTTCCACTGTTTTCCACTTTGAGCCACCTATAAAAGATATCAATATTAACTCTGTAAGTACACAACAGCAGAAACCTCAGATTTATGATCTGTGGAACGTAGCCTCACCTGCTTTACAATGTTTGTGAATTGTGGCAATTTGCTGAGCTCCACCAAGTTTAGCCATACCATATCCAAGATCCAACTGAATGGTTTGGGGGGGCAGGTCTTCAGGTCCAGAGCCGCTCCACCTATTTAAACATTTTATGAACTCATCATGTTTTATCACAATAACAGAAAGATGCAAAATTACATTTCCTGGAAGTGCCGATGACCTCACCTTTAATAAGAACCTGAAATTTGTTGTGCTCTATTTTGTTATTCTGTAGGTCAATCTTGAGGGCCAGCAAAAGGGTAAAGATGAACTTGTGGTTTTCATACAAGCCTCTGACGGTGTATCTGAACACCTCAAAAGTCAGATATTCAATGATGTTTGCAATTCGCTTCTGAGTTTTAGAGGACTGTTCAGACCTGCACAAACAAATTCACAGTAAGAGTGAGTAGACTCTTACCTTACTGTTAGAGTAAGCCATACTTACTCTAATGTGAATTTTATCAAAGCCTTATGCTTCATACTTGATAAGAGACACACATTTTTCAGTAGATAAACTGGTACTGGTGAAAACATACCTTTCCAGTGACAGGTCAAAGATTTTGAGGAACTGACTCAGGGACGTCTGGTACATGACATTGACCATGCTCATCTCTGTGATGAGGAAGTAAAGGATGCTGCCTCGAGAGGCAACAGGACGATATTCTGCTTGAGCTATATTGATGTTCACCTCCGCTTCTGCTGCAACGCTGAGCTTTGCACTAACTTCTGCTGCGGTTTGCTTAGTTGTAGTCAGAATGCCGATCATGGAGTCGTCATCAACTAAAGAACCTTTAATCACACAGAAACAGCTTTTTTAACAGAGCAGTAAATAAAATACAAGTACGTCTTAGACGTTAACATACAGAAGAAACTGGCTTACCTTTAGTACTGCTGAGTTTGTACAGCAGGTTGTCTTCCAGCTCTTGCATTTTTCTCTTATTAGCAGTCACATCTTTAATTAGATTTAGTCTTTTGGCTTCTAATTCCTATTAAAATAAATAATCATAAAATTTCTGTGTAACAAAATGCCCCATCAATATTACACGCACAGTACTGAAATAACTTTTCATCAAACACATTAAAAAAAATGCAGCAATTTTCACAATTCATTAGTACATTTTCTACCACTAACCAATGTGGGGGGAGACTGTTTTCCACTGACCTGTTTCTCTCTGAGGATAACACGGCCAAGCAGCTGGTTCTCTAGACCCTTCATGTTAACAGTGAAATCAATGATGGAAGTCTTGGCACTGACTTCTGGGGAGTACGCTGGATTGGGCAGCTTGGTGGTTATATAGAGTTGGAAACCATCCATTACATTTACTTCTTTGTCTCCCACTTTGACCTAAACAAATCCCATTTATGAGAGAGCACGGTTTCAAGAAGTAGACGTAAAGATTGTTGAATATTAATGGTTTGACGATTACCTTGAAACTTGTCCCAGATTTGACGAAGTTTTTCTCAAGGACATTGTCCAGCACAGGATCCAGATCCTCAGCTATATCTTCAATAAGCAGTGGATTTCCCAAAGAAAGAGAGTCTTCCAAATGATTACGAAAGAACTTGTGCTTCAGTGATGTGACCTGAAAAGACATAACAGCTTGCCTCCATAAGATGCATAACTAAAACAACCAAGTTTGTTAAAAACAGCAACATTTAATTGTAATCGACAAAGTACTTGGAGTGAATTGGCCATTTCTTTTTTCTTTATCCAAGCCTTTCCCTGAGTCTGGGGATCAATGAGGAGGGGATATCTTGTTGCTTTTGTGACAATGATACCATTCTGCACAGACAGGTCATCTCCAGGGAGTCCCTGAAGGTTCCACTCACTTATCTTAAACAAAAATAGGATGATAAATGGCTTTAATAAGTCACAAATATCCTTTGAGATGCTAGTAGATATGTAGAATTAGATTTATTTTGTTCTTACAGTGGGAGGGTCCACTAGGGCAGAAATGATGTTGAGATTTTCTGTAAAAGGGATTTTATTGCTCTTGAGCTCTGCCTCCCAGATGTCCTTCAGCAGCATGTCACGGAAACTCTGGTTGAACGGCCCGCAATAAGACAAGAAACCAGTGAGCTGCAGCACGTCACCCACCAGTCTGCCAAGAAGAACAGAAGCAACTTGCCTCATTATTATTCTACCCCAATCAATACACTGCAAAACTGCAAGCAAACATGCAGACATGAAAAACAGTCCCTTCCTAACACAATATTTCAATATAAAATGTGATTTTCTTTGTAACCTACCTGTTTATCTGTGATTTAAATTCTTTGCTCTGCTCTGTCCAGCGAACTTTCTCTCCACTAAGTCCATCAATAAGTGCAGATGCAGCCTGCATTTTATTCTTGCATTTCTCAGCATCATCCAGCAGGTCCTAAAAAAGACAAAACCTTGAATGATCTACAATTTCAAATTCTACATAAAGGTTTATGCAATTTTAATAAAATTTATCAGGGTGTACTGCACCTGTTTTTCTTTCATAGCAGCGTCACATTTGGCCTTGACTTTGTCAAACTCTGCTTGCTTCTCAGCAAGCTGAGCCTCTGCCTTCATTAGCTCATTATTTGCGATTCTTAGGCGGTTTTCTTGAACAGCCAGGTTAGCCTGGAGAAAGATAAAAGACACTGAGATTCACAAAAATATATAAGGCACAGAAGTTTCATTACACATACTAACTAATATAAAAAGGCTATGAACTAGAAGCTAGGATTAAAAAATATTGACCTCTAAATTACGGACTCAAAGAGGCTGAAAGAAGAAAGCTTAACAATACAAGTACAACAGTCCCATGTCAGATCTACTTTGTAAACAAATTATGTCTCTCTCTGTCACATTGAGCATTAACATCACCTTAAGTGGCAGCACTTCTTTGTTGATGCCAAAGAATGTGGACATAGCCCGGGTCCATGCTAGCAGACCAGCTACATTACCACACACTTTCTTTGCATTTTCCATTGTGTAATCTTCCATATCGAAGTAAGGCTGTAGCAGTTCTACTGATTCCCCATTAATTTTGTCATTCTGGAAATGTTGGAGGGACATCATGAAACCAGTAGCACTCATAAGCTAAAAGAGGACACAAACATATGGCAAAGGTATCAAATAAAACAGCATTCAGTGATGTGCAACTCTCATAAACCTATATTTTATTCTCAGCAGACTACAGAAAACATCAGATGTTTAAAGTGAGAAAAATACCATTTAAAAAATGAAAGATTCAGCATAAAGCCATGCTGTTGTGATAGAGGTATGAGGATGAGGATGCAGTGTTCATGTTTTCCAAAGATTTTCAAATTTCGATTCAGCTGATTACAGAACAGTTTTCCACTTTTAAAACACAGGATTTAGCCCAGGGACGACAGCAATGTTACTGGATCATGTGCAGACATGCAGGCATGGTGAACTGTGTTTAACTGACAGTACCTAAGCCCCTGCTGTGTTTTCCATGACATAATCATGCATGTTTTTCATCAGATTGTATCATATTGATTTTTTGGCTTGCCCTTTGCACACAGATTTCTCAAGATTTTCATAATCGTGCGATAATATTATGTAATGTAGATGATGAGCTATTCAGTCTATCTATATTGAGGAACACTGATGTCAAATCGTCTAATTGATTTGTTACCAATTAAGCTAATTAAACTAATTGGTTGCAAAATGTTTCTCCTAATTTTTCAGCCTTAAATATTTTGCTGGAAAATAACTCCAATTAGTGAGTTTTTATAAGAAAAGTTTTTGTTACCTTCAGTGCTTCTGCCCACGATGGCTTAAGACACTGTCGTTCGGGATCAATGGAGACAGAGTCTAACTTCTTTTGAAACAAGAGAAGGCAGCAGTCCATGATCCGCATAATCAGATGTGGCGGCTTGGCTAATTTTCTCACAGTGGCAACATCAGCTGGCTTTATGGTCTGTAAAACATTTAAAGTATATGTACTGTGTACATACAATATATATGAGATAAGTACCTGTGTATGTAAAAAGTAATCACAGAGGTCTCACATTCAGTGCGGCTTTAGCCTCTTCTAAAGCTGGTTTAGCAGCCTCTAGTTTAGCTTCAGCAACAATTTTCTCTTTTCCAATCCCCTCCACAATTGTCTGAGCTTTATCCTTCACAACTTGGACCTCATTCTTTACAATTGTAGCAGCTTCAGCACTGACTGTTACCTCTGCCAACACCTATGTAAACGTAAAACAAGATGGCATGTTATAAAATGTGTAAAATATATACATAATATACATAACATTATGTCTATCAGTTGTGCATTTTGGGGGGTCACAGGAACCACTATGTATTACTTACCTTGTCAGCTTTGACAGATGCAATAGCAAGCTCTTTTTCCTTTACTTTTAGTTCTTTGGATAGCTGAGCCACAGACTCACTAGCCTCTTTTAGTTTCTCCAACCCTGGAAAACAATAATTTGAAAACCCCTTTTTCCTGAATAATCTTTGCAAAGTAATCCATACATGTCATCTACAGATTTCCTATTGAACTTCCTTACCAACATTCATGCGTTCTGCGAGTATGTTAATGCTGTTATACTTTTCAGTGTACAACGTTTTGTAACCATTTATAAAAGAGAGGTAGGATTTAGGGGTAACATGAGTTCGTCTTCGGAATCTAAAAGATAACACATACAATGCTGCATTGGTGTAAAATACAAATTATATACAAATAGAAGAAAAATTAAAATTATATACATGAATATAAAATCATTTAAATGTAACAACATAAAAATATCATCTGTGTTTTATACCTCTCAAAGTAGCTTTCACATGCGACAGATACTTTGTCATGGTATGTTCCCATAGTCGTCACCACAGATGCTTTGACTTCAGCAGAACAAACCATGTTAAACTCAGACAAGAAATATTTGGATACAGCCACCAAAGCCTCATTTGGCCAAGGGGTGAACCAGTCCATTGTGCAGCCAGAAATCAACCCTGGAAACTTCAGAGACCAGGAGCGAAACTTCGGTCCCACCTGTCAAGGTTGTGAGACAAAATGTGCTTCACCACAGACTCATACAAAGATGTCTTTGTGTATCTTTAATGTAACATTATAAACAATACAGGTGAACAAACGATACAAAGTCCCAACCTCTGAGTCACTGCTTTTGTGAAACAAGTATACAAATCTTTGACGTACCGGTGAGAAGCAAAGAACAACATGGAGATTCTTTCTTGACCGTGATATAAAATACTCGTAAAGGTTGTCAAAAGTTGGTGGAATACGAGGAAACTCCTTTTTCATCACAGGTATTAGGTTCTGGGTGATCTCTTGGATCTCATCTTTAGCAAAAAGATTGGAAACCTGCAAACAGTCAATTCACTATGAAGTCATCTGGACCAAATATGGCCACAAACGTGACAGTTTTTAACTACATGGTCTAAATTTTGACTTTCAGCTTGGATCAAAGTGGATTTTTGTGGATTTAAATATATAATAATATAATATATATAATTTTTTTTAAAGATCCTCACCTCTCCAGATGAAAGAACATTGTTGAGGTACTCAAGGAAGGCCTCATTCTTGATATCATTATCAGTAAAGATGAAGGTGATGCCTTTGCCTTCAGCCCCAGCTGTCCTATACAGCACTTTCAGGTCATCCAGGAAATTGGTCATGTTGTATGTTCTAATAAGAAGACAAACACTATAAATTGTGCTAATTAGCTCAACCCCAGATGATGCACATGTGTTTACATGCCATAACATGCCAGGTGCAACCATGTGTTTTCCCCATGCTTTTGACCCTCAATCTATGGCTTGTGGACCACTGGGGCTCCAGGGCACCCAGTTTGAGAGCCACTGGTATAAGGTCTTTACCTTATAATATAAGCAGCTTGAGGTAACTGTTGTGAATTGGTACCATATTGATAACATTAAATTGAGCTGAACTGAACTGAAGTTTTAGTTTTTCTATTCTTACCTGGTCAATGTGATCTGGAAGATGCGGTATCCAGCTATGAATGAGGCTAGCCGAGTAAGGCTCTGTTTACCTGATCCTCCGACACCCACAAGCAGGGCATTTCCTTGGTCAGTTCGAATTATTCGTGAGATCTAAAGCATTGGAAATCTTCAATAATTCAGCATTAATTGTAGCCAGATATAAAGGAAATGTATTAGTTGGGCTTGTAGTCTGACCTTGACGAGATGAGTCATTGCATCTGTGAAGAAAACCAGATCCAGAGTCGAGCCTCTTATGATCTCATTGTGTTGAGTCTGATACATCATTAGTTTCTCTGATAAGAACTTGAAATTTGGCACCTGAAAAAGTGAGCGTTTTCTTTCTGATTAGTATGACAGCTTTCTATGTCAATGTGCAACAGTATAAACATTGCACTGTAGTTATAAATACAAATCTTTTACCAGTTCATAAATTTTAGGGGCATCAAAACACGCATCCTCCCCTTCTTCTCCAGTTGGCTCAGGTGCATCTCGAAGAAAGTCCACAAAGTATGGCTCAGGATGAAGTTTTGGGACAAGGCTAGGATCAACACGCTCTTGGATCACCCGGGATACACCCTTCTCAAACCACTCTCTGTCCTCTGAGCAAATAAACCTACAGCAAAATTATGTTTAAATTTTAGCATCTTTGTTCTGCTTATAAAGTGATTTGCTGTATGTGAGGACTTTACCTGTCAGCAATCACCCTTGTACATTCACTCTTAAAAAGAGCCAAGAGGGTAGGTATATCATGACACTCCTCTGCCTTGATGTTTAACATCCCTTGCCAGATACGAGACAAATCTCTCAAATTGAAAATGTAGTGGAACTTGGATGGTGTGGGAAGCATTTTTACCTTCAATGTGAAATCATCGAATAAGATGTCTGTAGTAATACATCCACTTTTACAATCTGTTCACATCATCTTTTAAGTAGTTACCTTTGTCCACTGCCATAAAATCCTCCCAGCAGATACAAGACGCTTAACCATATCTGAAATGCTCTGCTTGAATTTTCTGCATTCGTGGAAGTAACCACCACTAATTATACCTGCAAAAAATTGCGTCAAAATAATATATTTGTTAATACAACTCGTAATAAGGGGAAACGAATCTTAAGGTACTTACCAAAGATCTTATCAATTGAAGTATTTGATGGCAGAGTACAGTTAAAGACAGTAAACTGCCTCTTGAGTCTTTGAGGGATGTCATTTCTCCCACCACCAGGGTGAATCATGGCAGCAAGTATCTGCACATCTTCAATAGTGGTGAAGTCTCCTGGTTTGTCCAGACTGTACATGCCACTCATTTCCATCATCTGTCGAACTATCTCATTGGTGATCTGGTTTGGACAGTTATATAAAGGAGTTATGCCTGAATTACTGTTCAGTGGAAAATCTACACCGTAACCTTCCACGTAAGCTGACATGCACCTTCTAAAAATGCATCTATGTTGGATCAACGCAGCCAGAAATTACTGAATGGCGTAGAAGGTTGTAGTGTATGGTTAAAAGGAGTTTCTGGTTATGTCCTAAGTTATGATGTAGATTTCCCAGAGAAGTCTAAATCAAACTTTACTAAGACTGGAAGCAACATGAAATAGTAAACAGTATATTTGCTGTTTTGTGTATTTTGTAAAATAAATATATATATAATACATGTATATATATAAATACCTGATCTCCCCATTCATTGACAACTGGCATGTTTATATCATCAATAAAGACTGTCATCCTGCGTCCTCCTGGGGGTCCATAGGTGCTGCCAATTCTTTTCTCAATGTAACTTTCCACTGTTCGCTGTATGTGTATGTATATAAAAAAGCTTTTACTAACAAAAAGCCAGATAGAATTTGACAAAGATAAATATGAAGAACATTTTATAGTTAAGATTTTACCTGAAACATTAGGGGTTCTGTTGCAGATGAGAAGTTCAGTGTCTTTGATAGGTCTGTCTCAGGATCATATTTTTTTGTGTAGCTTTTTATCATCACTGTTTTAGCAGTTCCTTGTTCTCCAATGAGCAGCACAGCCTATTTATACATACAATTTAACTGTAATTGAAGTACATACCAAGGATAAACATATGCTCTTTTATTTAATATTCATATTTTAAAGGAGACCTTGTGTTGTTTAGCAATGGTATCCAGCAAGAAAGAGGTTCTTGTGTTATCCACATTGGGAACAAGAATAGAAGTGTAGTCAGGCAAATGGTCAGTTGGGTAGATATATTCACCCACATGGTTGTTCCAATGACACCAATCACCTGAAATAAAAGATGAAGCTCTTACAGTAATTACATTTCAAAATGCAAAAGACACCATAGGGGTTTTATGTACTGTATAAAATGTTACCATTTGTGCCAATCATGTACTCAAACATAGTCTCCCCTGGCTGTGTTGGAGGAACATCAATATTGCTTTCATGACCTCTGATGTAAGTCTCTAGTTTGTCTCTATCATCTAACTCCAAAAGGGCTCCAAGGCTCCACATCAGACAGAAGGCAAAGAGACGCTCAAGGTGTTTGCTACCAGCAAAGCCTCCTGTCTCCTTGGTTGGGAGGAGGCCTTCCAGCAGATTCACAGACTGAAGGTGGAACATAATGAGACAATTCAATATTTCAAATTAATTTAGAAGCATCATCAATTTCTTCTCATTTGTCAGAATACATACCTGCATTATGTAGTTACACTCCAAAAGCTCCATTTTGGGTTTAAGGTTCTGCTTCATGTACAAGTAAGCATCCTCAAATATCTTGTCATATAAACTTAAAATACGTTCTGCCTCTTTTGCATTGTGCTTGTTAGCCCATCCCTAAAACATAAAGGCCACATTCCATCTGAATACAGTATTGTAACAGCAGCACTGATTCTTTTCTCCAAACAGCTTTTGAATGGAAAATTTCAAAAAACAAGCCTACCCTGAGTATGGGTTTCCAACTGAGAGCGGATGCGCTCATGAAGACCATACCCACCCGGGACACTGTAGCAGGGGAGGCATTATCCATGTTGTGCACCTCAAACACCAACTTGCAACATGGTGACATTGAGATGCGGTCACCATTAGCCAAGGTCAGTGTTTTGTTATCATCCAACACAGAATTAAGATTCTCAATCCATATGGCGTCGACGGGACCATCAAGCACAATCCATATGAACTCCCCTGAAGTGTTCACATTTTAAAGAAATGAAAAATAATAATTATATATATATGTATTTATATGTCTGTGTGTGTGAATATTCATTAAATATTGTATTATAAACCTTTCTTAGCTTTGAGTGTCCTCCTCCATAGTGTGGAAAATATCCCATCTGTCCAATCATTGGTGGCTGCATCAAGACGGCCAAACATCTGTGCAGCAGTGATTGCTTTGGGGTTCATGCGCATCTCCCTATGCGGGTATCCACATTCAGTCATAGCTCGCATGAGAATGTTGATGACTGTGGTCTTCCCAGCTCCACTTGGTCCCAAAGTCATCAGCCCATGGCGCACTCGTGAAGTCTCATAAAGCTGATAGTGATTATCAGTAAGAAAGAGTGTTTTCCAAACAAAATCCAAATAACAACAGCAGATAAACATGCAGATGGTACCTGAACAAGCTTGAGATTCCAGGGAGGATGGTTGATAATACCGGCTGACTGCACTTGATGGGCAACAGCTGCCTGAAGTTCAGCATATGTGCTACCATCCAGCTGGATACCAGGGAACAGGTCATTGATGAGACTGAGGAAAAGTGACTCATCATCATCCACCTGAAACATACACACACACACACACACATTATAGATATATGTATATATATACATATACATATATGTATACATATACATATACATATATGTATATATATATATATATATATCTGAAGGATAAACCGCCGCGAGGGGCGTGCTGGGTGTTTATATATATATATATATATATATGTATATATATATATATATATATATATATATATATATATATATATATATATATATATATATATATATATATATACATAGATAGATAGATATAGCTATAGATAGATATATATATATGTACATATATACTGTCAAATATTTGACTGCTGTCCTTTAGCACTAGGTTTGTGTCATACCAGTTTAGACAGATTCATGTCACGCAGCACTCTCATGACAATGCTGGACTCTGTGTCATCCGGCCGTGCTCTTTTAGCAGCCCCAAGTGTTCGTAACACGGACAGGATGTTCCTCAGGCCAAAGTCATAGTGAACCTAACAAAGCAAGAGCTTAGCTTTAGAGGCTTAATAATTACTTATTATAGGAACTAAACTGGCCATAAGATTATTACCTGTTTTGTAAGTTGTTCTTCACACAGTTTATAAAGAACAAAAAACTTCTGGGCTAAGATGATATTTTCATTGAATCCACAACTGGCTAGCTTAACTCTCATGATGATCTGTCAAAGGCAATAGTGAAAAAAATGGTTAGAACTTAAACAAAACAGATAATATTTCTCCCTAGCAAAACTAACTTTTACCCACCTGTCTATCTGGCACCATCATAGAAACCGTCCTGAATTGCACTTTTAAATTTTCAGGAAGTTCCTGACGACCGGCATATCCGGGGTTCTATGTATTGAGTGACAACATGTTTTATTTTATTCATACTAAACATCTGCTGCCTAGTAAACATGTAAATCTCGTATCTTACCATAGTGATAAACAGGCCAAACTCTGGATTCAGATCCACAGTGTCTCCATCAGTAAAAATGAATGTTCTCTTCTGGTTCTTGCGTGCCGTCAGAACTATGTAGATCTGTTGAGCAGCAACAGAGAGCACTGGCAGGTCGATTCTGTTGAACTCATCAAAACAACCCCAGGACCCTGACTGCGCGAGGCCTGAAAAAGAATCAACAATTAACCAAATGTGCATATTTTTGGAATGTGAAAAGAAGTTGGAAAATCACAAATCGCAAATGCACAATGGAAGATCCTCGTAGATTTGAACCTAAAATCAAAATCTTTCTATGAGCAGCATAAGATAAAATGAAATCTGAGTGTTATGCTCATTAATCCAGTTAAGGAAATCCCAGAAAGTTGATTCGGTTCACCTGGATGTCAAGACCGAAGAAGTCACTTGGGTGAGAGATGAAATGTTTCTCCCACTGAAAATGCTACACAATACATTTTCTAAGATATCTGATAATTCCATTAATTGCTTAGGATACCTTTATAAATCCTTCCAAGTCCTCTGAAGTCCATCTGGTCAGAGCAGTTGAACACTACAACATACTTGCCAAGGCAGCGACCCATGTCTTTGGTAGTTTCAGTTTTCCCAGTTCCAGCCGGTCCTGCAGGGGCTCCTCCCATACTCATACCTAGAGCTTGGGCTAGTGTGATGTAGCACCTAGGTAAACAAGACGGAGTTAATGAATGTACCTTAGTAATTAAATCTATATAAAAAGTAATTAACAAAATTTCATTATTTACTTGCCTGTCTGTCAGTGGAGTGATGACCAGACGATCAGTACAGCCTAGAAACTCATTCTGATAAATGAAGTCAACATTAGTAATAGACACAATGACCTTATCCAGGTAGCCCCTGAAGTAAAACCTGCTCTGCTTCAGCCATTCAAAGTCGCCAACAGATTTGATACGCTTTTTCACCTGAGGAAAAAGCAGGACATAAAGAGGAATGGTTGACCATAACAGTTCAATAATAAAAAGTTATCTGTGACAGTAGATGTGGAGTAGTATTTATCCCCCCCCAAAAACCCCAAAACTTACTAGGTCATTAAATATATCAGTCTGGTGCACATGAATTGTGACAAGTGTCTCATATTTGACTCTGTCAAATTTGCTGAGGTCATAGGTTGTTTGCTTGATGAGTGTAGTGAGCAGACTCAGTAATTTCTTTTGGGTAAGAGGCATGATGTGCTTGTCATCTTCTGCATGGTGCAGGGCCTTCTCTGCATCTCTTGTCCAAATCATTTGGATTCCTAGCAAGCCCACCTAAAAAGTAAGAATCAAACAATACACGAAAAGATGCGTCATGTATAGTACATACAGGTAAAGTGGTAGAAATATGATGCTACATGAAAGGTACTGTCAAAGATATCCATACTTGTTATTTTACAAACGTTGGACAAAGAATGAAAAGAACCATGAGATCTGTTAAGCTGCCTCTGCCACTGATAAAGGCCAGAAGGAAATGTCACATGAAAACAAGCAGTGATGTTGCTGGATAGTGTAATTAGAAAAAGGACAGCTCACATCTCATAGAGAGTAACGTCTCAAATCTTTAAAATCTTAAATACTTTAAACACTACTAAATGGTGGTTGGTATTATAGATGGAAAAAAATCTCTATTACATTTTAATGAACAAAATATTTTAAAAACTCATGAAAATAATTTTACTAACAGCCATAATTCAGTCTTCCTACCTGTGCTTGAAATTTGTTGAGAAAAGCAAGAAGATCAAACTCCTCATCGTCTATCTCTAGATCTGCAGCTCTGATAACAGAGTGCAGTGAAGCCTGTTGTTGCACCAAAAGCTTCCCAAGCCAGATCTCAACTTCTCCCTGAGCCATTACAGGACTCTCTAGCTGAAAACACAGAAACACATTTGACCTTATTCTTTTTGAATATCTATTTATTGTACCCTACACTTGTCTGTAGAAAATAGCAATCTGATATAAATTTAACTTTAATTTGAACTTAACTCTGTATTGACCACTTGCAAAAGTTATTTACACTAAAAGTAGCAAATGCAATTCAACATATCATTGCATTCCTGAATTTACAGCTCTAAACTAAAAATGCAAATAGCATTAAATACCGGCAGTTTCTCCCCTTCTTGTGAAATAACAGCTATGATCTTGTCATATTCTGTTTTGTGAAACTCAGCTTCTTTTACATTGTCAAACACTCCAAGGAGATGCGCCTGAAAAACAAATGCATCTACAGTTATTTTTGCTATTTTACCCAAAATCAAAAACACAAAAGAAAAAAAAGAGAAAAACAAATAAACAAAACCCAAGAAATCAGACTTCAATATACAAATCCTTTTCTTAATATTTCTATCCTGATCCTTTTATTCTTTGCCCATGAAAACTCCAAATTTAAATTGTATTTCTTATTTGCTAACATGAGTTTTTAATATATCTATGCAGACAAACAAATTAGGCCTTTTGCTGCAGCATTTTGATTAAGTTTTTTTAGACTATTTAAAAAAATTATTATTTTCTTACAGTGGCAGTGAATGTTCTGACCTGAATTGTGTGAGAATCACTGGCTTGTCCAAGGATTTCCAAAAGGGCAGGATCAGACACAAAGAAGAACCGTGGAAACAAGAGTCTCTTTTTCTCAAGATACCTGTGAAACAAGATCATATCACCTGTAGTGTACACATCGAACACAAAAGTATTGTTATAATTATGGGCCCCATTTATTCAATGCTTTTCTGTTTAGTGCAAAGCATCTATGTGTGATACAAGGAAAAAAAGTGGGAAAGAGAGGCAAAGAATAAAACCTGCAGTGCTCAAGTAAAAGCTAATTAACTAAATGGCTAAAAAATCTATATAAATTATTATTTTTTTAAATGCCGGAACTACTTTTCTGATTTTCTTTTTACCCTCCACTGTTGCAGCCAATACAAAGATGCAAACTAAAACAAGGATGTTGCTAAAAATTTACCCTGCAAGAGATTTCTGACAGAGCTCTAGTTGTTTCTGAAGATCTGGAAGGTTTTCTCTCAGAGATGGATCACCTACACAGCACTCCACCACATTTGGGACCTTTTGTGCTCGCCACATGATCTCAGTCCAAGACTTGTCAATATTCTGAAATCGATTTGCTTCCTGCAAGCGAAAAAATTTTAATGCTGGCATTTACCTAAGGATGCCTTCAAAATTGTTATTTTCAGGCCACAGGGCAGAATTAATGAACTGTACCTGTGGCAGATCTTTGGCAATGTCACCCCCAACAAACACAGCCTCCAAATAGACCCACAAGTTTTGCACTATAACCCACTGTTCAATGACCTCAGATGATGTTGAAAGCTTGAAGACCCAATCTTGGATCTCTGCTTTGTGGAAGGTACTATACCTGTAAAAAGCAGCCAAAGCTCGTTAAGTTCTTTAAGACATTGCAGAAATGGGAATATGTGTGGATATTTCACATCTTGAATGATCACACCCAAACTAATCTTTGTCACTACTAATGTTTCTGGGCTAAATTATTTGTTACAGTTAGGTAGGTCTAGCGGTCTTGCCTTTTATCACTCCAAAGTATCAATGTTTCTTGGGATCAAGTTTATAAAATCTGTTACAAAATTTTAAGCCGGGGTCTATTCTGTTCTACCTGTTGCTCAGCAGTGAACCTAGCACCATCAAACTGTCCTCCAAGTTGGTGAAAATCTCTGATGTTTCTGCTCCTTTCAGCATCAGTTCTCCTCTACTCTTAAATGTCATAAAGCTCAGGGTCTGAGCAGACCACATCTCTTTTACTTGTGATAATTTGGCCTCAATATCCTTCTCCTTTACAGCTGATATGCAAATGTCCTACAAATACAAAAAGCAAAACTTGGGATGGTGCATACACATGAGCAAATCAAATCTATAAGCTTGAAACTGAAGTAGATTATAAATGTCAAATCTGCCAGCACACCTCAATGTCGTCCTTGTACGTCAACAAAGGCGCCTCCATGATGTTCTCAAGTGTAAACGTACTGGACTCCACCTCAAATTGGTGTCCAGTCACTTGTGCAATACGGTCCCAGTGTCTCCGTTTCATAGACTTGTTTGCAATCATTTCAAGAAGAGGACACGAATCATTAAAATCGTCAATGGTCTTTTTTAGATCAAGAAAGGCTTGCCAGTCCTTTAGTGCTTTGGGTAGCTTCCGACACCTGCAAAAAAACAAATAATAAACTTTTTTAAAATGAATACTCTTTAAAAAAAACATTCATTACACAACAAATTTTAATTTTTAGGTCTGTAAGTTTTAATAACAGATATACTCAACCTGTTCTGAAAATCCAAAAGTTCGCCATTGATCTTTTCAATATCCACTTGTGTCCACAGTATCTTATAGTACCCATTAATCCTGTTCATCACTGCATCATACAGGCCATAGAGTTTTTGAAGCAGATCAAGATCTCTTCTAAAGGAAACATTAGGAAGCATAATGTTTGAATATATTTTACAATGTAATAAATGTTAACACTTAGCATAGTATTAATAGAGACGCAAAAGTTTCCTAGCACAGAACAAGGTTTGTTTTTCTGCTGATGTACCTTTTCTCGTGTAGACAGTTGTATTCTGTAACTGGTAAGCCAAGAAGCTGCTGTCCAGAAGTATATGTGGTGAAGTTTCTCCAAAGCTCTTCAAATCTAGCCTGCATACAAAACATACATACAAATGCTGCAAGGCTGTTTGTTAAATGTGATTTTGATGTTTTCTTGCTCTATCAGCTCTCTCTTATCTAGTAAACATTTACCCTAACTTGTGTGAATGATTATAGATTTTCACAAACTGAAAGAATTGAAACTTCGTCACCTGATAGATTTGAAGCCTGCGGCTGGCTTCTCGTGGAGCTAATCCTTCAACCAAGGGGCCTTCCTGAAATACAAGACATGAATTGAAGAATAGGTTAATATGAATACGCTGATTTATTGAAAACCAACCACACAGAGTGTTTAAGATTACTCACAGAATCAAACTGTTCCATAAAAGTGTCAACATCTTTTTGGAAGATAACAACGCTCTCAACAAGGTCTTGTTGGAACTTGGGTTGCATACGAACAAGCTCATATTGCACCGATCTCTGCACAAGTCAATATCGAAAATAAAATCAAGATCACAGCTTATCACATTTACATCACACAAGATCACATTTATTTAAAAAAAGTCATCAAACAAAACAGGCATTAATGTCATGATAATACTTACAGCTTTAGACTGGAGCATTGTGAAGGAGTCTCTCAGATTGTACACTTCTTCTACTTCTCTTTTGGTCTCTTCTGCTTCGTATTTTGTCAAAATTTCATATGCTTCCTGGAAATACATTATTATATTTAAATGATCAACATTTAGCTCACTCTGAACATGTGGGCCTCTCATTTATAACTAACAGTAGTAACAGTAGATAGTTAGATACAGTTAAATTACAAAATGTCTTTCACTAAAAATTTCTGGGCTTTATTTAATTTTGTTACTGGTACTCTGCAGCAGTTCATATCACTTTGTTTATTGTGTAGTGCTATTGCCAGTCTGTAGTTACACAATACACTTAAGCAACTGATACCTCAATGGAAATCAGTGTCATGTCAGTCTCTATTTCAGCTTCTCGAAGCGTAGACAGGACCCCCATAGTACAGCGTACATCTTCCAGATTAGCCACAGGATGTGATAGCTGTATAAGGTAGTTGTTCAAATGTACGTGTGTGTCAGTCATTTTCTTCTTGTAACTCTCCTTCAGGTATTTGCAAATTAGTTTCTTCCAGGCTTTTGTCTCATCTGTTAGGGCCTTTTTCAGTGAACCTATATGTAAAGGAACTTAGCATTAGTCCTCCAGTTCTCAAACTAATAACCACCTACATGGGACGTGTAATAAAACACAAGAAATATTATCCAATTATCCAGTGGTAGCAGAATGGAATTCAATCCTGGTCCTCACAAATAAAACTTACCTGTCGTTAACTGAACAGATTCAAAAGCAATAACAGGCTTGATAGCTTGAATTTCTTGCTCAACTGAATCATAGTGTTGGATTTCATCTGTAATGTGGATCAAGGATGGGTTGCTTCCCATGAATTCCTTTGTAGAAATTAAGAGAAGGGTTATGATAATGATATAACTATATGAAAACAACAAGGAACATGTCATGGTGAAAGAAAATCAAAGACAACTAACTTTGACTTTAGCGTTTTTGTCCTCTTCCCAGATCGCTCTGAAAGTACTGAACTGTTTCAGAACATCAGCTGCTTGTCCCTTCTGAGAGTTGATCGCTGTTTTCAGAATGCCCACGAGTTTTTTGATGTCCTTGTGTTCCACAACAAAGTTAAATAAATGATTTTTTTCTGCAGAAACACAAATAAACAGTCAAAAGTACAACCAATGATTGTGCTAACAGTTAGCAGCTGACAGTTTCATTCAAAGTTTAACATTTACTTTTGTACAAATGTATTTTATCCAGTATGACCCAAAATGGGCAAGTGAGCCCATAAATTCAGCAGGAAAGTATTTAAAGGGAAACACGAGACTTCTATAGGACCAGAAGTCCATTTGCAACCACAACTATCACCATCTAGTGGCCTTCAGATAGAATGCAAGTTAAAGGTACCTCTGCAAGGTAATACCCTTCATGTCTTACACAGTCCCCACAATAAGCTTAATATTTAAAATCTTCATTCATAATAAAGGATGTCTTTAATTTAGGAGCTGAACTTTGAACTTGTGCATCAAGTGTGTTTGCTCCTGTATGTGCATACTGATGGTGAGTTACCTGTTTTCTTCCTTTCATTAGGAGTGTACTCCCACTGCCAGGCAATACTCTTGCTAACTTTCAACACAGAGTCAGTTAGTTGATTTATGGCCTGTTGGATTTCATCTAAGGTGGGAATCATTACCTGATAATGTCAAATATCAGAAATCAAAACTAGATTTTCTGTTCAACAAAACTTGCAAAGAATTCCAGATCTCTCTTTCCTACAATGCAATTACTGCACCCTGAACATGTAGTGAAAGAGAAGTAGAAACTCACCACATTGGGTATATCCAGCTGGACTTCAGATTTTATTAGCGGAACTATCCTAGGTTGAGGCTTGGATTTCTTGTAACTTCCGTAATATATTGATGAAAATATGAAAGATCTTTTCTCTTTGAGTTATGATACTGCATTGTGCACATACCAACAAACACAAATATACTTACATAGCGCAACTAATCCTCTTTTTCAAGGTGTTTAGAGAGGACTTGGTTGTTTTGAGAACTGCATCAAGTACCCTTGCAGTGTAGGATTCATAAAGCTTCTTAAACTCCTGAAATTAAGATTTGTATGCAAATCAGTGGGTGAAGTGCACATAGCAGAAGTGTTTTACAGTTGGTAGACAAATATACCTTTTCAAATTTAGTATTTTTGTCTTTTATTGAACTTTCTGCAGTCCCTCTCTCATCCTCATGAGCAATCGTCTGTCTCTCTCCTGCAGTCATGGTCCTCCCGACTACAGTGTTGAAAGTGTGAAATACAAAAGATACGCTTAAATACTTAATTGCTGTGTTCACTTGTGTGCCACTCTTAAAACTCTGCCTTGACATCACCTGAAACAGGTTCCTGAACAGTCTTGTAGCCTTTTGGTTCATAAACAGCACTTAAAATAGTCTCCAGCTCTTTGATTGCTGTTTTGACATGACTACATTTGTAATCCAATGTCTTTGCCCACTCTTTACAAAGATTCTAAAAAGAGGTTGACATATGTATTTGGTGAATAAGACACAACTTATTTGTAAAGGCAAATTAAAAAATGAGAAGAAGACTTTAGCAGAATAATCATTAAATTATTGTAAAGAATGTAATTAAATTGATTTCAGTTGATAAACATCTAAAATTTGTGTTTTGATTTGGTACGAGTGGCCATACCTTATTATGGTCAATCAGATGCTGAACTGAAGTTGGATCATCTGAGAGCTCAATCAGCATCGTCTCTGAGATGTCTTTAAGGACATCATCAATGTGTAACTTGTTAATATTTAGCACCTGAAAAAGAAGGAAATGTGGTTCTTGCTTATTATAAATGCACAATAAGGAAAATTGTAATGAATGACACAGAAACAGACCTTATTCACAAGATGCTGGAGCTCATACAAAGCCGCGTCAACTCTTTGGAAGAACTCGTCCAGGAGTAAGGATGACCAGGTGAACAGCACTGCCCCACGTTGAAGAGCAGATTCAACCTTGCGAGTTACCAAAGACATTAAAGCTTACTTATTACACAACAGCCATAAAAAAAAAAAAAGCATGGCAACAGCAGGGCTCTAATTTCTCAATGGTGCAACTAAAAAAAGCCTAGGTTGCACCGCTCTGTGTGGTCAACAACAGATACACATCATGCCCATATCGTGGTCGAAACCAATCGGGGATAGTCAAGGGAGGGACCTCTCTGATTGGCCATGGTTGAGATATTCCTGTAGGCCTATGTGTATGTACATTTGAAAGTGCAGGCTGATAGAAAGAGGTGAGTAGCCTAAGCCTGATAGAAGTGGATGAAGCTGTGAGTAATGAGAAAAGATGAAATGAACAATTGATAACTTTTTCGTTAAGTTAAGGCCTGATCTGTCTGAAATTCATAGCCAGTGCTCTGACAAAGAGCCATCAACCTCTCATGTAATATCTAACACTGGTCATGAGACGGCATCAGATAATGAGCCACATACGATCGACTCCGAGCCAGAGCCCACTGAAAGTAAAAAGGGGGAAAGTGCATACATTTTGAAGAGAGTGGCTTGACCAGTTTCCCTGGCTAAGATACAGTAAAGCTGACAACATGATGCACTGCATTTACTGTCATGAGTGTGGAAAGAGCATCACCGGCAATACTGCATTTGTGACTGGTGCTAACACGTTTCGAATTGAAACGCTGAAAAAGCACAGTGTATCCAGAAAACACATTATATGCTGCGATAAATGCACTGCCCAAGTCTCCCCTCTCCCCACTGCCTTTAAGCGGCAGGCAGCAGCAAACAGGTCGTCAGAGGAGGCCGAGATGATGATTAAGTTTACCATTGTCTACAATATTGCCAAAAAAGAAGTTGGGTTCACTAAGTTCAAGTCCAAAATAATTCTTCACAACACCCCACGTACAGTAATGATGTCGCCCAGTGTATGGGTGTCATCTGAGACACACTGAAAAAAATGTATTTAATTTATTTAATATATCTTGAGATGTTTTAAGTTTAAATTTCAGTTCAGTGAAGCACTTTAAGCACCAGCACTTTTTCAGTAACTTATCTTTCTTGTAGAATTGTGCTCAAATAAAGAGACATTTCTTTCACAAAATGCACCATCTACTGTAATATACTTACATTTTGGATTTTTGAAGCCATCCAGCTGGAAAAGTCTTCAGGTATTTTCTCACAAGTGGACTCATAATCTTCCAAAATGGTCTATAAAAAAGGACAAGAAGTTATTTTATATTAAGTTAAATAATCATTTTGTGAAAAAACTAGTTATTACTTGCCTGTAATCGATGGTGATCAGCGTTGAGTTTTGTTTCGATGTTGAGAAGATGTAAGGCTTGCTTTGGAACCAGGAGATCCATCTTCAACAAACACTTTGCCTCCCGTATGACCTCAGTTACTTTGGGATCGAAGTTGACAACTAACTTTCCTGTCTTTGGGTGACGAACCAGCAGTGCAACATTTAAGACTGTTGTGAATAACACAGAGAGTAAAGTCATATTAACAGAATCAGATACAGTGTGCAATCAAGGTTATCAGCATATTTAATTTAAGCCAACCATGATTCATCTGCGATACTTCCTTGAGCCATGCTTGGTAGTAAATACACTCAAACTTTACTAACGAAGCTGCAGTCTGATTGTACATTTTGACGGCATTTCGTCCCTGAGGACTGAGCAGGATGTCCGAGTTTTCCTGTTTAGGATGATAGAGTGAGGTAACATTCAAATCTTTCAGTGGTAGTAGCTTTAAATTTTTTGACAGAAATCTAACCTTACTTTTATGTGTAACATGGGTTCCTCTATTTTTTTGAAGAGGTGCCTGGCCCAACCAATTCGTCCAGCCACAGGAGGCATGTCCCTAGCTAGTGGAGGGTTCTCTTTGTGGTTGCCATAGTGCTGCAAAAGAAGTTTGTAAAACAAAATCAAATCTGTGCATTTATATTTTATTTTAAATGGCATTAGCGAATAAAAATAAAATAGGTACCTTTCTCACAAACTCTACTTCTGAGACATAACGCTGAAGAACAAGACCCAAAAGATGGGGAACGTGTGCGTTAATGCAGGGAATGTTCAGCCTCTGGAAACTACAAATTTAAAAAAACAAAGTAATAACAAATCATTACAGTAGTCAATGTTATATTTCTAATATAATATTTCCAGTGTAATTGATATATATATATATTACATTGCTAAAAATATCATATATAGACACTAACCGCTGTATCAGGTGAATGGCACGCTCAGATGTCTTCACATGTGAGAAGCACGAATTCATAAAAGTCTGCAGCTGGTTCTGGAGAAAAGGTAACAAATGTAACCTTCATTAGTACTTTATCATGTTTTAATTGTGGCCATGTCTTAATGAGTGATGTCTGTGATTAGTGGTTTTGTGTATATGTAAATTCTTTGCAGGTCTCTGAGAAAACATCTTCATCCCTATGATGCTTCCTGTTTTAAACAATAGACAGAAAAACAGCAGCTACATGTTTTAGGCATAACGAGTACACAAATATACATACCTCAGTGTAATGGATTTGCTCCGTAAACTTGACAAAATCTGCTCCAAATTCAGCACTCCTTGGAGCCAACATGTCATACTGCTTACTTTTCATATTCATGGCTATGGTGTTGAACTGTCTGGCTAGAATCTCAATGCCCTCAATGTTGGACTTGTTAAGTGATTCAAATGTCTTGAACACTGTGATTATTTGTGTGATCTAGAAAAAATAATGCTTACTGTTACACAGCAAAGCATTATGACAAGACTGACATTCACATTTTAGGAATTAAAATAGATCGTACCTTTTCAAGCTGCTTGCAGAAGTTGGAAAACTTCAAAAAAATTTCCATCTCTGAAACCTCAAAAGGCCTCTTTCCAGATGCAGCCACTGTTTCCATCTTTGTTTTCTGGAAACAAGACTTATATTCCTGGTACAAGGAGATACAGTGCTGCAAAGGACAAAAGATTAACAACAGCAGAAACGGTGTACTGCTGCAGTCATGCCTCTGTAATAACACTGATGTGCACTAATCACAGTGTCACAGTCACCTGCACTTTTGTGATGATGTTATCAGCATCTTGGTCCCATATGAGACATTTGCCGTTGTCAGTAATGTACGATCTGCACATTGTAACCATCTGATTTGTGACCTAGAAAAGTTTTCAGTATCACATGTTGTACAAAGGGAGTTGGATCTTAAATGTTTGTTCTTTGAATGAAATGAAAAGACTCAACAAAGTAAACTTACTTTGATGAACAGTGAAGATATAGTTTCAGTCGTGTTGTAGTACAGTGAAACTCTGAAAATCATGTGAATAGTACTGATGACATTTTGCACATTTGTCATCATGGTAACCTGAAATGACACCAAATATAGTCACATTATTTATAATATACTTTTTGCTCTAATATAATTTGTATTTCTTAAGTTTGTAATGAACAACTTTATTGTACAAAAATGGAACTATTAACAGGCTATTATCCATATTTATTAAAAAAAAAAACTGTATGTGTGAGGGTCACTAATGAATAGTACATGGAGTATGAATTGAATACTAGCGTTGTTTCTAAGTGAATAGTAAATAGGCAATTTTTGATCATTTTGTTGTGATGTAGTCTCGGGCAAATAAAAGACTATTTTAAAACCTGTCAAAGACCTCCTGTATTCAGTCCATAGCAATCGCTACTCAGAATTTTGCATTTGTTTGTTATTGCCTACATTTGGTAAAAAAAGACCATACTTTTCCCCCCAATACTGTTGGTTTTACAGCCTGAATGCTTTACAATTCATATACATGTCTTTAAATAGCTGTGTATGCGATATAGGTGCTTTCATACTTGGTTAATTCCAACAGTGGATAACTAACTAAACACATAGGAAATTATGTGTTATTTTAACATCACTTCATCAACAAAAACACTGTTTGGCTCAGAGGTAAAATTTTATTTAGTACTAAAAATTCTAACAATTGCAAGTTCTTAATGGAAACATATTGTTGACTGCACATACCGGGTCACTGATGTAGAGAGGTTGAAGAACCTTCTCCAGTGTGTTCAGGAATTTCACATTGTCTTTTGCCTCATTGGCACACCTTGTTATCCTAGTATCCAGCTTCCGCCACATCTACAGAGGTACATGTTTATGTCAGTGATGACGGTAATAATATATGGTGTTTATTGTAAATGTTTGTTTATTGGTCAATGTTTCAAGGAGTAATTTAAATTTCTAATTTTATTAGTATTAGTATTAGTATTATTGCTACATTTTTTAATGATTTTTTTGTACATAAAATAAAGGCAATATCCCCTGAATTATATGGTCACGATCCAAAATATTATTAAAAATACACAAAACAAAATCACATTTATGGATTCCTCATATATCATAGAACAGCGATAATTAGTAATTACTGATCATTCAGGAATAATCTTACTATTATATAATTTGCATGTAATTTTTATTATATATATCAAATAGATTCAGTTTTTCATATTGCATCTATACACAGTGTTATAGATGCAATATGTCTGAAGGTATTTTTTTTAGATTTCGATATTGTTATTGAATGAGATTAATCTGAACAAGATTAGAAACAGGTATATCAGAGGTGTAATTTAAAAAAAAATATTTCGTGCAACAAATGACATTGTTACAGTATACCAGTACATACATTATACTGCCAAGTATTATCCCACATTAAACAGTCGACATAAAAAAATACTATAATAGTGTGACTGACACTGAGAATGAGTACCTTTACAGTTTTGGATCTGCTAATATGGAGCACCATTATCACTGTCCTGCACTCTTGGCTTTTGATGTGAGTGATGATAGAGTTGAACCTTATAGACATTCCTTTCCAGTGCTCTAAGTCACTCAGTGGCCCTTCGGAATCAGCTCCTTTCCTCAGCTGATCACTCTCTATGAGGACCTGATGTACACCGAAAAGGTTACATTAATGCAGTCAGTACTCTACAGCAAGCCACTACAGCCAGTTTTTTTCTTTTTTTCCTTTTCAGTCTCATCTTTCGTGTCCTTTCTTTCATACTAACAAAATATATACCATTCATTTATGAAGTCATCATCTCTGGCCAGTAAACTTTCTTCCTGTGTTCCTTGAAGCCATTGATTCATAGGCTGCACTTCACTTATGCCTTTTAATGATTTAACAAACCTGCTCAATTTCCTTGCACAACTGCAAAAGAATTTTTTCCAGTTGATGGACCAGCTCACAGTTGGCAGCTGCAGTTTTCATATCATTGAGGGTGGCCAGTTTAGAGAAGTCAATATGTGTGAATGTAGTCAGATGAACAATGTACTTGTTGCTTATCTGAATTTCTGCAGGACAAACATAAAGTACAAAATTATTAAATTATTAAAACCAGTCATTTAGTTACAGTATGTTGTTATGAAGAAACAAGGTTGTTTTTTTTTTACCTTCTAAGGAGTCAAGACAGTGTTTTATGGTGTACATTAAGTTCTCTTTACATTTTACTCCATGTCTGGACTCTATAGTGCCCCAGTTTTGTGGTGCATCGAGAGCAGGCAGTAGAACATTGTAAGCGTTCCTTATTCCTTTCAGGAGGCCGTCTCTGGCATCAACTACTGAAAAAAAGGTCTCCTACAAAGTATGGAGACAAGTCACCCATAACTTCATAAAATCCAAAGCCAAAACATCTGTGATATAAATCAAAGTATTCTAAACAAATTTATTGTCTAACAACTGTGCAGTTACATTGTAAATAGGTGTGGATGTCAGATTGTTTTATAATGTTACTGAAATGGTTGGATGTCAAATGTGACCTCAAAAAGATGTAAAAATATGTTAAGGAAGGAGGGTTAGACCATATCAGCTTTTTCCTAAACTAATACGGGGAATCCTGAAAACTGACAAGTTTATTATGTGATGCTTATTATGTGAACACAAGAATTATTATGTGGATGCACGAATTTCCCCGCCATGGGATCAATAAAGTCTTATCTTATATACACTGCTCAAAAAATAAAAGGAACACAAAAATAAGACATCCCATATCTGAATGAATGAAATATTCTTATTAAATACTTTGTTTTTTTACATAGCTGAATGTGCTGACAACAAAATCACACAAAAATTATCAATGGAAATCAAATTTAGCAACCCATGGAGGTCTGGATCACACTCAAAATTAAAGTGGAAAAACACACAACAGGCTGATCCAACTTTAATGTAATGTCCTTAAAACAAGTCAAAATGAGGCTCAGTAGTGTGTGTGTGTGTGTGGCCTCCACGTGCCTGTATGACTTCCCTACAATGCCTGGGCATGCTCCTGATGAGGTGGTGGATGGTCTCCTGAGGGATCTCCTCCCAGACCTGGACTAAAGCATCTGCCAACTCCTGGACAGTCTGTGGTAGATGGAGCGAGACATGATGTCCCAGATGTGCTCAATTGGATTCAGGTCTGGGGAACGGGCGGGCCAGTCCATAGCATCAATGCCTTCGTCTTGCAGGAACTGGTGACACACTTCAGCCACATGAGGTCTAGCATTGTCTTGCATTAGGAGGAACCCAGGGCCAACTGCACCAGCATATGGTCTCACAAGGGGTCTGAGGATCTCATTTCGGTACCTAATGGCAGTCAGGCTACCCCTGCCGAGGACATAGAGGGCTGTATGGCCCCCCAAAGAAATGCCACCCCACACCATTACTGACCCACTGCCAAACTGGTCATGCTGGAGGATGTTGCAGGCAGCAGAACATTCTCCACAATGTCTCCAGACTCTGTCACATGTGCTCAGTGTGAACATGCTTTCATCTGTGAAGAGCCACTGCAAAACCACTCCTTTATTAGGGATGTCTTGCTAATTGCCTATAATTTCCACCTGTTGTCTATTCCATTTGCACAACAGCGTTGCTTCCTAAGTGGGCAGTTTGATTTCAAAGAAGTGTGATTGACTTGGAGTTACAATGTGTTGTTTAAGTGTTCCCTTTATTTTTTGAGCAGTGAACACAAAGACATAAAATGCACAATTAGCTTTTTAAAATAGTTTCCAACCCAGATCCTAAATCATATCTGTATGTGATGAAAACTTTACCATACTGTTTTTCTCCAAATTTAAAACAGTTTATTGTGTGTTTAAATGGGATTTTTTTCACATAGAAATCATTTCCATCAGCATATAAAGAAAATTCTGACACAAGTAAGTGGGACTTATTTGATATGTTTTATATGTTCTGTTGTGAATAAAGTATGGGCTTATGAAACTAATGAGATTATGATTTCTGTTTTTATTTACATTTTACACACTGTCCCAACCTTTTTAGAAGTGGAATGGTTATAAAATCATATATCTATATTATATATATGGTTATTTGAAATATAATTTTATAGGGATTTTAAAGGGCACAAAAATTGTGCATTTTGTTTAAATTTGTATAAAGAAATATTAGTTTTTGTATAGTATTCTGATTCTGAAACAGTTGGGACAGCGTGTAAATAAAAACAGAAATCATAATATTATTAGACAGTATCTCACAAAAGCATTTTTGTAAATATTTTTGTATATCTTTCCATGGGGCAACACTGTAGATATGACACTTTGATACAATGTAAAGTACTCAGTACACAGCTTGTACAACAGTGTAAATTTGCTGTCCCCTTTAAATAACTCAACACACAGTCATTATTGTCAAAACCGCTGGCAAGTGAAAATGTCCAAACTTTGCCCAATTTGCCATTTTCCCTTCCTGCTGTCATGTGACTCGTTAGTGTTACAAGGTCTCAGGTGCAAATCATGAGACAGTGTGTTGAATTTGGTGTTATTGCTCTCACACTCTCTCATACTGGTCACTGGAAGTTTTAAAATGGCACATCATGGCAAAGAATTCTCTAAGCATCTGAAAAAAAGAATTGTTACTCTACATAAAGATGGCCTAGGCTATAGGAATATTGCCAGCACCCTGAAACTGAGCTGCAGCATGGTCAAGACCATACAGCAGTTTAACAGGACAGGTTCCACTCAGAACAAACCTCGCCATGGTCAACCAAAGAAGCTCAGTGCACGTGCTCAGCATCATTTCCAGTGGTTGTCTTTTGAAAATAGATGTGGTGCTGTCAGGATTGCTGCAGAGGTTTAAGGCATGGAGCCTGTCAGTGCTCAGACCATATGCCACTCACTGCATCAAATGACTATCCAATCCAACTTTATTTATAAAGCACTTTGAAAACAACATAGTTGACCAAACTGCTTCCCAGTAAAAACAGTGATAAAAGTTAAAAACCATACATTAAACAGACAAAGAAAATTAAATAACAATTAAATAAATAAATGAATGAAAAAAAAGATAAAAATAAATCGGTAAATATTACAACATGAATAAAACAGACAATAAAATAGACGATAAATAAAACTAACAAAGTAAAGAAGATTAAAAGCAAACCAAAACTGATTAAAACTGACTACAAGCTGACTCTGGTACTACTCATAAAACGCCTTGGAAAAAAGGTGTTTTAAAAAGTGATTTGAAAATTTCAAGTGGTGGATGCTTCCTTGTGGGACGAATGATAATGCAGAAGAAAGCGCACAAACAGAATGCTGAAGACAAGCAGACTAAGGACATGGATTAGTTGTGGTCTTATGAGACCAAGACAAACTTATTTTGTTCAGATGGTGTCAAGGATGTGTGGTGGCAACCAGGTGAGGAGTACAAACACAAGTGTGTCTTGCTTACAGTCAAGCATGGTGGTGGGATGTCATTGTTTGGGGCTGCATGAGTGCTGCTGGCACTGAGGAGCTACAGTTAATTGAGGGGACCATGAATGCCAACATGTACTGTGACATACTGAAGCAGAACATGATCCCCTCCCTTCAGAAACTGAGCCACATGACAACATGTCCTGATAACCAACATGATAACATCCACCCATCTCCATGATGTCATCGTGGAGGGGTGGAAGAGGATTCCAGTGGCACCCTGTGAAGCTCTAGTGATCTCCATTCCCAACAGAGTTAAAGCAGTGGTGGAAAATAATGATGGCCACACAAAATATTGACAATTTGGGCCCAATTTGGACATTTTCACCGAGGGGTGTACTCACTTTAGTTGCCAGCGGTTTAGACATTACTGGTTGTATGCTGAGTTATTTTGAGGTGACAGAAAATTTACACTTTTATACAAGCTGTACACCGACTACTTTACATTGTATCAAAGTGTCATATCTTTAATGTTGTCCCATGAAAAGATACAATAAAATATTTACAAAAATGTGAGGGGTGTACTTACTTTTTTGAGATGCTGTATATGGTTATTTTAATTATATTATAGTTATAGAAACAAACCACCATACAAATTCAGTACCCTCTTACCTCATGTACGTTTTCAGAATTCACAGCAATGTCCTCTCTTGTCCGTATAAAGTAGCAGCAAATACCTGTCAGGCATATCTGGGACAAATCGGGCATAAACAGCCTCAGTGTTTTTTCTCCTTTTGCAGCACCAGGATATGAGCGACCACACTCTGCAATAAAATAGAAATAATTTTGGAAGAAATTAAAAAATGAAAATGACACATAAAACAGATTTTAATTTTTTCTGCTAAAACTGGGATATTTCACCAGCACAGGGATAAAATCGTTAATTATCACGTGAACTTGGTAAAAACTCAAATTACAACTGGTCTTGAATATCAGAAAAGTAAAATACTGTAATCCTAGTTTGTTTTAAATTAGTGGTCAGTATTATTTAGTATGAAATAAAAAAAAATAAGCAGGGTAACATGTGACAGTCAAATACTGGAGTCAAGATCTATTCTAACCTGGTCCTGGAACTGCAGACTCTTGATACACGAAGGAAATGGTTTTGCAACCTCCTTTGGCAAAAAAATGATCAAAAGCAGCCAGCTATTCATAATAAAGAAAGAAAAGAAAGACAAAAAATTGTGAACTGAAAAATGTGTAACTGTATAATATCAGATGTGTTAAAACCATAATTGCCAAATCAACATAGACAATATAACATGTGAAATGTATGAGATGTTTTGATTTTTGCTTGTTCCGTTTGTAGTTGCAGCAGACAAAATATACACTTCTGATTATGATATTTTTTGCTTTTGATATTTTGCTTCCAAGGAGCCAAATGTTCATGTATTTTTTTTAAGGTTGCCTTGAGCAATAGTTCTCCAGGCTTTCTGAAAGTCTTTTCGAAGCTTTTCTGTTGTTATATTTTATATTTTTTATATATTTTATATAAATTTTATATTGTATTTCAATGTATGTCTCCACATTTTAATAAATCACTGTAGATATTTCCAATTCTCCTTGTAAAATAGGAAAAAATTAGTAGCTGATCAAGACTTTTGCACCGTACTGCATAAATATGTTTTAATGTGTGGTGATTGAGACACTGCCTCTTTTAACTGAAAAATATTTCCTGGTCATATGGAGACCATCTGGAACATTTTAATAAGATATAACCAAGACAAGTGAACTTTATCCAGATGATACAAATAAAAAAGTTACATTTTGTTTTCTATGGGTTTATTTGGAGTATTTGGAACTGCTGTGGTGAAGGTGTTAGTGTTTGATTTTTCTCTGTTCAAAACAATTAGAATCATTAATTACTGATTTGAAGGGCTATGTTGAACATAGTTTGTTCAAGTATATGTGAAAAACTCACAGAAGAATCTAAAATAAACTCCTCTACATCTGTTGGCGATAGGGCCAGTCTGTCAGCCAAGATGTCAATGATATACTGGTGTGCAGGGGTGAGGAGCTTTTTTCGCTCTTCTCTTGCCTCCTTATATTTGGCCTGAGAAATACAATAGATTTTAATTGTAGTAATTGTAACTGCTCTGACAATAAAAGTGCTTGATGTCAGTAAGGTTTCATTAAAGCCATTATCAATTTACCTGACATCCAACCTCGTTTGTATTTTGGCTAACTTCTTCCATCGTAATGTTTGGCAGGAGGACTCGCCTCCTTGATGTTTGAAAAACTCAGTGACTCTTCGACTTATTCTGCCTGGAGGAAAAAAATAAGTAAATGAATAACCAACTAACTCCAAAGTAGAATACAGTGAAAAAGTATTTTGCATGTTTGTCACATTTTCATGTTTCAGGCCATCAAAGAATTTTAATATTAGACAAAGATAACCAAAAGATAACCAAAGATAAAAATACAAAGCAGTTTTTAAATTATTGTATGATTTATTAATTGAAAAAGCTATCAAAACCGCAATTTTGGGAAAGCTTAGGTCAGTTTCACTAGTCCCTCCCAGGCCTGCTTACTGTCAGACCTGGGAAATCAAAAACCACTTAAATAGAATCTGTCTGACGGAGATAAGATAAGATAAGATAAGATAAGATAAGATAAGATAAGATAAGATAAGATAAACCTTTTTTAGTCCCACACGTGGTAAACTTTTAGGTCACAACAGAGAGTACAAGTTTAAGAGCAGTAAAAGTTAAGAAAAACACAATAAAATATGATAAGATAAAATAGAATAACATACTATACAACAAGAATAAAATACTATATACAATAGAATAAAGTGAAGTTGGCTAAATGATATCGGAAAGCAACATGTCACGTCACAATCTAAAGAAACTAGAACAGCTGAGAAGAAAAGTCACTGACATCTATCAGTCTGAACAGGGTTACAAAGCCATTTCTAATGTTTGACTTTAGTGGGATTCACTATCCACAAGAGCAGGGAACCTTCCAAGGAGTGGCGGGCACAGCAAATTAGTTCAAGACCTCGCTTGCTTCAGTTAGGGTCAATGTTGGTGATTCAACAATAAGAAAGAGACTGAACAAAAATGGCATCTATGGGAGAGTTTCACAGATAAAACCACTGCTGACCAAAAGAACACAAAGGCTTGACTTACATTTACCAAACAAAAAACCCAAACAAACAAACAAAAAAACATCTTGAAGAGCCACAAGACTCTTGTCAATATTATATATACTGATAAGACAAAAGCAGAACTTTTTATTGTATTCTATTTTTGTATTTTGTATTTCTATTTTTTTATTCTATTTTTATCCTATTGTATATTTTATTCTATTTTATTTTACTGTATATAGTATTTTATTTTATTCTATTCTGTACAGTTGTGTACTGTATTTATTCTTACTGTATTCTAATTTTTGCTTCATAACTTTTGCACTGTCCACTTCGTGCTGTGACAAAACAAATTTCCCACGTGTGGGACTAATAAAGGTTATCTTATCTTATCTTATCTTATCTTATCTTTTAGAAGGTTTGTGTCTCATTACATCTGACATAAAACTAATGTAGCATCATTAAAGGAAAATCACGCACGCTTGGTGGTGGTGGTAGTGTGATGGTCTAGGGCTGAGCAAAGCAACAATTGACATGTCCTCAAATAGGCTGTTTATGATCAAAAGTCTCCGATGTGGCTGAAATAAATCAATTCTCTAAAGAAGAGTGGGCCAAAATTCCTTCATATGATGTGAAAGACTCACAGTCATTTATAGCAAACATTTGATTACAGTTATTGCTGCCAAACGTGGCACAACAACTTTGTAGGTTTTTCACAGCACTGTGTAGGTAAGCTATTGAATTAACCCCCAAAATGAGAGCATCTGTTAACCGATAATAGTATTCATTACAATTGTACCAGTAAAACAGAACTTTTTTTCAATCAAAGTGGCACTGAGGATAATGTAATTAATAAAAAGTTCTTCTTTCTTTAGTCTTTACTGCCATCTGAACGAGCTAACTGGACTATTTATTACAAGTTGGACACTTGTTATCGAGGTCATATCTTACATATATAATTCTAACCTTTGACATATATATTTTCTGCCCTTACCAAAACTTGGTCATCCGATAAATGGTAGCTTTCTGTTGGGCACATGTTTGTGCCAGTTTTGTTTTAAGTGAAAAAAAGACTATTTTGGTTCCCGTTTTACAATCGTGGAAGTCACTTCCAAGTCCTGCAGTCGTTATGAGTCGTTACTGATACCTGCTGTTAACGCAACAGTTGAGACGAGGTGTCACGAGCCCAACCGTTACCACACGTTATACATGTTAATATTCACAGTAAACGTAAAACACTTTCTCAAAGCATTTTTCATAGTTTGGTGGGACTTCTTGTAGTCGTATTGCTAACCTTCCTCTTGAAACACATCAGATAAATAAACATTCACAGGACAGTCATTACTTTACACTCTTTATTTGTTATTGCCACCCTCTACCGGGTGGTTCCCGCACCGACACGACTGACATAACTCAAACAACAACTGATCTTGGACCAGGCTACGGACAGGACATATGTTTCGTGGTCTACTGTGATTGGTCCAGCCACACCGTCTGTTTGTCCAATAGCGGGTAGACATCTGTTCGCTGGAGCAACTCTAAAATATTCCCCTCTCTTCCTCCTGCACAGTCTATTTGCTGTCCTGCCCGGCGACGCTCCTGCAGAGCTGCTGAAAGTTGAGCTGAAAATGGGGAAAACGCAAGTCTTAGGGGTAATTGCAGTAATATTAGCAGTGTACTGTGTACATGCGAAGATTTACTTTCGGGAAGAGTTTCTGGATGGTGGTAAGTTGTGTAGAGAATTTTTATAACTTTGCAAGGTTAGCACTTCACTGCCTGTTAGCTTGACTTTGAGACATCGTTGTGTCACAAAAATTGTTGTCTGGACTGTGAGTCCTTTTAAAAAATACCACCCTTTTCTGTTAAATAACCGAAAGTGCATTGACTATTGGCTACATTCATTAAGGTCGAAGGGAGCAGACGTAATGTCGATATCAGTTAATAATCGTCGTCCAAGTTGCAGTTAGTGAAACTAAATTTCGACATTGACAATTTGTCGTCGGATCTACAATTACTGGGAAATTGTGAGACGATTTTCATGACGTACCATGCTTTATTGGCTCGCGAGTGTTAATCCTCACCAAACTTACTGGTTGTTTTCTGAACAGATGAATGGAGAAGTCGCTGGGTGAACTCCAAGCACAAGTCAGACTATGGGGAGTGGAAACTCACGGCTGGCGACTTCTATGGCGATGCAGAGAAAGACAAAGGTAAATGTTCTGACTTTCTAATGTAAGTCTTCATTACAAAGTTGTCTTTTGATTAAAATAGCATTTGCTGTTTTCCAAAAGACAGCAAGGCACGTGGCATTTAATGTGTTCCTGTTTTTTAAATATTTAATTTTTTATTTCTATTAAAGAAGTGAAAATGAGTCATTTGATCATAATAAGCAGCTGTAATGTCTCAAAAAGCCCCTACAAAGTGCCCTCATGTCTGATTTACATTATGGTTCCTACTTCTTTTTGTTTGTTTAAAGCTAAACAAAATATATTTAGTTTTGGTTTGATACTTTCATTTTCAGGTCTGCAGACAAGCCAGGATGCACGTTTCTATGCCGTCTCTGCCCGTTTTGATTCTTTCAGCAATGAGGGTAAGCCTTTGGTCATCCAGTTTACAGTCAAGCATGAGCAGAAAATCGACTGTGGTGGTGGATACGTGAAGGTCTTTCCTGCGGACTTGGAACAGACTGAAATGCATGGAGAATCCTCTTACTACATTATGTTTGGTAAGAAATAATGACCTGTGTGATTTACAGTGCTTTCAGCGTCACTGGATTTGATACGTATAATAATTAATTTTATTCCTTTCATCTAGGCCCTGACATTTGTGGCTACAGCACCAAGAAAGTTCATGTAATTTTTAATTACAAAGGCAAGAATCATCTCATTAAGAAAGAGATTAAATGCAAGGTAATTCTTGTGTTTTGAAGTCCATATTTTTTTTTTTTAACAGAACCCTGCTTCTGCACCAAAGGCTTTAATCTAAACCCGGCTTTTTTGTTTTTCTTTCTAGGATGATGAGCTGACCCACCTGTACACACTAATCCTGAATCCAGATCAGACCTATGAAGTAAAAATTGACAATGAGAAGGTGGAATCTGGCAGTCTGGAGGAGGATTGGGACTTTCTGCCCCCTAAGAAAATTAAGGACCCTGAAGCCAAGAAGCCAGAGGATTGGGATGACCGTGCCAAGATTGATGATCCCAGTGACACCAAGCCTGAGGTGAGTAAACTCAGTACAGTCATTCTACCACCTCTTAATTTGCTCTGCGCAAAGAGTTAATTATTTTAACCTCAGTATTTTGTGTTTTTCTCTAGGACTGGGACAAGCCCGAGAATATTCCAGATCCTGATGCTAAGAAGCCTGAAGACTGGGATGAGGATATGGACGGAGAGTGGGAGCCACCCATGATCCCCAACCCAGAGTACAAAGTAGGCTAGAAATTGATCATCAAAATACTTTAACATTAATATATAAAATGTTTAAAATGCTTTTAAATTGCATTACTGATAACCCTTTTAACTTCCTGTATTTCAGGGAGAATGGAAGCCCAAGCAGATTGATAACCCCAACTACAAAGGAGCCTGGGTGCATCCTGAAATTGAAAATCCTGAATACAGCCCAGACTCGAACATCTACAAGTTTGACAACATTGGTGTTTTGGGTCTTGATCTTTGGCAGGTGAGACACGGTTCATCTTTTCAGGTATGTGGTAGTGGCAGTTGAGCTACAGTGTAACAGTTTTGTTTTGTTTTTTTCCCTCCCTCCTCAGGTGAAATCTGGTACAATCTTTGACAACTTCCTGATCACAGATGACGTGAAAGAGGCAGAAGAGATTGGAAAGGAGACATGGGGTGTGACAAAGGTCTGGTCTTATTCTTTTTAACTCATAACTTGTTGTTCATGCAAAGCACAAAGTCTGCTCCTATGAACTGCTGCCGTGATTAAAAGACTTGTTGTTTTTTTTTGTTGTTGTTGTTTGTGATTCCTTACAGGAGCCAGAGAAAAAAATGAAACAGGAGCAAGATGACCTGAAACGAAAAGAGGAGGAGGAGAAGAACAAAGAACAGGACACTGAAGCTGCTGCTGATGAAGATGAAGATGATGAGGAAGAGGAGGAGGAGGAGGAGGAAGAAACACAAGAAGACACAGATGAGGCACTTTCAGAAACGGATGAAGAAGATGCAAAGCCTAAAGATGAGCTTTGAAGGGGTGTTGGCATAGAATTTCTTTCTCTTTTTTTTTTTTCTTTTTTTTTTGGGGTGCTCCCTCAGGAACTGTCCTATATTTCCCAGGGGTATTGTGGCTGCTGTGCATCCTTTCCCTGAGATTTGGACACAACCCAGCTAAAGGGTGATTTGCAGTAGATTGGAAGGGAGGGGGGGCAAATGGTTTGTAACATACTTGGGGTCTTTCATTTTGATCTTGTTAACCCTGAACTGCTGAATTAATTCTAAGGTTTTCCACTCAAAGTACATTCTTTATTTTGTAATAACAGATAATAAGGATAAACCGTCACCTGCTGTTTGCTAGATTTTCTTAAACTAGACCACAGACTGTATATAAGATTAATCTATGCAGTCTGTGGTCTGCATGTCTTTTTTTTTTTTTTTTTTTTTTTTGCAAATTCCCTCTTTTGTTTTTTGTTTTTTTTGTCTTTTAGGGTGTTTGAAAGAGCTGAAAATGTAGTAACTATATTAATTTAAGAAGATCAGCCACTCAGATTTCAACATTAACTCTGGGACAGAACATACAAAACTCATCATACAAAGCATAAACCAAAAGTTGTGACCATAAAAAAAAATATGTGAAGAGACAAATCAACACTATGGTGACTTCTTTTGGTTATGTATGCAGCACTGTCTTTTTTTCCTCCCCACACTCTGAATTGAATTGATTAGGCATGAATTGATGGGACCTGCATCACATTTTGAAAGTCTGGACAAACTGGTGGTGAGCCCCTTGTGTGTGTCTTATTTTTATGGGACAGAATGTTATTGATACCAAAGTTTTTATTAAAAGATTATAACCTTATTGTCCACTGATATTTTGTGTTGTGTGAGTTCACACTTTAGAAGCACTGCTTGTGGTTTAGATATAAATTAGCGGACTCCACACCAACTGTTTCAAAAAGGAATGTCAAATGAAGTTTCATTTCCTCCATCTGTGAATAAAACTCTTCTAAAGATTCATTTCAATCAATTAAGAAGTTTCTGTTGATATCCAAGCTTGGTATGAATAAATATACATTTTTAGAGTTCGCAAATGCTGGAAATTTAAAAAACAAAACACTGTCAAATGCATACTATTTTTCCTTATTTTTTCACCCAAGAGCAATAGATAAAATATTCATACTGTGAAAGTCACTTCATGTCAAGGACACCATACATGTTTATTAATATGTAGTGCCTGCTTCATTGTATCTTCCCCAGAAAAAATTCTGGAGAAGTATAGAAAACGCTAGTATTTGGGGGCCTGTAATCCATGTGTCTTTGGGTTAAGTACAATTACACTTCACTAAAAAAAAAAATATATATATATATATATATATATATATATATATATATATGTGTGTGTGTGTGTGTATATATATATATATATATATACACACACACACATACATATACATATATATATATATATATATATATATATATATATATATATATATGTATAACCTGTGGGTTCTGAAATGTAGTTGTAGTCATGGAAATTATCTGGTGTGAACTGAAAACAAAATGTGTTTGTAAAAGCAACGGTAACATAAGTCTTCACAAAATTCGCCTGTTACTTTGTATGATTTTTGGTGTACCACATCTCGAAAAACTGAATGTGGTACACCAAAGCTAAGGGACATCTGAAAAATTAAAACATAAGACAAACTATTTAACATCAATCCAGTGAATGCATTAAACTGAATGTTTTTCTAATTCATTAGAGGCCTTAAAGGAGACTAAAACTTGGATTTATGGGTTTTATCCACTCGTGTATGTCTTTTTTTTTCTGTAAAACTGTTCTTTAGAACACATGCTGTTCTTTGGGATTTTAATAGAGACGCAGCAGCAACGTCATTCCTGTAAGACCCACGTGTTGTCTGCAGCCAATGAAAATGTGAGACGCTGTAGGACCGGGTAGTAGGGGTTAAAAAATGCCGTGCAGTCCCAAGTAAAGTTGGACACCTGCTGACCACACATGCAAACGCTCCCCGGCCACTAAGACTGAAAACCTTATTTAATTTTAATACGATTCAAATTTACGCAGTTGCTCTGTACCTCTGACAAGGGCGCGGCGTCCACACCCACCGGAACCGCGGTCCCCGTCGGTCCCCAGGCGCTCGCGCCCGCTCCCTTTAAGGACTCTGTGCGCACTCCCGAGACACCAGGAGATATGGCGGCGTTCATGACTCTGAGTCAGGTAACAACTCCAAACTGCTCAAGAAAAGTAATAAAATTTATTAGAAAGCGTTAGCAGCTGACAGCGACAGCGGTTATGTGATCTGAATACTTTAGGCCTTCATAAGATGGGGTGAATATAAACTACTGTGAACGCTTTATTAAGCTTTCGCTGTCAACTAAGTTGACAGGGTTAGCTAGGTTAGGATAGCAAAGTTAGTGTACGCTTTAAAGGATGAGGAAAGCGACTGCTGGCGAAGACAGTAATGACGCTAGTGTAGAGTGTGGTGCTGTTGAAAACAAAACACGACTAAGTGGCAACTAAAAGAAAGATGGCCTTTACTTTATAAACTAACTATGTTGGAAGTTTGTTGCCATTGAAATTAGCCATTCGGTTTCTAGCAACTTAATTTAGTATATGTGATGCTTAATACACATTCATTTGTAATTTATTTCCTTCAGTTATCAAGTGGAAACCCAGTTTATGAAAACTACTACAGACAGGTAAGGTCTACGTTGTTTGCTGTTGCTCCCCGCCTCACTTCAGATCATTTACTGTGTATTCATCTCTGTATGATCTTTTATGTAACCCCACTCTTAAAGACACTTCTATCCTCTGCATCCTCTTGGTAATTTCCTCATGATTCTTTATAGCTCGACCCAGGAAACACAGGCAAAATATCAGCTGGCGATGCAGCTCAGTTTCTTAAGAAGTCTGGCCTGTCAGACAGCACACTGGGAAAGGTGGGTAACAGTGTCACCTACATGTACACACAACACACAGTCATGTATTTGACCTAACTAAAATCTTGTACCTTTGCATTTATTTATGTACGTATTTTAGATTTGGGATTTGGCAGATTCAGAAAGAAAAGGCTATTTGGACAAGCGGGTAATGCAGAATTTCTTTGTAATTTTGATGGTATTGTCATGCTGATGCATGCAGAAAAAACAGGATTTGTTCTGCTTTCTTCCTCTTTTTTTAGGGTTTCTTCATAGCTTTGAGGCTGGTGGCATCTGCACAGGGTGGAAATGACATAAGTCTTCACAATCTCAACCAACACTTAGCTGCACCCAAATTTGTAAGTCATAATTACAAATAATAATAATTATAAATAACTCCAAAGAACTGAATTAATCAATAATGTTATGGGAATTATTTCTGTGGATCATATGAAAGCTTCATTATTTAGTGACTTAGAAAATGATAAGTTGATGCATTTCATTTCATTTCTTCTTTTTCTTCTTTTTTTATTATAGAAAGATACAAGCAGCCCATTACTAACCGTTTCAACAACAGCATCTGATTCACAGTGGGCCATTAAGGTAAAATGTTATAAAGTTTCAAGAACTGTCATGAGGATATCACAGAAAAATGGGCTTGTCACCGAAACTTGAGTTTGTTTGTTTTTCTTTATTTCCCAGCCTGATGAAAAGGGAAAGTTTGAGGGAATTTTTGAGAGTCTGTTACCTGTGAATGGCCTCCTCTCTGGTGATAAAGTCAGGCCAGTTTTGATAAACTCCAAGCTACCTCTGGATGTGTTAGGAAAGGTGATGTTACATGTCAAGTAATACTATGCAGCCTTTTTTTGATATAACTGCAATTTTAACAGTTCGTTAAAATTGAGTACTTACTCATTGTTTGTGCAGATTTGGGACCTAAGTGATGTGGACAAAGATGGACACTTGGACAAAGAAGAATTCACTGTGGTAAATTGTGATTCCATACTGACGTATTATCTGGGTTCCCTTCTTTATTTGTAATAATTGGTTATACTTTCCATTTTACAGACTATGCATCTTGTGTATCGCACCATGGAGAAGGAGCCGCTCCCCACTAGTTTACCCACTTCCCTTATCCCCCCTTCTAAGAGGAAGAAGACTGGGGTTGGGCTTCCAGGTGCTGTTCCCGTACTACCTGCTCTGTCTGGCCTTGGAACTGGTCCAGCTCCTCTCAAAGAAACTTTACGCAGCACTTCTCCTCTGGTCAACACTACTCCCCTCGGCAGTGCTGCTCTCTTTGGCTCCGGTGCTGCCAACCTTTCTCCAAAACAGTCCTTTAAGTCCAGTTCGCCGGTATGTTGCCTCACATTGTCTTGTGGACAATATTATTAGTCGAAGATGCGCAAAGGCCTCTTTCTGGCCGTTGAGTCATGTGATTAAACCTAATATATAATATCAATGTAATGGACAGCACAGTGATGATGCTTCAAAAAGTTTCTGGGTTTGAACCTCCTAGGTTTGGTCTTTGTGGAGGTTGCATGTTGTCCCTTTACCTGCATAAGTTTTTGAGTTTTCCAGTTTCCTCCCACAGTCCAAAGAGAAGCATATTGTGTCAATTGGTGATTTTAAATTGGATATATGCATACAATTGAAGCACATAATAAAGTGCGCTCTGAAGCTGATGTTGGTGGAAAGCACTTTGAATGATCATATCAGATATGGTCACGTGACCATTCGTTTGATGTAATGAGGGAAAAATCAGTGTAATGAGGAAAAATCACTACATTTGTTTATTTTTTTTTTTCTTGGTTCTCTCTACGTGTCACAAGGGCAGATTCTCAACTCTTAAACAAGCTAGGTTGCCATGTATTAACTGTCTTCTGTTGCAAATGGGTAGACTTGTTTTACCACATTATTCTGAGCATTGTTCAAAGGCCAACCTCTCTCTACCAGGATACAGCTTCAGGGATTTCAATTTTGGAGAAACAGGTTTTCTTGAAAGTATAGAGCAGCAATACTTGTACTACCTTTGTTCCTTGACCACTTGATCAGTTGTAATGTTGTTCTGTCTTTTTTTTTTTTTTTTAAATCCATGGCCCTTACTGCTTCTTTAAATGCTTTATCATATATTTTGTTTTTTAACAGAAACAAAATGCAAGGTATGCATTTCATCTTTGCATTTTTTTGCATATATTTTTTTGCATTTTTCATTAGCTTGATTAGTTACAGCTTTAATGTATTGTGTATGTTATACAGTTGTGTGAATGTTTGTGATAGGGCAGTGAGAACGCATCCTGCATCCTACAAATGCAGTTCCATCTAGCTGAGGACTGTACTTTTTGGGGGTTTTTGTTTTGTTTTTTCCTGATCTGTTTTAACCATGTCAGTGTGCAGATTCATAAATTCCTCTTGTTGCGTAAAGTAAACCTGTCTGCACTGAAGAAGAGCTGTGTGTTTGTTGTGTACTGAATGCTGTGTTCATCATTTCATATCAAACAATGTCTTCTGTTGTCTCTAGCCGGCGATGAACTGGGTTGTACCAGTGGCTGACAGAGAAAAATATAAAGAAATTTTCAAGAACACAGACACTGACAATGACGGCCTCATCAACGGCGGTGATGTCATCGAGCTCTTCATGAACTGTACGCTCTCCCAGACGATGCTTGCACAGATATGGTAAGACCACAGCTCAGCTCAGACATATTTAGAGATTTTGTTTGTTGGGGCTTTTTTGTATGTTGTGAATAGCACTACAGTGTAAGAAAGCACAAGCAAATTATATTTTCTTCATTACACCCTCACAGTGGCTTTTAAATACAATAATTCATATATGGTTGAAGTGCAGACTTTCAGTTTTCATTCATAAGGGGATCAATAAAAGTATTACATTAATCATTATTAGGATAAAAATCCTTTACAGTTAATGACTGCCTGAAGTCTAGAACACATGGGCATTGCCATATACTGTCTTTCCTCCATTGAAAACCTCTGCCAGGCCTTTACTGCAGCCACCCTTAGTTGGTGCTTGTTTGCAGCTCTCTATGCCTTAAGTTTTGTCTTCAGTTACTGAAAAGCATACTCTGTTGGGCTGAGATCAGGTGACTCACTTGGCCATCAAAGAATATCCAATTTCTTGCCCTTGAGAAACTATTGGGGCTCTTCTGCAGTTTGTGTTGAGTTATTATCCATTTGCACTGGGTACTGTGTTGCTTACACATTCATAAAGGTGTCTGATTGTATGTGTACCTCCTGGAGAGTGTTCTTGATTTGGTTATATGAAATATGATGAGACATTTCTCATAACCATGGAAATAATTCAGTCATCATGAACTTTGGGTGTTCCTGAGCTTTCATTTGCACTTCTTCTTATTAAGAGAGATAGGGCTGTGCGATATGACCAAAATCTCATATCCCGATATTAAGACATCTATCGTCCGATAACGATATAAATCACAAAAATGTAACATTTTCTGTAAATTCTGTGAATGTCGGGTAGCTCGACTTGCCTGAAGTGTTTCCAGCTGGGCGTCGCGTACCTGGAGTCCAGTGTTTTAACTGATGCATGAAACGATACATTTTTAGACATAGGTTGTAATGGCTGCCGTTTTCTTTGTGAGTATTTATTACACAGCGTGCTGCGGGAAAAAGCCTGTTCTAACGTTTGAGTCTAAGGTTTATTTTTTAGCACCTGACGGCTCTTTTTTTGCTTCTCATCCGTAAATACTCTGCATCTTTCACGTGATTCAGTTTATTTTGAAAAGTCTCAACAGGATCTTGAGCTTTATTGTGAAAGGTTTATGTGGAAAATAAACAAGCGGACACGAGGTGGTTTTACCGTGGTTGTTGCTAACCACAACGCATAAAAACAAGCGCTTGTCCGTCTGTAGTGTGGTTATATTAAATATAAGAGAAAGAGAGAACTTTAGGAAATTAATATAGCCACTACAGTGACCATCAAAATAATGAAAAAATATTGCCGTAAACAGTTTATTTTGCGACACCACGAAACAAACGATAGCGTAAAATGAAACGATAGACGTTTTTATATCGTCATGATATATATCGTTATATCGAACAGCCCTAAAGAGAGAACAAGTTTGTGGATTTGACCAGTCCTAAAATTTTTGCTATCTCTCTGATAGGTTTATCTGGGTTTTTATCTTAACTTGTACATTTAAAATCCACTGTGTTGGTGTCACAAAAACAGTTTCATTGTCCAAAAAGTTATAGACCTAACTCTTTTTGTTGCCATTGTGTTAAATTGGTGAAGATGTCAACATTTTCTTACGTTTTAACACTTCGTCCTGTTTTGATTCAATTCAATTTTGACTCAGTCAGAAATATTATAATTATGATAATTCATCTTGGATATGTACTGTCGAAAGAACCCTCTAAACATTGTAAGTTAAAAATGCATAATTCCAAATTATTTGACTATTTCTCTGCAATTACGAAGGAGGTAAAAAAAAAACAACCCCAGAACTGACACTTATGAGACATTATCAGAGGTGTAAGCATCACAGCAGATGCCTTTGTGTCAAAGTAACTGAGGATAAAACACAGAAAAATATGAAGGAGATTTTCCTGGCCTGATCTTTTATAGCAAATAACCCCCCTGAAAATATGCTGCAGTAGATCAAAAACTAAAGAAAACCACAAATCAACATGTGGACATTACCTGTACAAACTCATGCTGCTGAAGTGAAACAGAGCAAAGTTACAGAGGTTTTATCACTGTCGGAGGTTGTTTTGGTGAGGGGAAAAAAACCAGCAGCTGACAATACTGTATACAACGGTAGAATGGTGCGTAATAGGCAAGTGAATAATGCAGAAAATAGAGGTTTTTGATGGGAAACTGGTCTTGAAGTATAGAGGTAATATTGGTCAGAGAGTGACGAAGCCTGGAGTTCAGAATCTGTCAGCTTTCAGCACCTGACATGTCCGTGTACGAGCTGTCGTTAACCCGACAGCTCGTACAAATTTGCAAAATCCGTTTACCTGCTCTTTAATCATTTGCTGTTTTAGCTGTTTGGCAATTGTTGAAATGTTTTTGAGCTTTTTGCTGAGGTTCTGGCTTTTCTGGCAAAATACATTTATATTTAAAAATTAATTTTTCAGGATTTAATGCAGCGGTCCCCAACCTTTTTTGCGCCACGGACCGGTTTATGCCCGACAATATTTTCACGGACTAGCCTTTAAGGTATCGCGGATAAATACAACAAAATAAAACTAGTACCGGTACCGAAAAAAAAGAAGATTTATTCATAACACACGTGAAAAGACCCAGGAAAAACCGAGTTAACGATAAAAACAATAACAAAATAACGCTGAAAACCGATAAAAACCCTGAAAACCATACATTTCACACCTGAGCCTCAACTCTCGCGGACCGGTACCAAACGACTCACGGACCGGTACCGGTCCGAGGCCCGGGGGTTGGGGACCGCTGATTTAATGAATCAATATCAGATTATTCAAATTAAAATCGATTTGAATGGGGAAATCGATTTTTTTTTCTTTTTTTTGTTAAATACAGTCAGAAGGATTCTCCCAGATAAAGCTATATAGCACCATCTTGTGACCACTTAAAATTAGATTCAAGAAGTTTATTGTCATATACACCTCAAAACACAAAAGGTTACACTGAGCAATGAAATTCTTACTTTGCAAGTTCCCTTCACACAACTAAATAAACAACTAACTAAAAAATAAAGTAAACCTAAGCATAGAAAATAATAAAGCAAAGTGAATGCTGTGTACACAAGAGTAGGTGTAGTTAAAATTTTAAAAGGCAGTGCAAATATTAAAATTGTTTATATCGTATGAAGTTGTATTATAGTTTATATAAATATTCAAAATTGCAAAGTTATTATCAAGTTATTGAAGGCATTGACAAATAATCTGAGTTCAACCAAATTATTACATTTAGTCTAGAGAAGTGGAACAGAAGTGTTTTTTTGTTTTTGTTTTTTTAAATGATTTAAAGGATGCCCACTTAACCAGCATAAAATGGACCATTTGGCCGTGGTAACCACTCAGTGGAGATTTATATTTATAAACATTGCTTTTATTATTGCTCAGAAGTATATAATAGGTTGAGAAAAATGTCTCCTCTTCCTCCATAGGGGACTTGCTGACACAAAACAAACAGGCAAGCTGAATGAGGAGCAGTTTGCTCTAGCCATGCATTTGATCCAACAAAAGGTCAATAAAGGCATCGACCCTCCCTCCACTCTCACTCCTGACATGATCCCTCCATCAGAACGATCTGCATCATCAGCTATGGGCTTTGTGAGTTCTCCCTATACCATACTCCAACCACTACTTCATCTGTCGGTTTGCCAGTTTATTACAATTTGTTTCTTTTTTTTTTACAAAGTGCTTTTTAAAAATTTGCATCTGTACCTTCAGTGTGTTTCCCCTCATAACTTATGCTATTTAAGTGGTTCTTATTTATTGCTTTCTAGTCCTCAAATGCAAAACTTTTTTTTATTGTTTACAGTTTTTATTCTTTTGCCTTCTTGGGATCTTTTCTATCCTGTCTAACAGAACCATGTGGGGTTTATGTCTCCTGTGAGACCAGAACTTGGTTCCTTTTCAAAGGTGCACATTGTGAGTAGTTGGGCTTTTGCCACAAGGTGGCGCTCTTGTTCTATTATATTCTCTTTCTGTGTTTCAAGGAGAAGGTGACCAATAATATGGGAATGTTTAATGTGCAAGTGCTGCCACCTGCTGTATTTTCATCTTCACTGGCTTGACATTTTTTGATCTTCAATGAAACGCAGCATAAGAGAATACCGTTCTATTATATTACAGAGAATATAATAGAACAAATAATGTTTAATATGTAGTAGAGAAATGGGGCCAGTGTTAAGTGGGCAATCAAGTAAACCAACATGCAACCTTTTATTTAAAATTATCTGGGGAAAAAAGGCATCAATTACCATTATCAAGGTGTTAGCTTTTTATTTTTCAATGAATGTAAAAATAAAATTTAATCTGTCTGAACTAAGTAGGTAGGTTTAAGCTTGACTGCCAAGGTGAGGAAAACAAATCCGTTACTCCAGTTAAGCTTTTCAGACCAATCATGCTTTTATTATTAATATTATCAGATTAATGTCATCATTACAGTAAAATCTAAGAAACACTATTTAATTTAAATGCACTGAAATTCTTGGCCAATAACAACTTTATAAATAACAAATGAACCAATAGCTGATGTTATTGGCATCAGCTGTCAGTTATATTTCTGTATTGTTCTGCTATACTTGTGTAGCTCTAATGGATAGTCTCTTATTTCAGGTGAAACAAAAAGCTTAAATGGATTATGTGTTGTCTTGGTCTGCTTCAGCAATTTTGCGAATTGCCCAATATTTCTGTTTAGGTTTTTTGATATGTCATGGGTCTGTTTAGCAATGAACCCTAATCCAAAATTTACTCTAGCATTGAATTCTTTTAAATTGCCTTGTGTGCAATTTATGTATCATCTGGCTGGCTTGTTCCTACGCTAACTGTGTGAGCTGCTTGTATTTCCTTCCTCTGACTTTTGTTTCTTTAGACACAACAGCGGGGAGCGCCTCTTTCCCCACTGCATATCACTCACATCTTCCCTGACCTCTTTTCCCCTCCTTCTTGCCTATTAGAACAGATTCTTTGTCGTTTGTCTGTCCATTTCCCAGTTAGCTGTTTCTGTGCTCCCCCTTCATTTTACCCTCATCATATCTTCTCTCCTACCTTTTTTCTCCCCTGTCTAACTCGTCTTTCTCGATGTCTCTCGCCTCAGGACGGTATCAGCTCCACAGGGTCGACAGAGCTGACAGGTATCAAAGAGCTGGATGACCTCAGTAAGGAAATATCTCATCTGCAGAGGTGAGCCCCCTACACCCTAACTAGCAGGAGGGACAGCTTTGTTTTGCTTACTGTGAGGAAAAAGTAGACAAGCTTTTAGTAAGGTGATGTTCTAGATCAAAGTTTTTTTTCATACTATTGTATTGCTTGTATACAGGATGCATTGTACTCGACAGCTGTCAACATACTTCTCACTGTGTAACTCTATACGGATTGCTGACACACATGAAAATGAATTGCAGTAAATGGTTACAGTTGACTACACTTTTGTCTGTTTTTGGACTGTGAAATATATTTTTATTATCACAAGAGAGATTAATACAAGGTCAGCTGAAGTAGCATGCCGCTTTTTGATGCTACTTTATTTTTTCTAATGTAATTTGGCACCAGGGTTTGATATAATTATTACACCAAATTAAAGTATGTTTAATTTAAAAAAACAAAACAATAAAACAAACAAACCCACAAACAACATGTTGGGCAACTTGATTAACTGGCTGCTGGCCTTTTCTGGCTATTGACAGCAGTCCAGCAAGTCATGGTCATGAGTTAACATTTGATGTAAATTGTTTTTTCTTGCAGTCAGTATTTTCACCCAATGAACAAACACTTGTGGTATAAGAAGGAAGCTACTAAGAGAATGTGTCAAAGAATAGTGTATAAAGACTGCAGCGTATGGAAGGTGCAATCGTTCCACTAGCATTTACAATTCAAAATAGATTTGTGCATATTGTAAAATACATTTATAAGCCAATGAAAAATATTAAAAATTCATCTCAAGTAACCTTTTTTTTTTTTTTTTTTTTTTTTTTTCAAAGGGCACTTGATAACGCACCAACAGTGACATAGTCATAATAAATGTGCTGCAGAAGGACCTTGAGCGAGTTTAGCCTCTTTGTTTAGTCTCTTTGCATTAGGGTGGCTTGACAAAACTATAAAACCACAGTCAGAGATAACGGATATCGCATCACGTTAGCGGTTTCAGCATTCTTTGCTAAACCAGATATTTGGCTGCAGGCTCTGTGCACGTTCACGTAAAATGGGGCAGTTGATGAGTCATTGGAGATCTGTAGTGTCCATATAAAAAAATAAAATAAAATAAATACCAGTAAAAAGTAACACTGTAGCTGGAAATAACAGATGAAAGTAATTGTTGTAATTCATTTTCATTACAAGGACACAGAGGGGTAAAGCAAATGCATCAGTTCACATTAATGCATTTATTTTACTGTTTGGTGCTGATGCCCATTAGACCTCTGAAACGTTGAACTTTTTACATTTAAAACATTAAAGGTTACTAGATGTGTTCATTTCTGTTACTTTTCCATAGCCTTGTAAAAGAGATATAGAAATCATTTTGATTGAATGTTTTAATTCTGATTTCTCTCATCCGTTATGTTGCCTGCAAATCTAGACAGAAAAATGAAACACTGGGTATAGTTTTTGTCATTTGCCTCTGTTTCGTTTGTTGGTGAATGTCCATTTTATAACGTCTTTGCTCTTGTTTTGCTTGTGTTTTTCATCTGTAGAGACAAATTCATCCTGGAGCATGAGATCAGAGAAAAGGAGGAGGCCCTCAGACAAAAAAACGGTGATGTGCAGGTAAGACTGAATAAAATAAAATAAAATAAAATAATTTAGTTTGCCTGGTTAAAGTTTAGTCAGTGTAATGGTATTCATGAGTAAATTCCAGTCCATTTGACCTTTTCTACAATTAAAAAGTTGTCAGAAATACTTCAGATTCAGCACAAGTTGCATAATTTTGAGGGGAACTGAAGGCTTAATAGCTCAGAAAAGATCATGCCTAATAGCTATACTTTCTGCAAACACATGTGCCTCTGTGTGGGTTTTTCTTGACCCTCAGGACTTGCAGAATAATTTGGAAAGGGAGAGCAGCAGCTTGCAAGACCTGGAGTCCCAGAAGCAGGATGCCCAGGTACGCCTGGAGGAAATGGACCAACAGCGCTCCAGGCTTGAGGGAATGCTGAACGACATCAAGCAAAAGTGCCAGGATGAAACCCAGAAGGTTAGAGATGTGACACACTGAAGTGATTGGCATGTATTTCAGTTGAGAAATGTTATTGAATTTTGTGTTTGGCTACTGGTGACAGTGGTACACGTGCATTTGTGATTTTACTGTAGTGTAATCTATTTGGTCTGATAATGTCAAAACATTGGTCATCTGAGGTTAATATTTGTTTACATGAAAGTGGGGAGAGTTAGTATTTTTAAACACATTCACCACATGAACAATTAGGTCTTTGTTTAGAAAGTCAGTGTAACTGCTTAAGAGACAGCTGTGGATATTTGGCTTTTAGTTTGTTGGTGCAAGATGGATGTGAAAAAAAAAAAATATGTAAGAAGTGAAGCGCTAATTGCATTTAAGAAATGTATAATTTAAATCTACAATTTCTAAATGAACAGCAAGCAGGATGTTGATCCTGCAGATATAAACTCCTTTCTTTCTTTTTGTTTGGAAGATTTCATCCCTGCAGAGCCAGATCCGCTCACAGGAGACTGACCTCCGCAGTCAGGAAGATGAACTGAGTCGCACCAAAACGGACCTGAGTCGAGTCCAAGATGAGGAGGCACAGCTAGAGCAGAGACTGCTGTCCGGTCGGACTCAGCTGGACAGCGTCATTAAGTCACTCAAAACCACCCAGGATGAGATCAGTCAGGTCAGTTCAGAGGGAAAGGCAACAGGTTACTTTAGGATGTTGTGCCACTTCAGACCACCAAGCTCCACAATAGCAATGTTGGGATTAAAGATCAGGTTGGAAAGTGGGATAAAGGTGTAGATGTCTAGTAGTACTAATAATAATACTTATACAGAGGTAGAATTGAATTTATGTTTATTTACTAGTGAAGTTTCAACTTGTATTTGAATTTATTTATTTTCTTTTTAAATAATCATTTTTGAAGCAGACGTTTACTCTCTTACTCCTCTGACAGTCATATTTATCATGCTTTAAAGGTACAAAACACCTAAACTGCTTACAGCCAGTTCTGTTTAGTGACTTTAATGTCTGGTGCTTTCATCAGATTTGAACACCATGTTTGTTTCTGTTAGCTGAAATAAATCCAGATTACAATCCTGCCAAAAAACGAAAGCCAGCATTTCTACCTGAAAATTTGTTAGCCCCACTTGATGCAGATTTGGTTAATATTGCGCTCCCTTTAAGTAGTGGAATTATTTTATTGTTTTTTTGTATTTATGTTTCTTTTGAAGTCGGTTTATTTCAGTTGGTGTCTGGAAACCGTTTTCTAATTTCAGTTTAGTTTTTAATATTTAAAAATGTTTCCTTTTACTTTTGATTTTCATTAGTTTCATTTTCAGTTTTGGCTTTTTCTTTTGTCATGATACGGGACGTTTGTCAGGGCCAGAGGAGGTCAGACTATTTGTATTGTCACTGTGGAAATTATTGGGTCATAGACTTGTAGGCAGTGAGCAGTGAATGATTTAACCTACCATGTTCGACATACGTGGATAGATATCAGTGTGGTTCTTTAGAAGCATGGTGGTATACTGTAGATTGACATTCTTTGTGTTTTTTAGGCTCGTGGTAAGTTGTCACTGATTCAGGAGAGCCAGAAAGAGTTGACCAAGACCATTGAGCAGTACAACAATGCTTTGAAAGAAATCAACGCAGGAAACTTGAGCAACCTGCCGGACCTAAGTGAAGGCTTTGCTGAAAGGGAGGATGGAGGTTTCAGAAGTACGGTGAGGAGACCACAACTACTTATGAAGGATGATTTGTTCACAATACAATTTTAGTCTAAATCCAAGAAACTCTATTTTCCTCTTCTCTAATGATCTGGATTCAGATTTTGTTTCATTTGTCGTTTTGCTCTGGAGATGCTAGAGAAGTGCAAATGTACCCAGACTTGTAGTGTGAAAGTTAATTTCTAAATATTTTCCGTGTACATTGGTAAAGAGCTTAACTGATTGTTGCTGATTTGTTGTTTTCTAGATGGTTAATCAGGAGGGCTCTTTAAAGTCAAGGATAGCCATGTTCAACAACAGTGCTGCCAAGGAGACTCGAGCAGACCCCTTCAAGATGGAGGATCCCTTCAAATCTGACCCCTTCAAAGGTGTGAATACTTCCTCAAGTCTCCTTATTTACTCCTTTTTCTGTAATGACTGTGGCTCTGTCAGCTGCTGCTTGCATTCAGTTTGTGTCCCTTAGAAGGAGCTTTTCTTGTTAGAGGATGTAAGTGATGGTGTTGTGCTTTTTCTAGATCCATTTGGAAGTGATCCTTTCAAAGAAAGCGACCCTTTCAAAGGCACCTCATCTGAAGACTTTTTTAAGACAACTGACAGGCCAGACTTGTTTGGGTCTGGAGACCCCTTTAGCAGAAAACCTGTACCTCCAGTCAAGGTATTGACTTTTTTTTTTCCCCCTTCCCCAAGTGATACTACTTTGGAGTGCTAATATGGCTCTTTTAGATGCAGTGCGATTATTAGTTCAAGAAGATTTTCTTTTTTTGTGCTTGCAGATGAATGGAAAAGCAAACCAGAAAGAGATTTGTGGCGTGGTCATAGTGTGTACATTTTAAATGTGTTTGACTGAATTAAATCTCACTCTGTTTGTTTTTTGTTTCCCTTCTTTTGCATTTGTCAGCCAAGTCCTTTCGGCAGCAGTGACCCCTTCAGATCAAACAGCCCAAAAACAAAGGACTCAGGTACAGAATCAACATGGGAAGTCAAAGCACGCTGAAAGAGACTTTAAATCTCAAATTATTAAAACCCAGAATAATTTGTTTGCACATAGTCCCAGAGTTCTTCAGTTTAACGTTTTTTCAATTTCACTTTTATTAAAATAGCAACCAACTCGTACCAGCAGTCATCTCAAGAACTGTAACAATCTGATGATCCCCTTTAATCAAGTACTTTGAGGGGCAAAAAAAACACCTTTTAACTTTAACAGGAAGAGGCCTCATGTAGCTAGTTTGTCGTACATAAATTGGACAGGTTATATTTAAATATGTTACATATCCTCATCCTTCTGCATTTGCTGTTATTGAGAGGATGATGTATGTTCATGTTTTCGTGCACGAATCCATGCCGATTTCCACGTATAGTCATCCCTGTACTAATAAGAGCAGATTTTCCAAGCCTTTTACTGAAAATACGACTCTAAAAACAGACATCTAAACATGAGAACTCTCTCTAGTTGTGAAACCGATCTTAAAAGAGTCTTTTTGCCCGTTCTGGGTGACGTGTTAGATTTAGATTTTATTTTGGGGGGAGCACCAGGGGCAAACAATTTTTACTCACTGTGGCTTCAATTTTTCCTGTGGTTTCGGGCTATTTTTAGTCGAGTACCTACACATTTAACTACTGACCAACTAAAAATACCCCCACCCCCCCCACCCTGGAAAAACAGGAGGCTAACCGGAGCCAAGCATAACAGAAACTCTGTGACTGCTGGTCCTTCTCTACTAGAATACACTGCCACTCCTTTAACCAGTTCACTTCTGCCTCTGTCCTGTCTTTATACTTGCTGCTGTTGAACTGCTGTGTCTCTTTTGGTGCGGAAGTTGTTTTAAGTTGGTGGCTACTGCTGGTTGATGCTCTGCCGTGCTACACGTGTTTAAGAAGAACACAGAGTCGACTGTAGACCTGAGCTGAGTTACTGTGTGCAAAAGAAAACAGCGATCCTGCACATGAACGGGGTCTTTTGTGGTTGAACACTCACAACAAACATATTCTCTTACGATGTTTTGTTTTTTCACGGTGAAAAAATGCAGTTTTTTTTTTTTTTTTTTTTTTCCATTAAGTGGCGTACTGCTGAGCTTCAAAACAAGCCAGGCATGGTTATAGTTAACAGGACGCCAAATGACGCCCGATGCATACGTCAGGTTAAACAAAACCTCTGCTTTACAGGTTTTTTGTAAAATGTCATGGAAAATTAAACGGTCATGCCACATTCCCTCTTCTGAAAATAGAAAACAGGCCCTTTCAGAATAAGCAAGATGCAGAGAGGATTTTGAATGTGTGGTTTGGGGCTGAACTTCATTATAGTTTCTGGCTCTTTCCATAAATGTATTCAAATGTTCCAAATGCATTTCAATGTACTCTTGTCACAGATTTGTTTGGGAAAGCAGACCCCTTTGGAAGCAACTCTTTTGGAAGTAAGGGGGGTGGATTTGCTGACTTTAGTCAGATGTCAAAGGTAAGCTCTGGAGACTTGAAGTTATGAATCAGTTGCACCATAAAGCATAGTTTTCCACTAAAGCTGAAGAAAGCCGTGTTGTTAATTTAACTTTCATCGTGACTGAGGTCTTGTTTTTTTTTTCCCTTCCAATTTATCACATTTATGAAAAGGGTCTACCTTGTATAAGTCCAGAGGCTTTACATCTTAGCTGACATTTCTGTTGGCATCATCGTTTTGTATGACAGTTTATGGTTTTTCTTTTCTTTTTGTCTTGTGTCTGAGAAGAAGTCGGACAATCCTGTACTCCCAATCCCAAAGAAAAGTGTGCCTAAGAGGCCTGCACCTCCCTATGGTAAGCATTGAGTTTATTCATATATATATATATATATATATATATATATGTATATATGTCTATATAAAATAACATAAAACATGTGTTTTTGATGAACTTGACTGCGCATGTGCAGGCATGGTGTTCATAACTAGGAAATAGAAATGGGTCAGATCTGCCAAACAGATCACACTGTGTTTTTTTTAATGCCAGTGATGATGGTACTCATATGTAACTCAAAATAAAAGCATAATAACTTTTGGGGGTTTTCACAGCGAGTAACCGTCCTGTGAAATAAGGATTTGATGCTTAATGGTGGTGGAAAAAAAAAAAGAGAAAAAAACAACTTCCCTATTGAGGTGCTAGGGTGCTGAGAACATAATTTCTTCTTTTGATTTGGTAAACAGGAAAGCTGCTGGCAGAGATACGAGTCCTTTAAATGATAATGTTGTTGTTAAGACTCGTTTAGATTACGCTGCCGCAGTGATGTGTTAAGATATTTTTGTGTACAGGATGAGGAGCCTTGAGAACAACTTTCTCATCCTTTTTTTTTTTTTTAGTGGTTTTGTTCGTGTTGTTTTTTTATGCACATGTGAATTCACACATTACCTAGAAGCCATGCCCAGTACATGCCCTTCCGCTGTGACCTTGCACTTATTCTTGTAGCAGAAGCATCAGCCTGGGAAAGTTAGTGTTCCCCTTTACCGCACAGAAAAGGGTAGAGATGAGTAGCCACGGTTTGTCTTGAACTAGAGACGTGCTTCACGTGTGATGGGGAAGTGAGAAGTCCACTCTCACAAACCGTGGGCACCGTTGACTTTCTGTATTACAAGGACAGTTGCTCAACAGTTAGAACTTTTAATATTTTTTTTATTTGATTTGAATTATTCTTTTGCAGGTGTGTTGCAGCAGCATTTGTAAACAACTTTAATAATACTTGTTTTTCTTTTTGTTTTGTTTTTTCTTAATCAATTCTTTTTAATTTGACAAATCAAAGAATTTGTTTTTCAGAAAATTGAGCCCTTGAATTTGCAGGAGCCTGTGCTGCATTGGTGCACAAAGTTCGTGAGATAAACAACATTCTCACTTATTAATAGTACCATCATTATAAGAAATGTGTGCTTACTGTACACAAGGGTGTGTCCATCTTTTACAATTGCAAGTTCCAAAAAAGCAACCGTGTGCATGTTTAAGCTTCACTGCATCAGTGAGCTGTACTGAAAAAGGTGTTAACCACATTTTTTGAATCAATGTGGCTTTCCCCTGGGTAACTACTCTGCTTGCATGAAGCTGTTGGCTTCCTGTGAATATTTAGTGGCAAAGTATTATGCGTTAGCCTTTAAAGTGTGAGTTCAATTTCCCAAGGGGCTATCGGTGAGAAATATCTCTAATGAAGATGCTAACAGCAGCATTTTCTGTCATGTTGGGTTTTTTTTTTTTTTACATATATATATATATATTATCTTATTTAAATGTCCTTCCTTCTCTGATAGGTGTGCTCGGTTTGAGTCCATCAGAGCTGCTCCAGAGCGTTGGCTCCACAGCAGACGGTGTAGACTCTTTCGTTACGACACAGTCGAGTAAAACATCCAAAGATTATCCTATGGGTTTTGCAAATTTTGCATCTGTAAGTGTAGTGTACTTGCTGTAGTGTATCTTTGCCTGCACAAGCTGCTGATGTCATCTCGATCTTTAGATTGCTGTGTTCAAGCCACAGAGGTGTCAGCTCTGTGTCATTGGGCCTCATTCTGTTAACGCCCCAAAAGCAGTGTGTTCAGAAGGCATTCAAAGAACTTTTGCGTTTACTGGCTGTTAACTAACAACTGACAGAACATGTGAGAGCTTTTCAACTGCTTGGTTTAGAAGGAAAGTAAATGATTGCATGACTGAGTTGGACAGTCCCTCTGCTAGTCTCTGTCGAGTTATAGATTGGCTCTGTGCACCTGGTAAAGGGGCTTGCATGCTTGCTGTCATCTCTGACTTTGCCTTTGAGAGGAAGCGAGGATTTATAAACTCATAGTTGGCGAGTTCATGAACTTGCCTGGTCAGGTATCACTTGAGGAGCATTTTTCAAGTCTTGAAGTGCAAGCTAAAGGCTTATTCGCTGTCAAAGCATGATATGCCTCAAAGCAGAGAACAACAGAGCAAATCTTCCTCTTTATGTCCCACCTTCCGCTTATTTGCCATCTTGTATAGCCTAACGGCTGACTATACTCTCATGTGGAGAAGTGATGCATGGCAGCTTTTTGTGTCTGGTTTTTATCACTTGACATGATATGTATTTATTTTATCCCTCATGCCAGCATGACTGTTGTGAAAGGGATTTGTGGTTTTTATATCGAGCTCTGTGTTGTAATTTTTGTTTTTCTGCCAGGATCTGAACATGTTAAGGTAAGACGGTATAAAGGTGTGCTTTTCAATTCTTTGCATGTGAAAAACCTGTCGGCAATGCATAATCTAAGTAAAGTGATTCTCGAGCATAATTATTTTCCTGCATTCTTGCATCCAAGCACAGAATTTGGGAAACGTGACCATTGATTTGTTGTAGTAGAGCAGCACCTTCTTTGCTTTCTTTTGTGATGTCAAAGTGAAATCTAATTGTCTTTAATTTGCATTCAATTTTTGATCAGTATTTTTCTATGTATCAGATCATTTAGCTAAATATGCAGTTTTTGGGAATCAGCCCAACTAGAAACGCTTGATTTTTATTTATTTTTAATTTTTTGCATATTTTATCCAGTGTTTTGTCTGTTGTGTCTTATACAACTACATTCCTGCTTTTTATTGCGCACATCTAATGTTTGTGTCTCTGCTCCAGTTTGGAAGTGAGAGCGAGCAGCTGGAGTGGGCCAAGCGTGAGAGCGAGCGTGAGGAACGGGAGAGGTTGAGGAGGCTGCAGCTCCAGGAGCAGAGGGACCTGGAGCTGGCCATCGCTCTCAGCAAGACCACCATGCCGAACACCTGAGCAGGCGTTCTCCAGCACAACTTTCTGTCCTCTTCCCTTTTCCTTACAGCCCGCCGTCTACAGGCTCGTGAGAACAGCACCATCATTGGCCCGACATGACTAGCATCCCCTGTTACCAACTTGTGCAAGAGCCCAGTGTTTCTGCAGCTATGACTGTACTTGTGTTCAAATGACTCCACATTTAGCTACCAGTTAAGGTTCATTGCTCCCAAACTATGTGGAAACTATAATCAGGGACGATATGGAGCCACTTGATTTAAGCCTTGCTTCATCCTCCAAGAACATGGCGATTTAACGCAAGCCAAACCAGCAGGGTACTCGACTACTACAACCTATATCTAGCTCCATATCTGGTTATGGCTAATCAGCTTTACCTTATCCAAATTTGCGGGGGCTTTTTTGAAGGTAAAATAACATTTTAAAAATATTTTTGTTTTATTTATAAACGAAAGGAGCTAATTTGTCATGTATGAAGTGAGATACCTCCTAAAACGGTTTTTATATCACTCAGAAAAATCACAATGAAAGTCGAACCATTTGCTCTGCTAACATTGAATTGACTTTTTCAAATGTGTTTTGTTTTGTTTTTATTTTGTTTTATTTTATTTTTTAGGAAACTTTCTTTTAGTGTATATAGTTATACGGTTTTATTTCGAGCTCAACCAAATAAAAGACGGGGGGACTCCATTCCTGTCTTAAACAACAAGTTATGAGATCATCAGTAGCATGATTTAGATTCTCATTTTAAATGCTACTAGTGTTTCTGGGCATTTATGCTTTCATAGCTAATATTTATATAAGTAAAGTGCATGAATTAAAAGAGTACTGGAATATATTGGAAACCCTAAAGATGCTAATGATAATCATTAGTCTTTCTTTCCTGTGAACCCAGCTCTGTCCACTTGGAGCGCTCTTCCTCTGCGAGCAGCTTGTTTGTCAGATCATTGGTTGCATTGTTGTAACACCCAAATAGCTCCCTGCAACTAATGCCTCCATTAAATGGAAAAAGTATAAACCTCTCTTGTTTATACTGGTGCTGTTACACCTTTTTACTACTTCTGCTATTCAGCCAAATCGACCTTTTGGATATTTATTATTTGTTTCCATATGGATTTGTGTTATCACTGTCTAGTAATCGAGTGGGAAGACTTTTCTGCAAATGGCTTGAATTATTGCATTCTTGTAATCATACAAAACACTAATCAGGTTTATGTGACACATAATGTATGCACTGTTATGTTCCAGAGCCTTCTGGACATTCACAGAGTGACAGCGCCTTATTTGTCAACACGTTAGCACTGTAATGTGTAATTGCTGCACATTATGTATATAATTTTGAGGTAAAGGTTTGAGTTGCTCAAAACTGTAAGGACTTTTAATTGAATAAAAGTGATTTTTAACACCAAGCACAGTGGTAGGTCTGATTTCTTAAATATTTCCACAACAGCACGGAAAGAAGTGAGTCAGGTTTAATTGCAAAATTAATGTTTCAATGGTAAACAAAGAATGAATATACAGCAAGTGGCCTTGAGAAATGGGGGCTGAGCATTGCATAGACTTGTTATGAAGGGTGGATTTAGTTTAATTGTTCTTGCAATGCTTCTTTCTAAATGTAGTTCTCGAAGTAAAACTAGAGTGAATCGAACATTGATTGTTTTTATGTCTTAGAAGTCTGGTTTGATATTGGAACAAAAAAAGTGAAATGAGAATGACATATTTGCATGTACTGGGTAGATATTTTTGGCCCAGTGTGTACTTCCTCTTTTTTTTGTTTTAAAATATGATAAATTTCAGTGTCAATAAACGCGTTTGAACTCTGTTTGCGTTTTATTGCTGCAGGTGAATTTACTATACAAAATAACTGAGTTACACTGATTCAATTAAAACTTTTATTAAGTTTTTTTTTTTTTTTAAAAAAGACTAAGCTTTTTAGAAAATGCCATCTGGCTTTTATATATGCACTCAATGCACTCTTTGATGCGGGCGAAACGACTGCTCACTGACACTATGCAGCCATAATGTGCACGGACTTGGATACTTTGAAACTGTAGTGCAGAGTGACTGTGTGTAATTGTAGTATTAAGGCTCTTTGATGTCCTACTATAATTTCTACCCATCAGAAAGGGAGTCTAAGGGCTCCCTGATGAGGGTTTGCTGTGCCCCTCTGTCCAGACGGCTCCTGGCTCACTCTGTAATTATGGAAATGGAGTGTTTGTATTTATAGGCTAAGCCCACAAGCGGCTGCCCTTCTCTGTCTTGCAGCTGCAAAACATCACAGTGGAAATCAAGTGCTCGTGTTTTAAAATTCGATGTACAATTTAGAAGAACTGATGTGACAGTCTGCAGGTCTGCTGCACCTTTTTACAAGCAGTTATGAAACATTTGTTGAGTGGGTGGATGTATCCAATAAAAACTAAATGTGTGAACAAGTATAAGGAATGAGTAAGCACGCAAGCAAAGTAAAGACTTCTCAAGCCAAAAAATTCAGTTCCATTTTTTTTAATATTTACAATAAATACATGATTTACAGTATAAAATCCAGGTACTTTTTTAATATAAATTTAAGTAAAAAATAAAGCACAGGACATCAAGCCCTGATAGTGTACAGAGGGGCTGGAACCAAGAGTTTCACACTGAGATGGACAAAAAGCATTAAAAAAACCAACAAAAACAGTATAGGCCATTCAGACATTGAGGCAGTTTAAATAAAACATTGTCTTTGCACATATTAGGCAACTGTATGTGCATTGCACTCCTGTCAGCAAGAACATGTACTGCTTTTTTGGCCATGTCTTCTTTCACAAAGAGTTTTTTTTTTTTTTTTTTTTTTACAGTAGCACAACACAGAAAGGCACTTTTGTGTCAAACACAGCATTCCAGTTCTGTCAAAGGAGAGTAGTATATACAGGGCCAGCCCCTTCTTGGTCTGCTTGCTCTAAAGCAAACAAAGCTTTTCTAAAGCTTTAAACAACCAAAGTAGTACCAGCTACGTTATTAAACAATAACACTAAACGTTTTTTGAATTCAATATCATAATATGCGTCTTTGGTCATGTGAGGAATGTTTTAAATAAAAAATACAGTTGAAATCGTAATAAAAATAACACAACCCCCCCAATCGCCCAGAGTCCTTATGTGGGTTACTTCACATGTGTCTCTTCATATGAAGGGCCAGGTGGTCAGACCTTGAAAAGGCGCGCTCACACAGGTGGCACTGGAAGGGTCTGTGTCCGGTGTGTTTGCGGAAATGACGGGTAAGCTCGTCGGAGCGGGCGAATTTCCATCCACAGCCTTCCCAGCTGCAGTGGTATGGCTTCTCACCTGCGTGAACAAAATAAAAAAAAAAGGTTTATTAAGCTGTGCTGAAACGGAATTTTTTTTTTTTTGATCAATGCGCTGCTTTGTGCGTAACTGCGCACTTAAAAATAAATCATAGCATACTTCAGCTCAAACTTACCGGTGTGAGTGCGGAGATGTGCCTTCAGGTGCGAGCTCTTTGTGTAGGTTTTTCCGCAGCCTGCAAACGTGCAGGTATGCGTGGCTGTGCGCTTCCGTGGCCACGTGCGCCTGCCTCTTTTGGGTTTGGACTCCAGCAGTTCGAGGGGAGATGAGGGTGGCGTAAGCATCACCCTCTGCGCGCCCGGCTGCAGGCTGAGACCTTCATCATACATGCCAAAGCCAGCATGCGGAGCGTGGTAGGACATCTGCATCTGTGGAGCCTGAGGGTGGTGCTGGAAAGCCACAGTTGTGTGATATTTCTGCTGAAAATTCATGGGCTGGCATAACTGTCCCTGACAGTCCGAAACTCCCTGGTCATTGGGACTCAGCGGCGGGGTCATGTTGCTGGCCGCTCGGGGAGAGATGGCCACTCTTGGCTGCTCAAAGGACATCATGCAAGAAACGTTGCCTTCTTGCTTGATTTTGCTGCAGCTCTGGGGCACCATGCCCATTACGGGACCATAACTGTCCATTGGTGGCTCTACTTTGATGTTCTCCGGGCGGGGGAAATGCGCCGTGCTGGCATAAAATCTTCCCTGAATGCCGGGGTTGCGCGTAATGCCATAGCTGTCTGTTCCTTCGGAGCGGAGTTGCTCTGTCATGAGGCTGGCGCCGTACGGGGGCGGCGGGGAGCGATGGTCGTCTGCTGGGAACGATGGCATAGAGTTTCCAGTCGTGTACATGTTGGGGTCGGCGGTGCCCAGATAGTCCATCGCGCTGTCTGAGCCAGTTGTATTGGCGAGAATAAAATCCAGATCCAAATAGTTACTCAGATCCTCGTCGTCCTTTTTGTTTTGATTGTCCAGGTTTTGTACCATTTCAAGCATGGAGCAGCTCGAAGAGACCAGTTTCTCCATCTCTCCCTTCCATCTCTGCAGGAATGAAGAGAAAAAAGCAGATGAGAAATAAGCGACTGCAGAAGTTTTTTTAGAACCAAAATATATATTTTTCGAAGCAAATAAATTATTTTTACATGATATTTATATTATTACAAGCAGAATCAAAATCACGGATATTTAAAAAACAAACACACACAAAACACATACACGCAATTACGTGACATTGTTTCAAACTTACATTTTCCCAGGGTTTTTCTCTTTGGTTTGAGAAAGTCGAAAATGACGGTAGCATCACTCCGGATAAGGCCATCGTTGGGTAAAGTAATATAAGTTTCTCTTGTCAAAATCGTGCTGTGCTGAGCGGCAGCCGCGCAGTGGTCTGTGCGCCTATTTCACTGTCGCTTCTCCACAGTTTCACATCAAATACATGAACAAGTTTAAAAGTGGTAGGAGGTCCTCCGAACCTTATAACCCTATTCCGAGTGCGCCTGGCCAATTGTGAGAGCTCAGGAAACAACGTAAAGTTCGGTAAATTTAGCGCTTTATAAAGCAGCTCGCGCAGACTCACTGCTCACTTGTGTGTGACAGGCAGAGCGGCTCGCACCAAGCCTCTTTAAAAAGGGCGGGCCCTAGCCCGGCCCCTCCCACATTGTGACGCAAGATATTTGAAGTTTGTTTTTTTAAATTATAAACACACTGTATAGCAACCATATATACTTACGTAATAATCTAAAAAGAACAAGTACAGTGACAGAAACTGCTGGAGGCAAAGCCGCACCAGCAACTTAAAAATAAAGGCTGTCAGTACTCGAGTTAATCACCACGACACAAAAGAGATGTGGCTTTTCTGATGAACAGTAATAAAAATATAATTAGATTCGGATTAGCGGGTTCAACTCTGGAAAGAAACTGAAAGATTTGCCACGAAATAAAAAATATATGCTGGATGTGACATGCATTATTAATATAATTATTATATATTTATTATTTTCTGATCTCGATGCCTCTATAAACCCTTTTTTTTCTTTCACACTTCCTCATGCACTGGTCCAAGAGCCTCGATTAAAGGGGTTTCTATTTAAATAAACACGTTTTTATTAAACTTATAAGAGCTCAGTAAAGATGCGTGCAGTGTAGGTGTCTGTGCCGGCTCATTATCATTAATGGAAGATGCTTTTTGTTCTCTCACAACGGGCCTGTCTAAACAGGCGCCAGGGACGTCTGAAACTTTTTTCCCCCTTTTTTTGAGGGGGGTATTATCACGCTTTAACCATTCCTGATATAAACGTCATTTAAGCTAACGCCCCGTTCACATGTAAATAGCATAATTGGGGCTACTGGTTTCGATTGGGGTCACATTTGCATCACAAATCGGCGTTAGTGTTTGTTGCTGCTTCGGCCGAGAGATTTGAGGTTTTCGCTGCGAGGAAAGGGGGATTGTTTTCTGGAGGAATCCGAGGAAGTCGTCTGGCTCCAGAGGTCATGAAGACAGGCTTTCTGCAGGGTACGACTCCGCACTTTTTTGTGCTACTTTATCCCAAATTGTGATGGAATTAGAAAAACTGGTGCCTAAACTTTATTCCTTGGATCCAATTCAACATAGAATAGTGCAATGAAAGAAGAGATTGTTTTAAGAAGCACGTGTTTTATCAAATGTCACAGTGAAGCACGATTAGTGGAGGCAATTAGGCACGAGTAATGATTTAGATTACCTGTAAGCAGCCATTTATCTGCAGGTGGAGCTGATGTTAAGCTAGTTTTGTTTTAAGTTTAATGTAGATGTGTTATTTCAGAAGGAATGCTTCCCTCTAAAATGCAGCACAGAATAAGTCAAAAGAAGCCTATGTACTCCAACCTGAAGTACACACTATATTTTAGGTACTCTCCAGCTGTACTTTATGTAGGATTTAACCTGAAACCCCAAGAGAGACACACACCTCATCCTCAACCTCAGCAGGTTAAAAAAGCGCAAAAGTACTCAGTGTGCCGATGACCTGATCCAAGTCAGCTTCTAATGACAGATACACCACCTCTCATCAAGCTGTCATGTCCACCACCTTCACCAGTAAACTTTCAGCTGTGAGGTTTCCACATCCTGAGCCCTGTCAGTTCTGTGTGTTCAGTGGAAAGTGCGTCACACAGAAGAAGTCCAGTAAGGCCAGAGAGGAAATGTGTTTTTAGTGGCAGCGCAGCAGCCGGCCTGATGTCTGAACCCGTGACCGCTGTTGTTGACCCTTGCTCTGCGCCGCGAGCCTTTTCTGCTTTGCTACTAGTGAGAGTGAGAGCAATCTCACTTCCTCTCTTACTCAGCTACCTTTACTGCCCTGTAATGCCTGATAGATTACATTTAGGCAATTACCAAAGAACTCAAAGTTGTTAGAGACATTGCTTAAAATCTTCTTGCACCACTATGTTTAAATTCAGAAACCTTATGCAAGGTTTGTCACTCTGTGAAAGCCCACATATGAAAAAAAAAGCAACAGGCTGTCTCAACAGTATATTACACCAGTGCCATTTGAACTTTAACTTTTCATGACCTGATTCTGAGCGTTTGTCTTTAGCATTTTACTACATGCTTTTGTCTCACTTAACGGGAGCGGTATTAATATTTGCCTTCTTTCTAAGAGAAAGATTGGATCTCACTTGTTTAACTTGTAAAAACAAAGAGGCTAAATATTTGTGTTTTTATGGCATTTTTGTGGCTTATTATTTACTGGTGTGTTGCAGTGACTTCAACATACTTTATATATGTCTCATAAATGTCAACAGATTCCTTTCAGGACACTTGAACAGGAGGAGTCTGGGATGAAACATCAGGTTTTTCTACCCACTGAGCCACAGCTGCTGATTTTATGTTTATACAAGCTCTTGCTCAAGGTTTGTATTTATAAAAAAAAAAGGTGAAAAAGACAAGAAGGTTAATTTGGCTCGTTTAATTATCTGTAAATAGCCCTGAATTTGTACTGTATCTATTAAATAACCTGTATCTGAAGCCTTTTACAGACTTACTGATTCTCACAGTGCACATTTTAGATACTTTGTTTCAACTAGCACCGCTTAATAGAAAATCTTTGACTCAACGACGCTGCACCTGGCGGATTCAAAACCAAGCCAAACATGACCGAAACGTTTATACGCGAGCAGCCCATACCCACGTTAAACTTCACTCAGCGTGCACTGGTCTGTGAAGCAGAGCAAATTGATGTGAAAGGCAACAAAAGTAGTTGGCATGTCTTGTGGGAATACAACATTTAGGAGACGGGTTTGTATTTCGTTCTGAGCTGTCGCTTCCTGTGGAGAAGTGTGCATACCCGAGGAGAGAATTTCATTTGAGCGCACCGGGCAAATACTGATGCTGGACATACGATGGGCGGGACACTCTTATGACTGCAGCAGCCCACGTAAAAACATCTCTCAGGTTGCACTCAAAGATTTGTAACAAGTTCATAAAGAACTGGTACTCAGTTGATCCCTGTGGGGAAAATTGCCCCCACTCTACAGAGGTCAGGAGTAAAAAAGGAAAAGGAAACAAATATCTTGGTTTCAGTGCACTTGTCAGTAAAAGCGCTGTCTCTCTTGGAGTCAAAGACTGCACCTTCAGCTCTTACTGCAGAAGAGGAACCACTAAAGTCATCATATGGCAGGATTAAGTATAGATTAGTACAATTTCCAGCGAAGCCTCTTTCCCTGAACTAAAATTTACACAATAGTTTTACAATTGGGCAACAATGTAATTTCACAATTGTTCAAACTATTACTGTTGCTGTCTTATCTGTGCTGTGAGGTGATCAACTTATCAACAGGCTGTCATGTTGCTCAGGAATAATGAAGCTGCTGACATGTTGTTGCATTAACAGCGGCAGTCGTTCTGTAAAATCTATTCTTTTCTCTTAGAACTTTTCTCAACAAAACATGTTGAGAATGTTAAGCATCCTCTTTTGTTTTTGTCCAAGATGCTCTTCAGGACTTTGTGTAAAATAAAGACGAGCTATTTCTAAAGCGAACCTCCCATCCCTGTGCAGCCAAAAATGGAGAGATCAAACGAACTACAAAGTGCAGTTTCACAGAGAGAAAGCACAAAAGAAGAACGAGACAATGCTGTTCTGCGAGAACATGCTCGACCTCAGCAGAATAGTACTGTACACATCCTGTCCGCGTCCAGTATTTCTTTGAGTGTGGAAAGGCAGATAACTTTACGGGTCTCTGAAAATGCCAAGTTTCTGACAGAATACAAATGGGAATGTTAAAAACACCAAGCATGAGGTTTATTAGCTCATCACGCTGATGTATGCCTCATGTTCTCCATGATGAAACTTCATGTTGTCACTGCCGAAATTGTTTTTGGGCTGTTTAACTTAGTGACATGAGTACAGCCGTGCATCATGTTTATGTCACGTCTGCAAGTGCTTCATCACCCGCGCTGAGGATCTGCCTCACTGCGTTAACTTTCATGGAAAAACAGCGTGTAAGTGTGAGAGAGAGGACTTGGCGGGCCCGCTCCGACATCCCAACTGGGCGAGAGGCAGCGAGAGTTTGAGAGTGAGTTGGATCCTGCTCTGTGCTTATATACCCCGGTTATTTTTAACCACCCACCCCCTTGCTTATTACAGCGTTTCCCCCCTCCGAACACTCAGGAAGCACGTTTGGCTCCTTTTCCTGCTCACATGCGGCCAGATTCAAACAGAATCAAAGAATGATAGCATTGAGGCTCGCCGTCCCCACTGCTGGAAAAAAAAATGTAGGGGGATGTGGACAAGGTGGGGGGGATGGGGGTTTCGGAGGGGGAGGGGGGGGGGGGGGTGTTAAGCAGAAAAGGTTGGCACACGCCAGTGGCATGACATTCTCAGAGCTGGCTCCAATCCTACACTAATTTCAGACACCGTCAAACATTTGTTAGAAAAGTCAGCCCAGAGACAGTCCTGGACTGTAGCTGCTGAGGGCCTTCAACAAGTTTGCTTTGTTGAATTAGCTGAATTTCACAGCAACACTTAACTGTCACCATTCAGAGCTGTCAGTACCTTTGTAGATCATTTTCATTTCTTCCTTTTAACAATGTGTTGCATGACATTGCCTAAGTGTTATATTGTTAAGTAACTAAGTTGATACTAAAGATTAAAGATTATTGACCTTTACCACATGCTCTTTTGTTTTTGTTTTGTTTGGCTTTTAAAAAAAAATGAAGTTCACTAGTGAAGACTTTTATTTAAAAAAAAAAAAAAAAAGCTTCATGAATATCAATTGCATTCAGTTGTACACCTACAAACAGAGAAAACCAGTTAAACCAACCAAAGCCGATCAAGACAGCCTGAATGAATGTGAGATCCAGAGCAGGATTAGTCGCATTCGACCGCATTAGCGTAATGTCGGTTCATTTAATAAACTGCCGTGTCAGTTACAATGTTGAAAACTTGTAGACAAAGGTGCAATAAGCTCCTCTTTTTGTTCTCGACTCTATCTGGCTAATAAACCTGTTTGTCGTCTCTGCTCACAGAGAAACAAAGACCACATGCTGGCCCCCGCTGCGCTCCACAGCACCTCTGCATTAAAACAGCCGGCGACTGGCTTCCACAGAGCCCAAACATGTGTCCCAACAACCAGTGCAGCTTTCAGCAAGTGTTATGGAAACCCACCTTTTAAAAATATGCAGCACACTCAGGCTAACATGGCAGGAATACTGGCTACATGTGGATATAATTGAGCCAGTAGAGCACAGAGGGGATGGGCCCCAATTTATTAGCTGTTAACACCAGGAATCATACTGGTCCAACTCGTCATACCACACACACATGGCTTCACAGACAGTAAAAATGTTGTTTTTTTCATTCTTTCTCTCTCAAAAGGTGCAAAGAAAGGTGTTTTTTATTTGATAAATGAGAATGAGAATGAAGTGGGCCACTCCAAAAGGCACTGAAACACTTTCACATACCCTGTGGACACATAACAATTCAAAGTGCTGCTTATTGTATTACACAAGCACTGAAAGGCATAATCCACCTTTGAAAAAAATACACTTATTAGCTCTCTTGCTTAGAGTTAGATGACATTCATACCACTCTACTCAAAACTTGGCATTTTTTCAATGTGCTGGACAATTTTCTCAAGGGGCCACATGAAAAACTGGGACTGTTGTGGAGGATCACATGAATAATAAATTCACTTCTCCTTCATATTAATGTAATCTCCTCATACTCTGGTACTGGTAAGAGCAAATATTACAATTAACTCCTAATTGTGGACTGCCCACCTCTGCCCTCTTCTTCTTCCACCCTTTCTTTACAGCAGAAATAAAGGCTTTTATTTCCTGATATGGTCTTTAAGGTTAATTTCCCCCTTTGTGGCCACTGTAAGGATTGTGAATTTTTATATAACTACCACATTAAAATTGTATTGAGGGTTAAAGTTATGAATGATTAAGCCACTTTCATTGGTGACAAAGGTGGCTACAGATGCTAGCTGCCTGCTAATTGTAGTCTGTGCGTTGAAGCCTTGTGTTTTTTAGACAAGTTATGGTTTGATGTGCGGTTTTAATGTCGTTATATGTTAATTCATTCATTCAATAAGGTCACTTAGGGCTTGCAAAAAGCAAATAAACATAATTCCTGAAAGGTCACACATCTCTTTTAAAGTCACGTACTGACTTTGTATGATGTGCGAATGGTATTCATTAATAATCCACTGTGCCGGCATAGAAGGCATTGTGCTTTTTCTGTTCTGTTTGCACTAATTTGTAACCCGACTAGTGTCAGCAGGTTAACTCAACTGCTCGATCAAGCCTTTGGTTATGATGACACTGCTGAAAACTGGGGTAGGCCTGTGCTTTCCCCCCGCTATAGTTCCACAACTTCAGACCTGTGCACATTTGAACATGCCGCACTAAACTGTGCCAGCTGTTTAAATAACATATCCATGGCCTCGACACAGGTTCCCCATTGAAGGCACGCTCGGCTTGATTGAGTGATCGAGCCTGCAGTGCGCTTTATAGTGTGCACACTTCAAAATGGCGACATTTGTGGAAAGCCTAATAAAAACATTCCAGGAATAAGGTATGCGCCAGGTATTTCCTCTCCTACACCTTACCATTCCTTAAGTGCACTCGTCTGTTTTCACAGAACCGCACTGTTTCAGTGAGTGGACACAGATCCTGTACTTGTGAATGGAGTTGTGTTTTTGCTCAATGGATGACACTAAAATTGCGGCTCCCTTAAAAAGCAAAAGATTTGTGCTCTTTGAGCCAAATTTTTGGGAGCTGATTCCTCAGTCCTTTGAGAAACGGATGAGGTTGTAAAACGAATGGAACGCTGTGAGTGGGCGTCATAATGTATGAAATCCAGAATGACAGGAGTGCATTAGCTATCAGTGTCATGGAAAATGGTGACAAACTCACATCGGAGGGTGTTAAAAAGGTCAGGCTGAGTGTCAGTAGAATACGGCAAGATTGCATCAGGGTTACATGACAAAATGTACTACATATGAAAATTTCTCAACTCAGGGTTACGCAATACTTCAAATGCATTTTGAATTTCCTACCTTACTCATCATCTCAATTCAGCGTGTAAAATCAGGTGTCCATGTGTAGGGTCATCACTAAAAGCAGTTTTTATTTAATTTATTGTTATGTACATATATACGTGTGTGAGAGTGTAAAGTAAAAGGATGTGAAAGTACTTCTTGTGATTCAAAGGTCCAGGCTTTAAACTGCTCTGAATGCTGAGATCTTTTTCTGCCTACTCTTGCTTTCAGTTGTTTGAGCCTTACACTCCTACAGCTCAAACTTTCTGTTTGCGACGGGCAGCCAACCAACGAGGCAGGTGCTCACGAAGCTTGGTTTCACACCGCGAATGAACTGAAGGTCTGCTCCAAGGCCAAGTCTAACAGAAACAAGCATAATTATGAACATTTTCTTTTTAAATTGTACATGAGTTATATACTCTAACTCTTTAACAGCAACAGAAATATGGCAGGAAAGGAAGAAAATTCAGATTTCAAAATTATGACTGAGCAACAAGTTGAAGCCATTGCCACACTGTTTAGCAGCACAGAGAGGAGAGGAGATGTCGGTTAAATCCTAGTCACTTTTTACAGACAATGTGATGAAAATGTGATTAATGCGACCACAGAGAGTACAACTCCTCCACTGCAGTCTCATCTGATGACATTAACCAATATACATTTGATCTTGAGAACTTCTGCTACTGCCTATGTGCACGCAGCAACAACTGTAACAGAAAGTCACACTTACTGACCCAAATCAACAAACCAGAGATGTGGGGTGGATGATGATAAGTATAAAATCTGGGGGGTTGGAGCTTTGCTACATTTTAAGATATACACAGGAGAGTTGCTTTACAGTACTACGTTGCACACTTTTTTTTTCAAACACAGCAGGAGTTTGATTATTTCCCCCAATTTAATTTTAATATCTACTGTGGCAGCTGATTGGGTGAAGGTTATTCGAGGAGTTGGACAGCACGTTGGTTACCATTGCTGCCTCACTGAGTTTGAATCCAGTACTTGGACTTTTTGGAGTTTGGATGTTTTCCACATGTCTGTGTGAGTTAACTGGTGCTCTGTCTCTCTGCGTTAGCCCTGCAACAGACTCACGACCTGTCCAGGGTGCATCCCACCTCTCCCTCTATGGCAGCTGGAATAGCCTTCAGCTCGTTTGTGAACCTGAACTGGAAAGAAATTGAAATCAACCCAGGTGAAGTCTGATCTCTTCTGTGTTTCAAAGGCAAGAGGCTTCATGTTTTCCTGCAAGCTGTTCAGCAGTCAGTCAGTAACTCATCCAGGTGTGGCACCGGTGTGGGGGGATCCTCTGCACATTACAGATGCTATCTCAAAGACGCACCGGGACATTAACCCCCAGTCAAACTGCAATAAAACACCATTAGTCTTACAGTGGGTGGTGGGTAAGAAAGATGCTGATATGTGGAGTTTAGTGTAGTATACTTAGTATCACTTCTTCTTTTCTTTCACAGTGTAATTTGGAAACTGGCTACATGTTTGATTGAAAGATAGCTTCATGCAATTACTGAAATGTTGGGGGTTCAAAATAACAGATGATTGAGTCAACTCTGAGTGGAAAAACAGCTAAATCAGCCTCTTCTATACGTTTTACAGTTGAAAACAGTTAGAGGGAGTGTTCAGGTGTTCAGGGTGGATCTACAACTGAGTAATTTAGATTTTTGGGTTTGGCTGCTAAAACGGGGAGAAGATAACAACCTGTGGTTGTCAAACAAACGAGATCCGGTGTGTACCGACATTTTGGCACGCGCTGAATTCATATTTTGATGTGTCCTTCTTTCACTCTTAGCCTGCTGACAGGAACTGGTATTTGTAGTGTGGTTTTGTGAACTAACCAGGTGGGTCCAAGATGCACTGAGTGAATCCACACCAATGCAAAATATTCACTTCATGATGTGTGAAGTGTGCTACCTCAACGGAGAGAGTGGTTTGCTGAGCCGCATGTCGGTTTCCTCTCAACTTTCAGCAGTTTCTTTTGTGGCTATGTGCAATCCACTGATGGAACCTGATTTAAAATCTGTTCGAAGCCGTTTACAGTTGGAACATTTTCATCTGTTTTAAATATGGCAGTGTTTTACTACTCCAGCAGAACTGAAAATACCCACACAGTTACCAACACAAAGTCAAAGATAGCTTTGAAAACGCCCAAAAGGAGCGAAGTGAGTCAAATTACTTCCGACACTGCATAACTAATTGATTTATTTACTACACCTGGCTTCAATAAATGGACCCAAAGTGCAGGTTACTGGCCTATTCAATGCTGCAACTAAGGTATAATTACACTGTAATAGCTCAGGGGCCTCACTGGACTGGTTACCTTCAAACTCGCCCTCTTCCTTGCAGCGCTTCAATAACTTATAACTATTGTTTAATCTGTACCTCCTCTCTTACTTCCTGAATGAGGCCCACTATTGATCAGATTGTAATTTATTTGCTTTTCATGACGGGGATGAACACTGACGGGGGTTGGTTCTTATCATAGCCGAGGGAATGATGATTAACCAAAGTCAAATTCTGGCATCAGAATAAGGGTGACTGCAGAAATGTATAATTAACATGTATCGGTATCGTCAGAGCCGTCAGAGCATTTTTTTTCGTCATAAGTCAGCGCAGGGTCAGGTCTGTTGTGAATGACAGGGGTTATTACTACAGGGAAGGACAGCTGACATAACTGCTCCGTGGTGTTTTATGACTGGGTCTCTTATTCATCAACCAACTGTGCCCAAAATATGTGATCATTTTGTCCTCTGACTGTACGAGTATGTTCATACACAAACACACACACACGCGCCCAGTGCTTAGCAACCGCGTGTGTTGTGACAGAGCGAGGAGAACTAAATCGGAGGAACTCTCACTGCTCGACATCTGAGCCTGTCACCACTTCTCGGAGGCATCTTTTAGGGTCGCAGGTCAAAGCTGGCCGCTACCCCGAGGTGTCCTTGAGCCCATGACTTTTGCAGGGCTTGGGGTCTCCACCCTCTCGACCTTGACTGACCGCTTAAAACTCACCTGAGCTCTGCCTCAGGCGCTTATCAGGCTCGTCTTGTTTGCAGCTCAGATGAACTGTCAGAACCTGTTCTCGCACCAGCTCATCACGAGACCTTTTGACTGCGCTGTCCTTTGACTAAGCGCATAGATAATGACTCTTGGCTCGATTAATTCCTTCTTGCTTTTGTTCCCATCTGAGCACTTACAACTGTCAGCATGCCCGAGCAGCTCTCTCCAGCAGGACAGGTCACGTACTTCAACCTGTTGCAGGCTGAGGGGATAAACACACTTGATCCATAAATGCATGTGCACTCATGGAGCGAGAGCTCTGCAGCTCTGGGTCACATTCTCAAATGCAGCTGCTGCGTTTAACCTGAGGCTCAGACACAGTGCAGGAGAAAAGCCTTTGCTAATCTACCTGCCTGGCATGATTTGCAGTGCAGACATTCTTATGTTAAAGGTACAGAGATGTTGTTTTTTCGCTCTCGTGACAAAGCATGCATGTGAAAGTACGTCTTTCTTATGCTATGGGTGTGGTCCTTCTTTCTTCTGTTGAAGAATGTCACCCCAGCAAAATGAGAATCCCTGGATAATGTACTTGTGTATACATACATCTGTCTATCATGCAAATGAAGCAAATAAAAAATTATTTTAAGGAGGTGGTGGAACATTATTCTCAGTTCTGCTTTAGACTTTTTAAGTAGTCATATATTGGAGGTTGTCAGTGTATTTTGAGTTGTATTACCGAGGTGTACTCTGGTTTAATGCAGCTGGTAACCACTTCCTGTTTTTCGAACAGTGAATCTTCTCACAGTTTGGCCATAATTTCCTGAAGTGTGTGTTTCGTGTGTGTAAGCACAAGCATTTGTGTGTTGTGGCTTAACGCAAGCTGAGGTGGCTTGCATGTTTGCAGTGAACAATCACAGTTCCTCTCTACTCAAGGTGGTGCACCTTGTCGAGCTGCAAACGACGAGGCTGGTAAACATTTTGCAGCTTACATGAGTGTGTGAGCATGTGTGTTTTTTTTTTGTATGCATGTGCAGCTATGCAAATGTATCTGAACATAGTTTCTTAAGTGTATGTAATGGCAATGGTGTAATGGAATAGAAATGAAGCTGAAGATTCGTTGTTTATTAATGCAATCAGGAATCGCCATTCTGGCATCATGCTGTAAGATTCCCGCTCAGCTTAAATGTTAACATGTGAGATTTGTGTTAACACTGTGTCCTGATCTGTGCATCTCTCTCTTTTTAGAGCTATGTCTGTGATCGGCTCAACAGTCTGGACCTCACACAGCTTCATGACAGAGATTCACATTCCTGTCTGTGCAGAGGCCCATGTCTGATGTTGTCTTTCAAATCAGAGATTAACAGGAACACATGTACGCCAGTTGTGTATATATGTGTGTTTCTGAGTGAGCCAAGGAGACTCATACGCGGACCCTAATTTGTTTTTGCAGACTCTGAGGTCAGCAGTGCCAAGATTTATTCTCAACTGGCTTTTATCCCCTCACCCCCATTGAACTGCGAAAGCCTGACAGATATGCTGTTGGCTTTAAAGACGTAGACAAAGGCGCACATCACGTTTTTACATTCTCTGTGTCAGATACATTGGTGATTTCATGATTAGTCATGTGAAAATGCTTATGAGTTACCGATGCTCTCTATCAAGGTTGCATATCTGAATTTAAGTTGCGATCACCTAGATACTGTTCATGATTTTGTAAGTTGTTGACTTCCTACGGAAAGCCATGCAGCAACAAAGAGCGCACAGATAATCTAGCAGCTGCATCACATAGGTAGCCACACATGCCACAAGTTGGAGAAGTGGGCCTGACTTGTGGGGGAAGAGGCTCCCCACTGGTTTTACACAGAGATAAACAGCACATTTAACTGAAAATAGATCTCCTTCATCTCCCTTTGACCTAGAATTTGTGCACCCACATTGAGGGTTTTCGAACTCAAACCAGTTGTTACCTGCCTCTGAACAGCTGAGGAGAAATATCTAACATTTAGCAGCTCATATGTGAAGGCCTCAGCCCAAAGTAGCCCCCAAAAAGCAGAGGGTCCGTGACCAAAACCTGAATAAACTGTCATCCTTCATCCTGAAATATCCTCATCAGAAGACAAACTGGGGTTATAATAGAAATGTATGGCAGGGTGTGTCGTGTTATGAAAATGCCACAAATTATGGGCTGGTGGGGAATTGTTCTAATCCAGCAAACCAGTGCTGCGGAAACAAAGCTGCCATTTTGGAGAAAGGGAAAGAGCCCGTTAGTTCCTGAGTCCACGCTGAGATCTAATGGATCGCGATGAAGTTAGTGGGTCTGATGGAGGTTTTTGTTTCTTTTTTTGAGGTGGGAGACCCCATAGTTTGAGGGGTTTGGGGGTTTTGAGTCTGTGAGTGCATGAAAACATCTTTCACTGAGACTGCAAGACAGATTTTTATAATTAGGGTCAGTTCTAATCTAAATAAGGTTGAGTTTCATGTCTTTTTTTACATTTTCCCGTCTCTCAGCAGGCGTATGTGAACAAAAGATATCGACAAAAGCGCCTTATGTATTCGCTTGAGTAATTTAAGTCATTTCTTTTTGTCTTCTGAGTCATTCTTTACTAATAATTCACCGCACTTGCTCAAACTAAAGCTTTCATCAGATGTTCAGACGCAGCTATGTCCTGGATCATGTTGTGTTTCTGTGGCTCGCTGCTTTTCTTGGAATGTGCGCTGGCTCTTTGATTGTTCTGTTTCCTGTGATTTCAGAGGCCCTTTGTCTCGACATGGTAACTCACTAATCAGGGAACTCCGTCATAGCTCCCCGTCGCTAGGCCGCGCTCCCCTGATGTCACCCTCTATGTAATGATATTTTTGGCTCTGCTCTCATGTCTCTTGCAGTCCACTGAAGCAGAAAAAAAGTTACATTTGGAAGGAACAATCAGCTTTTGGAATGTGCCGAGTGAAAAAAAGAAAGTGTGGCATGAGTGACAGCTCTGTCACAAGGCACGGCTCCAAAAGTCAATACCGATGCAAAAAGAGAGCTTATCTATCAATCTTTTTTCAACTGAAATTCCTCTCACTTTCATGCCTGTGTATGATTTATGCCTTGATATACTTTAGGCTACTGGTTACATTCATTCATTTTTCTCTATTCATAAACTGTGTGAAAAGAACTGCTTTTGCCAGGAGTGAAGAATCATAATGAGGTTAGTTTTTTTTTTTTTTTCGTACTCTGGGTTTCCCCCATCTTTTTTTGCTTAGACTGTGGTTTTGTGATGTGTTATGGGATCCATGAAACAACAACGAAACCAGATGTGCTTAGTAATGCGTCTATATACAGTCTTAACACATTTGCAGAAGTTGAACTGAGAGAACGCCGTGTAGTCGGTATTAAAACTTTGTGCCGTCTAAGCTTTCTGGTAAAGCTTCTGCTCTTATATAGCAGCTCTCAAAATAACCCCCCGCCCATTGGCTGAGCGCGGCCGGGTCGGTGAATCACATCAGGCCAATTAGAGAGTAACACTTCCTTTACTGCGAAAGATGTTTCCTGTTGATAGTAAATGTATGGCCTGCCGAGGAGCAGAGAAGGGAGGGTGGGCTGACATGCTGCCAGTGTTTCCCTGACCTTTGTGGCCTTCGTGGAGGAAAAACTGATGGTGTTGTTGGAGTGAGGTGTGTGTTTTGACTGTGTGTATGTGTCCGTGCGGTGGAAATTAACTAAGCACAGTAACTCAAGCACTGTTTTGAGATTCCTTCACAGAGTATTTTAACTTTATGCTCCTTGTCTTGATGCATGCTCAATCATCCCAAAAAGTTGACTCCGTTCAACTGGACGTCCAGTTGAACGGAGTCAACTTTTTGAGATTTATTATTTGTAATTGTAATTATTTCCCATCACAGTTTCTCTTTTGAACATATTTATCTGACATCTGCTTGCTTTTTAATCTTATAACAAAAACAATTTTATGGTAGTTTTAGACAGAAGTTTTTGTTTTCCTTTGTATTCCCCTTATTCCTTGATTGCTTAGGCATTCCTCTTCAGGATATTCTCCCCAGGATGTTGTCCCCTTCCACACTGCAAAAGCTGTTCAGGAATGGCTCTAAGAGCACCACAAAGAGGCCAAGGTGTTAGAGATTGTCCAGATCTCAATCTGATCAAGCATCTGCGGGATGTGTCAGAATGAACCGGATCCTCGGAGGCCCTGCTCAGGAACCTCACAGGATCTGAGGGATCCTCCTCTGATGCGTCAGTGCCAGACACCTGGAGGATAACCAGCAGAGGTCCCCTGTTCATGCCCAGTCGGGTCAGTTGCTTTGAGGGCATGAGGTGAACCTACAAAATGCAAGGAGGCTTATTTCAATGTTTAATGTGTAATCCACTTCGTCAGTAGCTTAAATACTGACCTATGAACTAAGTCTAAACATTTACACTTCATCTTCTATATTTGACTAATAATACTGTGTGTTTTACTTCAGCTTGTTTTTTTTGATTATGAATACTAGATTTATTTGATCCGTTGCTCTTTTACTCTGCATCTGAATCTTTTCTCACCACTGCACAGCGGTGCTGAGAAAACGGAGAGGAAACGCTTAAACACATACACAAACTGACACATGCAGAGGAATAGATTTACTCTGAAACTGACTCATCTCTGCCATGTCACATCTTCGCCCGTGTCACTGGTCAGGGGCGACGGCTGTTTCACAAGCCTGTGACAACCTAACGGTGTGAAGTGGTTTACTCCCTGCCGGAATTATAGCTTAGCTCTGATCAACTCATTCAGATCACATTCAGAGGCTTTAATTACAGAAGCGAATAGATGTGATGTTTAACTTTTTGAGGGGCAGATGTCGTGCGTTTTTCACAGCCATCAAAACAAAAAGGAAACCACAAGGGGATCGTTTTTCCCTTTTTGATGTTTGTGAGAAAAAAAATCAGGGTTAAATCTGAATTCTTGAGTCTCTAAACTGTTGCTGAAGAGTTTCAGCCTTTCAGTGACCAGTCTCACCCCTCACGCCCACCTGTTTCTGTGGCCTGCATAGACCGAGGATTGTTTATCTCTGACGGTGCTCTGCTGCGGAGTTAAAACTGTGGGGCCCAATGGCTGTGGCCACAGGTTGGAGGAATGTCTACCGTCTGGACGGGAAAATGTAATCAGCTGAGATCAGCAAATTAGAGGCCAGTTTCTCTTTCTCCCTTTCTCGCTCTCACTTTCCCTCCATGTGTTTCTCATGCATGCACGCCCTCTTACTTTTTCTCACTCTGCGTAGCAGAGTCGTACATGCACACCCTCACACACATACAGACACGCGTTCCTTCAGATGAAGAAAAATGACACCTTTTCTTTCAGCTATTTCCTCTGTTTTTACATACTTGGGTCCGAGGTACAAGAGGCAACGTTGTGTTTTCATGTGACAAAACACACAGAGGTCTGTGTGGATTCAGGAGAGGTGAATAGCCTAATTCATCATTTGGGCTTAGGCATGTCTAAGCCTCATCTGGGAATATCTCTATCTACAGTTAAAAAGTGCAACTGTTGGCACTGTCTCTTGAGCTTAAAGGAGCTACAGCTTAGTCCTGTCCTCCGTTTGACTGATGACTTCTCTGGAGAATCAAAATTCCACAGTTAAATTGTAGTTTAACCTGAGAGCCTGAGTTTCTCTATAAAAGTTCTGCTGTTACACTGAGGAAACAGTGCTTTGCTTAATTCTTTAGTGATTTTGGCTGCATTCATAAAACAATAAGGAGTTTTTAATTTAAGCAAAAGCACAAAAAACACATAAAAATCATCCTTTACAATTTCATTCATGCATTTAAACCAAGGCCATGTTTATATTTCTGATGAACTTGTTGCACCGTAATGTAGAATTCTATGTTCTGTTTAAACTTTGATTAAAATGCACTAAAAAACTAAAGAGAAGAAATTAAAGTATATGTGATTGCAACTCTGGATCTCTGTATGATGTAAGCATTTCACTATAAAGTACTTACTAATAGTAAATGGAGGCCAGAGTGTTATGAGATTAGTACTGTCTATGAAATATTTTTTTAAAACATGTCAGACCCATTTTTAAGGAATGCCTTTCCATGTATTTTTAAACACAGACCCTTTTGTTCCTTTTTCCTCCTTTCCCCCATGGGATTAAACCTGTGTAGCCACACACAAAGGACTCCCAACAACTGGTGCATGTAGTGCACTTAATATAGACAGAAAAACTGGAGCATGCACAAATTTCCAGTATTTAGTTACAAGTTTAGTATGAAACAAAAATGAAGCCATGTGCTGTTCCTTAAATGGCCACTTCTTTGTCAGTTAATAGTGCCAACTTTACCACAGAAATAAACATGTTTGCAGACAAATTTACATGTTTACACATCCAAAAACTGTTTTGCTCTCTAGCTAATGAATCCATCCACAAAACCTGTACAGGGGCTGGGTTTTTATAAATCTTGAGTATTTAAAATGCATTAAGACTTGAAGTTATGCACAAATAAAGCTGCTTCAAATCAAAAGTGGGTTCCACAACACAGGTGTTTGTAGGTGATAGCTGTCTACTACACTTAACCAGAACTACTCAGTCATTTTTCTTGTTATGTGGCAAATAGTATGTCTCGCTGTGTTCCTGTTTTCAAAATCTGTCATTGAATGTGGTCACTTCTGGCTCTAATCAAACCAACATCATAATGGCTGTAATGGTAATTACAGTAGGTCACAAGCCCATTGGGGATTTCACGGTTGCTATGTCCATTTGTTATAGACAGTCTATGTTTTGATTTAAGAACTTGTCATTACCACAAGCAACCTTATGTGTGACTAAACACTTACTTCCTTTATAATATAATTTTCTAATGTGTACAAACCCAATTCCTCCAGATCTGATAGAACCATTGATAAGTTTTCCTCTGCTTATCCAGTTTACTTTTGCAGTGGGGCAGGAACCTGCCTCTAGACACGAGTCACCAGTCTAACGGTCAGTGCGCTACAATGTAAAATACTTTGCTTCCAAAGTTGCCTTGTATCCAGTACAGGGTTTCAAAAAAATGTTACAAAGTGCTTCGATTCCACAGCAGTTAATTGGTAACAATCAAAACACTGTGGAAGTCATGAGTTTCACTCGGTTGCCAGTAGCAATGACTCCAGACATGCTCGCAAAAATATGGGATGGGTTTTTTACTATAGTAGGGACTTATTACGTGCGTCCGTGCATTTATTCATAAATAAAATGAATTTTATTCATAAAGTGCCTCAAGACCTTTTAACTATAGTGCTATTAATATACTTTGAAAAGAGTACATTAGTAGAGCCTGAGTAAATAGGTTACTTTCCCTACACTAAAAAACACACCTGTCATCACTCACATATCACACCGTATATAATAAGTCTCACCGCAGGCATTATTTGTGATAATTAAGCCTCCACAGTGGACATTAAGAGTAACAGGTCAACCACAGGCACGCTCGGGCTGCACTATATTCCTGTATGCCTGTCACGTACACTCACTCTCACACATTCTCACTCACTCTCATACACATGTCGATAACCACACTTGTAATGTGAACCTCGCTGCTGAGGAGAGCAGTCTATAATTACAGAGCAATGGTGGGGAAGCCATAATCACAAAGACTCAAATAGAAATCTGAATCAACAGATGATTCCAGATTGTTTCATTCCCTCTGTTTACACAAGGTCATTGTGATTTACATTTGCAAATGGAAAACCTATTGTCCCTCACACAAATGTTAACATTTCTCTGATTGAGCGTTTAGGAAGCTTGCAAGTGGTGATATACAATTGTGCTTGGGTCTTTTTTTTTTGCTCTCGCTCACAGCCCACATCAAAAGTGTTCTTTTCAGCTTGGCAACAGCTTAAAAAAAAGTCAGTGTCATTCTGATCATAACCCCTGAAAGAAAAAACAGATTGATTTCAATCAGTGGCCAACTGTGAATCACACTTGTGTTTTTAACCGCTTACAACAGATGGCTCTTTGTGTTTCAGTTACACAAACAAACACAACATTTCCACTATTTCAGTCCAGCTGGTGGAAACCGTTAAAAGAGCAGAAACTATAACACCTCTGAGGCATGAAAATTAGATGTAATGCAGATTTTCTTTCCATATAAGAGAAAATAATTTAAATAGAGGTTTAGGTCACATTGTTTATAGACAGCTTGAGTATCTATCTATCTATCTATCTATCTATCTATCTATCTATCTATCTATCTATCTATCTATCTATCTATCTATCTATCTATCTATCTATCTATCTATCTATCTATCTATCTATCTATCTAAACTTTGTCTTTTGCTGTAGCTTTAAAACGCTGCTGTTTAAAACACTGTCGTTGCTCAATGGCAATTGCCTAAGACACCCCATTCCTGGGAAATGAATGCGTGCCCTTGTTCCAAATTTAGTTTTTACCCGCCACCATGGTTTGCTATTTGGTCTGCCATTTCTCAGGGTTGTGGGCTTCTTTAATGAGCACTTTGATCCCACTCAGGTCTGGCGTTGATGTTTACGTGACCCTGGAGGAAAAAAAAGGGAAAAAAGAGCAAACGTATCCTATTCTTTGTAAAAGACCAGCACTGTGGTATCAGGACCCGGGGACCTCGTACTCATCCTGAGCACCCTGTGAGCGTCTGTAAAAGAGGTCATACCTACACTTTCCAGCCAGACCACGCTGAGTTTTCTGTGGAAAGAACAGCAGCAGATGAGAAATGTACACTGAGGAGAGTTTTGTAAAGGACAAAATATGAAAATGATTTTGAAACATCCACTCGTCCTGTCAGATTTATCTGGATAACCGGTTCATGTTGCAGATGTTAGGGGCAGATGTTTTATAGCTTCATTTGTGCACTTGATCAGGATTTCTCTTTATCAGCCCCATAACTTTCATAACTACACTACAACAGTTTCTTGGCTCTACTTACTACATATTTTATTTCCAGCACGGCTTTGACATGGACCAGCTGTGTTGTGAGCGCAGCGGGGCAAGTTCCTCCTAATTGGCTACATCTGTATACTTTCACTGTAAAAATCCATAACTTTCCAAGCTGTTTTTCCTCTATTTTTCTCTGAAATGTTACACCTTAAAGTATCTCAGATTTACCATTGCATTTACCGTAGAAAGAAGGCTTTACAGGGGCGGAACGCATAAAATAATTACTCTCAGTTGATACTTTATCCTAATTTTGCTTGATTTCATTTGAAAAAGTCATTTAAAGATTTTATTTGTGTGGAATTTGATTCTATTTCGTTAACTTCTGCTGTTCCACTAACAGCTAGTAAATTTCTGCCAAGCAGCTGAAACTCTAAAGCTCAGAAATTGCTGGGTATTTGCACCGAGCGCACTGAGTATATGCTAAGCTTTAGTCTGAGATGAGCCCCCTCACTGCAGTCTGCTGTTGTCTGCTGCAGGAACAGTTACAGCGATTCCTCTTACCTTAGCATTTTTACATGTTTGTGTTAGTAAGTCTTAGCAGTGTTGGGCACATTTTCAGTCCTGCCAGAGACTGACAGAGCCCACAGACCTGTTCTACCTGCTTCCAGCACACACTATTATAACCAATTAGAACTCAGTCAGTTCCTTGTGTGAGAATTTTCAGACGTGATTCTCTCTTTAGAAACTAAAGCAGACAGCCTGTTCTGCTTTAGTTAAAAAATCTTCCATCTATCCACAGTCTCCCCCTCTGCCCAGGTGCAGACACCCTACAGCAAGATCCCCCGAGCACAGAATAAAGCCAGCAGCAGCACCAACACATGTGACAAAGCATAAAATGGAATACTTGGGTTGGAGGTGGGTTGCAAAGCAGCTTGACTCAGCCCTTTATGAGAGTTGCCAGCTGGATCGAGTGAATTGAAATGGTGACAGAGGAGACATCAGCCAATACAGGTTGGCAACAAAATGAGCATATGTGCTTCGATTGCTGGCTGACCTTGACTTCATGGCCTGCCTGGCCTAGTGCTACTCTCAATTTAAGTACAAAACAAGTAGCTTGATGACAGGATCTATGAAATGGGTTATAAATTGTGCGTTTGTTAACTGGGAGAACTTTGCTGGCTACGGTTTAGTTGTGATTTAAACGTTGGCCAGGCATTTTTATCAACTGAAGTACACTTAAATAAAAGTTGAATTATTTAAATGGGATAGGTTGAGGGAACCTGGGGACCAAGAACACATTGGTTCACTTAAATAAATATGTGCTAAATAACTTAGAGGTAAGCAGTCTCAGGAATATTGTGGAAGCACGTCAAATCAAATAAAAGCCCTTCACACCGACCTGTTCTTGCTGTTGCTGAAAGAAAGAGATTTTAAAAGCTTTTACATTATCCCACAAGAATAAAAGTGTACGCAGGTTTTGTTCTTTTTATCGCCCTGGAGGCATCAGCAGGCAATACTACATTCCACCAAATGATTTAACAGCTTTATGGGTACACATTATACAACAAAAAGCTTCAACCGGGAGGACTGAATGTTCTAGAGTCAATCAGCATTTGGCATGGAGTCTCAACTAATGTCACGATGAAGAAAGCTTGCCCTGTTTCACTCTGTGGGAGCAGCCTAAACCGAACAATCCAGCCCAACTGTAACCATACAAATAGTTCAGCAAAAACGCACATCACAGCACCTGGAAAACAACCCATGAAAATACAACAGGGGGTTAGGCACCACACTGGGCTATATCAACTTGGAGAAGATGTTGCCTTTGTTCAATGCAAAAGTTTAATCTCTTATCCTGTTCGAAAAGGAAGTCAGGATATGCAAAGCTACCATAACTGCCTGGGTGACAGGTGTGTTTGCTTTTCCAAACCTGGAACTGGAAGAAAGAGACAACCAGCCATAGAAGCAGAAATTAAGTTAGAAAGTTGCACACATTTCTTTGAACTTTGTAAAATGTACCCAAGGAACGTTTTCCCACCCTTTGTTAGGAAAGTCTTGAACAGTGTGATGGGAAGTGTTGAGAGCCAAAAGACAGAAGACAGCTTGCATGCTGATGCAATGAGTCAGAGGTTGCTGTTTGCACTGGGCTGTTAATCACAAGTGTGTATGACCATGTGAGCAGGTGGAGGAGCAGGATCTTGCTGCAGGAAGGCTAAGAAGAACTAATCCAGATACACACACTCTGTTGAAAGACAACAAAGAATTTAAAAAAAAAGTGCATGAAACAAAAGCCTGGTATGCATTCACATGCATATTCACGTGTTTACACACTTGAGGATGGTTTGGTGTGAGGTAGATTTAGGGATTAATTCAGGTGTAAATGGCTGCAACCCTATGCCTGGGCTTGTCTGCTGTGCACCCATCCACGTGTTCTGGATACCCATGTGTCAGTGGTTATGAGTCACGCCAGACAACGATGTTTGCCCAAGTTGCTGTGACTCACTCATGCTTGCTCGATGGGACCTGAAGTGTCGTTCTTTTCTCATGCAGTACAGTAAAAATGTGCAACTTTTTGCTACGCTAATTAATCCATCGTTTTCTTCCTTTGCACCTTGCCTGCCAGTTGAGGCTGCCTGTAACATTAAAGATGGATTTGACTTAAGATTCCAAAGCTTGCTCGTGAAGATTATGCCAGTGATATTTTGAACAACATACTTCTACATAAGCCCATGCAGAGTTCTTGGCTTTGGAAACATGCGTGGGCGATGTCAGTGGCGTGTGTTGGTGCCTGACCAAGGGTTACAGCCCAGCAGAGACAGGCTTAGCCTCAGTGCTGATACAGAGGCATTATATGTATCTTATCTCTTCCCGGGCTCCTTAAGTCTGATATACACCACTTCAGCAGAGTTTTACAGCAACACAAAAAATGGTCATAAACATAAAATGACTGACTGATAGCTGCACTCAGCTAAAGGATGCCCTCTAATTAGCGTGTTTTATGAGCCCAGGATCCACAGTGAAAACATGCTCATGCTGTGCCAGAGAGCAAACACTGCCTGGGAGGTCACGGTGGCCAGAGGGAGCTCTGGAGTGTCCTCAGACCAAGTTCAGGGCAATTCATAGAAAGTCTCCCAGTGGACCTTTAGCCTCCATATGTTATTTGCTGATTGCTCAGTTAATTATTGTGTGACTAATGCGATAATTTCATGTCTAACTGCCCAGAAACGATAAGATGTTGTAAAAAAATTCACCATCATCAGTACTGTTTGGCAGCGGAAATAGCTATAAACTCGCTTTAAAAACAATTACACAGTAATAAATTAGAAACCAAATGTAATATTAGAATTCACTCGTGCTTTTCTATTTGCTTCCATCGCCACACTTTCAGGACAAAAAAAAACTGATGGGAAAAAAATGACTGATGATCCTTTACATATTATTCAAAACAAGCCTTTTTGTTTTGACGTAAATTTTAATCACGCACAGCGTTTTCTGCCTAAGCTGATTTTCTGCTGTTTGCAGTAATCTGAAGTGCTGTGTTGCTTTGCAGTCAATGCAAGCTATCGTTACCCCTCTCCTGTCCATGTGACAGTTTTACTGAGCAACACATGGGCTCCAAATGTTAGGTGGCGTCACTTTCTCAAACACACAGATGTGTCGGTGTTGTTCCTGCATCAGCATATTAACCAATCAGGTTATTGTGATGTCACAGCTTCGCTATGTGGAGAAAGAATAAAAAAATTGCCTTTGTTGATATAAAAGTCTTCCTGAACAAGTAATAAGCATTTAAAGTGTTATATTTGTTCATTTGTTAATATAAAAAGTATATTATGAAGTTACACTAGGTTTCCTGTTGGCCAAGTTTACGTTATTCAAGTTGGTTTGCTAGTGATAGTTTTTAATAGCATTAGCTAACCTTTTAGCTATTTATGAATGGTAACTGGACAGATTCGAACACACACAACATGCTACATTCACACAATTCAAACAAGCACTTTTTCTACGTTATTGCTACCTAATATTCACACTCCAATAGCACTTTGGGTTTAGTATCTTTCCCATTGATACTTTGGCACGATGACTGGATCGAACTATCGAACCTTCTGATTAGCTCTACCTCCTGAGCTACAATTAGCATTAGCTATCTGAATTAGCATTAGCAATTCAGGTGGCTAAAGATTCAGATATCATTGGTTGCAATGTTGATCCTAGACAAACATTATTATAATGATGTAGGAAAACCACCAGCGTAGGGATCTCAGAGAGTGCCTAAAGAAAAGAGATTCTAATCTTTACTCCTCGAAATGAATTTATGGAGACACCTGGCATCTCCTAGATCGGAGAACCGGTGAGGTCTCATCTGCAGCGACAGCAGGGAACCTCTCGACAAACGCTGTTCAAATGGTTGAAATATTTTACAGGTTCCTCAAGACAAAAGAAGTAAAACCAAGAGAGCTGAGTGAGATGCTGGAGAGCTCCCCATGACCCCTTGGTCAACCAGAAAGAGGGAAGGGTTAATCCCCGGTTAACACTGACCTCAATCAGCAGCTCCTCAGCACCGCAGTGATAAACATGAGTAAGAACAGGATTCTCCTCATGCATGGAGACGGCTCAGCGCCCCAAGCCTGACCCCAGAGGTAACGACAGATGTGACACTTGATTCTAAAGATACAGCTATATTAGAGGAAAGAGAGAGGGAAATGAGGCACAGGTACTGAAGATGCAGCAGAAACCACAAACACAACTTTCTTGACGTTACTTATTTTGTAAAGTAATTGCTCATTTGTCAGTGCAAAAGTTCCACTTTTCCTGACAAACGACAGAGCAACGCAAACACTAGTAGAGTAACAGAAAAATGTCAGTTTTTGGAAGCAGCGCGTTCTCTATGAGCCGTTATAAACGGGTTTCAATCTCTGCTTCACTTTTCCCTTTGAAGTAAATGTGAAATGTCTCCAGCTATCAGTCAGCTTAGCAGTTATGCCTTCTCTCCATTGTTGCTTCTCGTGTTGCGTCTTGCTAACACTGGCTCAGCGGGTATTAATGATGCCAAATTCTCAGAAGACGGGCTAAGGAAATGCTGACACTTTCCAGGTGCTAGGCTTGGTACAAGTTTGAATGTCAGATTATATAAGTAGTCCAAATGGGAATGATTAAGAAAATCAATTTAAGACTGAAGAAAAAATAAGAAAAGGATATGAGAAATCTACAGGAATTCAACCTATTATTTATTAATCCCCTCACCGCCCCCATTTCTTCTGCCCTAGTACATTTCGGAGAAATCAGCTTGCTTTTTGTCACTCTCACAGCTGATAATATGCCTGCTATCATCTAAGGTAAATGCAAAGTTCAGAGAATGTCACAACTGTTTGCAAAGCATCGGGCGTTGACATGAGATTTGCAGTAATTTGCTTTTTTTTTCATTTGTAACTTATCTGTATTTCCATTGATAAGGTGAAGCTGATTCATCAGTGTCAAGGGGTTTTTGTGAGCCTCGAGTTTTAATTTTTCAGCTTGATTAATGTCACAACTATACGTTGAGCACACGGCAGTTGGATGATAGCGAGGTTTCTATCAAACGCTTGTGTGTAGGTTATGCCTATAAATCAACCATGGACGTGTTTTTGTAGACGTGTAAGACAACGTGTAGGTGTGTTTTGTGTTGAACAGGCTTATAAAATTATTACTACATTCCATGTGTGTGTTTACCTGTCTGTTCAGGTCTCATCTTTAACCGCACCCTCAAAGTGTTTTTATAGTAACAGGCACAGATTCATGTCGCCTTTGAAGCAGACACATAAAAGTCTTTGGGTGAACTGCATGCCGGCATATTTTCACTGTGGTTGTTAAAAATGTTTTATTACATTTCTTTTTTTGAAAATAATTATTATCCAAACCGATCCAGTGAAGCACTTATTACTTTACAAATCTGCTTGTTTCCTTTTCCTTTTATATCTACAGGTTTGCCTCCTGGAGACACACAACACAGTAAAATGTCCATTTTAAGTGAAAAAAACTTTCGAAACTGTTCAGCTTTGTTTACATCTTAAGACACTAAAACGGTAATAGAAACGACCGCAGAGCTACTTGTACAGAACATCCCAGGAAAAAAAAAAAAAGTTAAACTCGCAAGTATTTTTATGAGCATCATAAATGAAATATGCACTTCTGTTGACAGAAACAGAAAAATAAACAAAAGACACACTGGGTACATTGCGTCTGCCTTTTAAAGTAGGACAATCTGTGCCGCTCAGGCCTGTTATTTTGTAATTATTTACCCATCGTGAGAAACATTAAGTCATACAGGTAAGGAAAGTTAAATGAATGATATTCTCAGAGACAACTGCGTAAAATTCCCTGCAGCTCAGTGGGTCTTTGGGTGCAAGTGATCTTTCTGTTCCATTTCTTGCAACTCCTGACTGAACCTGTTTGAGAAGGGAACATAGGGAACCTTAACTTGTTTGCTCGCTTTGAAAGAAACAGTTTGTTCGACTAATCTGGTGTCTGAGACCGAAACAACAAATGTTGGTGAGATTTAGCCAAACGTTATCTCTGGAAGGAAAAGTAGAGTAACATGTGTTAGGAGGAGGTTACATCGAGTGAAACAGCAAAACCACACTCACTTACTTAAACACAAACGCACTATGCACCTGTGCAGGATTGTGCTTAGAAAAGTTGATAGCAGACTGAAAGAACTTGACATTTGTTTTCCTAATCACCTGCGACACCTCCTTTCTGTTTGTGCAGAGCGAGAAGTATCAGGGAGCTCAACAAAAGCCCCATTTACTCGCCGTCCTTATTTGTCCAAGCGTGTTTCCCTCCAGCTCCCTGAAACCACAAGCTCATTATTTCATCCTCTGTAATGTTAGCTTTTAAATCCACATCAGCACACTCATTTGGTTAGAGATGGCAAATATTTATGCAGAGTGTCAGAAAAACACACGCACACGTGCGCACACACAACTCAAAAACACATGCATACGTGCGTGTACATTTTTTTTTAACTCTACTTTGTTTTGATTTTCTTTTCTTATATTTTAAGGCAGAGCTAGGGAGTGAATTTCAAAATTAAAGTAACAAATAGTAATAAAATCATGAGAAAAATCTGATTATGCTGCAGTATCGAGATCGTGATAAGGAGAGACTAAACATTCCTGATGACCGTTCTTGACAAAACATGTTAAAAACAACAAATTCAACCTGCTCAAGCCCTTTGGTCTGTGCCAATAGCATTAATCATAACGTTTAAGTGTTATATGTTGTTAGGGTATAACTTTTGGGAGCGGTATCTGACACTAGGAGTCTCTACTGATGCTTTTTTAGAAAACCTACTCCGGTCCATACAATCCCACTGTGCCTCCAATAATAGAAGTCTCAAAATCTTCTGCTTCCATGTGTGGCTGCTGAATGTTTATCCCGAAATTTGGAGAATAATTAAACAACAAAAGCGGAGATGCGAGGGAAATCACCAACAGCTGTTTTTAATAGTTTGCTGCTTAGATTATTTTGTTCCCAAAAGATTAGACAACAATGCATTCAACCCTCCAAATGTCTCTGCAGCTCCTTCTCCTTCCCCCGTCTGTGTCTCAGGTTGCCTACAGTCAGGTATGATGGCCTTAGGCCTCCGGTTAAATCCCCAGCCCAGACGTCTGCAGTCCTGGTCTGTCTCTTTGGGAGTCCTGAATTGATTGCTGCTTTAGTCCCCTGTCTATGTTAATGGGAGCCCTGCATTGTCAGGGGCCACTTGCATTGTCAGGGGGTCCTTGTATTATTGTATTACTGAGGGGACTCGGCTGCCAGCAGCTTGTTGGTTGTGTTGACCTCCTGAAATGGGGACCACCTTAAAATCTGTGGAAAATACCCCAACAATAATGTGGAAACATTGGAGCTGTTTCGATTGACAACATGTGGCCCAATGCCAGTGAAAGTGAATGATGTATGCAGTTATGTAAAAATGAAAGGCTTCACAGGAGTCCTGTAAAAAGTTCACCCCTACTACTTCGATAGGAGCAGCCAGGTGCCGCTAATCAACTGCACTTGATTTTAACTGATCATCAGCAAGTGTGAGCACTTCCCAGGAAATTTACAACAGGATGGGTGCAAAAGGAAAGAATAAAGGTCTTGCAATGACCCAGCAAAGTCCAGACCTCTACCTCATAGAAATGCTGTTGCAGGACCTTAAGAGAGCTGCACATCAACAAAAGGTTTGCAAACCTTCATAAAACAAAGTGGTGCAGAATTCCTCCACAATGATGTGAGAGACTGATAAAGTTATACAGAAAACATGTACTTCAAGTTATTGCTGCTAACAATGGTTCTCCAAGGTACTGAATCATGGGGCGTGATTGGTTCTTTCACTGGAAAGCATAGAGTCATTTGAAAACTTTCTTTGTCACACGGCTCATATATAAAAGCAGGGACTGCATTCGGGTCACATAACACGATGCTAAACGTGACCCCGGTTTTATCTATTACCTTTGTTTTTGCTGCTGTGGCTGAAAACACTGCAGAAGCTTAGTAGCGTGTCTCTGCTGTCACAGTGACGCGTTGGATGAAACACAGACAATGAACTGAAAAAAAAACATCATATAATGTATTTTGGTATGTAGTGAGTTCTTTAACCATAACAAGTGAAAAAAAAATCTGCCAGTTCAGCAAACACGCATTTTGTCTTTGTTAGATCTTCCAAAGGATGGCCTCGCCACTGTATTATTTTGTCAACCCAAAGCAAAGTCATATAATTCCAAAGCTGAATACCCAAAGGTTAAAAAAAGGGTAGCACAGACACAAAGTCGGAAAAAGTTTACAACAAATGTTTTGCGGACATGACCAGAATAAATGGGTGAAACCGAGATCTGCCAACATTTCGTGTCTGTGTTATCTTTTGTGTGTTTGGATGTTGGAATACATGTTTTACTTTTTTCCCAGCAGAAATCAGCTCACTCCAAGAACGTAAAAATTGAATATTGAGTGATTTCTTTATGCTTATGTTTTAAGTTTCAGATATATACTAGAACTTGGCTTTTTCAATGACTTTACATTAGCACTGAAATGCTCGAGACTGTTGTTTGCACACTGCCTGCGTACTGACACGCTACACCGAAACAAACCTGTGTTTAAACGCACTTATCTCCCCCACCTCAGCTGTGCCACACTTATGTTTGGACTCCAAGTTGTTCCTGCAGGATGCTGTAATTAACCGTTCCAATCAATATCTGGCTCAGCGCTCTATTTCTCGCCGCGTATCGGTGTTTTGAATTCTTTCTTGTGTCCCTTTTAAAGCCATTGTTTCCTCTCAACTAATCATAGACCATTCTGCTATCAGATCAGGGAGTGTTTTAATGTCCGTCAGCAGGCTCAGAAACCAGGCGAGCCTCACTTTTAGAGAACTTTGAAGCGGAAGAGAGACAAGTGCGAGGCTAATTTTGGACATTTATTTCTCTCTGAGGTGAAACTTTAGAGTGATACTTTCGATTTCGGTCACTGTATAATTACATATCGAGACCGCTAAACAGGCTGGACCCAGTGCTAGTGCTACAAGCTTAAGGGAAGCTTGATCATGGCTGAAAAATGAGCATGGGTCATGTTAGGTGTTCCATAATCAGCATGAAAGTGATCTGGGGGGTGTTGAAATACTGACTGTATCTATTCTCATATTTAAAACAAAATAAAAACAAACTATATACAGTAGCATTTGGAAACAAAGCCCTTAAACAAAACCCTATACTGATGGTCATACAGATAGTCGAGAGGTTACCTCGTCAGTGGAGTCAGGGATGTGTGTGTGGGGCTCATGTTTCACAGTAAATCTCGGTGGATAATGACGGTGGCTGAATCTGCCTCTATTGTTCACCTGCATTGTGTTACATGGGAATGAGGACAGCAGGAAACCTACCTTTTGTTGAACTCAAATATTTCGTATTATCACACCAGTCCTGGTACATTCACATGTACAAAAAAACCCCCAGAGCACACGCACACATACGTCTGCATCATTGGAGAGCTTCACCACTTCAAAGGCTTCAATCTGCGCGCAAAGCAAACAGCAGGAGGAGGCAAATTAGAAGGGGCGCATGGGCACTTCATCAGAGGAAGAGGAAGCACACTGGAAGAACCTTTAATCTCTCGCAGGCCTTCCAAACCGAACACCCAAAAGGAGACGAGATGACACTGATTGCTGTAGTCACATCACAGAAACAGAACACCGACTGCTGTCACAGATGTTTTTGTCCCCGGTGTAACAGAGGTTAGGGTTCGTCATGTTACAAACTTCTCAGTGAGCAGCATCTTTTGGGTATTATGTTGCTTAGCCACGTTGATATCGGATGATGTAACTAAATGAAGTACACTTTTTTAAAATTTGTTTTTGGCCTTTATTATTTTTATGACAGGACAGTAGAGAAGGGCCAGATAGTGGTGGGGTGACATGCAGGAAATGGCCTGGGGCAGAATCAGACCTGGGCCCCCGCAGGAGTCCTTTTGGCGTATGGCTCGCCAGCTCAACCCACGGACTTAAGGTTTCAGTTTAGCTCTCTGGCGCCCCAAATACAAAGTAAGTAGACTCCTTGCAGAGTTTTCTAGTGAAATTAAATTCTATTAAATGTTTGATTTTCATGTCATGCGCAGGCTATGTTTAATTCCACGTGAGCCCCATTCAAACTCACCAATCCCTTCTCTTGTAACAACAACCAAGTTCTTTTTATTCATTTTCAGACCCAAAGCAAAACGGACACCTCCTTGTTTTCAGTCAGGTGGTTTTCGTTCTAGTGTCTCGCACTTGTAAAATGAAACCAAACAAATGCTGTGAAATCATTAATTGAAGGTATGAAGATTTAGAACAATGTTTGATGTAAATTGTAACCTTTGCAGTAAGCCTGTGCGTTCCAGCAGCCCGGCTTAACTCATCATCCTTCTCCTTTTGTGACAACCCTCAATTGCAGACTTTTTAAGCGGCACTGGAGATGTGTCGTAGATAAGCTTCCAGCTTAACGCAGACAAGACTTCTCAGTGGTTTCCTTAAGGCACGGTGTTCCCGTAGGCTCCGGATTTTGTCCTGCAGTGTCATATTTCAGAGATGTTACTCAAATGCATTAGGAGTTACTCTTTCAATTAGGTGTAAGGAAATGATTTGAAATGAGTGATGTTCTTCCTAATTATGATTTAGACGTGTATGGACAAGACCAGGAAAGGCCACAAGAGGAGGTGATTAGTGGCCATGGCTTTTTAGGCACACTCTTTAATTACAGAAAACACCAGTGGAGGTAAAGCTCCGTCATCTGATAGCATCTTGGGCAAAGCAAGCCCCCCCACCCCCCGTCCCATCTCTCATCAACACCAAACACTATGTGCCAGTAATGAAACTGTAAGCCCCGAGGTCTCTCTCTGCCCCCAAACTAACGAAGAATGACAATAGAAGCAAATCTCATTTGTACTGCTAGAAAAAAAGATTTCGGCTACAAGAAACAGAGGTGTTTTCCAGCATCTGGATGCATCTGTGCCCTGTGATTACTGAATTCATTCATGTGCACGCTTCCTCGAACAAAGCAATGCACAACTTTCCTGTGGTGGTAAAAAAGTTCCACAGTGGATTTCTTGGCGCATGCAAGTGATTTCTTGTGTGCAGCTGATTAACATCCTGCCGATCTCATAATGACGCACCTTACTCATCCAGCGGCGGCTTCCTTTGATCAGTCGAGATTCAGTTTAACACTCGCTCTGCTTTACCCGGCGTGCACCGCCGTGTGTGTATAAAAACTCCAACTATAAAACAGATAAAGAAAGTCAAAGGCAAAGTTTTATGAAACTACATGAGCGATACTTGTGAGTTATTTGTCCAGGTGGGGCTCCTCAGGCAGGTCTTTCCAAGGCCAGGAGGCAAGTCAATTCTGGTCTTTAACCTTGACAGAAGAATAATTAGGACACCGTTGCGTGAAAATTGAGGGTTGTTTGAGGTATTAACAACACTGAAACAAAACCTGCGGCAAATGTAGCAGCTAGGACACACCAGTCAGTAACTTGCGGATCAACCAAAGAGTAAAGGATTATTCATTTTGCACAAATAGGTGCAAAAGTAGGTAAAAAGTTCTTGATAAATGGGTACCTATAAACTGCAGCAAATAAGATAAACCACATAAGTAGGGATACACTCAGTCTTTGCTGTAGATTAGATTAAAAATAGGCACATCACCAGATTAGACAACTCCTATGGCAAATATTTTATTTATTTTGAACCCGAGATAAGGCCTTGACCTTTGCAAGATATTTGGTATAGGCGAACGTGCGACTGGGAAGGTGTACACTCACTGCAGTCCTCCTGCAGGTCGCATGAACTTCACAGATAAAACGTGCTAATTACCCAGCGTTAACACTGCAGTCATCATGCCCAAGCAAATCTCGAACAATGACATGTGATGTAAAGACCTGTAAATAGTCTGCCATAAGAAAAACGTGATCGGGTTAGGCGTTTGGAAAGCAAGTCACGGCCTATACCAGCAGCAATTATCCCTTCTCATCCTTTGTTCTGTTTAACATTAAAATGACTCTTTGATGAACTTAGGATGAGTAATAATAGATGAAGCCATGTGCGGTCTTGTCCTTTTGCTACCAGCGATACAGACGAGATGAATGACTACTATCTGTGATGCACAGTTCATAGAGGCTGCCAATACAGGACAGAGTGTTCTGCAGCATGTGAGGGATAAAAAATGTACTTTGTAATTAATACCTGAAAAAAATCTCTCTCACCATCACCAGTTAAAATTTTCCAGAGGCACAAGTAACTTCTAAATACTTAACCCTTTATTGTGAACATCTTTTTCAGGGAAAGCCTGAAAAATAAAAAAAAAATGAAGGTATCTTGGTAAGAGTCGTAATACATAGCTCTGCTTTTCGGTAAGTCTTTACAGTTCAAAAAGCTCAACAAGTTAGAATTAGCCATCTTTAGAGCTGTTGATTTGGAGCTGTTACAGTTAAATGCGTACAGTTTTGAGGTGTTTCTATATGCTTTATCAACTATGTAAAACAAAATAAACGGTTGTTGAATTGGGTGGTTACACAAACAGCTGTAGCTGTTGAAAAAAAAAAACCCAAAATCACAGGAAGATGGTTTTACTTGGGGTTTCCTCACTGCAAAAGAGAGAAAAAACAGCACTCGTACAGCTGTTATCACACAGAACTTCAGAAACTTTCATATCACACATGCAAATTCATGTCCAAAAAATATGCGTTACTCATACGGAGGTTAAAGATCCTATGACTAAGATTTTCGTTTCCATCTACATGGCCATAATACATTACATATTTAAGGCTTCGATAGGGCTGTCAACCAATCCCAGTGACTCACAGATTTATTTGCACGCCACAGACCGTCCTGGCTTTCAAGCCAGAGTTTCTGTCCAGTGCTTCATTAAAATTGAAGGAAAGCGAATCTTAAAATTTTTTGAAACAGGCTGATTTTATGACACAATCAGCCTCTTAACTACATGGATTTGCTTATGTTCAGCTGAGGAAGAAAGCTGAGTGCAAGTCACTGATATTGCAACACAAAAAAGAAATAAAGGCTGACAATATCTGACTTGGCATCATGATGTATTATTGCTTCACTTTGTGTTTGTCCAAGGCACAGATGCGTTATTGAAATTCCTCATCATATCAGTAAACTTTAAAATGGTATTTATATTCTCTGAATCACTAACTTATGCACAGAATTCCAACCTTTACTCTGAAAATCCACCCATTATACAGTAATCAAAGTAGCTTTAACCAGTTACACCTGTTACTGAGAAAGCTGGGCTCTGTTTCTTTTCTTGGACGAAGCTGGAACTGGTTTCAGCTCAAGTGAACGCCTACCGATCATAAAATCACCAAACTGGACAATGAAGCTGGAGTTGTTAAAAATTTATAGTGAAATACCCCTGCCTTTTTCTCTCAACTTCGTACTCTCGAGCAGAACTCGAACATTTACTGACCCTAAAAATAAATGTTTTCTGCAGATTGTATAATTACATGGTGCGGGGAGCGGGGATGTTAGCGTGTAATGTGATGCCTTTTTGTGTGTGTTTGTGAAGGGAAGGGGTTGCGGAAAAGGGAGGGAGATGGGGCTGGGGAGCTTTGGTACAATATAAATAAAATAGGATGGCCTTCGCGCAGCTCGGCTTGTTATTGTCTTTTCAACCTCAAAAAGACAACACGTAAAAATAGACATGTTTTCTTTCTCTTCTTCTGTATAGTTTACAGCAATTCAATGAATGAAGTCTGCTTTGAGGTGGTGGCGCTGATCAGCATCTCGGGGAACGATGGCCTCTGCTTGCTCTCAATCACCTTTTTGTACCTGTACATACCAGTTGCATGTATGTCTGGTGTAAAACTGCCAACACAATAAATCCTCTTTCATTAAAAGAAAACAAATAGCCTTACAAACTTCAGGTAAAATTTCAACCAGCCCTGCTCCCTGAGTCTCACCCCGGCCTGGCTGGAGCGTGCTTTTTTGACTTATGCAATTCCATCTGAGAGGTATTTTATTGAAGTGGTTGCCTATTTGCCCTCACATTAAACGCCTGAGGAATGTGTCCCTGGGTTTGCTGAGGTTGTTTTGATGTGCATTTAAAAAGCCTGTGTGTGCAGAAGGAGCTCATTCACAGCTCGCAGCGACTCAATGGCTTCATTTGTCCTTGAAAGTAAACACTCACAGAGGAGGCCCACAAATATGGCCTTTTCAAATGCCAAAGCCCCCTCGGCTCTCCATCTTATGTGACAATGAACAAATTCCTATTCAAAAGCACTTACTGTGTGATAGCGTACCATTGTGGTGCCTTCGACACACCTGAGCAAATGACTGAACCGCATCACCGCTGAACAAAGCTCACCTTGAACTGTAAACGTGACAAACAGGTATGATGCACTCGTGCTGGACGGATGCCACATTTCATTACTTAAAGACCTGCTTGACGTATTGAAATCGGTCCAAAATAAAGATGCTTCACTGGGGATTAAAATGCTTCTCTGAGGCAGAGCTGCCTGGGTCTCTGACTTCCAACGGTTTTCATCTGTCTTTCACCCACAGGGCAGATCAGAGATGAGAACGTAACCTTCCTGCATTGTGACCACCCCTATTTATACGGCTGGATTATGAACTGAATGTTACTGCCAGTGTAAGCGCTTCATATGAAAAAAGTGAATAATGGGTGACATTTATGAACCCTCATCCTTAACAACTGCAACCTTTAAGAAGCCTTTTGCAATATTTAATTATTACTTTTGACACTACATGTGTGAAATATCCCAGGCTGAGAGCAGGAGGAGACCCGTATCTCTGGCAGCGTCGTGTCAGGAGGGGTATCAGTGTAAAAATCTATGCCAAGTCAAACACACAGACCCCAGTCAGCATGGGTTGCCATTGGGAGTACGGGCGCAGCCAAAGATGAAGAAAACTCTTCCTTTATATGGTTACCGTCCCAGCAAACATGATTTAAACTCATGACCCTGGTCCAAACTGATCGCAGTATGAGTGCAAATACTGAACCGTACAAGGGCAGATGATTGTGTTGATTTTGTGAGAAATATCAAACTAGATTAGTGCATTTATTTATTAATCTATTTTTATTTATATTTGTCTTAAATCTCTGCTGATCTGTTCATTACATGATTGCAAACAGATGGTCAGACACCATTTTCTCCCTGTACACAAACTAGGATTACTGTCACCTGTTTTGTTTTTATGGGCTTTTTTTTTTTTTCAAAGAAATGAAGGCAACACTTTCAAATCAGTTGTGTTCATGTGCATCTAGTTTCTGTCTGATTTGTTACAACCACCACCTCTTTGTTCCCGATCTCAGCGTCACAAAACCAGGAATGTCATTTTTGAAATATGAAGTCAGTTCAGTAGGACAGGAAGTCGGCATGAAAAACGTGAAAAAGTGGGTTTCTTTTCATTCTTTCTATCAAGAACGTTTTGTTTTTATTCTTATCAATAAGGAGATAGTAAGTAAAAAAAGGTTTAAATAGGACAGATGTCCGGGCTAGAAGTGCCTCCAACCCGTACTGACGTAATGTATGCAAGTGTTAGCTAGCTAACTTTAGGAACCTCTTTAGTGATTTATTGTTTTTGTGTCATTTCAAACATTTATCACATACAAAGACTTTGAACCAAAATGCACAGGTATGATAAACATTTTGATCATGGGCACCTTGCTTGCATGCTCATCCACAATCTCACCGCAGTTTGTTGGAGTAAATGAGAGTTTTACACCAGAGAATCAAGTTTAAGTCACACAGGTCGTAGTTTTTTCACATTTGTATGATTTTTAGGATTACTGTTAGCTCGGGTTTAAAAATACAGGGTTGCCCTGTCTTTTAAAACTTGTTTTCCTGGTTACCATGGTGACGGCTCTGATTTCACAAAGTGCTCTGAGAGTGGAGCGTCATACCAAAATAGCTTGTCAATCACAAGGTACGCCCACCCTGAAATATGCTCTTGACTCTAATGGGGAAATGATTCACAAAGCGAGTTTCATGTTGTATTTAATAAATCATGAATCTGGCGACTATCAGAAAAGTGCAGAGAGATCCGCGGAGCTGAAGGATCATTTTAGACTTCTTGAAATCTGCTTCCTGCTGTTTCTAGGAGAGAATCCAGTTTTAACACACTTATGCACTGGCTTCATTTTTCAGACCTGCCTGGGTTAGACTAGTTATGAAACTTTCATTTTACTATATGTCTTCACATCACTGCTGACAAGAAGGGAGCATTCTTGCATCACTCATCTACCACTTGCGTTTTTTGTTGGCATTTTTGTTTTTGTGTTTGTTACGTCAAAGGCAAAAATAACAACATTATGTGGATTATATGTATCATGTGTACGCAGTCACGCAATCTCTTCGTCAGACTCAAATCCTTAGAAACAACAAAAGAATACCGCAGCAACCAAGCCTTCTAAAAATAAAGTCAAATATTTGTAACCATGTCTGATCTGATTATCTGATATTCAGAATACCGAGACACCGCAACACATTTCACTCCGCAGGTTCCCACTGACTCATCCAGAGATGCACCACGCCATGCAGCAGTGTGCGTTTCTCAAGGCATTCCCAGGTGAGGTGTGTGCGTTAGCGTGTCTGTTATGTCTTTCGTTGCACTTATTGCACACGCAATCTTGTGAGATTTTGACAGCGCTCACTGTTAGCATCTCAGGAAAATGTGAAGAATGACTTCCGGTCCAGCAACAGCTAAAGATGTTTACGATGGTGTTGTTGTATGTGTTGTTTTGTTCACAGGAGCCTGACATTCCTCGAACACCTGTAAAATTCCACTCTGGATTTAAATAGCTGATGCAGCCAAGGGACATCCACACAAACCAAGACACATATTTTAGATAAAGGAAGTGTTTTTGTGCATGCCCAAAAACAAAAACCTTATGATTGACATTTGGTTCCCATGCCAAATATCTAGACACTGTGTTGTGTTTTTTTTTTCGCTTTCAGAAGAGAGTTTCTCCATTGGCAAAGTACCAAATGGCTGTTGTGTGAATAGTCTTAAATATTCTTAAAACCTTAATTGCTTGTATTCAGTTTCAGTTTGTTACATTTCTATCCAACCATCCATTTTCTTCACCTTACAAAATTCAGGGTTACAGGGTGGCTGGAGCCTATCTCGGCTGTCATCAGGTAAAAGACAGACAGACAGCGTTCACACCTACAGCCAATTTACTTTCACCAGTTAAGCCTGTTTAATTACTCAGCCGTTTTCACTTATGCACCGCAGACCTGGATGTTTCTAGAAATCATCCCCACATGCCGGATGGTACATTAACCGTTTTTTTCTTCTGCCAATTCTGTAGTAAAAAGTCAGATTGTGCCAATGTGAGAATAGCCAGCTAGCAATCGGACGTCGTGTGCGCTACCTCGTGCCAGCGTTCGGACTTGTGTGAACACGTTTTGCCGTTTCCTCCTTTGCACTACATGTGAGTAAGGAAAACTGGAAAATCTCTAAATCCTCCAAAATTGCCCAAAGTTCATGTGGGGAAAACAGCTACAAAACACACACACACACACACACACACACACACACACACACACACACACACACACACACACACACACACACACACACACACACACAAAAATGCAACATCTACAAACAAAAAGAATTTAAAGCAGAGCAGTATATAAATGTACACTGACATATTATTGCCTAATAAGCTACAGTAAATGTAGTTACTGATAAAGAGTAAAGGGTAGAATGTAAAAATATTCTATTTTTAATTCAGTTCAATTCAATTTTATTTATATAGCACCAAATCACAAGAACATTCACCTTTACTTTATACTATAAAGTAAAAACCCAACAATAATAAAGACAAAACCCCAACAATCAAACTACCCCCTTACAGTGGGAACGACAAACTCCTTTTAAAAGGAAAAAACCTCCGGCAGAACCAGGCTCAGGGAATGACAGCCATCTGCTGCGATCGGTTGGAGGTGATTGGAGGAAGACGGGATAAAAGACACGCTGTGGAAGAGAGTGCGAGATAAATAATAACTCAGTGCATCAGGGGAAGCCCCTAACAGCCTAGGCCCTCTCCCGTTAACAAATGGGGGATTCAGGTTCACTTCTATTAGGACATGTTTTCTTTTATCTCTGCTTTGGCCTCCACCAGTGAGCCATTCGGTTACTATAGAATGAATACAAACAGCAACACAGCTAGGAGAAGGAAGATTGGCAGAAACATCACGTACATTTCCATGTTTTATTATTTACTAGGTCAGCTTTGTTTCAGTAGCAACCACAAAATTTGTTTTGCTTTCATGTTTTTTTAAATGACTTCTGACAGACACTTATGAGATCAGCACACTTAAAACACTAAGTCTTGTAAAACCTCATTAGTTTTGTTTTTGTTGGCTATCTGAATGGAATGATCAACGTTTGTTTTCACAAACATTTTTTCTCAATTGTACTAAAAGCTGTTAGACAGGTGATCTTTCATGGGGTCTGATTAAAGTAAATAAATTCAGTGAAAGAGAGGATTTTCCTGCTCAGTGATCCATTTCTGAGTGATAGAAATGGCGTTTATCGCTGAATGAATCAAACTTCCTTTGTCTGCTTGTTTTATCAGATAGCTTTCCGTAACACCAATAACCTGCTCTGAACAAAAGAAAGAAACGTTTTGTATGTACTGTATCAGTATTGTCCAAGCTCGCCCCATCAGCGTGCGAATCATGCAAATTGCAGGGAAGGGTGGGTATGCACGCTGTAATTTCAATGGAATATGTGCGCTTAAATTTAGAACGCGGCGTGGTTTGGGGGGGCAAGCTCACCGAGGAGCTGGGGCCCCTGGCTAGTGATTGGCTGCGTGTTGTGCTAACAGACGGGGCCTTTCCACTGCTTGTGACGGGCGGCTCTGATGTGGGCGACCACGCGGCCCTGATGACGGGGTTGCATGTGTTCCTTGACCCTGACCATAATGGACAACTTTTACCCGCCGGAAGAAAATTACAGCCCCTCAGGAATGTTGCTGTTATTATTTTTCCTTCTTCCTATAAAATTGGAGAGGACATTTCAACGTGTAAGCAATTACAAAACCATTGCAGTTAACCATCCACAGAGGGAAATGGGCTTTTGTGTTGTTGTTGTCCATGTAGGAGGGTAATAGATGATTAGCAGGGAGTGCAGATGAATTTATGGGGGATGTTCAGCTAAATTAGACAAAGGACAATCAACACATTTGACTGATTTCTTCCTCTGTAATACGCCTACTACTCCACTAATTCTCTGCCGTAGCCGAAATGCATCAGTCACTCAGTTTCAGTCAGATGCAGATGCTGCACATTGTGCTGCAGTGTGAGTCAACAAGCGGCATGCACAGTTTTCATTCTGAGGGAACGCATGTTTCCCACACAAGTTTCTAACAATATCACTCAAACACTTTAACACATCTCCTGTGGGACCAGAGCGAGTTAAACTCTTCTGACTTTTAAATCATCCTCGAAATATATATCCTCAAGGATTCCTTCAAACCGACCTGTGTATGCTGGTAAAACTAAAAGTGACTCACTAAAAGTCGACTCCATATAAACTGAAATTGCTTGATATATTTGGCTCGAGTCATTTGGGTAAATTTAATGGGGTCTGCGAGGAGCTAAATAGAATTACCACATGGGTCAACACTAAAAGTGAGGCTGGTTTGGCTACAGCGGGACAAGCATCTGTTTAAAAGCTATGAGCTTGACACAAACGGGGGAACTCTGGTTCACCCTTCTCTTTTTGGAAAGCAGAGTCCAAACAGCATACAAACAGGTGGCAGAGCCGAGTTGTTTCATCCCCCCGTGCAGTGAAACTCCTCATTAGGATTTAGGTCAAGAGATTCTGCTGAACTTTGAGACACAAACAGATTTCTTTAGGGAGGGGGGGGTCCTTTGGTCGTTTTTTGAAGTGTTGAGATAAAGATCACTGAGATTAGTGCAGCTTGAATTCAGGGAGATGACTCCAAAGGTCTTCTGGTGGGTATTGAGGTTCCGTCAATGATTATATCTGCTGTGGAGGATCAAAGGCGAAGAGCTTCAGCCCTCAGGGATGCTGCTGCTTGTTGCTGTTCACCTAACCTGGGCTTACCCTGCCTCACCTCACCTCACCTGTCCTGGCTGGTGTGCCTGGGAGAGAGAACACAAAAGACGTAGACACATTCGGGCTATTACGCAAACGCCATTCCTTAACTTGCATTTCTGTTAGCACCATGAATTTTAGCTGTCATTTATAGAGTCTGATTCACCACTTACACCCACACATGCACACTTTGTAAGACATACCTGTGGCTCGTTTAGCACCATAGAGAGCACTCTAAGAAAGACAACTCTTGTTAGAGGTTTCTTAGCTGCTGTTGCACCTTTTTATGGTCAATACCATAAAGTACTGTTCGAAAGTCTTGAGCCACCCTTTGTTTCTTTATAGTTTGCTTCCAAAACATCACTCATACTTTTTACACTGATCTACAACACAGCAATAGTTCCCCAGGCTTTCTGAAGGTCTTTGAAAGTTATTTCTGTGGACACTGGCTGCTTTTTCACTCATTTTCATTCCAGCCCTTGTACCTGACTGCTTTCCAAGCAGTGGTTTTTGTTTCTTCAGCAACTTAACACTGATGTTGAAATTACACAAGCATAAAAAAAATTTAATTGTGTCTTTAGGCACTTTGTTGCTAACAGCCTGTCACTAAAAGCACATAATTTCCCAGTTTCTTCAGATTAACGTATGAATAACGCCAAAGATAACATAGTTTAACGGGCGTGAAATAGTCTTTTGAAGAATGTGACTGAAAATGTGGCGTATGCAGCGTCTCCTTAAAATATTTGAAGAAACCGGACAAGCGGAGGCTAAAAAAAGTGCCAGGGTAAAAACTGTCTATAGTAGATGACCATTATGTCTTCAAGAAAGAAAAAGTCCAGCAAATGCCTGAGACAGGACCCGAGAGATGCATCTGGCCCTACTGTTCACTGACATCAGACCAGAAATGGTCTCAGTGGCTCTCAAGAAGCCATTCTTATGGACGGGAAACAGGGAGAAAAGGCTGAGGTAATGATTACACAAGAACTCGACTGAAAATCAGAAGCAATGGTTTCAAATTTGATGAAGCCAAATGTTGGTTCAAATCATCGTCAGTATCAACAGAGGAAGTCAGGAGGAAGTCATGGTTTGGGGCTCTATTTTCCCATTTTTCTAGCAAACTACAAAGAACAACAACAAAAAAAGTTTGGTGGCTCAAGACTTTTGCACACTATTGCATATTATCATTGCGCAGCATGCATTTTGTCTCACTAACTGATTTTAGTCTTGATTTTAGGCAGTTGCACAAATAATGAGATCTTATTTAGCCTGTAGTTTCATATCCATGGGTGTCTTTTTCAGTGTCAACAACAAAAAAACAACTTCAACAACTCTTTTCTCACTCCTTTGCTTCCTGTCACATCTTTCACTAACTACAGTCTAAGAAAATTAACAAAACTGCCTAAAAAACTAATAAATTCCTTCATTACTGCACTGAAATGTATCATAAGAAGGTCAGATTGTAGTACCAAGTTTTTTGTTTTTTAGACTTTTAAGGTTTCCGCTGAAAATCTATTCATACTCAACAATAAACCAACTTTGTCATCTCAATTTCCTTTCAGGTCTCTTATTTTCTGCACAATAAAGTATAAAAAAATGTCACAGTGTAAATGTTTTGTAAGGCAGCGGTATGCAAGCACTAGTTCAGACGCTGTCTAAAGTGCGTGCTGAAACCTTTTTATGCAAGAAAGGGCATAATTCACACAATCCTTTTCACAATATTTTTTTTTATCTATAGTTGTTGGAGGGGTTTGTAACACTCAAATATATTCCCACAATGACAAAGAAGCTTTTCAGGAAAAAATAACAATGGATGGTATTTTAATTGTGATGGATGACCTCAATTTCCGCGTATTATATTTTTCATACCCTGCTGAGACAAGTAGCTAGTGGCTCAAAGTTAGAAAATCCACCTCAAAACAAACATCGGGACTTGGAGAATGGTTGCCAGCAGTGTAAATGGTGCAACAGAGCTGCCACAGCCTTATTCCTTTCAGCAGTGAGCAGCTACATGCACAGTAGATGTAAAGACAGAGCTCTTGTAGTATGGTGAAAGCAAAGTAGGATTTCCTGTGTAGTTAACAGAAGACAATGTCATGCTGTTCTGTGTGACTCAAACACGTGTCCTTTACAGTGCAGGTGATTTGCATACCTTTTAAAAGAATTATTTCCTGCATGTTTACTTGGGACAATAGTGATGCTAGCGCAGATTAAAAGGAAATATCCCTTGTGTATTCTTGTTAAACAATGCGCATGAAGAAAGGAGGAAGCATATCCTATTGATATAATTACACAGAAAACAAGAATAGCAGTAAAACATTTCCACACTGTTAACATGTTAGCTGGGAAATGTGATTTTGAAATTTTGCTTCCTGTTCAGAGATTGGAAACTGCAGCCACTGATTCAGCCCTGTTATTTATTGCTTGAGCGCCTGAAGATCTCCTGTGGGCACGAGAGTAAATTGCCCCCTCGGTGTAGTCGCTGAGATAGAGATCACAGAGGTGCACCCTCTGCTTTGGTGTGAACCCTTTCAGACACCTGTGACTGCCGAGAGTCAAGCCTGGGTTGAAAAGGTCAATTTAAGACTTGCTACAATAGTGTCTTCTTGTCCTTTTTCTAAAGTCATTATCAAAAGTGTATTTTCATATGTTGTGTCAAAAAATTGCAGTGTTCCTCTTTTTGAAATCAAGGGCTGCAGATGTTCCTCATTGCGATGAAACAAAGCTAACAATTGCTAGCCATCGGCACCCACCAGGAACGGGAGAAGCACAAACATTTGTTAACACTAAGTTTAACTTTAGCTCTTTGTATGTTTTAACTTTGCTCTTCCCTGTGGCAGCTGATGGATCAGCAACAGCATAAGCAAGAGTAGCCCGCAGGCTGGTTGTACCACATAGGCTACTTTGGACACTGGCTCCATCTGACAGCAGGCGCTCTCTGCAGGTAGACGGGCTGTCTGACACTGCCCACGGGCTGCCCACGCTTCCATCGCTGAACCATAATTTCTTTATTAGAGGGTACTCGCGAGAGCCTCAGTGAATTGGAGGCTGTGGAGCTAATCGGCTATAACTATTTGCAGGTTCTACATGAAAAAAGAAAGCCCATCTTTTATTTTAGCTTTTGCCCACAAAGGATTGATTATAGGCCTCTACCATTAGAGAAAAGTCAAATACTCGTGCCATTTTTTTTCTTAGAGGGAAGGTGGTGTTTGCCCTACACTAGCCTTTCTGTTTGCGGAACCATCTTAAAACAATTAATATAATAATAACTGTTTAAAACAAAATGTCACAATATCAAATATCAATCCATCCATTTTCATGGGCACCACAGTGTAGTAGTTTATACATTCAGTTAGTATGTGAAGGTTCAATTCCGGTCGGAGACACAAAGACGCTTTCAGGTTGTATCAAGAAGGGTGTAGAACTGCCAAATCATACATGTGGCGCTACTTGCTGCAGCAACCCCCATGCTGAAAGTAGCTTATCTGATTCAGGGTCACAGAAGCCTATCCCACCTGGCAGTGTATACCCTAGACAGGCTGCCAGCCTATCACAGGGCTAACACAGAGAGTGACTGCCATTCATATTCCCACCTACAGCCAACCGAGCCCATGCATGTTTTTGGATCATGGAAGGAAGGCACACAGAAAGGCCCCTGGGACCTTCTTTATGTGACATAAACATAAGATGTATTTTATTATAACATTCTTTATTATTTGTCAATTATTTATTTATTCACTACAATTTAAAAGGTGTAGTTAAATTAAAATAACTGTTGTCTGGAAGCTGCTGGTACCAGATATCCGTGAAAAAGAAAAAGAGCGAATGTCATAAAATTCCACTAATATTTAACAGAAACTACAGTAAAAGGCTGTTTGGAAGTATATCTATTATTCTGAAATTCTCTGGTAAGTTCTCCATGTTTGGTGCTTTAGTGTTTCACTTTTCCTAAACAAGCACCAAATGCACTGTGACAATGTTATTGTCTGTAGTTTTGCAAGTATTTCCTTGCATGTTACTGGAGAAGCTAAAAGACTGATATGATAATGACAAAAAAAAAGTGCCTGAACAAAAAACACAGAGCAATGCTCTGCACCAATGAACTGACTGACCCACCATTATTGCCTGCTTATAAACATCCTGCTATCATGGCTAAAAATCTACAGACTTAATGCAATCACTCAAAAGCTTAAGACTGAACAAAAGCACGTGACGCAGCAGTGAACATATGTACCAACCTTTCCTTTCCATTGTGAAATACCAAAAACTACAATCCACAAAATGCCATAAATAAGACACAATAATTATATAGACAGAAATCTCCTTAATTGCTCTCAGGTGGGTGAAGGTTGTGTCTCTCTGTCTGCACACATCATACCACATTTACAGGTTAATCTACGTGGGAGGCAGCAGACGGCGGCCGCACCTTCGAGTTACTACACAGCATGTCTTCACAGTGTGTGAAGACATGCTGTGTTTGCTGAAAGACTGAAGAAAGAGCATCAGTTAATCTCATTAATTAAGTCTGGGATTTACTATAAGTGGCATTCTCAACGCGTGTGTTTATTTTGGGAGCGCAATTTGTGTAATTTACATTTCAGGACGTTTGTTTTCAAAAGCTGCGGGACGTTTGAATTCTTAAACTTTCTGCGTCGTATGCAGAAGCACACAGTGAGCTAACCACGTGCGCAACCACGCTACCCCAAATCATAAATGGGGGAGCTTTTAAAGCTCCTTGAAGAGACCCCATCATTGCGCCACTGAAATATATACCCATGAAAAGAGCTATTTCTGGACCGAGCTTCTTCATGTGGTTGAATTTCTATTTTTGCCTCACCCTTGAATTTAAACTGAATGATACAGTATACCCTGACCGTATTCCCATCCCAAATTATACGAGGAGAATCATCTCCAGACAGGGTGAATCACATTAGGTTATCATGACCAGCATAAAGTCAAGCAAAAGTCGTAGTGAATATGTCTTCAAACCCCTGTCCCAAGGATGCATCCAAAGGGTTTATTTTTACTCAGCTGTGAATGGTTATGGCAGCAAACCGCCATATGGCTGTAAGATTGAGTGGTCTTGGTGGAAAATGGGGACGGAAATTATAGAGGGAGAGAGCTGGTGTCATACAGGCCTCTCATTGCTCCTCTTCTCCACATTTGATTGGGTAAATACACAATTTTTCTGTGGGACTGGGACACGGTGACTGGTCGGGTTCATGAGGATACTAATCACAAGCATCACCTGTCTTTATAGCAGGAGAATTTGCTCTTTGAACGTTTTATTGGATTGCTGTAAAATTCTGCTTTTTCTCAACAGCATTTCACTCAACACCAGTCAGTGCTACGTCAGTGGAAAATCTTATTTATTAAGGATACATACTCACTGGGTACTTTGCTAGCTACAGCTGTTCAACTGATTGTGCTTGTAAATATCTACAACACAGTGCATTTAAGCATGTAGACATGGTCAAAACGACCTCCTGAAGTTCAAACTGAGCATCAGAATGAGGAAGAAAGGTGATTTAAGTCACTTTGAATGTGGTATGATTGTTGGAGCCAGACCAGCTGGTCAGAGTATTTCAGAAACTGCTGATCTGTTAGGATTTGGTTGTGTCTGATGGTTTTGTGGTCTGAGAAAGAGAAAATATCCAGTGAGCGAAAATGCCTTATTGTTGTCAGAGGTCGGAGTAGAATGGCCAGATTTCTTTGAGCTGATAGAAAGGAAACAGTAACTCAAGTAACCACTTGTTACATCCAAGGTATGCAGAAGAGCATCTCTGAATGCACAGTATGTCAAACCTGGAAGCAAATGGGCTACAGCTGCGAAGGACGGCAGTGGGTACAGAGCAGGAAACTGAGGCTCATCAAACTTGGATGGTACCAGACTGGAGAAATGTTGCCTGGTGTGATAAGTCCTGATTTCTGCTGCAGGGTTCAAAATTGCAGGGTCAGAGTTTGGTGAAAACAACATGAAAGCATAGATTCATCATGCCTTAAATCAACAAGCTGGTGGCTGTGGAATGATGTGGGGGTCATATTGTTTAGCATATAGAAATAGATATAGATACAAACCAGCCAAACAAGTGACAGTATTTTACAAAAAGTAAAATGATTTTCACTCTATTTTGTTGGCAAAAAAAAGGGGTTTGCCGAAAGTATTGTTGTGTAGACTATAGCATGCACACTGTAAAATAACAGTTTAACACAGCCAGATCCAACTGACAGTACATAACTGTAATCTAACATGCAAACTTTAAACAGACCCCCGTCCCAAGGATGCATCCAAGTGTCAGCTCTTCAGATAGTTGCACTGAAATTAGTGTTAGCTAAGTAAAAGCATTTAGTATTTTACAACAAAGCAACAATCAAAGAAAAAAAAAATCATAGAAAGGTAATGTAATAAAAAGAGTGGGAATCACTAAGTAAATTACCAATATGCTAAAACTATTTCTTATTCAACAGCAAAATACCTTCATGAAAATCAGTGCATCAGTTAACAACTTTACATTTCCTTTAAAGAACCATTTTGATGCAGAACAAGTGTTTTTTTAAACATTTTGTAATGTTTTCTTTACTTCCACGTTCCACAAGCTGTTTTACCAACAGGAAATGAGCTGAATAGTTCTTTGCACCACTGAATTAAATTAAGGGTTAAATTCCAAAGTATCAGCTTAGATATCGTGATCCTGAATAATATAAAAGTCTTGCTCTATGAATGACTGTGAAAATGTTTCTATTTACAGTCAAACTAATACAAATCTGGTTTTATACATGTAACAAAAAGAAGAAAAATATGATGTAGGAATAGGGTTTAGCCTCCACTCTGAGGCTGAAAACTTGACTTGGATTAAAACTCAATCGGACAGATTTTAGGGCAAATCCTCCTGAACTCTGCTGTTTTGATGTGTCTCTTTTGTCTCCTCTGGTAATCCCCTTGTTTTCTTCTCCTGCACAGACTGAATTTTAATGTCGTACTAGTTTCAAAATGTTTCATAAGACAAAGTTTTATGTGATCTAATATGATTCATAGGATAATATATAAGAAATGTTACATTCCCACACCCCAAATGTTGTTTTATTTCCATGATATCGTCAGCAGCACAGCTGGAGCGCTGGCCTAGTTGGGTGTTTTGATTATGAGCTCTTAACAGCAGTTGTTATGAAAGCTTGCTCATTCACTTTCCCTGCCCAGACTGTCACATCGCTTCACGTTTCTGAGTAATATAGTGATTTCAAGTTGTATATGACTGTGCCTTTTGATGCTAGGCATGTTGTACATGGTATCATAGTCTTGAAAAGTTTGTTGTGGTGCAGGACAAGCTGTATTTTGTGCGTGTGTTTACTTTGCTGTTGTCTATCCAGAGCCCTTTTCAAAGCGCTCGTATAAACAGATTCAAAACTAGACACAATGATGGATCCAAAAAACATTTAACCTCTTTAGGCAGGGCTTTCCTCAAATGTGAGCTCATTGATCGGACTGTAATTACCAGCACTGTTTGAATGCAGCTATTGTAAACCGTTAATCTGAGCGGAGCTGCTGTAAGAGGACAATGAAGCCCCGCTGCAAAACGTCTAGCGAGTGACACTGATGTCAAACACATGTTTCCCCCCGCAGCCCAACAGAAATAGACAAGCCTATTTAGAGGGCTGGTTTGCATGCAGGCTCCAAGGACTGATGTTTGCAATCTGGGAGCCACAGCGGGTTTTTACATGATCAGTAATTCAAAAAGTGGTCGGCCAAAGAATTCATCTTGTGCCTCTTTGTTTTGCTGTTGCCATGCACTTGTGCTAAAATATCATTTGGTGCAATAGGCCAGCATTAAGACAGCAGAAAGTATGTCGGACAACGTCCAAGGCCTATCAAATGTCCAGAAGAGCAAGAGAAGGGAAAACACAAATATTTTCAGTAGCAGGGAGTGAAACCAAAAGGCGCCCTGGTGGACAATCAAAGTGAATTAGGGGGTTTCTGATGAGTGCGTCAGTGTTTATTACAGCTGTTACAGTCCAGATAATATCCAGATGTAGATCTGGTAGACGTGTAGCTGGTTAAAATAGCAATTTGAAGGTTGGAAAGTAGAGGTTTGTCCACTGTGGCGCTGCTGAAGATCTGCAATTGCCATTACCCAGAGTGCAAGGTGTCTTTGCTCTCCCTGTGCACTTGTCTTTCTTTATGCGGATATGAAGCAAGAACTGAAGGTTAGTGAAGCCTCCTACAAGCCTTTGAACTTAGATCTAACAGCCAGGTGTCCTCTGCCTTCTCAAAGAGGATTTTACCCTCTATTGTGCTAAAAGAAAAGACTTCTCGATTACCAAGAGGCCTCGAGCAGCATTTATTTTAATGGTTTTGTTCAGTGATAGAAGAGAATAAAAGCAAGACTTCCGTCTTTGTTAATAAACGTAAATTATTCCCAGAGAAATGTGAACATACACGTGTTCCTATGTTCAAGAGTTTGGTTTTTTTTTTTTTTTTACAAGACAACTTCCTTCTCACACAAGCCGGACAGATCTCTGTTTGTTCAGTGGGGGGTTGTTTACTTTTCAAGCTTTCCGGTACCATCACAGAGTTGTGAAAGGAAAACATTATTCAACCTGCCCCGTGGGCTTTTGCTTCAGGTTTTTACAGAACCGTCATTAAAGATATGTCATTTTCTCATAATCCTCCTGCAGTGTGGGGCATGTCGTGGCACTCTAAACTCCTCACAATAGAGAAAAACATATGAATAAAGAGAGCCAGTGTTCAACCAGGAGGCATATTTAGAAAGTATGCCTCTTGTCTTGACTTTCAGTTTTGGTTAAGAGTAAAAAGAGACCATGTTTGCTAACTGACAAAACAAACAGAGCTACACTGATGGTAAGTGGTTTGTGTCTTTTTTTCCTTTGGATGCTGTGACTGTCTCCAGGGTAGCTTTCCGTGAATAAAAACAACAAAGCTCTGAAACGAAAGCTGGGAAAAAGAGAATAAATAATAAAGACACACTTCCAGTGAAGACATACTAATAGTGCCCGAAGTTACAGCCGCTATTTCCAAACATGCCTCTGAGTAATTTATGAAACAACTGAAGCTGTGGTTAATAAAGGTGGTTAAGGAAGACATATGAAACACAGATATTACAGTAGCTCCCAGCCGTTTGGCACGTGGCTCCTGGAGTTAGAATGATAGCAGGTTACTGCATTAATTTTATAGTCATTTTCTTGAATTTAGATCATTTTTTTAGACATGCTAACTTTCACGATAGCGGTCCATAAACCCTTTAGACCACCACTTTATTGTAGAATGGTTTGATTTCTATCTATCTAATAGATTCATTCTGTTCATTTAAATGGGGAGTCCTCCTCACACACAAAACTTACTCGTGGGGATCCACAGGGTTTTTTGCTGGGGCCACTACTTTTTACATATATATGCATGTTTATACATGTTTCCCTTAGAAAATATTATTAGAAAACATTGTGTTCATTTTCTCTGCTATGCAAATGACATTCAGCTGTATTTATTCATGAATCTAGAAAATAAACTAAAGGAATGTCTTTGCCTAAAGATCTCATAGTACCTTGTTATCTTAACCCAGTACTTTGCTCTCACACTGCAGGCTTACTTTTGGTTCCTAGGGTTTTTAAAAGTAGAATGGGAGGCAGAACCATCAGCCTCTGTGCAATCAGCTCCCATTTCATTCCCTGTGCGTTCATACACAACTACTGCATTTAATCATTAGTAATTACTAAACTCTGGCTCTCCCACATTGTGTCCTTTATCCTGTCTCTCTCTGCTCTTCTTGTCTTTTCCTTCGACTTCCCTGAGTCTGGTTTTGTCAGAGGTGTCTATCAGTTAGAAGGGCTGCCACCAGACGGGGTTCTCTGTTAGGGTTTCATTGTAATAGTCTTTACCTTACAATAAAGCTTCTTGAGGTGACTGTTGTTGTGAATCGGCGTAATATGAACCGTATTGAACTGAATTGAATTGAATCGAAAAGTTAGATAGATCAGCGTGACAGTCATTTTGTTTCTAGTTTCCTTTCTAGTTTTACGGTGTTGCTAGAGGGTCACTGGAAGGCTACATTATTATGATGAGCTGTTCAACTTGCTTTATTTGTATCACAGAGGTGTGGTCGTACTTGCATTTGACAGAAACAGAAAGTAACATTTTTTAGATCATAAATGTAGAAAAAACAAAGGTTTTGTGTAAAAGTTTTCTCTTTCATATCCTTCTAATCTTTTGCTGACTCCTCTTATGTATCATGGGACTTCCGGAAGGAATCTGACCTGCAGGTTGAGAAACATTGCTCTAGGAGTCTATAATAATACGGTGTGTGTGTGTGTATTGTGAAATGAGTAAGGTTGTACGTGCTCCGCTGTTCTGACTGATCATCAGACTTTGGTCTCAACTCTTGATGAGTCAGTTTCCAAGGCAAAGACAAAGCAGAACACTTGCTACATGAGGGTTTTAGAGGGACGTAAATATAGCAGCGAGATGTACACTTTGACCCAGTGACATTATAAGTGACTGACCCAGTGTGCAAGCCCTGATGAGTTTATATGATTTAGAGTCACATACTCCACCAAGCTAATGCATCTCTATCCTCTAATGATGTGTGGGCTGCAGACTCGAAGATTGCAGCAGCATGTCAAGGCCAGTAGATTGAACACTCAGCTATATGCTCTTTAAAATAATATTGTTCTAAGGTCCACACAGAGGATGGAAATTTTCCTAGGCTGGAGGAATATGCTGTAAAGCCAGCGTGGACCACACACCTAGCTCCAGGAGGTTTCCATCTAGCGTAACAAACTATTTCTGGTTTGTGTGGCAGGGTGTCCCTCAAATTCCAGTAGTGAAATACCTTTTCTCCACTTACTGTCTCACACTGACTAATCAGCCCTTTGTATTCCATAACTGAAGGTGAGAGACTTTACTGGTGGTTACAGGGACACTTTGCATGCCTGAGAAAGGATTGTCCTAGGTCTTGACGTCACGCGAGGATCAGAGTGCTCAAGTGACACGAGAGGGTTTCCCTCGGTTGCCAGGCACCGGGCTTCCGTGTGTGGATAAACACGGGTTTCCTCGTGGCACACCTGTGTTTGAAGTTGACACTGCCACGCTGTCAGACCTCTACCTGTTGCTTCACCACTCTTGAGTAACCATAGTTATTTTCCATTGCCTGTAACAGTAGGTTATTTGCCATAAAATCAGTGTGAATAGTGTGACGCTGGCATGGCAACCAAAAAACACTTGAGGGGAAAGGTGAAGTTTTATTTCAATCACATGTTGTTCTAATTATGCTATTATAGCAAAGCTTCATTTTTAGTGGTTTAGTCCCAGATTTTTAAAAATGCACTTATTTAAATAACAGGTGAACATTTATTCACCTGTTCAAGTAAAATCTCATTATCCAAAGTATCAAAGTCAGATATGATGAAAGAAGTTAAAGATCATGCAGAGTTTTGCTGGGTTTAATTTGTCTGTTTGTTAGCAGGATGTGCATGACACATTTACGCCAGGTGATTAAAGTCCCAACTTTGAAGTGATTAACTTCTGGAGAAGATCCAGATTTTTTTATTTTTTATGATGCAACATTAAGACTGGATGATTTGTCATGTCATATCTTCACAAATACATACATGTACTCAAGAAAACATCACAAACAAATCTGGATCCAGAGATCTTGTCCAGAGGACACTGTCAACCTTGTTGGAAACATGCAGTCTTGGACTGCTCTTGTTTTAATAAATGTTTCGAAATAGTTTAGATCTACCAAATAAAGTACCAGAAATAAACATCTGCCATCACTTATGATCGCTTACATGTGCTCGCTAATGTGTTTGTGATGAAGCCTTCATGAGTGCACTGTAAATCTTCCTTAAGAGCGATGGAAAGCAGCTTAATCTGTAAATATACACAATGTTTACATAAACTTCATTTTTAAAATGTATTTTTCTTTCTTTATCTTTTTTCTCTCTGCAGGTTTATAAATACTCCTCTGAAATACTCAGATCAGTCTGTCTGACACCGACAACCATGATTCACTTAAATCACCTTTCTTCCCCATTCTGATACTGCTGCGTGATTGGCAGCAATTCAGTACTTGTGATATTTGCATTAATTTGCATTTGTGCAGGTGTACCTACCACTGAGAGTATACAGAAGCTGTGATTAGGTTGACCTATGAACCCGCTCACTCATTTTAGTTCTTCTGCCACATACTGCCCAATTTGACCTCAGTGAGTTAGACTAAAACAACTGCGAAATAAAAACAGTAAAATTCTAAACAAGATCTAAATAATAAAAAACACCTTCAAATTTTTCACCTTTCAGTGTAAAAAAATGAAGTCAGTGTAAAGACTTTTACACATTTAATTCCTAGGATCTTTCAAAATAAAAGCATGTCTCAGTGTTTCTACACAGTGAAAAATATTAAATCTGAGTAGAAATCTGTCAGCACAACTTAAATTGTAAGAAATAAATGTGTAAAATTGTGGAAAAAGTTCGGGTAGCTAATTTCCCAGACTTTCCTGTAACTATAAAGCAGAAAGTTTTTGTTAACTTTAAAAGAAAATGTACTTTTTAAACAACACAAAAAACTGATGATCAATTGCAAAAAACAAAAAACAAAAAACAAAACAAAACAAAACAAAAACAAAAAAAACAAAAAACAAACCCTGAATTGCGTTTGTTGCTAGTGAAAAAACAGGAACTTTTCTGAAAGTAAAACTCCTAAAAGTATGCCCTCAACATTTTCTTTTTTCTGTGTAATGGACCAGATTGAAGTCTCTGCAGGGCCATTTCTGGCCCTCGGCCCTTACGTTTGACCCCCCCAATATATGTATTACAGTTTACAGATTACAATTAATCCACAATACCGCAACACACCCTGACAGATGACTTTTGCACTAAATAAACTAGCAGTTTAATTGTCATTCACTTGCCTGCCATCACCACACCAGTGACAGCAATGCATTGTATTAAACAATTAGAAGTATTTATGAGTTTGCAAAGCTGCGCAGTCAGTTATAATCAACCACTTGGCAGCTTGTTTGACACCTCTGAGTTTTCTTCTGTCTTTTTTTTATTTGTGAATGTATTTATTTTAAACATTTTACATGCATGTACTGAGTCTCAATATTCCACTTTCTACAAATTTGCTTTTTCATAATTCCATGAAGTGACACATTTTTAAACATAAATGAGGAAGCTTTGAGTTTGAGGAACATATTTTTATAACTCTGCGGTCAAACTTAGAGAAGAGTGCATGTTTGCATTAAATACTTGTGAACATGTGAGGGTATGCTTATTTTTTTTATTTTTTATTTTTTGCAGCAACCAAAACTTCTGCAAGCAATCTTGCAACATGAGGTTATGTCAGGCCTCCCTTCTGACTCGTCTCAGGCTGAATTTGCCTAATGAATGTGGCCTTCTCATCATGTGCCAAACACTACTTTCACATGCACTGCCAAGTATCGCAGAAACTGTTCGCCAGTGAGTGAGAGTCAACCGTGAGTGTATTTTACCAACGGCTGTGCTGCAGAGATGTCATGACCTAGACTAAGAGGTGCTTAAATTATTAAGAAAGTAAGTGCTGAAATAATTCCGGAACGAATAAACAGACCATCATGGAAAAATCTGTAGAACGCAGTTGTGAAACAACTCTAGACAGAGGTGGCGATAGCGAAGATAAATTTTATCTGATCTGAGAAGGTGTAATTACCAGTAACATACCTGCCATTCAGGTCAGTGCTGCTGTATTCAAATGCAGCTACATGCTTTCTGCAAAAATATCGAGTGAACTGATAAAGAAAACACCTAAATAAAGATGTATATCAGACAAATATAAGGGTGTTACATATAGAAAACAAAACTTTTACAAACTTCACAAACAAAAAATTTTAACATATAAGATGTTATCTTGTGTTCTTGCAACTAAACGTCTGGAGGATGAAAAAAAACAGCGCTGGAGATAAGCTTGTATTTATAGTTTCACACGGGTGAACATTAAACTTCATCTTGATAACTTCTCTAAAAAAATGAAAGTTAAAAAAAACATTTCTGTCAGTGGATAATGATTCAGGTTTGTTCCCAGACCGTGAACACCTGCTGCGTAGGTGTTTCTCAAAAACAGGTGCCTCGAAAGAAAAATAAAGACAACTGGAATCTAAATGATAAAATCACGTCTGGCCATGTGGCAGGTAATGTGGTCACTGCAACCCTCAGCACCTGCTCAGAGTGACTCACATGAATTAGGAGTATCAGTCCCCTTACAAGACAAACTTAAGCAGTGACCTCATGCCGCACCACTGCAGCTTGGCTTGGCGTGAACAATAAGTAGTCTGTGCCGGTCCATTCTACATTTCTCTTGAGCATGTCTGCGATCGCTGACCACAGTTTGAGTCACATCCTTTCCAGCTCTCCTGCTTGTTTACGGAGTGCTTGCACCGAGTTGCCTATGATATCATGGCGGCAGGGGTATTAAGAGGCGCACTGTTTGAAAAGATCTACAGGACCAGGGTGGAAAGAACCATCCAGAGTTAGCTACAACCACAGGTCTGATACAGGAAACCCCCTCACCAAAGTTTTCCCTCAATTCAGCAATCCTCACTGCTCTGCACGACAGGTGTTTGCATGTGACACTATGACAGCTCGCTGTGATGATCGCAGTGATGTTATACACAAAATGACGCAAGCACACCATGGAACATTTTTCTCTAAATAGACATTTAATGGTTTAAAAGCGTGTAGGTACAGACAGAGGAAAGAAAAACAGCTGCTGGGATGGGACGTAGGGATTTCTAATCGTTTACCATGCAACCGAACCTTACCGCATTTAATTTTTTTTGGGGGGGAGGGAGTCAAACGGACCAACTAACAGCACAACAGCAAAGCAGGTAATCAATACTCTGGCACGTATCAATGGCATCACATGGAGAAGATAATACAAAACATGTTTGTTTTCAATTTACAGTTTGTTTCAACTAATAACACTGATCATTAACATATAATAAAATATATACACATCGTCAACAAAAAGGAATTGTGGCAGAACAAAGCAGCTTCATACAAAAAACTTTTCAGGCTGACTGAGTGGGATGTTGACCTGTGTGTAGTTGATTACAGTAACGTTAAATGGGAAATGTAACACTTGGTTGTTGTTTTTTAACAAATCTGACCCACTGTGATAGATTGTGCACGACTCTTCGCTGCATTGGGTGATGTAAACACTCCTCCTGCTATCCTTGACCTTCGTATCAGGAGCCACACTTGCAGTAAAACAATCAATTTTGAACCTTGCCTATCTGAAGGCTCCGTTTAAGATTTGCATTGATCATAATCAAATGTAACATCAACAAATACAAAACTAAACAAAAAGGAGATACTGGCAATCCTCCGCTGTTACGACTGCCACCTGCCATTGATAGCACATTAGCGGCTCGACTCCACCCCGTCTGACTTCCACCTGCCCACTGCCGGCTGAGGCGCTGCCTACTGAGTCCGGAGCTGGTAATCTGGGAAGGAAATGAACAGGACTTAATCAAATGGGGGGGAAAAAAAAAAAAAGAGGGAATCTGAGAGAAATCAAGTGGAGGCAGCTGATGCTTTCCACCCAGAATGAATGGAATATGGAGGAAATGAGATGAGGATGTTTAGCAATTACTGGCAACATTAGCAAAAAGACCAACATGTGCAACCTTGGTAATCTCAGTGTGAAGATCGGGGAAGCTCGACAAAGAAAGTTCACTTTCTCACATTTTGCAGGACGTTGCCACATTGCCTCGTGTACTACAGCGTATCCCCTTTTCATAGAACTGCATCGGTGCAAGGTCAGTTCCCACCGCATTGCACTGCATTGCCTAACTGTTGCCTAATACCTGCACATATGGGCACTCAGTATCTCATAACAGCACCAGTGTAAAGTACCTACCTCCGTTTTGGGTGATGTAGCGCACCCACGGCAGGGCCTGATATCCACTCTTCTCAATGATCTTGAGGTAACGCACCTATGAGGGACAAAAAGGAAAAAGCAGCTGATATAAACATGGTTGAAATTTTAAAAAAAGTATACGGAGGGGTCAATAAGTCATCTCTAACACGATCTCAGATACGATGTTAAAGTTCAAGAGTAATGTGCTATTCTAGAGTATATTCAATGAATCATTTCCTCATGAAATTCTTTGAGATATTAAAAATACTTTCACGTTTATAGTCTAACCTGCACTCGGGCATCTAACCACTGATAGCTACCATGCCAGTATGAACCTGTTAAGGACAAGCTACATATTTCATGCAGACAAAACAAAAATCACACCTACAGGAAGTTGACAGCTGACACTTCACCTAAGATACAAGCCTGTGAACTCGACAAAGAATGACAGCACCCAGAGGAAGTGAGTGCATTGAAAAGAAAAAAAAGAAAGAAAGACAAAACGATGTAAACTGCTTGATTTCTAACCGAGGTGCACCCTGGACAGGTTGCCGGTCGATCGCAGGAGACCGACCCTGAGAGAAAGACACTCATTCACACTCGAGTTCACACCCAGCGTGAGTTCAATTCTAAGTGCTAACCGCTGCACCACCACACCGCCCTATTCTAAAGATGTGGTTTTATTTCCACCCAACATGCACTTATTGTTCCATTTGCTGTTTTTATAAAACTGCAACGTATGTTTATTTCTCGAATCTTGAGTTATTTCTCATAACAGCTGCACTACTTTGTTGCTCACTGGGCTTCTTGAAGTAGCATATTTAAGAGTTTAATGGCAAAGCTAAAGGTCTCAGAAACATACAAAACATATACATGTATAATTCTTTTATTGAATGCATTTTTTTTTTTTTTTTTTTACCCACAATGATAATTGGCATTTTCTCCAACTGCTTTCTGCATAATAGCAAGTTACCAAGCACCCGCTGCCTCTCTAAGCAGCAGGTTGATAAGCGCTCAGCAGTCGAGAGATATGCTTTTAAGGCCGTGTTGAGCTGTGAGTTGTAGTAAAAGTTGTGTTGTTGATGAGGAAGCTGTAGTATGAGTCACACAGAGAAGAGGGAAGCGACTACAGAACAGCTTTCAAGGGAGACACAAAAATAATTTACATAACTGTATTTTTGTAAGTCCTGGGAGTAAAAAAAAAAAAGAAAAAGAAAAAGAAAAAAAAAAGAAAAAGGGAAAAAACTTCCACATCAGCACTATTGAGATACAACTTTCACAAGTCATCAACTGATATTTCACCAACCCAGTGTTGCCACAGAGCTGATTTTCGAGAAGAGAGGCTAAAAATATCATTTCGTCTTCACTATATGTCCATCTTTGATTGCACACATGTTTTTTCCCTAGACAGGTGTGGGAAATGACACTGGCACAGTATGTGTGCGAAAATGTTTTAAATGCTGAAATAGTTCTTCACTTATCTGAATAATATCACAACAACATACCACAATGCAAGCAGAATTTCATGTAATTACATGGTAAATACTATGTTATTGCACGGCAATCTGCAAATGTAAGTGCACCCTGCAAATCTAGTTGCGGACTTGTCCGTCATACCTTCGTGTTCTTGAGCAGTGGCACATCTAACACACAAAAAAAAAACAATATGCGGTGTCATAATTTGCAGGGATGAGGCGCAAAGCCATCTTAAAGCTGACATGACCCCCGCTCTGGGAGACGTCACCATGTCATGTCTCTATCATGCCAGTTCCCAGCTAGGAGCCGGATATACGGTGCAGGAATTTGCGGGTCAAGTGGTGGCAGGGCTCTGGTGAGGCCTCGGTACCGGCCGCCTTGTTATTACCTTCCAGTACACAGTGAGGTCAGAGCGAGAGAGCGCCGTGGTCACCAGAGACATGACGACAAGCGCATAGACGTGGGATCACCGAGTCTGCCGGCACAGCACTTCTCCTCGAACGCTGCAGCCAAACATGCAGTCGGCCTGACCGTGGGTACGCAGTCAGCAAAACGGCACCGAAAGCCATTCTCCGCAAAATATCATTATGGCTTGTAAGATGAGAAGGGGAAAAGAGGATGTTTGTTGTATCTAGTTTGGTAAGTACAGACTGCATGTGTGGTCTGCACTTATCAGACTTTTGGTAGAAGTTATGGCTCAGAAACCATCTGCCAGCATGTTTGGGTTCCTTCGACTTCACCTAAAGAAGCACAATTTGAAAATATAACAGCAGCTCTGCTCTCACTGCCACTCAGCCAAAGTGTGGGGTTGCTCCATTTTCTAGTTAAGTTTATAAGGTGGAGTTACGTGCATCACACACACTTCACATGTGCGCTTCCCTACACTTAGTGGTAGAGTTAAGAGGAACTTTCTCATGCTTTGATATTTACATGTGTCTAATTAAAATTCACGGCCTCTTCTCACACGTAGAGAGTGGCGTTACTGGCAGCATTTGGGTCTGAGACCCAGTCTGCCGTTGCCCTGTAATAAGGGAAAGGTTACAGGCTTGACACAAGAGTTTGATGGGAATATGGCTCTTAATAGGTTCCCTCTAAAATAGTGGGTGCACCACGGTGTCAATGCAAACGTGGGGACGTTTCTCAAGCTTTTGGTCTCCAAATCAAAGCTCAGTACTTTGAAGACCTTTCAATCACTGATTCTAATACTTAGTTTATATGTTCAAAACATATGCAGAGCAGTTCATTGCATTACTAAAATTAAAAAGAGTCTTTGTAACTTCTCAAATTCGACTACAACTTCCTTTTTCTCTCAATATTACAAATCAACCAAAGTGTAAAGTACAAAATGTTTTTTGAGTGATCATCTGAACCGTCTGATAAAACGCTGCAAGCAGCCCCACCTTGCAGGCAAACTTAATGAATCGGTTTAAGCTCAATGTGCAACCTGCAGCACTCAGCTGAAGTACGTTAGGTGTAAAAATCCCTGGGGTGCTTTGTGGCTTTCAGATTCAAACCTTTTCAGGTGGCTTCCTTCCAGGAAGTTACAAATTAAGCTGAGAAAGAAAAAAACGATCTTGACATTTGTTCACGGTGGAGTTTCATAGATAATCACGTTTTTTGAGTTGTGGTGTAGTGCCACATAGTTTTGCGAACACATTATGTAAAACGAACACCTCAGATGCCTTTGCAGGTTTTGTAAAATCCAAAGAGAAAAACTGAATACTGCCCTGCAATTAAAAGTTTACTGATCACCATCAGCATGATCTTTTTAATTCCAGGATTATACCTGCAATATTTCAAAACATCCACCCCATCACTCCAATGTCTGCCACTTATCTGGATCCAGCCATCTTAGCAGAGCCAACTCTCCACAGCCACCCAGAGAGACATAATCTCTCCAGCATGTCATGCGGTCTCCTAGCAGTTAGGGAAGCCCCTAATACTTCAACTCAGAGGCCTCCAGATGGCATACCAGGCAGATGACTGGACCACCTTAACTGGCTCCTTTCAATGTGGATGAGCAGTGTTTGACTCACACTCTCTCCCAATTATCAGTTTCTCTCATTCCATCTCCAAGCGTGAGCACAGAAACCCTACAGAGGAACCTTATTTCTGCTGTTTGTATTTGTGATCTCATTCTTTTGGTCATTGCCCAAACTATTTAAATGTTCATTTGGGTTTGAGAGTAACGAAATTTCTATTCTCTGTATGTCCTGTACATGTGGCAGAATTGACAAATAAAGTTGACTTTGACTTTGACTTTTTTGTGGCCATACGTGAAGTTAGAAACACAAACTGATCAGTTCATCCACATCTTTGAGCACTCTGTGCACCACAACAGTAGGTTACTCCCCACAGATCCTAGGCTACGTCCACACGTACACGGGTATTTTTGAAAACGCAGATTTTCCGTTTTTGTTTTAAAAAATAATCCCGTCCACACGTAAACGCAGAAATGAAGGAAAACGCTGCTAGGAACATGCCAAAGCAACAGGTGGCGATATATTGCTAACCGTGTAGAAATGTTGGCCAATCAGAAGTCTAGAAGCCTCGGTGGGAAATAGTAAACAAAGATGGGGCATAGAAGCAGAACCGAGTCCTATGTGTGGAGGGACAGTAACTGTGTGTGTATATGTAAGCATTTAAACGCTGCAGAGAGTACAATTAACAGTAACAGTATTGTAGAAATTCATTTCACCGAAACAATAACGTGGTGCACAGTGTGACGTCAAAAAAGGCGCACACCTTTGACGCTGCGTTTTCTCCGTTTTCCTCGTCCACGCGTAAATGCAAAAACGGAGTTTTCGAAAATATCCACCCTGGCCGGAGTTTTTAGAAATCTCAGTTTTCAGTGACCGAAAACACCGTTTACGTGTGGACGAAAGGTGCAAACGCATAGAAAAATCTGCGTTTTCAAAAATACCCGGGTACATGTGGACGTAGCCCTAGATTAATCCATCTCCTGCTCTGCTCTCCGCACTAGTGATCGAGACCACGACATGCTTCAGCTCCTCCATTTGACTTTAAATGCAATAAACAAATTGAAAGAAAATAAGAGGCGGTGGATATGGACCACTTTATTCTCATCACTAGGCACAATTTCACTTCTGCAGGGTGTGTACAGATTAAAGTGATGAGAAAACACTTTTTTTCTGAGTGTGTTTCAGTCACCAAAGGTCACCAGTGTTTGAAGAAAACCACAAAAAAGAGGATTCATCTCCTACACTGATGCGCTATTCCACCGAAACACAGAATATACGTACTGCAACTACAAATATCGTACTGAAATCACAGTTCATGACTTTAAATGTTGTGTGTGTTTTTAAATTATTAATTACCATTCTTACAGATGATGTCAGTTTTTAATGTAGGAAAAACACTTCATCCCATCTCTGTGCAAAGCCACCTGTATTACTGCACTAATTCATACACTTGCTCTTATTCCAGCATCTGTTTGTTTATGGGCAAACAGTAATTTAAAGGAAGGAACGAATGGGGGATTATTTCTTTCAGCTACCTAATTACCACAGAAAACGTCAAGCATTCTTATACTGCCAAAAAGCAACCCAATTACAACTATCATGCATTTCAATTAAGTTGAGCTTCTCGTTTCCGAGTGGGCTGCATAATATCCGTGGAATTTAATAAAGTTTTATCGAGAACCATAGGAAATGTGGAGACGCTGGAAAATATGACCTTTTAGCTCTTTTAATGGGAGCCACAGAGAAAACAGTAATAAAAGTTCAGACGTAATTGAAATTGTGTTAGCAGCAGAGAGAGGAGTCTCCAGCAGTCTCAAAGAGTCAACTATAAGTTGATGACACATCTTATTAGTAAGACTACACTTGTGGTTTTAAAGTATTTTCTGAAGAAGGACGTTTACATACGCATCAATGCTTTGAGTTATAACTGATGCTACAGACTTTGTGACAGCATTTCCTTGACTTACGTGTAACAAAAGACACACGCAGGGTTAATTATGTAACCGTCGTAGGTATATTACTTCCTTACTAAGATTTACCATGCCCTTCCCCACACAAGACTGTAAAAGCGATGAAACAGACACGTTCAGATGATTTCAGGTTCACGTGAACGAGTGCATGTGTGAAGTGTCCAGACATGTACTGATGTCTATGAAGGAATCAAGCGAGAGTGAGTAAGTGTGTTTGTGTTTCGCTGGTTCAGGTATGGATGTTCACACGCTTCACACGTGCTTTCCTTCCATCATTGTCCCACACTTCAGATTTATAATACATTAGAATTCGAAAATCGTAAAAAAAAACCCCATACATTTCCGCGTTCAGTTCTCAGATCCTACATGGACATACCCCACCCTCACTGGGTGAGCTCAATATTCATGTTAAAACTGAATATTAGTGAAAAGGTGTTATAAGCTACCTTTATATTTATGTCCTGTGGGGGCTTGTTTTATTCTACTGTGGATTTTCATGTTGTAATTTCATGTTTAATGGTACATTGTCTGATGTTGTGTTATTGTTTTTAATCTGACCTGCTGTTAAATAAATACATTCAAAACTGATTTTTAACCCGGTGACAGTTTAGATCTTTATGCTCTCTTCATGATACAGTGGTCCCTCATTTATCGCGGGAGTTCAAACCTTCGTAGAAAAATAAGTCCAGTACTATAGAATGAAACCAAAGATGAAACCCTGTTTTCGGGTCCAGAACATGGGAATAGAGCAGCTGCGAGAGAATTCAACATTAATGAATCAATGGTACAGAAGTGGAGGAAGCAAGAAGAATGAGTTGAGTAAAGTTAGACTTATCTGACTGCTTTGTTTCGCTTAATGCGCCTCATAATCCGGTGTGCCTTATGGTCCGAAAAATACGGTAACTTCTACCTTCCTTTGGCATGTCCAGAAGTCCAACTTTTTGTGCGATGGTTAACATCTTCCTCCGCCTTTTGGGTGCTACCACGGGCGTCTTTGAAACGAAACGTTTCATCGACATTGTTGTGTTTATTGGGGAGAAAACTTACAAACATACAGTACAGCACTTCAGAGTCTCACTGCTAGAGATCGAAGATTTATGTAAATTTGAGAAGCTGAACGCATTCTGTACTGTATAGGAGACATGAGATTGATTGACAATAGTCTACAGCCAATCAGGACGCAGAAAACAATGTGCTGTAAAAAGGTGAAACCGCGTTATAGTGAGGGACCACTGTATATGCCAATGACTAATGTACAGAATGTCATAGTGAAATGTTCAGGAAAGAGAAACGGACAGCCTGACAAACAACCTGAAAACAGCATAAAATAAGCAAAATGTGTGTGTGTGTGTTTTTCTTTCCTGAGACAGTTAGGCAGTGGCATTGATGTCTGGCCCAACATTCTTTAAAAACCAGCTTTTACAATGTCAAGTTTAAACATCTGACCCCTAAGAGTATCCCTAAAGATATTTCAGGAGCTCTTGCTTTAGATAAAAAGTACAACGCTAAATTACCTGTGGCTGGTGTAAAACTGAGGTATAATTGTGCAAATGTACCTGCGGAAACACTGTTATTTTCATTGGAGGCCATAATATGATATTTTCAAATGAAGTTTGTCAAGTCGCCATTGTTTCCTCACATCAAGACATGGGAAAACGCTACACATATAATCACAGGACAACTGTGATTATACAGTATGAGCAGAGTGCATGTGTGTAAGTCTGCGGCGAGCAAGAGATTTCATTTAAACATGGAGCAGAAATGAAGCCTAAACATTAGCTTCTGTCTCAAGTTTCAGGTCAAAGGCAATCAAAATCCAATGAATCTACTCACCTGCTAACAAGACTGACATTTTATATCATTGTGATTAACAGAAAAGCAGAGGGCCAAGTTCAACTTGATGAGCAGTTGCTGTCTGGTTGGCTCAATGCTAGAAATTTCTTAACCACAGAGGGAAGCTGACTGTTTAACGGTGCTCCCTTACTGCCTCCTCTGGCTAAAAACACAACTGACGTGGATTGTTTGAATTCCAGCTGTGGAAACGGGGACAGCTGTGTGATGTTGCTACATACCAAGAATTCTAAGCCCAAAATAATAATCAAAACCGCAGGTGTAAATAAGCAGCATTTGGTTCAGCATGCTTACAGACAGTATGTCACAAAGGGATGATGAATACATTTTTACTGTATGAACAGAGACAGTGTTTGTTTTTTGTTTCACAGCTTGTTGTTTGCTTAGGGTTGACAAGTTATTTGAGAAACCGCCGTTTGACGGAGATCATACCTGGATGCCTGAGGTAGTGAAGTATGGGATCTCAAACTTGACACTGATTGGTGGTTTCCCCTCCTTATCTTCAGCCTCTACGCTCGGGAGGCCGAAGTGGGCTCGCATCAAATACTCCTTTCCACCCTGTGAGAAGTTGCAACACAAGCTCTTTAATAAAAGACGAAAACAAACTATAAATCTACTGTGTTTCAGCTTGTAAAAGGAAAACCAGATATTATAAAGGTCCACAGCTGCTCCTCGTTGTTTCGGAGAAGTATAATTACAATCTGCATGTTTTTATTAACAATAAAAACCAGAATTGTGTAGCTTTATAAGATAAGCAAACTTCCAGCCAAAAGCCTAGGGTAATATTACACAATTTTTGCAACCGTATGTATGAAGCTCATGAGTCACAGTTTCTGCTCACAGGGAAAGACTTGATTGACCAGACGATCTCACTGTTCTCAGGCACCCACTTCACACTGCCCACTGTGGTCTTGAATTTGGGTGAGTCAGCGTCCGTTGGCACGGGAATGTGAATCTCCACGTTGTTGGCTGTGGAACGCCTCTTGAACTGACTCTTTGCCTAAGAACCAAAACAAGCAGGTCAAGTCTAACATGCTGCTCTGCCTAAACAGGGTATTAAAACAGGGCTTAATTTAATGCGCATTTAAAACCTTAATAGTCACAGTTTGACAACGCATGACAACACGATACAGAACATAAACAGCCTGATCATAATTGCTGTATGCTTTGCCTGACTGAACATATAGAAGCTTAAGCCAGGCTGAGCTCCAATCATTTGTTACTCCACTTTAATTTTTCTTTAAACGAATGACAGCGATAATAGTTCAGCTACACATGACGCGGGCAACTAAAAGCACCCACTGAAAAAGCGTCCAACCTTAATCATGTACTCAATCCGACTGTGAGAGTGCTTCTCGATAACAGACTCAATCCAGATCAGGGGCTTCACCTGAAACAGAAAAACCACATCGATTTTAAGTGCACAATTGTCAAACACACCAATTTAAATAACACATGACTTCGTCGCTACCCAGTGGGCGGCAGGTGTTACTACAGCAACCGAATATAAATCATTTTGAGACTAGCTCGTACATTTGTTTTGTTTCTAAAGCAACCAGCAAAAACAGATACTCATATACTCATGCTGCAGTGGCGTCGACTGTATTGTGTGAAATCTTGTAAAGGAAAATTAGGGAGAAACAGAGATTGCGCAAAACTTTGGAGTGACTTTGCACTCTGCATTATTATGTGAGTGTTTCTTGGTATATCCTTTTAAAATAGACGGTTACATCACCGCGTTACAAGAGTCTGAACTTTAATCATGTTTGATCAACTTTAATTTTTTCTTTGTATTTTTGTAGGGTCTTTACATTACGATATAAAGCGCCTCGAGGCAACTGTTGTTGTGATTTGGCGCTATATAAATAATCTTTATTTATGAATGATGCCCAGCAAGCACAGATCCAGATTTAAAATGAACAGATTTGTATTTTTTGTCCACACGCAGACAGCCTTTGTGCTTACTCTGAGGCACATGCTATGCTATAGAAGCAGATATAATATGGAAAAACTAAAGTATGAAAGAAACCATCCTTCAAACAGTTTTTACATATACATGGTAAAGGGCTTAAAGGGCTTAAAATAAAATACAGACAATTTAAAAACTATATAAGTGCTTAGCTGAGTAATATAACCAAGAAAAATGGTTTCTTGGGTTAACAATTTCAGTTCAGTACGCTGCAGCTCCTTGTTAACTAAAACTGAAAGACTTCTGCTCAACTATACCACTTCCTTTCCGGCACGCTTACTGGTAAAACTGTTGTGAAACACTTATAGAAACCATGATCCCAGTTCAAACTGGCAGAACATTGTGAGTCTGCCTATAGATTACAATTTGACTCAACAAATGTAATTTATCAGTTCCTTTCATCGAAAAGAGTTTGTCATTTTAAAAGTTTTTTGAGAGTAGATGACGATGGTTGAGATCTTATCTGTTCTCTTTTTGTTTTTTGAGAGTGTTTTTTTTCCCTTCAGAAAAAAAAGCACAGTTAAACACTATTCATAACACACGCCTATGTGTGACAACCACAGACCAAGTACTAAACCGTGTGGTTGTGTTTCACCTGTTTTCTTCTGTGGTTATCAAAAACATTGATGAACAGATGAGGTACTACTCTAAGCTGCTGGCTGTCAGTCATGAATACAGGCGTATTTCTATATACAAATAATTCTGCCACAAACCCCCCACCGTTGCTACCGCCCCGAAACAGCCTTCTCCCAAAGGAAAACTGTCAGAGTTCTATTCAAAATATTTTTAACCTGTTTTTTTTATATTAGTTCTGGTTCAAATTCACTTTACTTAAAATATCTATTTTAATCAAGCCAGAAATAACAGAAAAACGCAAAGACTCGCATAACGTAAAGTATATGGGAAAATTAAGCAACACTTACTTACTTAACTATAAGCAGCCCGATTGCAGGTTGCCCCCTACAGGCCCATTTTGGAAAGGAAAAGCCCAACATAAAACATTTTGAAATGTTTTTTTTGTCCCCCCAAAAAGAAGCAAGCAAACACTTTATCCTCTTAGGAATTAAAACACTCACTAAGGTGACATTAGGAGGCTTTATAGCAGAGGTTCTCATACGTTTTATGGAAAGCTTCCACTTCAGATGCAGAAAATGCTCCTTACTTTCTATCAAGCTGAATTTCAGTGCAACAATTGTCACAAAGCAGCATCAGCAGTAACAGTTTTTAGTTTACATAGAATCAAAAATCTGTTCATTCAAATTTAGTTTCACTACTTGGTCACCCACACTCCACCTGCAGTGGCTCTACTGCCCACCTGTAGGGCCTGCCCCACGGTTTATGAACCACTGCTTTAAATGGCAATTCTAATTTGATTATTTCCACAAGTGGCTTCAGCTTAAATGATGAGATCAGATTTCAGTAGTGAATTCTATGCATGACCTCATTTGATTTGAATCAGTAAGCAGAGTCGCATGTTCACGCGTACACAGTCTTCATTCCAATCAGATTATCTGTCTGGATTCCTTTAATATACGCCCAATTCTTTCACTGTTACAGCAGTATGTATGTATGTTCACAGCATGTCTGTTTGCAGGTGTGTCAGACCCTTTCAGAGCCTTCCTCTGGTTTGGACTCTCTAACTTCTTGACTTGTTCAGCCACATATTACTCACATGAGTGTTGAGGCGGTAAGACATGAGCTCAAACTCTCCGTCGGGAGGAATGAAGGAGATGGTGCGGTCGTTCTCAAAGCGAGACAGACGGACACACTGGTGAAACTTGACATCCTCCAGCTCTACTGATTTACTCTTCCCTCCTGCAAAAACAAGCATCGGAGGCGATTTAAAGCGATTAACCAAATTAGCACGAATCAGGCACAGACTAAATAGTTGTTCTAATTAAAATGTGATTTTCCATATGGTAGAGCAGGTTGTCAACCAATCAGAATCTCAGTGGCTTGGCCCAGTTCCTTCTGTCAATGTGTCAAAGTATCCTCGTGCAAGATACCAAACCCCGAGTTCCCTCGGATGCATCCATCAAAATGTGAGCGTGTGTGAACGTCAGATAAAAGCGCTTAGGTAAAGATACAAGAACTATGTGTGCTTAAATGACAGAAAAGCACTGTCATATGGTTATTATTACATCTATTATTACATCAACTATTCATTTATTGCTCAAAAGCTTCAATGCTTTTTTTTCTTAGCAGCAAAGAAACAACTCACGTCCAGTGTTTTCAAACAGAACTTTGTCGTTGAGTCCGAGCCGTAACTCGGGCATTCCAGAAAGGAAGACGCGCATCTTTATGGAACCAACAATCTCGCTACGGAGAACATTGCCGTTGGCACTAACCTGAAAGACAGTCAATGAGTGAAGAGGAACAGACGAAAGCACATATTAGCGATCAAAGACTGTACACACAAAACAGCAAGCTGGACAGTCCGAGTGCGCTGTGACGCACCGGGAGAGGAAGTTTACAAACACTGTGACCGGCATTCCTTATGCAACTCAGGCCTTCTAAAACAAGTTCCTACCAGGAGGTTCACTGACTCAATGACGTCCAGGAAGACCTCATTTTTCCTGTACTTGATACCCTCTGACCTCCAGGAGACAGCGTTGGTGACTGTGGCGGGGGGTCGCGGGGCCCCAGTGTCTAGCTTGTGGCCCTCCTGGGTTATGTATCTGAGAGACAAAAAATGTAAACAGGAGGAAAACCTGAGAAAAGGGGAAATTAACTGTCTGAGATGGCGAGTTCCCAGAAAACATCAAAGAAGAACAGAGATTGTCGATTTTATGAGGGAGGATTGTCTGACTTATTACTGTACTCATGTGGGGGAAATCCAGAGTTGGTTTGTTGCACGTCTACATCACTCACTTTTGAAAGACTAAACGGTCATTTACAGACGTTTATGGTGATGAAAGTAAGCTCTTTTTGACTTGTAGGTATACCGAAATGACGGGACAATACCACATCAAGGGAAAACTCCAAACTGTAAAAATCTGACATAAATAAATAAAACAGTCAAATATGCTTTTTAGCACAGTGATTTGCACTGATTGAAAACCTGAGAAAATGTCATCGGGAAATTAGCAGTTAAAGCAGTAATGATTATAAATGACAGCAATTTGGCTGCATTCAGCCCCAGGTAAAAAGATCTCTGTTTAAGACCTACTGTTTTTTCTACTACTGCACTTTATTATTTGAGTGATTACAATGTTTTTTTATTCAGGAAACTTTGGGGCTGTTGGTTTTTTGTACTACAAAGGTCAATCACTTCATGACCGGTTACATAGCCAGGCTAATTTGTGCTGCGAACCAAACCTGCTCCAAAACAGGTTATGTCTGAGATTAAAGACCAACACTTAAGAAATCCCCACCTACTGACCAAGCCGGTCTCTGGAAATTAGCGTCAGCATTCCTTAAAGATCCCTTAGATTTCTGTGCACGCATAGTAGGAGCATCAAAAGTCTTTTTTTCTTACATGCCACTTTATTCCTTGATTTTTTCCCCCTTATGATCCTAAAACTTGATACCCATTTGTATGTATACGTAGGTCTAAGGCTATGTTTGAATTTCATTTTTGATTTTATTCACTGCTCGATCTCAGCCTGCAGCTGAAAGGATAAAACTGTCTGTTAAACATTAATTTAATGAAATACTCAATTATAATCCACCAGATTCTCCTGTGTCATAATGACAAACATCCAGCTTTCAAATAGGATCAACTTTATTTATAAAGCAAGTCTTCACCAAAGCGCTTAAAGGGCTCTAACATTCGTACGGTGCTTTTAATACTAATCTACTGTACAGTGGTTTTCTTTTCTCTCTCTCTCTCTCTCACACACACACACACACACACACACACACACACACACACACACACACACACACACACACACACACACACACACACACACACACACACACACACACACACACACACACACACACACACACACACACACACACACACACACACACACACTCTCCTGTGGCTCTCGCTTAGTTAGCTTTGTGATACACTGTCGACGTGTCTGCAGCAGCTATGTTACTTTCAGTCTGTATCATGTGCTTAACGTCTTTGCATTTTCCCCATACTTAAGTTTTATCTACAGTTATATATCCCTCAGCCTCTCGGTCACATGCTTCCAATAACGCCCGATTCATGTCAACACATAGGGGAAAGTCTGGCTTACTGAGCAAGTTGATAACTGGCTTCACATCTTATCACGATTGCTAATGTTAGAGTAAGTGAATCCAGATAAGGAAGAGATAGCCTGGCTTTGTTGAACTCATTGTGTTCGAGGCCCAGTTGTTTATCAGCTACAGCTTTCTTACTATGGTTAGCTCAAAAAGCACCGTAAAGTTAATTTCCAATAATCTTGTCGTTTATTCAGGCAGCACAGGATTCAGCGATTAGCGCTGGTTCAGGCTCAGCTGGGTGCATTCTGTGTATGTTTTCTCTGAGCGCTCCAGAGACATGCGGTATGATCTGGACAGGTCACCAGTCCATCACAGAGACATCCAACCATTCACACTTACATTGACACCTTAAAGCCAATTCAGAATCACCAGTTAACCTAACAAGTTAACAACCTAACCTATGTCTTGTGGACTGTGGGAGGAAGGCTCCACACATGAGCCAGTCAGCAGGTGAACTGAAACCAAGAGCCTTCTTGTTAAATTGAAATAAACTGGTCTCAAAAGCATTTTATTTTTGATTAACTTTGCAGCTGTACAGATGTCAGACCTACACTGTAAAGTGCAGCATTATTTCATGGAGATTATTTGGTCTTTTATTACAAACCCAATTCTAAAAGTTGGGATGCTGTGTAAAATACAAAAAACCCTAGAATGCAGCGATCTGCAGATCTCATAAACCCACATTCTATTCACAACACAACGTAGAAAACACACCAAAGGTTTAGCTCAGAGTGAATTTGATGGCAGCAATAAGTCGAAAAATAAAGTTGGGATGAGGCAACAAAAGTGTGGAAATTAAGTGATACTAAAAAGAAATGTCTGAAGAAAATTTTTGCAACTAATGAGGTTAACCGGCTACATGATCATAAAAACACAGAGCTCGTCTGATGTCATCAAACTCAGAATTTTAATTTCAACCTTTTTTTTCTTAAGATTTTCACAGATTAAACATTTGATAAGTTTTCTATGTTTTCCTGTGAATAAAATCTGGTTTCATGAGATTTGAAAAATCACTGCTTACTATTTTTATTTACATTTTACACAACATTTCAACATTTGGTTAGCCCTCCCAGTGGTGGGATTCAGGGGTATTTACTGGTATCAATGAAAGACTATTATTAACAGTTTTCAGTCTTGGATGAGTACCTCAACCTGCTCTGTATACCTCACTGAAAACAGACCAGGTTCACGTTTAGAGAGTCTGCCATGTTGTATGGTTTCTAAATAACTTTTTCATAGCCACCCCAACCTCTCCTACACACATTTAAAGGGTGAGCCCAAGGGTATTCAGATGGGTGCGATCAGCAGTTTCACCACTAGATGGCAGTAATTTGCTTTCAACAGTTACAGTATGCTAGTAGCCCTATGACTTTGCTTTCAGAAAAACTAAAATGTTATTTTACACATTTGAGTTTCTTTGGTGTAAGAACAAAAATGGACCTGTGACCCTGAAAATCTGGCACTTATTGTTACCTGCAGTAAGACAGCAGCTAAGAGGATACTCACTCTTGCAGAATTTTGCTGTCAGTGGTCTGAGGATAGCCAAAGTCCATCAGCTCATCCATGAGCTCATATATGATAACAAAGTTGTCTCTAATGCTCTCTTCCTCCAATTCTTTGAAATACTCTGAAAAAACCTAAAACAACACAAATAAACATGCTGCACTTGTAGCAAGAGTATATGCATTTGTTATTGTTATAAACTAAAAGCTGGCGAATAATTCAGTCATACCTGAACAATTTTGTACAAGAAAGAGAAAACCAGGGAGACGCTGGCATTTTTTTTGGATGTTGCAACCACTGATGTGACGTGTGTTAAGAAGTGTAACTACAGGAGAGGGAGTAAGTACAACACGTGGACACCGTAAACGTTGATGTGTTTCGAGGATTAATAAGGATACAGTAGAGATTATTGTGTTTGATCCACATGAAACGGACCCCGCCATGAGCCAGAATTGGTGATAGCGTGCCCTCTTCCTCTTTGTCCATCAGAAGGGTCATGAAGTGCTCAATCTCTGACATGTCCACATCTCCCCGATAATTTCGGCACACCAAGACCTGAAAGAGAAAAACAGCACATGTGCAGCTTTCATTAATATCAGTAAGTCACTGTATGTTTACATTAAAGATCAAAAAAAGTGTTGCTGTCCAAAAAAAAAAAAAAAAAAAAAAAAAGGAAAAAAAGGTATGAGTATATTGAGTGTATCTCCGAATTTATGAATTCAAACTATGGGCAACATGTAGACAATATGTAGACAATGTCATCCCCTATTATAAACAAAACATTCCTCATAACAACAGATATTTACATCTCTATAGGTGTAGGCAATCCCCTTTACACGAAACACTAAAAGTTTTTATTTAAAAGGGATTTACGTGTTATTATTACACCTGCAAGGCTAAAGCAGAGACATAGGCAGAAACTAAAAACAGGTAAACCTGATGCCTTAGGAATTTTTCATGCCCTTTATGTCTTTTTCACTTTTCACTTTTCCATTAATTTAGTCGGATTAAAAACCGACTGTTCGTGTAAATCACAAAGCATCATCACAAGCCCCCGGGCTGTAAATTCAGTGTACAACTCCCTGCTGCTAACAGCTGGTCCCCTGGCTGTTAGTCATCGGGTTATATTTTTTTCTAAACGCTATCGCCTGACATCACTACAGGTGACATCTTTCATATAAATTGAAAATTGCTGACTTTCGTTAAAAGGTAAACCCTTTAAACGGCAGTATAAACCGCTGAAGATAGGCTAGCTGGTCGCTGCAGACTGAGCCGCATTATAATCTGTCAAGCAAGAATGTGCTAGCTAGGCTAACCTTAGCTTAGCATCGCCCCCCCACTGTTACTTTACCTTGCCCTTCAAATCCAAGACGTACACGGCGCTCGCAGACATCTTGAACCTTTTTACACGAGCCCAGCTAAGCTCGTTATCAGTTGATAATGTTGGCAAAAACTAATTCAGTGCTAAAAATCACAGAACAGACTTCCATTCATAATACTGAAAAGAAGAACACAACCCTTCCCCTTTTCTTAACACTCGACATTCGCAAGGAGCGCCCCCTGTGGAACAGGAGGGAGCACTACAAGTCCCTGGCAATAAACATCCTTCAAAAAAAAACAAAAAAAACAATAACTTTTATGGTTAAGTCAGTAAGACAGGAACTTAATTTAAATCATTATTAAATAATCTATATGGTAACAACAACAACAATAATAAAATAATAATAATAACCTTTAAAAACAGGACTTATGCTTAATTATATCACCCTTTTAAAATAATTAATAGTCTCTAAGTGGTATGGGTAGGGGGTAAACTGATAAAAGCAATTACAAGATATGTGAGTGTGTCATTAATCCGTATTCTATTATTTCAGTTCAAACAATCATTGTGAAACTTACTTGTTTGTTGTTTAACAATTCTGTGTGTATTTGTTTTTCTTTGTTGCTTCAATTTAATAAAAATATCTTTGAGAAAAAAAAAATTAATAGTCTTTGAGGTAACTAAACAGCCTGCATATAAGCTGGAGTCATACGGGAGTGTAAACCAGTCTGGTCTGTGTTCGTGCCACTGATCATGCCATCTGCTGTCATTGTTGTCATGTCCACATCCATGATAGAAACTGCTTCTCATGTCTTATCTCACTTTTGCTGACATGCTATAAGATTCTTGATAGAATCTGAGAACACAACAAAGAGATCCGGAAGATTGAAACTGGCAAAGATGGCTAAATGCTGATTAGACATTTCCATGCAAACATGCCAGTATAAACATCTTAGCAATCTTATAGTTTCTGGTTTGTGTTATGCTGTATGCTGTCACCAACTTTGCTTTAGTCTTGTAGCTCCATCTTCTGGAGGGATGTATCACACGTGTTTTACGATACATGATGATCACCAGAGGATAGTACAGTTTTCAACTCTTTCAGTGTCCAACAGAATAAAGTGCAGCAGTGGGTCATAATTAAATATGACAGCATCAAACAATTCAACATTTTACATATAATAAAATACATGTTTTTATATTTATTACTAGTAAGTTAACTCATCGATTACTTTGAATAGTTTAGATTTTAGGGGTGCACTGGTCAACACTGTCATCTCACAGCTTCAAATCTCCTGGTTATTCTGGGTCTTTCTGTGTGGAGGTTCCATATTCTACATATGCAAAGACATGCATGTGAAGTTAAGTGGTGATTTTAAATTAGCTGTAGTTATGAATGTGACAGTTGGTGGTTGTCTGTGTCAGGCCTGTAATGGAGTGGCATAGGCTCCAGGACCCCGTGACCCTGAGTGGCATATGAGGTTTCAGTTTAATTTCATGCACTCGTGTTGGAAGGTGACTGATTTGCATTTCCGCTTAATTTCAAAGATCTGATGACATCAAAATAGGAGTCAATACATGGCACAACGACAAGCTTTTATTTATAAACCATGACTTTGTGCATAGGTCTAGTCCCCTTAATGCAAATGATAATCCCACTAAATACTGGTGTGCAAAATATAAATGGCATCCAAGCAACAAATCTGACTTCCTCAGAGGTGAAACACGAGGAGAAGTCCTGCTGTTTAATATAATAATATAATAATGCCTATTAATGTGTCAGTGTGTCATAATTACACAAAGCTACTGCAGTGATATTGGAGGCATTACGGGCTTAGTATTAAAATAACAGAAGTCTGAGAGCTTGTTCAAGTGTGCTAACCCAAACAAACACACTTGGCTAAATTTGCATTCCCAGCTAATAGAGGAAGCTGAAGAGAGGACAATACAAAAATGTGTTGTGGGTGAAAATAAAGCTGTACACAGTCCCGCTTTCTACTAGTTTTGCACCTCTGCCTTTGGTATGAAAACAATCTCAGCTGTGGGTTTGAGCAACACGACTGTCATCCTAATGCAAATGATCATCGTACTAATTACAACAACTGATGTGAAAGGATGAAATGGCAGCCCAGCAACAAATACTGACATCATCAGAGGTTAAAACACCCATGAAACACAAGTAGAAGTCCTGTTGTCTCGTATCATCTAAAAATATAATAAAGTCTCATTACTATGTCGGTTTATAATGCACAAACCTACTGGAGTGAATAGGGAGTATTACAAGTTTATCATTAACTTAAACTAAATCCAGGATCCTGCTTCAGCACACGACCCCAAACAGCTGGTGTTTGTTCTTCTTTTTTAATTGATTGGTAGGACCCAGTCTCGGAGTCTTGGAGTGAGTCTTTCAGCTGTGGTCTTGCGTACGAACACTGCACCCTGTCACAGTGACAAATCTTTTATCCCTTGGCTGGAGCGATGGAGTCTACACATTGTCAGAAGTCACAGATACAACTGGACTGGACTGAGTTACACAGCCAAATATAACAGACTGCTGCTTCCCTCAACCACTTCCATACTCTCTACGTGCTGTTTGTGTCTCGATTATAGACATGTTTGTGCAGAACCCTCATAGATCAAGAGAGCTGATATGTTTACTCTGGCTGACAAATCGGTTTGTCTCACTCTGAGTCAATGCATCACCCAGGTGTTACATTTGATTGTACAGGTATTCCCACCGTAAATCCTTTGAATAGTATATGTTCTTTATTGTGTCATCAAACAGAGTACATAAAGCACAACTGCTTTTGTAAGTAAAATGAGTCCATCATTATGACAAATCCATGACATCAGCCATTTAAGACTACTAAAAGAGTAGTTTGTGTCCTTCGTGGTACTGCTCATGTAAACTCTGATCTGTTCCACCATTCCCATAGCTTTGTGATTTATACTTAGCAGGACTTTGACTCTACTCCCAAGGCGATACTGTGGCTTTTGGGGGAGTTTTTACCATACAAGGAGAAGAGGAGTTTAGCTGGGTTTCCTGTGGGAGGGTTCTGATTTCTCTCACTCCACTTCTGATTCTCTCTCTCTCCCTGATATCTCCTGTCCTTCTTATATCTCTTTCTGTCCCCCTGGACAGGTTCTGCTCCAAACCTGCTTTCTCATCACAAGAAAGCATGAACAGAGTCCTCAATATCATTTAGTGAAAAATGTTCCAAATTCCCTGATTCGTAATGTGCATGCACTTGTGTAACCATAACACTTTGCGCAAGCAGCATCCTGACACACCAAATAAGGTGCACAGTCACTACCAACACTGAATGTAATGATGTAAGCTTGTGTTTACTCCAGGATCTTGAAGCTATCAAACTGCCACCACGTTTGTAAACCTCTGCCTAAAAAGGCTCCAGCATGCTCATATCCTGCTGGTCTCTTACTCAGAACGCAAAGAAAAGATTAATATTCCTACAAGTGTATTCCATCAGCTTTCCTCAGCGTTACCCTGGAAAAGCCCAAAAGACCAACTCAAAACTAAAAAAAAGAAAAACAAACACAGCAGACAGTTTTTTGTTTGACAGATTTCTTTATCCAGTCTTAACCGGCTCTAACTTCAGCTTCGTGATGACACCTTTTTTTGGTTCATGTGGGCCCAAAATTACTGAACACACAAAGGAGCTCTGTTCCTTCAGCATACCTGGAATAATGTACATTCTGGTAACACACAGCTTTCCCCAGACAGCGATTCTCCTCAAACTCAGATGACCTGAAACACAGACTCTCAGGTTTATACAGTGCTGTCTTTACCAGTGCTTGGCCAAAATAGTGTCTGTATAAAGATTAATAACAACCAAGATGATGCATGCTGCAGCTGCGTCAGTGCAACATGAACAACAAGAGATGCATTAGTCCAAGTTTATCTTCAGATGTCACTTAAATGGCCACGGCAAGACGCACCGTTCTTCGAGTTTGTGTGTAATCTTTATTTTTAGCCAGGGCAGCTGGCACAGAAGAGCTGAAAGAAAGCAGACAGGCTTATATGTGCCTCACAGTTACTAAAGCCATATCCATGTTTTCTTTTTATTCCGAAGTTTGTTTTTCTTTGTATTTCCTGGGGATTTGAATTTTTCACTTAATAATCTACAAATAATATGCAATTTAGTATAAACAAAAACAAAACCCTGTCTTTTAAATATCTCATAACTGCATAAAACCAAATTCCTAGAATCAGTCTTGAGTTATATCTCCCAGTCAACAACACTTTTTTATTTAGTGCGCCTTACAAATTGGAGAAAACAGATCTAAGTACAGATCTGTCAAACCAATAGTAATTAAGAGGATCTTAATTGCACTGGACCTGTGGTTTATGTCTGTGTATCCTGACTGCAAAGCTCTGGCTGCCTGGCGTGGATCACATGCAGACAGCTCTTTCCCCCCAAATTTTCTTTGGCTGGATCATTTTCCATACAGCCCTTTTTCATTCAGCACTAGAATGAAAACTATGTCCCTTTTTAACCAACTCTGGTATTAACATCAATTCGAACATTCCTAAGTAAGAACACAGGCATGTAGATAGGCCAAAGAGAGGCGAAAAGCCGCATAAATTATTAATGCGAACAATTTCCCTTTTGAAGTTTGTGAGCTCTCGGTCATTTTCCTGCTTTTTATCTGGGTAAAAATCCAAACAAGGACATAGGCTGGTCAATGCTGAAACAGCTACACCATGCTGTCCCACCAAAGAGCATTTGAGAGGTGAAGTTTAGATTAGGGATGGGGTGGGGGGCAACAGTAAGTTCTAGAGGAGCCAAAGTGGGGAGTGGCGAAAGGGGTAACCGGTGGGAAAGGGCTGTCACTGGGGACTAGGGCTGTCTCCAAACCTCCAGTCAAGTTTAAATCACATACAGCTCCACCGACTCTCAGTCTGCATCCTCCTCTCCTGTGCTCGCTCGCTCCGAGCTCCCTCCTCTCTGCATCTGCCAGTTGTGCTCCCTGTCAACCTTGTGAGGGCTCCTGTGAGGCGTCTTCCTCTGAACATCTGCAGCAGCTTTTCCCCGTAACGAACAACAAAACTTCATTTTCTAAAGATCTCAAGACGCTGACACCCAACAGTCACCATGGAGGCCATCAAGAAGAAGATGCAGATGCTGAAGCTGGACAAGGAGAACGCCATCGACAGGGCGGAACAGGCCGAGACCGACAAGAAGGCGGCGGAAGATAAAAGCAAACAGGTGACGCGTGGCTCATGAGTTTAATGTTTAATGCAGGAATATTAAAATGTCACAGCATATTTACAACAAATGAAGTAAATGCATCACACATGCATAAATTAATTTTAATAATTACTTTTTTTGAAAATATGGGGAATCTTCTTTGTCAAAAAATGTGAACATTTTCAATATCAGGATGCTATATCTAAATGTCTCTGTAAAGTTACTCATACCAGTTTTATTACAACACTATTAAGTAATGGTGTTGTTTTTTTCACTTTTCCTATATTACTTTTTTTTTATATTTTTCGATTTATTTTTGTTGGTAGTTCAGTCATAATCTAAAACACTAAATAAGAACATTTCTCAGCAGCACTAATGCTGAATCACAGGGATCAGTTGATACTGAGCTCCTTGTTCTGCAGTAGGAGACGGTGGAGGACGTCCACAGAGATGGCAGTGACAAGAGCTAGGCTTATTACCCGAACTGAATCAAAGGAAAAGCTGCCAGGTTGAAACAAACCTATAGAATATCATGGTCTGACTCTGGCAGCATCCTAATCAGAAGTGAAGTTGGTATAATATAAAACCTCATAAATTTCTGTGCCCCCATATTTGGCGCCACAGCGCTCAAGCCACAGACAGAATGATGTTTCCCAGCCAAACTTAATGACAGTGTACTTTAATTTGATACAAACAAAATAGAATCTGGAGATGCAATAGGATATCTGAGGTTTCTAAATAGAGGCAATTATCACATAGTGGGAGATGGTGTCATCATTAACGTGGTATGAAAGGAATGTTAGAGAGCAGCAAGTTAGAGAGACTCGGACAAAGCCAGGGTGGATGATCGAGCAAGTGGTAAGTGGAAAGATCCACTCTCTGGTAGCTAATGCCCTAACGACTCCCTCAGAGAGCACAGGGAGCATCAGTTGTCACTGGCACGGCACATATGGACGCTCAGCATGTCTACAGGAGCAAAGAACAGTCAGCATGAAATCCTAGAAGATTATGCAGAGCTCTTTAGTTTGTTGGGATGGCTGCAGTTCAAATAGTGCTAAGAGATGCTTTCTTTGCTATTCTTGGCACGATGAGTAGACTATCAGAGTGCAGTTAGGCTGACGAAAGGCACTGAAAATACACAAAACTGCATGCAAAATTAACATCTATTACACACAACATCAGGCACAGACTCCCATGGCAATTAAAGGATTGGGCCACCCAGACTCTGCAGCTATGTGTCTTTTCAGAAGGAACGTCCTAGTTACCTCACATAATCTACAGGCTTCATGGTGAATGTTTGACTCTGGAGCTTTTTAAGTGGAAAGAATAACCCTGATTAAAATAACAGCACACATGTATTTGTTGAGAAGACCTAGCTGTAGTCCAAAATCATGCACCCACTACGTATTTTCACCTCCTTATCTTCATGTGAAATTCATCTTTCTGAAATACATCAGGAATATCCCAAAATAACATTTAAGTGATCTGTAAAAGATCTATCCACCCACTACTGCTTTCTGTCATATACCAGAATTTCATCATACTCACTTTAACTGAACAAAAATCTATATTTGATTCCTGACTTTCTCTCACGTCTGCCTTTTCTCAGCTGGAGGATGAGCTGCTCGCTCTGCAGAAGAAACTGAAGGGAACAGAAGATGAACTGGACAAGTACTCCGAGGCCCTGAAGGATGCTCAGGAGAAACTGGAACTGTCGGAGAAGAAGGCCACAGACGTGAGTTCACCACCAAGACGCCATCTGAAAGGCATTATTAAAGTGCAACCCCACAGCTTCTAAAATATCAGTATCAAATACTTCATATGGACTGAAATAGATATCACTCTATGAGAGGGAAAAAGGGGACCAGTAACATGGACACACATTCCTCTCTGTCAAAGCTGGTTTAAACAAAATCATTGGCTAAAGTGCTTGTCTCAGATGAAGAGTTGCCTCTTCTGCTTACATAACCCAAAAAAGGAAATGTCTGGACTCGCCCAATAGTTTAGTGCAGCTTGGTTGTTTCTAAAGTGCAAAATATGAATGTGAAGTGATTAAATCACTGACGGTCATACATATAGGATAGGAATAAAAGAAGACATGAATGGTTGTTTTAAAGAACTGCCTTGAGATTAAATTTTTTTAAAAAATCCACCCCAATGTAAACTACTAACCCAGAAATCCTGAACTGATTATCTTGCATCTTCTAACCCAGACCGTGGAGATAATCACAGAGTTATTGGTGGTTCACTGAGGTCTGTAGCTGAGCTATTTCTCAAGCACAGACACAACTTGGCCAGCCTGTTGCCGACCAAAGAATTTCAGGAATGCAGCCTAAGCAAACAGAGAACCCCGTACTGCAGTTTCTAATGAAATCAATGCTTTGGCCTTTTTTGGGGCTGAGATGTTATTCTCTCCTCAGTCTGGCCTTTACAGTAACATACCTAGGCAGTGTGCAATGCTGAATGACTGCCGACCTTTGGAGACCATCTACATTTATGTCATGTATTTATTGCTTAAACATATCCTTTCCAGGAAAATGATGGGAATCTAACTGGGGATTATCCCCTATCACAAACAAAATAAATCCGGACACAGACTTGGCGTAGTTTACTTTTGGGAGTGAATCATGACCAATATAATAATATTGATCTGACACAGAATGAAAAGAGTGGCTTTGAAGAGTGCTGGAGATTCTCTTCCCTTCAAGTCTGTGAAGTTTTCACGAGGATTTGGAAAGTGTTTCAGCTTCACTTATTATTACGGACCTGAATACAAAGCAGGTAAAAACCTGAGCTGAAGTAGGTGAGATGACCTCAAAGGTTAAAGGTGATAACAGATGATTTTATTCCTCTAATGGCTTATCAGGTGGCCACAAATACGTTTTCGCTTCTTTCACCTTCTAATGTGTTTCACACTGATTATGTGTGTGTGTGTGTGTGTGTGTGTGTGTGTGTGTGTGTGTGTGTGTGTGTGTGTGTGTGTGTGTGTGTGTGTGTGTGTGTGTGTGTGTGTGTCGGGGGGGTTACCGATACATATAAATGTGGTAAAAGAACGAAAACGTGAGCGGGAGGAGGAGGAGGCGGCAAATGGGGGCGATGAAGAAATGTGTCGCCACCCGATGGCTGCAGGTCATGTCTGCAACCAAATCAATTTACATTCCAAGCCACTGCAGGTCAACAACCCGTAGTGAAAAGGATTATTACGGCCCCACCCCACCCTTGACCCTCCTCCTCCTTCACTAGAAGTAAATCTTTGGACTTTTGATTTCCTTGATGTCCTTTGATACAGTTTACAACCTGCTTCTCTCTCCTTCACCATCCCCCACTGACATTTACTTCCCTTCCTTTTCTCTCTCAGACAACCAAATCCAATCACACGATGATCCCTTAGACGTGATTCACGCTTTATCTAACAGCAGACAAATAACTCTGATAGTGCACTTCCGCTGCCTTCAATCCGAGAAGTTGCAACACCTTCACTTTGCCATATAAGTCCACAATAGAAAACCCTGGCCTCACAAAAAAGTGACTTTACACACCTCCTTTGTGGAGAAAAAAAAAATCCCACATTCCCCTCCTAAATCCTGTGATGTCATCTGAGACAGGCTTCTTCACATGATTGGAGGATCTCGTCATAAATTTCCTGAAAACTCCCAGCCCTTTTTTTCCGCCGTCCCAGCACCGCACCTCCCTGATTTCCTGCCCGAGAAAAGATTTCCACAGAGCCTGCAACTTTGAGGCGAATTCATAACTTAAGGGTATCGATTGCCGGTTCAGACGTTATCCCCGTTTAAAGAAACCAAACAGTCGGAATTATGGAGGCCGTGAAGAAGAAAATCCAAGCCCTCCAGCAGCAAGTTGATGAGGCAGAAGATCGCGCACTGGCAGTACAAAAGGAGCTGGAAACTGAACGGGAACTGCGCGAAAAAGTGAGATCAGTTTGTATTTAGTCCAACTTGAAGTGGACTTCTTTTACTTTTTGTCTTGATCTGTAATCCCAGCAAGCCGGTTGAGCATCTTCACTGTAATCTGAAGCGTTTACGCACTCCTGAGAGCTGGACTGGCAAAGTAGCGGTAATAATAACGCACCTAACGCGCGAAATAAAAACCGAAGCCTCTGCATACAGATTACAGTAAAAAAATCTGTAGTTTTTCCTGTCTTCTTATTTTCTATACAGTCGTTACAGAGACAAGTTGAGACATTGCTGTGTCGACATTCCTTTGCAGACTTTTGTTCGGCTGTGTTATCTAACCCCAGCCCGCCCCATATATCTACCAAAACACCAAGAAATGCTGCAAGAGTCCCCGGTGTTACATTAACTGTCAGTGTGGTTGTTTGACTTTAAAGAAAATGTAAAATTGAAGCTTTTAAAGGGTTCATGCTTACAGTTACACTTCTTGTCAATCTTTCAAAACTTCTTTTTTTTCTCCTTCCCTTGCGCCCTTTGAGCTTTTTGATTGAATAACAGCTAACACACCGTCCATCTGAAAAGGTGCCTGGAATCCTCTTTTCCTCTTGAGCCTCTACACAGGAAGGAGAGAGCAGGCATGGTTATCTGCCCTATCAGTGCTGTGGGAAACAGGCTGAGGAGAAGAAAGCTGTTGTCCCCCCAAACATGCTTGGGTTTACACTACAAAAGTGAAGCCAGCTGTAAAATATCAGATGCCAGCATGTTTATTAAAAAAAAAGCTGTCACTGCGTTATCCTGTGTCAGCATATTAGTAAAGTAGGTAGCCAGGCTGCAAAGTCCACAACTCATCAAAGTCACTAAGGCTGAAAAAGAAAATGAAAGGGAGACATGCAAGGACCTGATCTTGACATCTTCTTAAAGCCATGAATGAAAGGGGGGAAAAATAATAGCATAACTTCAAAATGTATGAATGGATAAGCAGTTTTCAGCACTGAGCTTAAGTGGTAACCTTCCTGTTTTGGCTGCATTCATATTTCCTTCCTGGCCTCTGACCTGTGACCTCCCTATCTCTCTCAATGTGTGGCTACAGGCTGAGGGCGAAGTAGCATCGCTGAACCGCAGGATCCAGCTGGTGGAGGAGGAGTTGGACCGTGCTCAGGAGAGACTGGGCACAGCCCTGCAGAAGCTGGAGGAGGCCGAGAAGGCCGCAGATGAGAGCGAAAGGTGAAAATCAGCATAGATCTGTAGATTCAGATGTATTTGTTACTGCTGTGAGTCACTGTGTGTTTTAATGTTAAGTGAAAGTTAGACACAGCCCACCGTGTTGAAGTTAGCTATCACGGGCATTCGCTGTTACCATGCAGATAGGCTTCAGCCTATTTCATGTGGCACAAAAAAAAAAAAACTGAGCAAGCACACACACAAGTGAACTGGCTGAAATCACCCTCACTGGCTCATTTTCATTGGCTGGAAGTAGTGAGGGAAGCCTATTGGAATGTGTTGTTCATTCCCTCAGAGTGGAAATAAAGTTTGCTTGACTTTAAAAAAAAAAGTAAAATAAATGAAAGCAATACTTTGTAAAACTTTGTAAAGTTCGAAGTTTTATTTTTCAAGGAAAAATCAAAAAAGGCAATAGCACAAAACTGGAGGCATAAACAGAACAGTAAGGTTATGTGATATTTATCATTTGACTTGTCTTGTCGTGTTGGCTTATTAAATGGCCCATGGCCCATCAGAACTGAAGCAGGAATGCTTGATAACAAAACTGTATACAGAGCCATACAAGTCCGTGTGATACAAAGATAGAGAATCCCATTAGTGCAGTGAATAGATGCCATTGCCTGTCAGTGAAATTTGACAGGTAAAAAATAACTGTTGGAAATGCAAAGTTGGTGGTTACTGAGTTAAGTCAGCTTTTAGAGAGACTCCCAGATTACCCCTGCAATGTCGAGTGTCTTTGTGGTCTTGTTGGACTAAATGTTCTGCATCGTTTCCATCTTTAGAGGCATGAAGGTGATTGAGAACAGAGCCATGAAAGACGAGGAGAAGATGGAGATCCAGGAGATGCAGCTCAAAGAAGCCAAACACATTGCCGAGGAAGCTGACCGCAAATACGAGGAGGTACGAACGGACACGTCGTATTAATTGTTTTTGTGAGATGTCGCTTCTGCTGATGTTCAACTGTGATTTCGTTCCAGGTTGCACGTAAACTGGTCATCCTCGAGGGTGAGCTGGAGAGGGCAGAAGAGAGGGCAGAAATTGCAGAACTGTAAGGAGAAATTCAGTGCAGTTATTCCCACCACAATATGTGAATTTTAAATATATTCTAAGCAAGTTATTGGAAAAAAAAAAATCTTTTCTTTCTTTCAGTAAGTGCGGTGACCTGGAAGAAGAGCTTAAGAATGTTACCAACAACCTCAAGTCTCTAGAGGCTCAGTCTGAGAAGGTAAGCTCACTATCATAAAACACCTTCACAGATCCACACTCATCACTGTCACCCAATACAGCCACGCAACAGGATCGGCAGCACATTAAGTGCCTTTGTTTCGTGCTCACATTCACTATTTGCATCCTCATCTCGACTACCATCACCTAAAAAACAGGGGAAAATACCCTGATCATCCTAAAATGGCACAAACAAAAGCTGTTGCTTTTCTCTGTCTGCATAGTACTCTGAGAAAGAAGACAAATACGAGGAGGAGATTAAAGTCCTGAATGACAGACTTAAAGAGGTAAATTCATTCACTCTGCTTAAGCTGAACCTGTGTTTTCTAAAGTAAGCTTTGCATATATATTTTAATGTGTTTACTGTTTGAAAAAGGCGGAAACCCGTGCAGAATTCGCAGAAAGGACAGTGGCTAAGCTGGAAAAGACCATAGATGACTTAGAAGGTACGCTTTCTCTCAGCCCTCATATTCTACCCTACACTTCTTCTTGTAATAAATCTTTAACTTTCTGCTCTGTGATTTCTTTCTTTTTCCGATTTCCCCTTCATGGCCTGCACACTTTTTCCTCTCAACCTCCTGCGCCCTGCTCACTCTCTGCCTATTGACCTGCAGATGAACTGTACACTCAGAAGCTGAAATACAAGGCTATCAGCGAGGAGCTGGATCATGCCCTCAATGATATGAACACCTTGTAAACCCTGCACTCTGCCGACTTTGCATCTTTAGAAGCACTTTGTCTCCTTTATTCCTTTGCATTCAGAGCTCCCTTCTCCTTCTTTTTGCATTAAACTGAAGCTTAATAAAGATCTTTTTCTCTTTTACACTGCCTTCTGTCATTCACTGCAATCTGCTCTTCATCACTTTGCAGCTGTTTCTGCATTTTTCTCACTTTGAGGCTTACAATTTTACCTGTTACCTGACAAACAGTTATATGATATATTCCCTGCTGCTTTTCATTACAGAGAACCTATCACATGCAAAAGAAGAAAACATAGGAATGCACCAAGTCCTGGACCAAACACTGCAGGAGCTCAGTAGCTTGTAAAATGCCAAGAAGAACATCAAATAAGTAAAAAAATAAAAATAAAAACAAACAACAACTTTGTAAAAGATATTTTCTACATGCCATCCATTTTCTGCAATTTCACTCTTAATTTGTAAAACACATGTAGCCCTTTTATGTATTTATGGTCCTTTTTGTTTCTTTTCCTTTTTTTAAAAATGGTTTTGGGTCCACATGATTTCAGTATTGGTGCTAGGAATTGTGTTGTAGACCAAACTCTGTGCACAAATAAAACCGATGATGACAACAGTGTTAATGCTGCTGCTGCTGTTGTTATGTGTCATGTCCGCGAGCCAGTTTCAACACACATCTATAAACCGTTCCAGGGAAAAGAGCTCACCCTTCAGTTTACATGTGCTAACATGCACACTGTGATCTCTGTGCTAAGACAACAGCTTTTTTTTTTTTTTGCAGATGCTGTATCTCTTCTTTCACAACAGTAATGCCACTGAGTGCTATAATCAAGAAATGGCATACAACTACATGAGGTTAATATTAAAGACTATGTTATCAGAGTATAAGTGTGTCCTCAAACTTCTTATCAAGCTTCTTGTGACTGTGAGCTGTAAAATAAACAGTTCCAATTGCTGTATGCTGCACAGTAAAGATAATTACTGAGCAATAAATGAAAAGTTAAAGAGTACGTCTTCAACATTAAACCAATCGCATATTGTGCAACAATTACTCACGATTAGAAACACGATCCAGCTCTGCATCAACACTTATTGGCTTCAGCACAAAGTGTTGCAAAATCGTCGGCGTCTTGTTAACAGACCGTGACAGAGACCAGGCAGTAAAGAAGGCTGTGTGATCTGATGGAAAGTTTTGGAAACAACTGTCATCGAGTCGCTTCAAAATGCATTAACACAAAAAAGAAAAGTCCTACAATTCAATTAGATTAAAAAAAAGCAAAAAAAACCCTTCACAACAACATTATTGTTGTTTTGTAATAATTTAGTTGTTTTGCCTTTCATCTTTCCACTTTCCTTTTTCACTTTTACTATACTTTCCAACCTCATTAGAAGTCCTAATTGACCCCATTTTAGGCTGTGGTAATTTGCATTTCAGTTTTTTTTTCTTTAGTTGAATTGTAATTCAAATGGAAGTTGTTTTTTTAAATAATGAACACAAATTTCCCTTGATTTCTAAGTATACTAAAATGTAATACTGTAGTAGTAGTATCAGTGTCAGTGAATGTATACCAAGCTTTGAGTTGAAGCTGACAGCAACTCAAATAACCACTCATTGCAACCAAGGTATGCAGAGTAGCACCAGACATCAGGTCTTGAAGCAGATGGGCTACAGCAGCAGAAGACCACAACAGGTGCCTCTCCTGTCAGCTAAGGATGGGAAACTGAGGATACAGTTTTCACGGGCTCACCAAAACTGGACAACAGACAACTGGGAAAATATTGCCTGCCATTGTTTGAATGCCAACCCTACCTGTCTAGGTTGCTTGTGTTGCTGTCCGTGTCCATCCATTAATGCTGTGTCAATCCCTTATTTGTGTACCCAGCTGGATAATACATCATGTGGCAAAGCTCAGATCATCTCAAACTGTTTTTTGGATATGACAATGAGTTCACTGTATTCAAATGGCCTCCACAGTCCTCAGCTCTCAATCCGAGTAGAGCAATTTGGGTTGTGGTGGAAGCCAAAGATGGAGATTCACGTCATGAATCTGTAGCTGACAAATCTGCAGCAACTTTGTGATGCTATTATGTCAATTTGAACCAAAATCTCTGGGGAATGTTTGGAGCACATTGCTAAATCTATGCCATGAAGAATTAAGGCAATTCAAAAAGCAAAAAAGAGACCCAAACTGGTACTAGCAAGGTGTATACAATAAAATGGCAAGACAAAACTTTACATTGAATCAAAGCTATAGTTATACATAGTAAATACAGTAGAGTAACAAGTGCAGTATATTTAAAAAAGCCCAAAGTAGCACAAGTTAAACAACTCACAATTATAACCTGGTCTACCTTACGTAAGCCAACAACCTAAAAGCCTCATGGTCACAGTCTGAAGCGCTGTTGAATTCCGGGCCAGCAGGGGGCGTCATTCCAGCTTATTTACATTGCTTCCTTACCGGGCGGGATTTCCGCAATAATATCAAGTATGGCGAAAACATACGACTATTTGTTTAAATTACTGTTAATCGGAGACTCTGGTGTCGGGAAGACCTGCGTCCTGTTCAGGTTTTCGGAAGACGCCTTCAATTCAACGTTTATCTCAACTATAGGTGAGTATTTGAGGGGGAACAAAAACCGAGTCATTCTCTGTTTACAATACGTCAATGGGCTTCCTCGGTGAGGCCGTCTACTTGCTGGATTTCAGCACAAGGAACTAGTTTCTCTTTTACATTCATATAGGCAGAATGTGTATTTGCTAAAGTAGCAGCAGTACAATTGTACAGTTAATTCAGTGTAGTGAAGTGAAGCACTGATAACCTTTGTTTGTTCGTGTGGCGCATGTTTAAGCAGAAATGTTTCGTTGCATAATAACCTGATGCCGGGTTGCTAACCAAGACGGTTAGCCGAGTAGCACATTAGCCGTTTGGCTCCGTCTACATTCTTGGAAGACATATGAAACCCGGATATTTGACGGTGTAATGGTTGTTTATTATCATATTCCTGTAGCTTATTGGAAGCTCGTAGGTGTTATTTTTCTTGCTGAAAAAGTAGACTTAGCCAATGTTGACAGCTAGAGCCGAGCTACTAAGCTATCGTTATGATTTGACATTCATATTTTTATTTTAATCGCAGGCATTGATTTCAAGATTAGGACAATAGAGCTTGACGGCAAGAAGATAAAGTTACAAATATGGTAAGTTTAATGCTGGACATGTGACATAATTTTGCCGACAATGTTTTGTATTTGTCAGTGTTTTAATTTAGTTTTAATACACATTTAGTGTTGGCTGATTTTTTTTTCAAATAGTTAGTTTCAGTATTTTACACTATGTATATACACTTTACAAGCTCTAGTTTAATACTTGAGTTTAACTGCTTATGTGTTTCTTATACATTATCAGTGATAAGAATCACAGATGTAATCATTTTTAAAATTAATGTGTTTTAACCACTACCACTTTTTCCATGAGTGGACATTACATTGCATGGTTTGCAATGGATAATATGCCTCCACCTCACCCTAGCTTTAACATCCTCGTTTTCTGCTACACCAAACCCCTTTTATGACCTTCACTAGATCCATTAATCTTCTCTGAGGTCTTCCTCTTTTCCTCCTGACTAACAGCTCCATATTTAACATTCTTTGCCCAATTTCAACTATTCCTCCAGTGCACATGCCCAAACCATTTCCTTTTTGTCTTTGTAATAGTGTGTTCTAGTTAAAGTTGGCAGATGGAATTTACATCTGAACTGTTCCCTCAAGTCAGATTTTGAGCTCGGAAAGTTGGAGGAGCCTCAGAAAAACCAGGCTTAACAATTCAAGATGGCAACCATAAACAGTAGTAAAATTGTAATACTTGTAGTCTGCACCGCCACTGTTGTATATTTGTGACTCGCTAAATTAGAATACTGACCAGGTTGTGTCCACGAACGTGCTACAGCAGCAGCAGCTCTACTTTGATAAGTAGCTAAACAAATCCTGTTGTTGCTCCAACTTGACTACTGGAGCATGCTCAGCTCAGGATTTACATCTCTCTTGATGCAAATGAAGTGCATCATAACTTTGTCTCTAAACCGCTCAAATCGGAGCATTCTTTCTGACGTAGTCATTTATAAACCTGTTCTTCAAGATCACTTTCAGCTCTGCCACCTCCAGTTTTGCCTCCTGTGTTTTTGCTAGTGACATCATCCTCAAACCATACATCACAGCAGGTCTCACTTCCATCTTGTATAAACTTTCCCTTTCACTAATGCCACTGTGCTTCTGTCTCCACCCACTCCACCTTGCCTGAACGCTCGTCTTCATCTCTCTCATAAACTGTCCAGTGTTTTGGATGGTCGACCCCAGGTGTTTCAACTTATCCAGCTTTTCTACCTCTGCTCTTCACTGATATGTTATGTCTTCCTCTCATTCACACATGCATTCTATCTTGCTTCAGTGACTTTCAATCCTTTTCTCTTCACTGCATACCTCCACCTTTCCAAGTTCTCTTTGGCTTCCTCCCAACTCTCACTACAAATCACAGTGTTGTCTGTGAACATTATAGTCTACAGAGACTTCAGATAGGTGTGTATGTAGAATAAAAGAAATACATTTTAATGTTATTTACACAAAAAATAAAGCCACACAACCTCCAGACATTAATAAACAGTGTTAAAGTCATTTATTAGCAGACAACCTGTTAGGATTTTTACTTAAGTGTAGTGCCAGTTTTTGCTTCTACCGTTTATGTTACCTGGCTTGCTAGAAGTACCCAATTGTAATCCTAGCTAGCATAATTTAAATTTTACAATTATTGTAAGGTTGCAAATATTAGTGTTATAGGTTGTTTATGTTGAAAACATTTTTGCGTGCTGAGATGTTTTGCCGTGAATTTATTATTTGTTGTGTTAGATTAATGCACTATTGCACACTTAATACAGTTACCCACAAGCACTACACAGTAGTAATATACTGTATGCTGGTGTTTTACTCGTGAAGAGGTATTTAAAAAGCCCATTACATGTATGTTGGAGTTTAAGATAACTCTTTTTTTTTTAATCAGTTTTAATATACATTTAGTGTATTAGCTGTCATGCTTGACATTGGTTAGAAATGATCACTTTTCTAATAATTTCCACAAGCATTGAATTTGCTATTTTGTCCTTAAGCTTTCTGATAACTAGTGATGGTTTTTCTTTAGGGATACAGCTGGTCAGGAACGCTTCCGAACAATCACAACAGCCTACTACAGAGGTGCAATGGTGGGTATCTTCACATGCTGACAGACAGATGTGATTTAAATCCTCTTTCCTGTAGAAAGTGCAGCTTCACCTGCATTTATTTATGATTGTACTGCTCTTTAGGGCATCATGCTCGTCTACGACATCACAAACGAAAAATCCTTTGAAAATATCAAGAACTGGATAAGGAATATAGAAGAGGTACATTCTGGTCCAAATATAAACTCATCCGTTTATGTTCTACCCATCAAAAGTCTGTATGGTATCATGTACCTTTTTAAAATGAAAACTCTCCTAATCCAGCATGCATCAGCGGACGTTGAGAAGATGGTCCTTGGCAACAAATGTGACATCAATGACAAACGGCAGGTGTCCAAAGAGATGGGGGAAAAGGTGAGAAGCTTAACACATGCATGGTCTCACATAATCTTCTCCAAAGTGTTATTTTCCTGTAGTCACACTGTGAGATCGCCCTGTGGGGAGGAATGGCTGGCTGTTCTTGCAGTTTCAGGTTCACCAGCACAAACACACAGTGAAACTGAGAGGAGAGAAGAGAAACTAGTGTTTCTGCCACTGTAAAGTTACATTAAGCTCTAGTTTAAAATCAGTTCAACAGAAAGACATGTTATCATTCAGTTTTCTCATGTCTGTGTGCATTCACATCAGGGGTATTCATGATTTTACAAAAGTGTTTCTTCTTTGTTTTTATTATTGCCTGGTTGGATTTAATGCACTTTTACTACCTGTAGGTGGCAGTAAAACATCTGCTAGGTTTTAAACGATAGGGTGTACTACTAAGTACCATGTGCCTGACTGAGGTTTTATGTCGATGTAACTTGTAAAGCCAATCATTATTACAGCCATCAAAGGGTCTTTTATGGACCAAATTTATATAACAAATGGAAACGAGGTAAAGCTAGCATGGTGAAAGGTCTGACACAGCTGTTTATAGTCATTTGAAAGCAGTTTCGGGTGAACTTTTGGAAAATAGGCGACTTGTTCCCAGTAAATGTTAAATAGTGTGCTTGCTTGAAATGCCCATCCTTAATACACATGCATCTGAGTTAGTGTTGGTTACATGCAGGGGTTACCGTAAATACATTTTATATAAATTTACTTCATTAATGGAAACCAGCAAGTAGCTGGTGATACTCTGTGTCAATTCCACCTAGATCATCAGTCAAGAGGGAATCTTAGTCATTATTGCAATGTTAAAGTAATATGCTTTGAATAAAAGTGTCAGCAGATTTTTTTTTAACTTTATTTATTTGTTTATTTATTTCAGCTTGCACTAGAGTATGGAATAAAGTTCATGGAGACCAGCGCAAAGTCCAACATCAACGTGGAAAATGTAAGCACTTTGTCAGCTAGAACACATGGCACAGTTAATTTCATACGTCATGTAAACATTCAGTTCAGTTTTATTTATATGGCGCTAAATCACAACAGTATTTGCCTCCAGAAAAACCCCAAAACATGTCACCTGCTTGTGTGTCATATTGATGTCATCTTTCGTGGTTAGAAAGCGAAGCTCCCATATGCACAAAATTAAGAACCTTGTTGGTGATAACTGGACTTTTTGTCCCAAAGCCAGTTGCGCCAAACGGCTGCCACTCGCTGACCTGTTGCAGCTGGAGGTTTCTTCCTGTTAGAAGGGAGTTTTTCCTTCTCACCAAGTGCTTTCTCAAAATAGGTCCTTTGATTTTTGGGGTTTCTCTCTATTATTTTTGGGTCTTTACCCTATAATATAAGCACCTTGAGGCGACTGTTGTTGTTACTGTTTAGCACTATATAAATAAAATTGAATCTAATTGAACCTTGTGTCTATTAGGTCCAGCTGCCTTAAATTCTTGACTTGAATTTACAGTAGATGAAGATTAGAATTTTGAAAACATGCTTTTCTGTTTCACAGGCGTTTTTGATGCTCGCCAGAGACATCAAATCAAAAATGGACACAAAATTGGTAAGAATAAAACTGAGGAAAATCACCAGCGGCTCTTGTGGCTCTTTTTATGGAATGTTTTTGTGTTTTTCCAGCTTGTGGAAAACTGTGCAGCAGATGACAGTGTTTTGACTTATTTTTGTTTTTCTTTGTTGTTTTTGCTGCAGGAGGGCAACACACCGCAAGGAAGCAGTCAGGGCGTAAAGATCTCAGAGCCTCAGAAAAAGACCAGCTTCTTCCGCTGTAGCCTACTCTGAGGACTGAGGCCTTTCATACTGACTGGACATAAATAGACTGTTCTTGCTCTTAGCACTTCCTCCCCCTTTCTCTCCGGCTATGGTCAGTCCTCTCAGACCACGTAAGCCATTATATTGTCAGTAAATGGAGGACTTCCCCTCCTTGCTTCCTCTTCTGAAAGCTTCCAGAGTTTCATCTTTTCCATTTTAAGGATAAATGTTGACTTCATGGGTCACAGTGCTCTGCTGGTTGGAGGACTCAGCCAGGAGCATTATCCAGATGTTCCATTTAACACAAAGGAATGGGCTCTTACTCCAGATGTTAGTCTCTTCATTATCCTCACTCACTCATTCACGCAACCGGTAGCAGAACCAGGGATGAGAAGTCATTAATAGTTTGTGGACTGGATTACAAATGTGATATATTTAGATCTATTTTTAATAGCACTCTTTCCCTTTTTTTATGTGACTAATTTCAACCAGAGGCCGATGAGCTTGAATTGCTGTCAAACAGAGCTGTACAGGTTTCCTTTTCACTGTCAGTCAAGGATCAGACAGAGAATGAGCTGACAGCACTGCTCTTGTTGTCCTTGACAATCATTTTTTTGTGACTGAAAATGATGACTCCACCATTGGTGCATTCACCTCCTTTCAGTGAGTGATGAAGAGCAATATATTATCTTAAACTACAGTTTTTGTCATTCTAATGATGAAAATGCAAGTACTCTGTTTAGGAACATTTCTCTATGTAGCAAATGACCAGTCTTAAATTTGTAATAATAGGGTTACTGTGACAGTGAGTCCTTAATTTATAGTTTAAAATCACAGCCTGTTTAAAGCCACTAAAGATGTCCCTTAATTTAGGGAAATTAAGGGACTTTTTAAACGATTTATTATTGAAGTTTGTTTATCTCCATTGACCTGTCGCCTCAGCTCTTAAGTAAAATAGATTGAGTGTTTTAAGCTTTGAGATTGATGTCTGAATTTTTTCTGTCAGCTCTTAGTCGCAGTTAAGCTGAATGACGTCTCTGGTTGTTTGATGACCAGTTAAAATCACTTGAAGTTTCACACTGTAAGCCCCTTCTGCCCCTTCCCTGCTGTCATGCAGCTCTCCTTGCACTTTACCAGTAAATTGTGGTTCGTGTGTAGTCTGTGCCAAGTGATAGTTTTGCAATACAGTACAGCTATAAATTTCTTTTGCTCCTTTTGAGTCTTGGTAATATAAAGGACATATATTACCAACATTGTTAGTTCTCTTAAAAACGTTTCCTTACTCAGACTGTAAGTTATTTCAGCATATATCTGTGCGTAAGAGATAAAAGTCTTTAAGCCTCTCTTTTTTATACTACTGTGCTTGCCAACCCATAGTTTAAAAGTAATATTTTATGAGTTTACATAGAGATGGCTTGAATTAAGCTAAAGATGGCCCTGTTTGGGGTATTCTGCATTCTTTTACAGGTTTGTTTTTCCCCATTGTGGACATTATATCTGACAGCTAGGTGGCGCCAGAAGCACACGGTGCATCTTAGGTGACTGCCAAACTTCAAATATGAATCAGTATTTTATTAGAGACAACTAATTTGGGGAGTGTGATGCAGTTATGTACACTCCACCTGTGTTGAGCTTAAATGTGGATTCTCAGTCTGTTTCCATTGTTTCTATGTTTATGTTAGTCTTAAAATCAAGTTCCTACATGCACAGTATTGAGGGACAATAGGTTTCATGCACCTTTGTAATATCAAATAATTTGGGACCTCATGAATACCATGGCCATTTGTCTTAACCACTAGTAATCTATTCTGTCATAGGTGAGCTATGCATTGTGAATCTCGGACCTGTGCGTGTGTGTAATGTACTTTTTTTTTTTCAGACATACCTACAGAGCTGTACAGTTGAATGTATGGGCTTTTGTTATTTTTGTTTTGTGTCATTCACTGAGCCAAAAAAGAGAGGACACGCTCTGTTTATTTAAAGCAGCATTGGTGCATCATTACAGGTGAAATTTAGCACAGCGGGGTACTGTTGAGCGGGAAGAGAGCGGATGTCGAAATGTGAAGACGGCACCGTTTTGTTCGAGCTTTAAGTCATAAACAGAAACATAGGGAGCAAACTTTTATGGGACTCGAGCTGCATCATTTTTTTTTTTCTGAAATATGATACTTCCTCTTTGATTTTGTTTTTAAGTCATATCTTTTGTTTTCTTGAAATTTTTCCCTTTTTACAGCCATATTTTATTCCATGTAGTGTGAAGTACACAGGGACAATAATATAAAAAAAATCAACAAAACATTGTAAATATCACTTAAAAATAGGTCTACTTAAATTGTACTGTACTTTCTAAACCCATATAAAAATGTATCTACAATTTTGTAGATATGTGAACTTTTGATTTAATAAAATAAGGTTATAAAACTAAGCGTGTGCGTTTCATTTGAGTGGTTTTATTGGCTGGATGTCACAGGAAAGTATCAGTTTACCCACTGACTGCTTTCATGACAAATGGCTCTCCTATTATTGGCCCACTGGAATATTCTGGCGTGTTTATTGTTTATTGTCCAGTGTAACTGAACCCCTTTTGATACAAGACACAAATCCACTGTTGATAATCATAGCTAATGAGCCTTGTCTTGAGGGATTGGCCGATGCCTCCACCTGATAACAGATCTGCAGTCACAGCATGACTGTTGGTGTTTCTGTAAGAGAAAAACTGGACGTGGACTCCTTAAAGAATGCCAGAAGAATGATTTTGGTCATTTTATTTATTTTAAATAAAAAAATGCTGGAATTTTTGGTAAAGATGACAGGATTTCATTCTGAAGTATTTCCAGTCCATCCTTTGGGGCTATTCCAGGTAGCAAATGTAGAGGATTGCTTCATTTGCTTATATCCTTATATGAAAAGTGCTGTGAACAGAAAATACTTCTCATTATGAAAGTCGGCAAAAGGACGATATTCTATATTAGAGTCAATTATAACCAAATCTAGTCCTTGTTGACGGGTTTACATGTTATTGTGAATGTTTACTGCTGGTTCACCTGAGGAAGTCCGGAGCTCTAACGATCATGTGCTGAAAATCTTCGAGTGACAGACGTCCGTCGTTGTCCAGGTCGGCCTCATCGATCACCTTCTCGCACACCATCCTCACCTCGTCTTCTGTCAGCTCGTTACGAGTCAGCTTGTTCAGCGTCTTCTCCAGGTCTGACTTGCAGATGAAGTCATCGTTGTTGAAATCTTACAGAAAAATAATAAAAGAATATCAACAGGTCAAATAATGCATCAGTGAATTATTCAGTTTAAGCCTTTTTGTGTCTTTGTTGACTGTGAATTGAACATATTTTAGTTTTAGACTAATCTGGTTGGACAAAAGACAGTTTTTTTTAAATATTGCTTTTGGACAATTGTGACTCAGTAAAGCTGACAACTTAAATTTTTTCATCTTATATTTTGTTAATGTGGCTGAAATATTTAGTGTATGATTAACTTAATGAAGAAAAGCTGTGTTTTCTTATAATCAATCCTTTTCATTATAGTGTAACTATGTTACCCTCTAAGCTTTTATCTTCTTTGTTAGTCTAAATAAGGAATGAAAAGTTCTCTTCACTCATCTTATGTGTGTAGTTTCACAAGTTGTCAACTGTTTTTTTAAACCGAGGCTTTAAGGAGCTGGTATATGATCCTAAACTTTCCATTCACCATCTGCTAGCGATCCATAACCCTTCAGCATGATTATACATTACTGTTGATGATTTCATCATACATTTTTTGCACGATAATCAGTTCAGTTTTACTGACAAACCGCTTCTTTAAATACTGCAAGTTTCAAGATATGTTTAACTCCAGTCTGCTGTCTGGGATGTTGGAAACCAAACATCTTCTTTCACAACTCAAATCAGTTGCAGAAAATCCAGCAGTATATCTGCATGGCTCTAACATTAAATTTGCCCGTATTCTAACTAATAATAAGCTTAAGTCAATGCTGTTTTCTGCAGATTAACGTATAGCGATTTTGTTTCCATGATTGCCTTTTGCAAACAGATGTAAACGGTGCATGGTTGTTTGTGAAGAGCAGACTTAACATGAAACATTTCCTTATTTGGTGTAAAATGTTAACATTTAAATGTATTTTTTCAGCTTGCAGTGGCAGTAGGAAGGGTTATTCGCATACTTTGTTATGTACCGAGTGTAGTGAAGTATGCACAGTATGATTTGTGAAACTGCAAAAACTTAAAAATTGGTTGGAATTAACATTGGTTTTAAAGAAAAAAACAAAAGCAATGACAAGCATCCTTGGTTTATGAAGATATTTTACCATAAATTTTGAAAGCATAGTAGGCCTTGAGGTCCCGTGGAGCCATCTCACTGAGGACAGAAAACATGTCCAAGAAGTCGTCCAGTGTCATATTTCCCTCTCCGTCCTCAGAGAAAACCTCAGCGATCCTCTGTCGAAATGGGTTGTCCTAAACAAACAGGACACCACAGCAGTCTAATAAAGAATCAGAGCGTGAACACACAAATGTTCAGCACAACTAACTTCTGCTTGTTTGATGTGATGGCTTGCAGTTTAGTCCTGTTCTATCAAAACTGTGCTGTTTGTGATTTTACTTAAGTTTTGTTTTTCTGTTTGAAATCCAATAAAATCATAAAATTATCTTTAGTAATCACAACAGCTTGGAATAAGCGGCAACCTCGGGCGTGACCCTGATCGTGACTGACTCACTCTCCCTTTCTTGGGGCATGTCAGTGACCAGCTTGTTAACACACCTGTTTACCTTGCTGTCACTGAGTAAAGAGGCATATAATTGACCCATTTCCAAAAAGTGTGTCCTCTGGGACCCACCAACATCCTTCAAGTTTAAAGGAGTCGGGTAACATATAACCGCTCAAAGAATTCTGTCGATTAATTGGTCATTAATTATGGATTGGGAACACAGGGAGAGAGCGCGGGTCTGCAGGGCGTGTAGCGCAGTGGGACTACCTTCAGCTCTGGCATGCTGCCAATCAGCTCATATGGTAACTTCACATCTGGGTGGTTGGTGTAGTCAAGAGGAACGAGCTGCGGTGCCAAATCCCGATAGCGGTAGAAGAGTCTAGGAAAGGTTTAAAAAATTTACTATCAATATTGAATTACAAGATATGTCCTATAATATGTAGAGTTGGACTTTGAAGGGACAAGTTAGAAAGGAAAAGTGAAGTTAAGAACTTGCTTTTCAGCTACGGACACTATTTTGAAAATGGAAAACATTCAAAACTTACACACTTTCCAGCACAGTAAAAATAGCCTGTGATCTCAGTGGCAGTCTGCCCCACATCAAGACAGGTGTACTGATAGTCCAGTTTAGAGTTACAGTATGGTATTGTGCAGAATAGAACAAAATTCAGCTCTGTCAAGCATGCTACATAAGCAATGACTCAGGAGATTAATGAGATCTAACACAACTTATCCTGAGTACATGTTTAGTTATCTAGGTTTGATCTTTTCTGCACTGGAGGGATGTCATAAAGCAGGAAGTATAAACAAAATAACTGAAGTAATGTAGGCTCACCTCAGAATTTCCTTTCTTGTGAAATATGTACAGTCCTGTAAATACAATTTAAATTCAATGTAAGCTGTTTACATACGGTGATGTGTATAATATTTACTCAGTAATAGCAATACATCAATAAAAAACACTTATTTTACACAATTTTATGCATTTTGTAATTATAACAGTAGAGTTGGTAAAGTACAGAAGTAAATTTTTGGAAGCAAATTATCAATTGCTTACAGCACAGGCAAAGTGATCTACTATTATTATTATTATTGTTATGTATCAGCATGTTATGGTGATGTTGTGGTTGATCAAAGCAGTGAAGTTCAATACTTTTTTAATGGCAATTATTTTTGTGTAAATATTAATTTAAAGCACACAAAGTTTCTCCATTAAAGGAGCACCAAAAATCAAATGAAATACTTTATTTATAAATACTTTACTTACCATTTACCATTTATTTACCATATGACATCTCTAACTTTGCACCTCAAATTACTTCTTAGAGTTTTTTTCCATCAATAATGATGCAAGTCAAAAGCAAATCCAGTCATCACACAATATCAGGAAAACACTGACTCTGAATGTCAGGAAGTGCTGCACCACATGGGGTAGGATCCTTTTCTTTTTTGCTAATAGTATGAAGAGGTCTGATTAATCTTGTTCGTAGATGTTAAGCTAATACTGATAACGGTATCTCCATTCATTCTCAGTGAGCCTTATCAATTAATTCATAAAGAAACAGGAGTGATACCAACCTGATAGGCATCTAGCTGCTGTGCCGTAAAGATGGTTTGTTTATTTCCCATGTCTGAGCGCAGAAACACAGAGTCTCAGGTCCATCGCTGCTCCAGCATCAAGTCCTTTTTTAAAGTGGGTATGCTAGTTATGAAATACTCTGACAAAGGGAAGCCAGAGCCAAAGAGGAGATCAGGTGTCTGGCTGCACCAGGGCCCTTTGGTCCCCACTATAATGGAGGCATTTCATCGTTTTCTCCATTGTGAATAGAAACCCCTTTGAGAGTGAATAAGGGCTGTCGTCCAGCATCATGCCAAGTGGTATCAACCCCCTTTGGTGGCACTCTATGGCCAACGCCTTGTTCACCGCTCAGGTTACACTCTTTAGAGACAGGGTTTTGTAGTGGGCAAATAGAGTTTTTGATGGGAGACAAGTTTTGTTTCAGTTGAGAACTTAATTGCTGTATCTATCTATCTATATATATATATGTATGTATATCTATATATATCTATATATATATATATATAGATAGATAGATAGATAGATAGATAGATAGATAGATAGATAGATAGATAGATAGATAGATAGATAGATAGATAGATAGATAGATAGATAGATAGATAGATAGATAGATAGATAGATAGATAGATAGATAAGAAAGTTGTGAAGTGTTTTAGGTTTTAAGTGTTACAGAGCTCACTTAAAACTGAACTTGTGTTGACTTGTGTGCACACAAAATGAGTGCAGAAACACCTTGAGGCACAGACATAAAACTTCCCTTTGATCCTGCAATTATGATTTATAATAGCAGGTGTACAGTATCAACTTTACCTCACTCTATTCCAGGTAGGATGAGTAATAAGGATGAAACTTACCAGAACAACCAGTGATTGCAGTCATAAAAATAAAGGCTCAATAAAGGTTAAACCTTTTGGGTCATATATTTTATTTTGAAAAATCCACATCTGTCTGCAACAACCCGAGATTCTTTGGTCCCGTTAAAGACCCCAAAGAACAATTTCAATGATGCTTCTATTATAGAAAATATTGTGTTTTTTGTCTTCCATACCACATGATTCACCACATCATAATTCATGTCAGACACCAATGCTTATGATGCACGGCATAAACACCTATGAGCTGTTAAAAGACATTAAATGAACAAAGACATCAGTCTAATTCTTGGAAAGCTTCCTAACACTTTGACTTTAGCTTGTGATGCGTTTTATACGAGGTCACAGAGAGCTGTGCCATCTTACAGCTGAACACATACCTTACTGTACTGATGGGGCATCTTTAAAGGACTCTCTATTTATAGTCCAGCATATTCTGTCTTTTTTCTAATGCTCCTATTTCATGAGCATCTTTTTCTCCAGCAGCAGAAGGCTCTGGTAGTTTTGTCTATCTGTCCAAAGGCATGCACGTTAGTTTAACTGGTGATTCTAAATTAGCAGTAGGTGTGGATGCAAAATAGATAAAGCAGAATAACAATGTGGTGTGAAAAAACTCACTGTGGCTTTTAGTGGAAACTGTTTTGAGTGGTCAGTAAGGCTTAAAAAAAGCACCTTTCTGTTTGCCTTTGTTCCTTGCTCTAAGGATTTATATTCCTGGATTGATTCTTGGTATACTCTATGGAGAGAGAGTTAACAAGATAAATCTGAGGGCTCAAAGCAATGAGAGGAACATCTAAACTAGTGAAGAATAACTGGGTGGCAAGAGGAATTTATTTAAATCAACAGTTAATTTACTGACAGTAACAACAAAAGTCAAGGACACTGCAACTCATGAGAATTATTGTTTGCAGAGGAAAATGGTTTAACTGTAAATGTGTGAATACTTTTTAAAATCATCATATAACAACATATAACATTTTGCTGTTACATCACATTTGATAAGCTATTAATTTATTTGTTTTGTCATATTATATTACCACTGTATTTACCTAAGACATTGTGTTCTATGTTTGCTGTTTAACTAAGATTTACTTTCACCCTTAAAAACTTAATCTTAACCATAACCAGTATAGTTATTATAACCATTGTAAATATATAATTGATTCCAAAACAAAACAAACAACAGGGACTATGATAGACATTATAACCTTCCCAATAAGGGCTTTTATTACAAGACTGTGGAGAAGTATAGCTAAATGTATGTTTTTCTTTTAGATTCAAATACATACTCTTATTTCAGGAATGTCTTTTGTTGGTTTGTAGGAGGATGGCCTTTTGTGCTCACTGGACCCAATTCTTACCTAATCGGGGAAACCCCTTTGGACATCAGTGCCCTCTAGTGGTGAAAAGGAAGATGTCCAGTAGGCTAGTGGAGTCCTCTTGTTTGTAAAGTTAGTATTCAAACAGCCTGAATATACTCAGTGCAGATGAATGACATAAGATAAGATGCCTTCACTGTCATTACATACAGTGATACATTAATATTGCAAGTGGTGATATAGTGCCATAAAAAATGCATTACATGCATCCATGTATACACAATAATGCGATCGTAACATGAACTATTTAGAGATACTGAATTCTGATGAGCCTGATCTAGCACAATGTTAGGGATTACTTTTCTCAAAAAGAGGAGCCAGAGAAACACTTCTGAAAGGCAAAAGACGAGCTTTAATACAGATTTTTGAAAACTTACAAAAGTCCACAGAGCTGGAAAACATGGGGTGGAAATAAAGGAAGCTTAAAGTAACTGGAGACACACAAAAAAGACTCATCACAAAAAAAACAGGAAGTATTAGAAACACAAAATAAATATAGACATGAGCAAGGGAAGGCAAGGCAGGAGAGAGAGGTGAATGCTAAGAAACAAGAAATTGCATCCATTGTAATCATATCAGGTCAACAAGTTAAGTTTATACTTTACAAAAAGGTTACAAGCCCTTTTTTTCATATTTCATTTGTTAGATTTTTTGTCTTTTGGTGGTTGGTTTGAATTGTGAAGCTTTGTTAAGCCTCACAACTGATGCAACAGACTGATGCAAGGGCCAATAAACAAGACTTTCATTTACAATATTTATTCAAATATATCCCAACACAAAACATAAAAAATACAGATTTACAAATTTATTTAACATTACTTTGATTATTTAATATCATTTCAATTACTTTCATATATTATAATTTATCATTATTTACATATACTACAGTGTCACATGTAGGACTGGGCACATGATAGTTGCAGTCAAAGTTTCCAGGGTCAGCTGACCAAGCTCTATTTACAATGTTTACAGTTTTTAATCTTCGCAGCCCGATACCAGTGACTAGTTAATGTTAGTGGCACCCACAGCTTCCAGCCACCATGTCATTATACTGTTTTAAAACCACGTTCTCATCATCATCAAAGAAGAGCAAGTTGATGGAAAAGAGCTTGTCGGGCACACAGCACGGCGTCTCAATGCCTTTCACCAGCTTCAAGGCATTGATGATGGACTGGACAGTGGCGTGGTTGGTTGGTTTCATGGTCTGACCCAGAGGAAAAGGGCAGGAACCTTTGCAATAGTAAGCGTTGTAACCCTTTGGTGATACGATCCAGCCCGACCAGCCGATCTCCTCGAAGTCTACGTTGAGGGGAAACCGCTGGCAGTGCGTGGCTGCACCATCTGCATCGTAGCCCAGAGATCGAGCACTACGGGAAAGTGGACCGGACATGGGAGTCTGGGGCAGGTTGGAAGTTTCTGCTGTATCATCTGAATCTGGAGAAAGAAATCCACTGTTTTAAAAATGCAATGTTTGAACTGTTATGAAGTACATTCCATAAACAGAAGAGGAAGCAGTGATGGACAAGTAGATCTAGAAGTTTGAATGTAGAGTGCAAAGAAATATAACATCTAAAGCCCTTAAGTGGGACACACAAAACACTGAAAGCTTCATTTTTCATCAAGCTGTTGAATTGTAAGCATACTCCCAGTTAGTCACAGACCAGTCGTACGTGAGTGTTTCCTTCATAAGCATGCAAAATACTGATTGCACATGTGGATGGAAATATTGTCAGCACTGACCTCAGTGAACATTTAGTTCACTCTTCCATTAAAACTAAAACTAAGGCTGCTGTGCTTATGAATATAGAGACTGGAGGCTGGTTTCCCTTTAACCACTGTAAATCTTATCCACACGGCTCCTATCTTCACTTTTAATTAATATCACTGGGAGTAACTGACATTAAAGTAGAAATCTCACCTTTGCTCGCAAGAGGATTAGAGTAGCGGCCATCATCAGTAAAGAGAACCAGCATGGGCTGTTTGCTGTGATGGTGGTGGCGCCCTGAGGCAAAGCGGATCAGTTTTTTATCCATTTGGCTCCCTCCCAGTGTCCGAACCACCACTTGAAGTCCCAGGTTGGTGCCCTCATCAACCATCCAGGAGCGCACCTTCAGAAGGAAAGGTCATCGGTTTATTTCAGCACTCTCCACTGTCCAGTGTAGCTCAAAACAGATATTTGTGGGCTTTAAAGAGGCGGTGATACTTACTGCGTGTGTGATTGTGAAGACTTCCCAACCAGAGGAGTGCACTGGGATGAGTCGAGAGGAAAGCAGCTTCTTCTGCGTAAAATTGGTTTTGCTGGAGTCAAGCAGCTGATAAACACTGACCTGAAAGAGCCAAATTAATGTAGATAGAATTAGAAACAGCCATTCAGCCACTCAGGTTTAAATACCGGTCTACAGCTGGTCTACATACCTGGCTGAAGTGATGTCTGTTTAACGTCAAGGGTGCCTGAGGTCTCAGCTTATAAAGATGGAGCTCTGCAGCGAGAATCTTCTCTGTTCTTGCAACCATTGACAAATTGAAGCTGAACTCCACCTGATCACTGTACACTGCAATAGAAATGAGAGGGTTAGGGCTCAAATCAGAGTGTCTTCCATAGCAGCCATCCTGGCACGCATGCGGGGACACATCAGATCTTACATTTATCAAAGAAGCTGCGCACGGTATTCCCTTCCAGAAGATGCGGATCCTTGGTCACGCCGTCCACGTCGGCTACCGCGTTGTACAAATCAAGCATGTACTGAGGGGGCTGTTTGTGTCCATGAAACGCAGGGGGGTCATCCATCCCGAAAACCTCCAAAAGTCTCTTTATAGCAGCTGAGCGGACTTCCTCGGACTCTGTCGCGGGGGTAAACGAGTTCTTCGGGTAGTGAAGCGACACGGCAGCCGCCGTGCACAGCAGTGCGGCGAAGCTCATGACAAACTTCAGCATATTTGTCGCGTGAGTAAATTCCCGGTGAGCCAAAGTCTTCGATCTGCGAGCTGCGTGGAGTGACAGTGGGATCCGTGAAGGCCGACTTTTATATCAAATGCCCCCGTTTCCTCTCCAGTGTCGCCAGGCCCTCAGTAAACAGCAGTAAAGATGCTATTTGGTCGCAAATGTAAATCAGCAATGAGCGAATGTAAACGCAGACTAATGGGGGCGTTAAAAGGTGTGACCTTTCCATTCAGCCTGCGTCTGGCAATAAAGGCTCGAATAAACTACCCTCAGCCTACGAAAAGTTTAAATTCTCACTGAGAATACAGTATATTGTTGACTATGTTGTATAATGCCGTTCAGTGATATTAAGCATATTTAATAACTAGCAGCCTGGATGATTTTATAAGAGGCAAAAATCTAAACTTGAAGGTGGAATAAGCTCGGAGGTGATGTCTTGAGGACATGCACTCACAGTGGGAGGTTAACTGCGCCTAAATGAATCAATTAATCTGGAATAGCGGGCGCAGTGTCTTAGGTGAAAAAACCATTAGGTTGACAAAAAGTCAAGTGTCGCTGGGAACACTGTGAGATTTACATAAGCGCTGGTTCAGCTGGATGATCGCCACATTTGCAGTTTAGGTTTTGGAAAACGCGCCACAGTATTCTTCTGGGCCAATCAGACCAATCAGAAATCATTTTTTATTGCACAAATGAGTTATTGTCTGCAACATTATTATGAGTGTTATTTGTTCTTGAGCTCTCACTCCTCTCTGCGAGGCAAGTGGAACTGATTCTGCAGGTTTCTTCTGCATTAAGTCGAATAAAAAAATCAGTTCAGTTCAATTTTCTTATTTTATATTCAAGAGTAATAATTTCTCAGTAATGTCATCTTCTTTCACATAGAAATACTATTTACATATTTCAACTGTAGATGGATTTAGGTCTAAATTATGCGTTAAACATATTATTTCAGTGTTTCAAGGAAACCATTTGCTGCCTTTGATCTTTATGCACGATTAGCCAGGCGCAAAAGGCAAACTGAGGCCAAAAAGAGAAATTTGTTTCCCTCGCTGTAATAAACACGTAAAAGATCAAAGTTTTTTCTGCATGACACTTTGCAGGCAGGTCATAAAACGTTTCTTTAGATGACAAAGTTGAGTGTTCACATGATGGTATTAAAACAAAGCGCTACTAGCACGTGTTTTTTCAAAGGGGGCATTTGCAAAGTTGTTTTTCTTTTTTTTTTTGCGCCTCTTTTCGAGGCTTCTCCAAAGCTTCTTATTGGAAAAGAAGAAGAAAAAAAAGGTTGTGTGTTTTATGATGCATCTGGAGAGGAACACAGACCCAAATATCTTTATATTACATCATGACATTATTAGAATTAGAATTTGTTCTTCACGATATTTCAGATTTAAGTGACTCACAGATCATCTTAAAGACTATAGCGCATTTTTTCTTAGCTTACATACTTTTTTTTAAATACAAATTCTACTAAATATACATGAATTAAAAAGAGGATCACACACTCATTTTTTCAAATTAGATCGTGGATCTTAGATTTAAATCTTTAACTTTTTCCCATCGTGTTTCTTTTGCATTCTCAGTATTTGTAGGCTACAATGGTTTAAGCACAAGTCCTCGTTTATTGTTGTATTAAATTTATTTACAAATTTAGCATCTTACATATATTACATATGATACAATAATAAAAAAATTCACTTTAATATTCACTATTTCGTGGGGTCATCAACAGCTACAGTAAATATGGGGCCCAACTGTGACAACCTCTTGAAGTCTTTCAAGTTTGTTTGTTTGTTTTTTCCAGCAGAGGGCGCTGTGATTAGTTTCGACAATGGCAGGACGTGATGGACAGGATTGTACGAATCTGCCCATACTGGTTTACAAAGCTGTGGCTCTCATATCCCTGAGGAACACAGGAACTGGACTGTCTCTCGGACCACAAGTGGCAGATTTCTGGATCAGATGGACTCCTGCAACAAAAACATAGAAAAAGGCAAAAAGAATAAAATCACTAATCACTTTATTGCTATAAGCAGGCAGCATTTCATTTATCTCTCAAAACATGTTTTTTTTTTAATAGGAAAATGTACAGAAATAGAACTAAATATAATTTTTGTATCTAGTTTACCATTATTGCCAGTATGACAAAATGTACAAGTATTTGGTCTCACACATGTTGTACCATTCTGTACAGTACAGTAAGAAAGTTACAGTAGGATAATTGTGGATCTTGTGATGTCTATATATGCACAACGTCTTTCCCCGTCATGGAAGAAGAAAGAAGAAAAATATTTGACAAATCTGCCCAAAACACTTTTCTAACTAAAAAATATATTGTTATTTATTAGGCAAATAACAAACTGAAATCCAGTTTTTACACTAACATTTGAGCTGGCACACTTGAGTTTGTTAAGAAGAAATTGGTCAAGTAAAATATTTAACACTGAAGCTGAATTTTTCTGCTCAGAAAGGCAAGTTAATAACTGTAAGTTGGCACCTTAATCAAAAAATAATAATGTGCTAAATTTTCCTCCCTTTTTTGTAAAACAGTAAACTAGAAAATTAATTGTTAAGATAAATTATTACATTTTATCAATAAAATATGATTTTTGATTAAAGAGCCTGCACATATTGGTGGATTAACTATCAGAGAAAACCTGAAAAATGCTGAAAGATTCTTATTAACTTAGCTGTAAACCTTGCATTGGGTGGTGGTTGAATAAATCTGTTAAATGCTGCACCTCTTTATGGTAATAAATTCTATCTATCGTTTGCCTTACAAAGTGTAGGGTAAATTTAGATGGTGGATTTTATATTATTTTGATATGGTTAAGATAAAGCATTAACACTGGTTCTCTGCAAACATCTCAAAATAAAGTAGAAGGTGTAAAAAGAACATTTGGTGTAGGAATTAACCCCAAAGTCAACATGCTGAGAGCAGAAGGCGTCAGAGCTCACAAGTAATTGTTATGAGGTGTGCATGAGGCAGGGTGGAGCAGCTGTGTTCACACATACCTGAGAAGGCATCGGTTTCCTGTAGTGCAGCTTCCCAAACATCTGCCCACATCTATTTCCTGAAGAAAATTAGCAACAGAGAGAAAGAGGAATCAGCTCACAGCTGCTCGCAAATATTTACCCAGTTGAGTTGGGGTCCAGCTGCTGCTTAGCATGTTTAGCACTGCTTTGATTCACCACCTGCAGAGGCCATTTGTGTTGGTGCTCCACTCGCACCTTTGGTTCTTGGACATGGCAGACTACCCAAACCGAGTCTTTAACTTAAATCCTTACCGTCTATTAGATAAACGTGATGTTAAAATCAGAGATACTGACTTACTTTGCAGTTGTACGGCTGGTAGAAAGCTTTTTTTTGTGAATTTGGTGTTTAATCCTTATTTGCTTCAGCATGGCATGCAAATCTGTGCAATGGTGCTTTCAAATATTTTTTTTCTGATATCAGTCGGCCTGGGAATTAAATAAGTCGTTGTAAAGTGAAACGTTTTTGTAAGTGCAAAGAAACAGTAAAGTGTTGTGGGAGTATTGACCTGGTTTGACTCATTCGCCTTCTTTATGCAGTTTAGAAGAAGTTAAAATTATGCCAGAGATTCCTGCTCTCCTACAACAATCAAAGCCTCAAGTCTGTGCTTGTGCATGAATACGCATGCAGGCCATGCTGATTTACTTCACACCCAGGATGCACGGAGCCAGCCAGTGTGTTGTTTTGATTAAGTGCTGTCTTCCACTTATCTGCGGTGAACAAAGATACTTAATTATTGTCTGGCACCTGGCTAGAGCCCCATTTCCTCTTGACCTCACTACAAAAGAGTGTGAAACTGCCACCAAGCGTGAATCCTTCTTGCAGTGTGAACTGTGGCATGGGGGCTAATGAAAGAAGGAATTATGTTTATTGCAAAGGGCTGGGTTTGAAATTAAAATGGAAGGGTAGGGATTTTGTGGAAAATTAAAGTTGTAGTAATAGCTTGTAGGTGACACTTACTTTGAGCTTCTCTTCCTTGATTCCCTCTGCATGGTGGACTGTTTCATAATAATACTCCACGTATCGAACCCTGTAACAGCTTTCCTTCAGCTCACAGGCTGCCACAGTCTGTATGAGATCCACTTCGTTAGGGGTTTCCACCAAGGCTGATTCAAACTTTGTGGGGACACAGGAGAATCCATCTGTGAATGATTGATAATAAAAGTAACAGGATTATGATCTGTGATGGGAAGCAGAAATATTAAAAAGACGGGATGATGTCGTCTGGTCCCTGAAACAGAATTCTAATAATTTTTTAAAAATAATTTCATAAAGGGAAAACATCTCTTCATCAACCGTGTGTGGCGGTTTTTTTTAGACCTCTCTAACTCAAAATTACACAGGCAATGTCAATTAAACTGTACCTATCAGTATACCCATGAATATTATATATGTGTTGAATCTATGTGTGTTAATGTATTTCAGAATTATTACTGATTCACTTCCTGACTCTTAATATGCACTAAACAGAAAAATACTCTTGCCTTATAAAGTGGGACAAAAGGTAAACTGACTGTTTCCAAATCACTCATTTGGAATTTTACTGGCGGCTTCATGCTCGCTTAAACACGTCTTCCTCGTGTTTTTTGTCTGTTGTTGTTTTAGGCATGTAAACCCACACACACACACACACACACACACACACACATTCACACACCTGGGGATCCTTTCGACTGGGAACATCCTCCCACGTCAATGACTGTCTCATACGGTGTTTCAGAGAAGTATGTCCTCAGTCCGGGAACTCGGATGCACTGGGCCAGCTTGATCTCACAGTGACAGTCTTCGATGACCTCCACTTCTCGAGGTCCCTCGAACAGAAGAAGCCGATCCACGCGCATCCCAGTCGGCTCACACACCTGAGTCACGCCGCACGAAGGCAGGTGGTTCAGCGGACCTGCGCTCTGTGAAGCAGTGGGTCCACGTGTCCTCGTCTTTATTAAGCCAAGGGGAAATTATTGTTTAAATCAGACAGGCAGAAACATGTTTCCGTGTGCTCACCTGCGCGTTTATTGTAGATTCAGATTTATGAGATAATAAGGGAGCACTTCATAACAATGTGACACTATTAGACATGTTTAAGGCCTTAGTAAAGCATTAGCAAGCGCTTAATTCATCATTTATATAGCATTACTCCTCCTTAGTATGCCATTTATAAATATAGATATGTTATTATGACTGTGATAATGATTGCGATTCTAACTAGCAGTGAAGTAGTAACAGTGATAGCTGTAAATGGTGTAACAGTAACAGATGTTATACTAAGTAGGAGTAATGATATATAAATGATGAATTAAGCGCTTGCTAATACCTTGCTAATGCTAGTGTCACATTATAAATGATAGAAATGATAAGTTTGTGCAAAGTAACCCCACAGATGTTAGATTTACAAAGCAGCACTTTTTCTATATTGTTATTGCAGCTATTCTTATGATAATGCAAGCTTTCACTTACTTTTTTGCTCTTGAGGAAGTCCAGCATTGAAGAATATTTTGAGTATTGCTGCTTTCCTGCTTCATAGGATGGTGTTGTTGGGGCCCCACAATGTGATCTGCACATTCCTACATCTACACTGATGTGACTTCCTAAAATGTCTGAAGAAAGAAAAACGAGGCCGATTTAAAGACAGACAGCACACAATGTTCGTCCTTTTAACAGCATTAGTCTAAACTCATCATTTAGCTTCAAGGCCTGCTTTAACCTGTTTTAACACATCAGAGGAAACCTTGCTTTAAGTTTCTATAAAGGGTACAGTGGAAAGATGTGGGATTTTTAAACATGTGGAGGAATGTGTTTCCTTGCCTTGTCCAATGTACACAAAGTGGCTCTGCCTCTTGCAGCACACTCTTTGTGTAAACAGGTTCCTGTGGTCAACGTGTTTGCTCAGCACTCCCATCACTGGAAAATACAAGAAGCAGCACACAACATTTCCCCTGGTGATTCAACATGGAACTGCATTTCAGTTACAGATGAGCTGTACAGGATTCAGTTTTCTTCCAAGTCTTTTATTCATGAAAAAGATCATTCTGTGGAGGACATTTTAATAAAAAATATTACTTTTAATCTTTAAACCCATCCTTGATCTCAGCATCACACCTTCAGCTACTTAAATTTAAAAGGCGATCATTCGTGTGTCTGAGCGAATTTGTGTCAGTTGAGTCAGTGATTACCTTCTGCGCTACACATCACAGCTGCAGTGGAAAAGAAAATGCAAACAACACTTACAGGTCAAGTGGAGGACGCACAGAAAGAGTAGGAAAGGTTGCTGTATATCCATGGCTTTAGTCCAAATCTACTCCTCAGTTGCCAGATCCTGAGTGTCCCTCTGCCCTCCTCAGATATTTATAAGGGATTGAGCTTTAGCCCCAAATGTCACCTAAAATCCTCAAAGAGGGGCGGTGTCAAAAAAAGTGAGAGCTAATCAAATTTCCATGCTTCTCCAGGCAGAAGCCAACTTCAAAGGAAATCTCTACAGCTTTTCTGTTCCTGCTGTAAGGACACGCTGGCTCGAGTGTGTCGACCGGGCCTCGGCTCACGCTAATGAAGTGCTTAAGTATCCCTGAGTCATTAAAGTGTCACTCATTCAAAGGCATTAATCATCTTTTATCTCAGGGGGAAGGTGTTTAGCGCCTCTGACTTAAAACAAAATCTGTCCCAAACACATAAACAGAATCAGCATGGGGGCTTGAGCCTCACCTTTAGAAAACTCCAGCACCTTTGTGTTTATTCAACATGACACCAAATGGCCAAACCCCTCAGAAGTGCCCTCTGCTTTTAATCTTCACTGAAAGTGGAGGGATTAAGTACTACAAGATAAACTTGTAGAGATACATGTCAATATTACTTCTGATAAAAGTGGATCTGGATGCTTTGTCAGGTCAATAACACCTCGATTCTCTCTCCTCTTCAGATATCTTGGCTTTAGCATTCAGCTGTTTGGTAATCTTGGCATTTTGCTCATTTTTAATTAGTATCTCGACGAGGTGTTAATCCTTCTTTGATGTGTTGATGTGATCCCCTCATTTTCACCAGGATCAGTGGATCAACGTCAAGACTGCCATCAGCACTCAGACATCTTTATTCAGGTGACAGCCCTACAGCAGTTTCAGCTGTTGATTCCTTTCTTTAATTTACTACACATCTCTTTGAAATTCTCTTATAATCTTGGTAATGTTACATTCATAGTAGTTACTTGATTTGATTATGTAGATCACAGGGTGTGTTGCTTTGCTTTTGGTTTTCAAAGTAAGTTTCTGGCTTGTATTAATGCAATCTGGCCACATAGGTTATCAAGTTTGGGTCGCACATTAAAGAAAATTATGGAACATTGTTTATAAAAGTCACATCCTGATCAGCCACAACAAACCAGATGAGTTAAGCACATGCAGGGCTGAAGGATGTGGAGGATGCACCAGGGGTAGCCAGGTGGATGCTATCTATCAAAATAATATTCATATTATTGCCAGGACCAAAGATTTTCTAGCAGATCTTTGTTTTCCAACAAGATAGTCAGGGTTGTTCACTTTACCTGTCTGTGGTTTTAATGTTATGGCCGATCGGTGCAAAATATAGTGCAGCTTTTTGGCATGCTGTCTGATCACAAAGTCCAGTATTAGGATCCCACCCTTTCCTCCACAGATGGAGGTTACTTGAGCTTGTTTTTTATGTTTAAACTTGGAAACAGCCAAAATAAAATCAGTTCACAGGTGACTATGTGACAGTAGAAAAACCTCCAGATGTTATTGGTGAGACTGACTTTCAGTTTGCTTCCATTTAAGAGTCTTTCAAAGCATTGTGTGTGCCTCTTTTACTCACATTGTGAAGTTCTTGTGAATATAAAATACACAGGTCATTGGAATACTTGTTTTTAAATAGATTGTTTTATAATATTTGAAGAGGAAGCATAAATCATTTTTTTTTTTTTTTTCTTATAGTTTTTAAACTGCATTAGGTTCAAGTCTTGATATTGGCCCATTTGGATTACCATTAAAAAACCTTTCAATCACACAACTGTATTCAATTCATCTAATGTAATTTTAACCATACGCTAACAGATCACAAATTTCTTGTAACTTCATCCTGATATTGTATCAGGAAATAGTCCCTTTGTAGTTAATTCACATTCCCAGACAGATCTCTTCTTTATTAGAAGACTACAATACACGTGCTTGGATGATCACTGAGATTGTGATTGGATTATAGAGACTCACTTGTGACATGAACAAGCAGCTTATGCACAGTGACTGCCAGATGGTCCCTGTGTCCAGTCTGGGTAGCAGAGGTTGACGGGACTGACTGATAACACATATCAGTGTGTGGGCTGTCTGGCCAAGTGTCTGTCTGGTGTCATGGTCAATGTCTGGGTCACTGCTTTCCTCTGTAGCCCAGTCACAAGGCAAAGAAGGCACGCATACTCTATTCTCACTGCTTTTAGCTGACTGTTTTTATTTGCAATTCTATTGGAAAACAATGAGTATTTTGAGTTATCAGAGCCGATGTTCGCAATTTGACAAGTATGATAATTATTTTGATAAAATGTTTAAATGGTAATGTCAAAATGTGATCTGTGCTTGTCTTCAATAAAGGCTACAATCTGAGGAATGCATGTCCAGCTGAGCCAGCTGAAGATGCAGTAATCACCCTGCCCCAGCTGGCTGACCCCTAACAATGATATACAGAGGTTAGTTCATGTCTAGAGTTTAAAGAAGCCTCCAAATCCTGTCTATTGTCTGTCTGCGTGGGAGGAGTCCAACACTCTGGGATTACATGGCGTTATGTTGTATTTCCGGATTATACGCGAGGAGACACACTGCAGCGTAGGGCGAGAGCTGGTGCAGTAGCAGCATCTGGACAAGCGGTTCATCATCTAAGAAACTTCTTCTCTGAGCATTTTTCCTGATGCCTGCAGATGATTTTCATTTCCTGTCATACTGCTCGTGTTTGTTCAGACAATCTTTTTCCTCCGGTTGCTGTTTTGTGGAAATTTATTTTCTTGTTAATTTATCAACTTTTAATTTTCTAAAATATTCAACAAGACAGAAAACGAAGAAACTTGGAGGACTCTCTGGTGCCAGGCGAAAAGAATCATGTATTTAAACAACAAAAATAATGCCATAAACGTAGAAAGGAGTAAAAAGAACATAAAAGGGAAAACATGTGAGTACAAAGATGGGTTTTTTTGTTTAATTTGAACATTTTTAACTGCAGCATTGCATTTTATGTGTACATGTCAATTAGTATAATACAGAAATAATCATTCAAAGTAACTCTTGTTGCATCTCACAGTATGATAACAGCTGGATTCCCTTCTTCTTCTCAGGGGCTCACTTGAAGACAATTCCTCGCCAGGAAGATGGTTTTACCGTGATGTCTCCAAATTTGGGCAAAAAGGTGGGGACAAAAGCGAACGAGACGGGGGATGAGGCGGCGATGCAGCACACGGCATTTGGAAAGGCCTTGTATGATCTGACCCATTCAGAAAAGGTGATGAATGACCTGATATTTGGACGTCGAGTAGGGCTTTACGAGCTCAGAGGGGAGATCGGGTCTGGCAACTTCTCCCAGGTTAGATTGGGAATTCATGACCTGACCAAAGGTGAGATTTTTGATGCTTTGTCTTTTGTTACCTTCATTATCACAACTTAGGTCATCAGGTAGGAAATGACTATAGGTTGTAAATTTAAAATCATTCTTATTATATCAAATATTTACATCAGAAATAATCCAGTTTACATCAAGCTTTACTTCCTGTTGTTATCATAAATAATATTATGTTATTTAAAGCAGAAAACAGTATGTGATCCACATTCATTGAAGATAAAATATACAATTAAAGTGCAGGTATAATGTTGAATTGCTCAGAAAAAGCTCCGTCTGCCATGTATCTCATACATGAAGCAAACATGGGCAATAAACTGAGTTGTATTTGCTTATCAGCACTCAATACATAAATATGTGCCAGATTGATCCTTATTAACCTTTAAATTACACTGCATTTCCCATTTAATTAGACTGAAAAGAAAAGATGTACTACAAGAATATGATAAAGATGTAAAATCAAGCTTTGCAGGTGTTTTATAAGGGACGTCTTTCTTAAGTATCTCTGTTATTTATATATGCTGCAAAGTACACAGGGGCTTTTGTGCCAAATGACCTGATTCACCTGTTAGATGTAAGATTTCAGTTGAATGCACAGACATCACTTCAGTCAGTCTGGGTCACTGCAGATGTCAGAAGACAGCTAATCTCAACCAGCCACTAATCCATATTGTTTTGTGCTTAGCAGTCAGTGTACGTGGTGTAATATGGCAATGGTGCTAAAACTCATTTCTATAGGAGATTGTGCAGCGATAAAGAAGATTGAATACAGTAAAAAGGTAGAAAAGAAACTGGAAAAAGTTTTTTTCTGGTTTCCTCACTGTTTTTTCTTTTTTTTCCCCCCCCTTTTTCTCTCATCTTACAGAAAGAGTGGCTGTAAAAGTCCTGGATAAGGTGCGTTTGGACAAACACTCTCAGGGTCTTTTTGCCTCTGAAATCTCTTGCATGGAGAAGCTGGCCCACCCCAACATAGTACGCCTGTATGAGGTGGTGGAAACATTCAAGCGGCTCTACCTGGTGATGGAGTATGCCAGCGGAGGAGAGCTGTTCTCCCGCATCAGCACCAGGGGGCGCCTGTCAGACCTGGAGAGCAAGCTTGTCTTTTCACAGGTCCTGTCTGCAGTCAGATATATGGTAAGTTTAGAGAAACGTTCAGCTGATCATTGCTAAGGTTACGTTTTGCTGGAAAATAAAACAAGTGAGACTTAAAAACTTTCATGAGTTTGTATTAAAGTTCTCATATCTTAAAAAAAGTACTACTGTCAGTTATTAAGTTGTAAAATAACTTTAACAGTCTCTCTTTCCCTTTTTCCAGCATGATAATAATATCGTCCACAGGGACCTGAAGGCTGAGAATATCTTTTACACCAGCACATACTGCATTAAAGTGGGTGATTTTGGTTTTAGTACATCCTGCTGCCTCAGCGATGTCCTTCACACATCCTGTGGCTCTCCGCCTTATGCAGCCCCTGAGCTGTTCAAAGAGAAAGGCTACATTGGTCAGTACGTAGATATCTGGGCAATGGGTATTTTGCTTTACTTTATGGTGACTGCCACAATGCCATTTAAAGCCAGTAACACAGGCAGGCTTAAGTGCTGCATCCTGCAGGGCTCTTATACAATCCCCTCTTATGTACCGCAGTCATGCCAGGATATTATCAAGGGCCTCTTGAGGCAACTTCCACTGGATCGCCTGACTATGACACAGATCATGGAGAGTGACTGGATGAGAGGCATTGAATACCCCCAGGCCTATGCACCTTGTAGACCTACCCCCTTTCATCTGGCTGAACCCAACTACATCCTGACGTCAGATGATCTAAATTTAAAAGCAATGCTGGAGGATCTTGGCATCACCAAAGTTCATCTTCTCAACAACAACCTAAACTTGCAGAGCCCCATTACTGGTGCATATCGGATTTTGCTACATCGAATTCAGAAGAGGAGGTCTGTGGAAGCTGTGGGTTACATTCAGACATGCACCAGAGAGTCTCAGAACAGACTCAGATGGAGAGCAGGTTCAGATGGCCTGCTAAACAAGCGCTACTCTGTGGTCTGTGTCATCATGTAGTTTTTGTTTCTTAAAGAAATTAAAGAGTACAGCACCAGCTTTGGAACACTTGGCTTATTTTCCTGAAGAACAACCATGAGCTGAGAAGAGGGGTACAATTACTAGGAGCCTAGCTCAGCAATAAAAACCTGCAGACCAGTGAATATGGCCCCATAAATGTCTTTATTTTTTTATTTTACATTCTTTTTCATGATATCGTCTTTTGTGATTTTTTTTGTTACTGCTCTATCTATCTATCTATCTATCTATCTATCTATCTATCTATCTATCTATCTATCTATCTATCTATCTATCTATCTATCTATCTATCTATCTATCTATCTATCTATCTATCTATCTATCTATCTATCTATCTATCTATCTATCTATCTGTTGTCATATGGAGCTGCTTAAAGGGTGAAATGGTTTCATTCTTGAGTTGTTTTTGGATAGGAAGTTATTGTAAATGCCAGTGTACACACCAACACACTCTGTGACCATACTTGGCACTCTTTTTTAGCTTGAACAAAGTGAGCATTTAAGCCAACTGAGCCTGGCAGAAATGTTATGAGGGCTGACAGTGACCCAGGTTCATCTTTTGGTAAGGTAACAGGAATGTGGAAATATCAAAACCACATAAATACACGTTCATTTTTAAATGAGAAAAGTCTTGATTGGTTTTAACAATACGTGCATGTTTCTGTGTTTTGTTTCACAAGATCATAATACTCCATATATCTGTGATGAGTTTTAAATATGATTTTAATGTGTTTGTAGGGTTTTTATCCATCTTTTCCCGAAGCTTAGATTCTTTGTTTTGTTAACTCTTGGACTTTGAAAAAATTAATTCCATGTTTATTCATTTCAAATAAAATTGCAAAGCAAACAGCAAAATTATCTTGTTGACACAGTAATGTGTAGCTTGCCCAACAATGTTTATTTTTAAAGTAGACACAGAGATTTATATCTGAAAATCTAGGTTTTTCTAAGTCTGATCTCCCGATTTTTGCAGATTTCCATTTTCTTTCTAAAAGCTATAGCTGACAATTTTTTTAATGCAAAATATTATTTTAATAACATTATAACTTTCCTAAAACTGTATTAAGTTACAGGATCTTCTCTCAGTTAAAAAACAACAACTTGAGTGCTCTGCTACTGGAAGTGCTGTGTCACCTGACTAATTGTACCTTATGAAACATAAGCAGTTGCAAAAGATTTTTGTAAAACAAATATCAGTTACTCGCATCTTTTACCAGTATGACAGGACATCCACCCTTTTCTCTGTTTTGTCTTTTGTCCACTTTCCAGTTAGTGCTTTGACGCTTTGCTCATACCTAGATTGCCAGCTTATGGCTGGCTCTGTACTCTGGGCAGCTCTAGCTTTAGCCATTAGCTTTTTAAAAATGTTCATGTTTAGCTGTGTGAGGGTGATTTAAGCGCCTGATTAGGTTTGATGCTAAACCATATACCTGCACTGTTGTGTGCATGTTATGCTAGCATGAAATACACCGGCTCATAAGCAGACATACGGTAGGCCAGTCACCATTCTGGGCTGAGAATGCTGAGAACTTGATGGATTGCAGTTCCTGGGCAGCGCATTGGTGCAACGTGACTGAAAATGATTGACTTAGGCCAGCGGTGGGCAATTTTCCCAAGGGCCCATATGAAGCACCAATAAACTGAAGTCAGTTCAGATGAATATTAATTTTATTTTTTTATAAACCGCTACTGGTAAGGGTAGATAAAATTGTGAAATAGCATAGTAAAATACCAACATTTTTTCATTATTTAATCAACATTACCAAAACCAGCTGTGAACATACGGCCATGTTTTTTTTTTGCAAAATTTCAAAAACTTTCTGTAGACTGTTACTGCACATAGTTTAGGTTTTTCATTTTTTTTTCTTCACTGAGAGACATCTGGTCTGTTTTGGGCTTGAACAAGTAGATTAAAGTCGCCTTGGATCACCCAGAGAGGCGATCATCACAGAGAGAGGCTTTGTATCTGGATTTGTTGAACTTTATCACTGAAAATGTTTGTTCATATATGAAGGTAGATCAAAAAAGAACCAACGTCTTCTGAGCATGACTCCTCACGTGTGGAAAATTCACCTGTTTAAGAGCAGAACAAAAATCTTACACACTCCTTGCTGCATAACACAATGCAAAAAACACCAATTTCTGAGTTTATTTCAGTCACTTTATCTTGGATCTGCTTCTAAGGTTTCCCCTGTCCGATTTGGACAGCCAGTGGTTGTAACACATGTTGTAAAACAAGTTTGTCCCATTTCAGCCCCAGCCTATCCAAACTTACAAATCACTCCTTCTTGTAGTCCCTTTCACTGAGTGCATTGATGCCAACTCATGCATAAGCTTAAACTCGTTCATTATCCAACATACAAAGATGTGCTGTGTCGTGGACATCACAGCTTTCATCCAGAGCCAAGGAGAAAAAGTCAGATTATCTCCTTTGTTTATAAACTGAAGCTCCAGATTTCCCACAATGTCCTCGAACTGTTGTTTTATGTATTTATTTGTTTTGGTTGCCTATGAAGCACTTTGATCGACTCTGGTTGTTTTAAATGTGCTATACAAATAAATATGACTTTGACCTTGACCTTTTATTGCTTCTTTTTTTTCTTGGGCCATTTTAGCGCAGCAGAGTCCACCAAACTTTCTTTGATAAACACCCCCAAGTTCTCCTATTTCTCCACAAAATAAGCACGGCAGGTTTACTTTCAAGTTCAGTAAATAAATATTTAAAAGTCTATGTATTGTTAAAAACTGCATTTTGCCTTAGTCTTTCTTTTTTTTAATGTGAACCGACATCTTTCGGAAATAGCACGCTCACATCTCTCATAAATAAAAGGCACAAAGTTGTGCTGTGATTTCCTTCAGGCCATTTTTTTATGTGAAATCTGCCAAAGAGTGTTTGGTGTTTGAACCTGCATGTTTGTCCAGTCATTACAGTTCTGTAACATATTTGTGTCACATATTAGACAAATATTTTTAATTCACTGCATTCACTGATCAGAGTGAAAGTAAGTAGCTGTGGAAACAAGCTTGGGAGTTTGATTAAAGTCTTAAATTATCACAGTAATAAATATAATGTCAATTTCAAATAACTTTTCTATGTGCAATCTTTTGCAACTTCTTTCATCTAGGTACTTGATTTGTTTCCCTTTTTTTACATTTTCATAAGAACCATGATTTATAGGCATCACTCACGGCAGCATCTGGCACCAAATCTGTTTCACTTTGCAATTTTTGAAAACAAAATGAACCAAATGATGAATGGGATTCACACATTTATGTTCCCGTTGTTATTTAATGACTTCACAAATAGATAAGTGCCGCTTACCAGCAGCAGTTAAAAAGCGAAGATGAACAGGGGAAAAAAGTCTCTACTCAGTTTTGTTTCTACATGAATTCCTCTGCTTCTCTAATATGTGTTCAAACACCACTTTTCCTGTAATGCATCACTTTTGTTTCAGTGTAGAGTGATTTTCCACATAACTTTTTCATGTTTTGATTTCATGTTTTTCCCCGTCCCCCCCTTTTAAACAAAGATGCTAAAATTTCTGCTCAGGCTGCCAACCAGCCAGCTCTTTCTGCCTCAGCATGCACATTCATCAGCATTACTGTTGTATAAACAAGAAGGAACGAAGCCTCAGCAACAAAAACCTTTTTAAGCTGCAACCCAATTCTTTGTCCTCCGATGGTGGTACAACTACTAATCATACTCGATGCAATTTTGGATGTCCATCAATATTCTTTATGCCACTGATGTCTCAGTAATTATTTTGTATTTGTCAGACTATCCATCACTTTTGCCTTTCAGCTAAGTTGGCAACCTTTTCAAACAAATACTTCGACTGCATGCAAGGAAGATTCGTTTTTTAAAATCTCAATTGCCCTGTGCTAAAAAGTTTTTGTTCTTTTTTGTTAGCAATACCAATCATTCTCACTTCTTCCTCACGTGCACATTAGCTGGGAAGAGCTGTCGGCGGTGTTCATATTAGTTCTTTAATCAACAAACACAAGAAAATTAGTACATGAGCCATACTTTACCAACTTGCTTCATCTTGTTGCATGCAAGAAAAAAAAGGTCTCTGCAGAGCAGCATTGTGTGAAAGCACCTACATTACTCAGAGCGAGATTTTATCACTTGCAAGTCTCAGCAGTAGCACAGATCGATGAATGTGCCCAGCACTGTCAACTCAGATCATACTGCTGTTAATCATCATTCACAGATACTTCATTGAAGATTTGCCTGTGCCTGATTTCTTTCTTTAGAATTTCCTTTTTGTCTCCCTCCTTGTGTCAGAGGATTTAAATCTTTATATTACAGTCGCTTTTTTTGTTATTATTAGACTGAAGAATTTGTGCATTTTGTGCAAAGCAATTCAATTTGAAGCTCCACTAAAAGCTAAGGAAGGAAAAATGGAGAATGCAGCAATTTTATTTGTTGGAGGTGGACAAAGACTATCAGAGCATGCAAGGGCAAACCCTGTGCATCCATCACTCTAACACAAACTTTAATAGTAATCTCTGTACTGGAGCCTTCTTTGTATTATTGAAGTAGTAGTTAAACTTCAAAACTGTTATGATTGGGGCTGTTTACTAAAACTGATTTAGGACTGCACACCCAGGATTAGAAGTGTTGAATTGAATTAAGTAAGGGAGGAGCATTAAAACAGCCTCATGAAATCTCTTGAAGAGACCACATCACATGTAGACATATATACTGGCACGGATGGTACGCAGTGTGAAAATAATATGATAATATGCATTTACCAAAGGTTTTTAAGTCCCACTTGTTTATTTACTCAAACTTAAATTCATCCCATTCTGCATATACTGTGATTAACTGTGTGACAGCAGGAAAACATCAAAACCTCTGTGACCATGATACAAAAAGTTATGTTTATTTGAGTACATATACTGTAGTAAAACGTGCAAACAAAATACATGAAAATATATGAAAAGATTAACATTTAAAACAATTATGACTCCTATTTTATTTATGCTGATTTCAACAAGTAATTTACTTAAAGACTTGCGTTTGAAAGACAGTTGGACAAATTACATAAGAGCCAGCTATTCTAAATAGTACAACATTTACACTCAATGACAATTTATATTATTAAGCAGCCTGTTGAATATCTCATGTCTTGAGAGGCAAGAAACAGTAGCAAATATTTTCAGTGAATTCATTGAAATATTTCCAGCCATGCATTGGTATTAATTCTTCTGTGGCCATTTAGCTTGACGAGTCCAACCCAAAAAGAGCAAAGTGCCGAAACTTTAAGCGTTTGACCCTTATATGTGCACAGAGTGAAAGCAAAAGTAATGCTACAAGATTTCTTGGCAGGGCTCCACAACCGCCTCCCGTAAGACACCATAAAAACCGCCATAAAACCACATGTTGCTCGTTTATGAGACAGCAGATGGCAGAAAGATGAACGGGGGCCAATGTTAGCTGGCAGCTGCCCTCAGCCTCTCCTTGAATGTCGTCGACGTCGCTGTTAAGAACAGAGACAACAGTGTGAACATCAGTTTTAAAAATGCGCAAGCAAATCCTCAGGCCGCCAAATGGTTTTAGTAATTACCATATCACTGAGCTTCCCTGGTCTCTCGTCAATTGCTTTCATCAGGTCCTTAACCCACTTGTCATTTGGGTCTGTGCAGAAGATACGGCCCTTCCTCATGGTGAAGCTGAAAGATAATTGGCACAGTTGAGGATTATTTTTAGCAGCAATGCAAATAAAACAGACATCGTCTAAAGAAATAATTACTGGGAGTCAGAGGAATCCCTGAAAGACATCGTGTGATGGGTGCTACAGTGCAGACGCAATCGAAAAAGCAGTTTTGTGACTGTTTATTTAACAATAATAACGTCACTATGTGTTGTACATCCACTTACATTACAGCTGGGATGTTGCAGCCTCCATCTGTCTTCTGATGTCTGTACTTTACTGCGTGTTTTTGAGCACCGTGGCCCATCGTTCTCACATACTTTAGACAGCAGTTATCATAGGACACTGAAAACATAAAATCACCATTTAGTGCCAGTTCAGTCTCATGAACAACGTGATAAAATTTGCACAACATAGATATATTGTTTAAGACAAGTACGCAGTGAAGCAACATCTACCCACGCACACTCTTCAGCAATAAAACAACCTCCTTTATCTCTGCTGTGTCTTCACGCCTCTTTATTGCACGCTGCATATATGACACTGTTTTCAGATTTCTTTCTTTAAAATTGCTGTACCTTGTGCCAATGCCAGACAGACGCAGGAAAGGATCAGCAGGAAGAACAGAGTGTTGAACCGCATGGTGAGGTCTGTTGTGGCAGCACTGAAAAAAAATATACATTTATAAATATAAGAAATGTAAGTTTTTCCCTGCAATCATCATTACAGGCCTTATCGCTCTGTGGTTATGGTGCCTCAACCCCTCCCATGCGTTCCTGATTCACATCTCAAACCTTGAACCTTGAACAAATATTGTGCATTTACTGGACTTACCTATATGTATCGTTAATCTTTTAAGCTCAGCAGTTTTACCTGGTAAAGAAATGTTACCCTATTTGCAAAAATAGGACTACTTAGCTTTGGCCATTTGACCACAAAATGTGAATTAATATGCATCCAATGCCCAGATGTGTTTAGGAAGCAAGATTCAAAACAAATAAACATCAAATCTGTTTCTATTTGAATCTATTCTACTATCTATTTAAATGATCTTATAGCAAAATGCGTTATTAGATCATTGCTTTCATTTAAGTACTCTTACAAATACTGCAAAACTTACTGAAACTAATCAGATGCAGTAATAATGTTGCTATACTAATAAAATTAAATGATAATAAATAAACCTACAATTAGTAAAGCATCCATGTGAAAACCAAGCGCAATGTCTGTTTGTAAAAACCAATATGATTACTCACCGCCTGTTCTCCAGGTGTAGACTGAAGCTCTAACGTTGTGTCTATCAACCTGTGCAGGCACAGCACTCTTATAAAGACACTCAGGGGCAGGATCATATTTCCATAACCTTTGTACCAAGACTTTTTTTTAAACTCCTGTTTGATGAATGCCTTTAAGGCGTCAGCCTCAAGTTTCTTGATTGGCATTGCAATTTTATGTTTTGCTGATTTTTTTTAAAAAAAATGTAAAAACACTTGAATGAACTTGCAATGATAGAAACTTGACTTTTTGCATTTTCGTGCAAAGGCACGTGTCTGTGAGGGGTCAAGCTGATCAGGTGCAAAGCACGCTGTAAAAAGACTGGTTTTGCTTATGAAAGATTGGGCCGATATAAAGATAAAAGGTGAAACAAAGAGTGACATATCCCTTAATACTGATCAAACAGACAGCGGTTAGTTTCCATTAACTTTTCCTTGGTGGATCCCAGTTTATTTCTCATGCTTTTGACATGCCCTACTTTGGTGCCTTTAAAAAAGTTCACGCATTAGATCATATAATTTTTCAGTCAATCAGTCATTAACAATAAAAAAAAATCCAAGTTAGAGCACGCTTAAATAAATGTTAACACAATAAATGCAAACGTTTGTGCTTATTCTCTTTTAAAAAATCCTATTCGTTTCACTTAGTTTCGTTTCATTTCTTTCACGTGGCTGTCAGTGCCACACCTGCCTCCCTTGCATTCAAACAGACTGCCGGCGTGTGAAGGGGGAGGTAAACAAATGTTTAGTGTCTACATTATGCTCTATTTATCTGAAATATACATATCTAACTATACAATTTACTCCTATGTTCCTCGAGGCTTTGTAATTGGAGTGTGGCGTACTGTACTCTAAAGGTTTTATGATCCCCTCACACTGACAGTTACATATTGAGAAATACTGTTGAATGGCTGCTGAATGAAGGTGTTAAGTGCACTCTTACTTGCGTAACTTGTTCTCAATTCTTGTCCAAAAAGTTCTGCTGGTTAAATCCTTGTACTTAACAGTATTTAATGACATTAACAGAATAACAGACTTGAAGATGAATATCTACAACAATGATCACTGGGTTTGGGTTCCAATACTAATCTGAGGCTGTTGACAGTTACAGTGGTAACATCTAAACTGTGAATCTTGACTGTTGCTGAGACATACAGGTGGTAAGGTTGAAATTTGGTCTCGACAACATGAATACATGGACCCAACCTGCTAACTAAAAATTCATGACAGTAAAATTAGAAAAAGACTGACCTAGTAGGGCTTGTTTGGAAGGGTTGCCGTGAGAAAGTATATTCTCTCTTAAAAGAAAAGCTTAGGTTGGCAAAGTTACACCTAAGCAAACCATAAAACATCTAGAACAATTACACAGATAACAAAAAGTTGAAATGTGTGGCTATAAAGCACAGCATCACATTTGGAGAAAACCAGACACAGCGCAAACATCTCATTCCAACTGTCACGCACGGTGGCAGAGGTTGGAGCTTGTCACAGGATCTCCAACATCTTGCAGTGACTGAGTTGACCATGAACTCATCTTTATACCAAAGTATTCTATAATCAGTGTGAGGTCATCTGGCACGGTCAAAGGTTGGTCATGCGACAGGATGATCCTAAGCACAACAGCAAATCTACAATAGAATCACTGAAAAAGAAATAAATCAAGGTGTTGCAATGGCCCGGTCAAAGTCCAGACCTCAAATTGTTTGAAATGTAATGGTGGTGGGAAATTGAGAGAGCTGTGCATATTTGAATCCCTGCAAACCTCAATGAACTGAAGCAACACTGTAAAGAAGCAACCAAAATTCCCCTACAACCATGAGAGATCGATGAATCTTACAGAAAACAGTTACTTCAATCCATTGCTGCCCAAGATAATGAATGATGGGTTCTACTTAGTTTTTCCACACACTCATTCTGACTTATTTTGATTTTGTTTCTGTTAAATAAATAATGGCACAGTGTAACATGTTGTGTTGTAGTTCATCTGAGGTTTTTTTTTTCATGAACTGATACATAAAACTTTAGAATTGAATGATACTTTCTTTTTACCATCACTCTCAAATTTGGTAGATATTAAAATAATTATCAATTATAACCCTAAAAGATATGGTTATTATATATTATAAAACATACAGACAGCACAGGCAGTTCATCTAAATTCACACACATTAGTATAAAAACACAATCATACAAGCAAAACTGACGTTTCTCAATATACACACAGCACTGCTTATAGTATACCATATATATCATATTTTACATTTATTTTATTGATAAAACCCTATTTGTAGATGTTTTTAAAAATCCACTATTGCCATCAAAAGAAAAGAACAAAATCTACAAGTTGGCCACCACATGCAAGAGAAAATTAAATAGGTATGATTAAGTAATGAGGTTAAATAAACAAAGTACCTACTCTCCACTGAGCAGGAGCAGACTATGACCGCTCTTTTTCTAGCCGCTCTTGCATAATTGCTGATTGTATCAAACTGCAAAATCAGAGCAGTGGCTGCTGCAGCAATAATAGTCAAATATCTGACTAATAAGACATTTCTGTTTATGCCAAAATAAATTACCCTTTAAACAACAAAATAAGGATTTAGTTGAATATTAAAATTCCAAAACAGAAAACCATTCCTATCTCTTGAGTCTTTTCTTTTTTTGGAAACTGACAATTGTGTAATTTGATAAGATCTTTCTGACATGGTAACAGCATGTTTACTACATACCAACATAAGATTTTCCTTTAGATCTCTTGATAAATTCATCTTAAAGCCTCATTTGACTGAATCACTCTCAGACTCTGTAATCTTTTCATCTGATAACATAAATCTTCACACCTCCACCTATATTTTAAGAGCACACAGTAAATGTATGGTGTTTTTTTTTATAACAAAAGAAACATTTTGATGTCTATCACAGAATAAAGATGAAAGGTTTGTTGTTGTTCATTTACTCTTAAATGTGTGGAAATTCCCTGCAGGTGTTACGCAAAGTTTTATCGGACCATAAAGGCTTTATATCAGCATAGTTCACAAGGCCTGACGGAAATATGAGAACTACATTTTGACCCTTGGAACCTACCAAAAAGGGGGCATAAAAAAAGACAACAAGTCTTTGTATTTTAAAGTCATAAGTGCAGGTTTATATAACATTAATGTTGCCCAACCTTACATGATAATAATAATTGCCTTTTAGGCTCAGATATTGACTTCAGAACCAATATTAGTCTGATATGTGCGGTGTAGTGGATACATGTTAGCGCAACATTAAAAGCTTGTTTACATTCTTCAGTATTCTCAGAAAACCTGACTTTAATGTGGGAAACTTGAGCTTCAAGAGTACATCGGGATGTACATGCATCTTCCCTACAGTCGTATTAAGTTCTGACAGATGATAAACTTTGCATTAAAGATACTTGTCAGAATCCATCTATGCATATCCACCCATGTTAATTCCTGACAAGAGGCTCCTGCGGCACATTTAAAAGGATTCTTTTTGAACGCCCTGTGACAGGTACTAATGAGCCTCAAGCGGCTAAGTGGACATCTGATAGCACTCTTCGGTGTGAAGCGTGCCACTGACCTGTCCCTTTCTTTTTCTTTTGTGCCTGCAGGATACTTGTGCTCACTTCAGTTATTTACTGCTCCCACATGCAACCTGCATGTGTCGTAAAGAGAGAATCTGCATTTGATGCCACCCAGGCTCTAAAGAAGTTTACATACGTTCAGATTGCTCTGATTAAATTGTCTCTTTTTTTTTGGAGGGGCAATTCTGGTCTTGCAGTGAATATTTCATGTTAGATGTGCGGGTTTGATCACAGTACAATTCAACTGAACATTCATTGGCAGACCAATGAGTAACTTCTAAGAAAAAAAAAGGTTGTTGGCTGTGCCGAGCTCTATTCCTGTATGTGACTGCATATTTGAAAAATCCTGATGGATTAATGGTATTGAGTATTTGTCAGAAGATGATGGTCTGCTGCCAAAGGTACTTGTACTCTGTCTGTGCAAAGATGCACAGTGCTGTCTTCAGCATTCCCGTCAGATAATGTGATATGTTGTTTTATCCCTTCATTATCGCTGTCATTTAACATCTCCAAGAATACATTTATCATTGTTTGAGAAACTTTACTTTGGCACACAGTACAAAAAAAGAAGAAGAAGAAGAAGCAGCAGTATAGATGAGGACAGGGCTTTTTACTCGCTGCAGACTGAATAATGATACTGATTTAATATTTACTTCTCTTGCAACGATCCATTTGTAAACTGCAGTGTACCAAAAAAAGGAAAAATGAAAGCAAACACATGGGAAAGCTATCCAAAACAAGTTAGCTTCTACTATTTCTTTTTCAGTTTTATTATTATTGCTTTATTTTGAAGCAAAGGTCAAGGAGTTGCAAATCCGTTCTTTCTTTCCTTCCTTCCTTCCGCCCTTCCTTTCTTTTGGAAGCATGCCTGTGAGGAGCAAACATTAAATGCTTTCAAAATTCATTTGACGTTTAAATTTTAAACTGTTTTCTGGAAGGAAAAATCACCGGGTCAACATGATCAAAAGGTTCTTTAATCTCAGGGGCATTGATTTGTGCCGCAAACGTCACTATGATTCGGCCTTTTTGCTTTTCATGTCAACATTAAATCAACATAGAAACCAGGAAATGAATACAACAAACAGGCGTAGGTTTACTATGATCTTACTGGCCTCTGCAATAACAAGTCTTTTTTATTGTCTTCTGATGTTAGGTTAGGACATCAGACCTTTAGTAGCCAGTTGCAAGTGCAATAATGAGATTTTATATATTCATAAACATATATAAACATACAAAAAGCCACCTCTAGAGATGCAACACTTTCCCAGAAGTTCTGGGAACCTTAATGGCCCATTTCACAGAACATTTATTGCAGTATCAAAATAAAACCTGGTTATGATGGCAGAACTGACAAAAACCACAGTGGCAGACAAATCTATGTGTGCATGTTATGTAGTAACGTGGATAGTAAGATTAGGTGGATGCATATTGGCTTTTTGGCCGGGAGACCGGAGCTCCTGTCCTGTCCCAGACCTGTAATTTATTCCATCCATATATCAGCGATGTACTTCAGTGAGGGTTGTGGGGGCTTGGATTCTGTTTGAGCTATGACTGTGAGACTGAGAGGCAAGACACAGGTCACCAGTCAATCACAGAGCTGACTCTAATGATAGATGAGTAATTTTACACCTGCAGGCACTTAGAGTTGTCTGTCAGAGTCTGGAAAAAATGTATTTCAGGCTCAGGGAGAAAATGAGAACACTTGGAGAACACTTCAAACACATTTGGAACACTAGAAAACCCAAAACAAATTACCAAATATGCACATTTTTTACGGGATTCGAGCTGAAATGAAAGACAACACTACTAAACTTTATGGACCAAAGACTATGGCACATTACAGCTGTAGGCCATGGACCATGGAAAACCATAGGATGAAGCTCCCAGTGCACTGGATTTGTGCTGAGGAGCTTTGAAACTTCTAAGCAATATACGCCTCATCACTCATCAAGCTGACTCTGTAACTTTACGGTGCTGTGGTTGCTAAACATTTCCACTTTGCAATAATACCACTGACAATCAATTGTCAAGTATCTTGGAGGGAATCCTGCAGCATTACTATGGTTGAGCTGTTTAGAATGACTCATTCTTTTACAAATGTTTGTAAAGCCAGGCTGCATGGCTGGGCGCTTTTATATGGATGTGCCAATGGGACGGAAAACAGCTGAATTCAAAGACTGAGACATGTGGCTCAATACTTTTGTCCATATAATGTGGCTACTTTGAGTATTTTGGGAGTTTTTTATTTTCCCCTAGCAGTTTTATTTTATTCTAGTGTATTACGCAATCAGCTCTGCCCTCCAAATGACAACTGAACAAATAACATGGTTTTGGATTTTGTGGAAGAAAGTTACATAACCATAATTACCCCCTGTTTTTGTAGGGGACTCCCCCAGAGTTTCATCTTTAGGTATTAGTTACAAAACTCTGGAAAATGAGAAGCCTGTTATGTAAAAAGTATTGTAAATCTTGGACTACTTCAAAGTAGATGTTATCATTACACAGGTATTACACATATCAGGAAGGCAGAAAGTCAGGTTTTGCACCACGCATGGATTCTGACTGAAAGACTACTTTTTACCCTCCTGATAATGATACAAGATCTGCCATGACGGGTTTTGACTCGTTATGATAGAAACCCCATCGAATGCATTAGACTTCGGTGAACGCTAAAGTGCCAGTTTGCTATTCGTATGCGGGGGAGTGGATCCCAACTTTTGAGTGAGGGGTGTTTGTTGCCCGTAGACGCAAACACAGTGATGCACAGTGGACATTTGCTACACCAGTGGATAAGTACAAAAGAGAAACTGATATGACCCAAAGCAGAAGCCAAGCTCGTCTGATGGATGACAGCCCTCAGCAGCGAACAGTATAAACACATGCAGTGGCTTGTTTGAGGGGAGCCTGAGGGGAAATCTCAAGCACGATTATTTCTGAAAACTTTTGGTCAACTCAGGCAAACTCTTATGAAATGTCCTCTTTTCAGTGTTCCTTAACCACATTTGAGCAAAGAAGGCAAAGATCTGGTTTGTATTCATGTCTGTGTTGTATTTAACTATTGTTTTATGCCTAACTTACATTTCTTAATCTAGTTCATAACTAAGCAGGCAGCTCTGCCTGATATGCAGGGAAAGACCATTTATTAGAAGATGAAAAGCAGAGGTACTTACCATTATCACCAAATAATGAATCACTTAATACCAATATTCCCAGATTACAACATTTCTAATCGTAACAGGATGATTACCCTGTTATCTTCAGGAAGAATGTTGTATTACGATAAAAGATCGTCCATGAAGTTCAACAAGTGCTATGGGAAACGCAATTTCAAGTTGGCTCAAGTTACAAACGGCTCTTGAAAGCTGATGAACATATAGCTGCTAACAAAGGCCTTTTAAAAGAAGGCTAAAATTATTAACATTTTATTATTAGAAATACTTTCAAATATTTTCAATTTAATTAAACATTCTAACCATAAAAAACATAGTGTCACAGCTTTGCCCTCACTGTCTGAGCATGCACTGTGTTATGTGTATTTTATGATATTTTCTGAATGTTTAAGCTCTAAGAGTGATTCTTGAGCCACTACAACCACATCAACACTTGTAGCCAAACTAAATGTGCACATGTATATTCTCAGCGTTACACTTTTTTAAAGAAATTTTAACACAGTTGTCTGTCAAACATGCAAAGAAAAAAGAGAAAAGAAAACATTTCGATGCTTTACATTTCACTCCAGGCACTTTCCAAACTGCCAAACTCAACACCACAAAGACTACGGCCTGAAGGGTGTACTAGAAAGTGAGATTAATGGCCTTAAAGTTGGAGTTTCTATGTCACAGAAGTGCTTGCGATAAATTACCATGGTAACTTATGCCGAACACATCACCTGGTCAGGTGCAGGTTATGTTTCCCAGTGTTAATTTAAAATCTGATGGAAGCACCATAATTTGAATGATTCTTTTATTTACAGCATGCAGTATATAGATTTTCTGCTGGAATACATTTTATATGTGCAAGAAAACCACACAATAAAGTGCAAACTGAAGGTTGCATACTTGAGTCTAATCTACAGCTAAGTCTCTTTCACACTGCTTGAATTGCAGCTAATAGAACACAGAACACACACCAACAATACCGCTTCAGTCAGTGAAATTAATTTCCAATTGACTGGCCCACAAACCACAGCTCTAAAGTGTCTAATGTGTAGCCACACCTTAATCACTTAACCACCATTTATCTTCATGATCCTCTGATAATGTCTCTGATTGGAATAGGCGTCATTCACAGGGATCATTTAGCGTAGAGGAGTCACGGCCTGTGAAATGTCCCATTATATGTGACCACGCATACAACTTGAAGCAGAAAACCCGGCTTAACAGAGAATATTGACAACCCCTATAATTATACTTGATAAATCCAGGTGGGGCTTTAGGTTTTATCGAGCCGGCCAAGGCAAATAAGATGCACAAATAAGCTCAGAACCTGCTTTCGTTCTTTCTTTTTATGTATAGCACAAATCTTTTTGTTTTCAACCGCTGTGGTTTTATTGTTTTGAAACTCCTTCAGGAAACAAAGGAAATACCTTCCGCCCATATTTTTCATGATACTGTATCCAGAATAAACATATGTAGTTTACACATTTGGATATCTGCGTGAATGCTTGCTTACTATATGCACGCCAAAATTCCACAAAGAATTTGCAAAAAGTACAAAACGCAAAAAGCAAAGCCCCACAAGTCAATAATTTTATTTATACTGTCACTGCAGAGTTGATACTTCATGCACTTGTGCAGTTTATGCTTTGTGTTTACCTCATGCCTTGGAGAATATTTATATATTTATTTTTGGGTTTTTACGAAAAAATAAAAATTGCTTTTGTAGTTGGTGTTGTAAAATTTTGTAGTTGGTGTTGTAAAGTTGCCTGTAGTTTCAAAGCTTGTCCCGAAGCCATCAGGAAAAAATGTAGACACTGCTTACCTGTAACAAATTTGCTCAGCTGCAGTAACAGTTTGCCCTCTAGTGGAAGCAAAGTGGAACTGCACTGACAGGACACTGGAAAAAGACATTTAACGTTATTGCGCATTTCTGTGCAAAACACAAAGCTGTGAAAATCTTCTGACAGCTGAAAAAAACTGAGAAAATGGGCAGAATTCAAATTCATCCTTGGGAAAGGATTTAATCATGGCCTAATCACTCCTATAATAATGCACTTCATGTAAATAATGTGAGCCATTATCACACAGTGTTTTGGTTACAGGCCTGGTAAATTCCAAGTGCTACATCAGCACAGAGATTGCTTAAATGTTATTTATCTATTTGTTTGTCATCTTGGTATTGCTCATTTGAGTTATTCTTTACCGCTCACGATTTTTTTGTACTTAGGCGTGACGTTTATGGCGTTATCTCTGTACTGCTCTAGAACTTGAAATTTCATTGCTGTGGGACTAATAAAAGAGTCTTATCTTAAACTTATGCTATCTTAAAGAATGCCGTTTTTGCGTGCATGTGTGTGTATGTGTGTGTCTATCAAAGCCAATTTGCACTGCAGTAAAGTCAGTGGTGTTGTCATGTTTGTACACGGCACTGTAAATGTGGCCTTTACAAACAACACCAATGCGTAAACCCCAGGAGAAAAAAAGGGCAATAGATTCAAAACAACAGGGCTTTTTACTATGAGGTGACCTTGCATAAACCATGTGTATAAATGTAAGCACTGTGATTACAGGACAGGCATCATTTGGAAACAGGAAATATGAACGACGCCTTGGTTGTTTACCTTTACTTTACTGGGAATCTGGTTAAATAACCACCACCTAGAAAAAGGAAGAACTGCAGCTGAAATGTGAAAGATAAATAAACAAGTATGCAAACGTTTCAAGAAAGACGCCGCTTATAAACTCACCACTAACACTGGCTGTGGTGATGCCTTTGTGACGTGCTCGGAGACTGTATTTTTGTTTTTCCGCTAAACCACTGTTTTCTAGGTTAACAAACCTGAGCCATTTATGTCATCATCTGGTGTTTATGTGCAGCTTTATCGTAGTTAATAATACCTTAAAGTCTGTGTTGGTACACAGGGGCCTGGGAAAGCTGTAATAGTGGGTTAGGCGACCCAGGCAAACTTCAAGCTCTTCCTTTGGGCTAGCTGAATTATAAATAAGGACATAAACACATCGATAAGCATGGACATATACTAGATTTTTGGTTTACTAAAAGAGTGGTGGCGAGGGCAGGGGTCGCTGGCTGCATTAGCAAACGGGTGTCTGTGAGCACATTGCTGCCTTGACTTGTGTTATCTGCGCGGTGGGTTGTGGGTGTGTGAGCGTCGAAGTAAAATGGCGGACTTGGCAAACGAAGGTGAGTAAGTGGCAGAATGAGAAAAACAATACAGCTACTGTGGCCATGTAAAGCGTGTCTGTTCATTGTTTGCATATTGGATAGCTGAAATAAAGCAACTGTGGCACACGTAAATGGCGACTTCAGGCGGATTAATAACGTCGCGGCGTTTATAAGGTTACAGCGTTAGCAAACAGGCTAACAATGCTAACGCTGGGCTGTGGGTAATACCTGGAATGTCTCGGAACGCCCTCCAGTTCTGCCTGTCAGTTAGCCGGTTTACCTCCTAACGCTAGCACCCGGCTATTTATAGTCGGCGTGTGTGTATTTGTTGCCATTTGTGGTGAGCTAAACGATCTAAGGGTGGTTATAAACACCAAACTTGGCTAAGCTAAAGTTGAAAAGCACAGCTTGTAACGAAGCTAAAGTGTAAGAACAACAGTGATTGGAAACAGTGTCCGTGTTTATTTCATGTTGTTAGCGTTACGTTGTAGCATTGCTTAACGTTCATTTAGGCGCGTAGAGGAAAAATGTCAGCCAGTCAGACAATGCTTCGGTTTAGCCTCTGCTTGTCTGCGTGTTTTCTTATTCCATTAAAATCAGCTTGTCATCATGTTGGGCTTTTAATATGGGAGGATAAACTGAGAACTGTAGTGACATTGTTTGTCAGGCGAGATGACTCATGCTGGTTGGAGCGCATTAGCAGGCTAACTATAGCCATCGAGCTAAACCTCCCTCGGCTTTAAGGAACAACCAGTGGCGCCGACTACTTACTGAAAAGGGTCAGATGGGTATATATGCTAACTGGTTAACATAAGCAAGGAACGCATTGGGGCTACTTGTATTTCAGAGGTGAATAGAAGTGTTGCATGCCGGAAATCCTATATTCATTGGACAAGTTAGCTGATTGTGAGACAGACAGCATATACAAAGGTGGGGGTAAAATGTAGGTCACACAACATTTTCTTTAGTTTCACACAAACGATCAGCATAAGCCATGCGGAGCGTGTGTCAAAGCGGTGATTGTCGCTTCAGGAAACAATCGTGGCTATGTGCTGCCGGCTTTTTGGCTGATATCGCATGCATGCATGTTTTGCGCAGCTACAGCGATGCTACACCTGTTCAGTGTACAGGCCTGACCCAGACAGAGGAAAACCTTTGTCTGCTAACGTTATAGGATTACACATCTTACAACAGGGTACAGTGTGAACATAGAGTCGTTAAGTGGCTTGAGCTGACATCAAGTTATCGCCTAGCCTGGCTTTAGCTATTGTTGTTATGTTATGATCATAGATTATGGAGGCAAGAAAATACCGGTGGAAGGCTTCATAATTTCTCATTTAGTTATTTATTTATTTAAAATTACACAGTCTCTGTCTAGTTTGCCTATTCTGCAATACGCGTATTTGCATATCTTACATTTGATCACGTTATTTAGTTTATTGTGGATTGTTCACTTTAGGTAAACTTAATGTGATTTAATTGTTCCAGGAACTTCTAATAGGATTGTATGGTTAAGTTTAGTGTACTCGGTTTGATGACATGATTTCGCCTGGCTGGTTGACACAGATAGAAATCAGATTGTTGTTAAGCTGCATTTTTGCAGGTCATCTTTTTAAGTTTCTTACATTTAAATTAGTTGTGAACAGTTGTTTAACTCACTGGAATCTTTACCACAGCAATTTTTGAAAAGTTAGACTTTTTATTTTTAATCAGCACTACAGTCTATAAAATAGAAGATGTCCAAATACACTTAAAATGTTCAGGTACACAGAAGAAGTAAGCCACAGCATAGGGTCTTTTGAGCCACAGTCATGTGAAGAATCAGACAGACAGTACTGCTGCACACCTTAAGTTAGTGTTTAGATGACTAGCCTACATCTTTTCTTAACAGACAAGCCTGCCATAGCGCCCCCTGTGTTTGTTTTCCATAAAGATAAACCACAGAAGGTAAGTTTCTGTTTTGTTTTGTTTTTTCTTTATCTATAAGGGCTAAAATTGCCTTTTTGAGTTTGCCGATGTTATTTATGCCAACATTTAGTCAAGCTGAGTTTCTGAAAAGCACACATCCCAGAAAAGTTCTTGGATTAAAATTTTTCACTGTTAGCAGAATTTCCTGCAAAATCAACGCACATCTTTCTTGCTAGTTTGTTTCTAATTTAATTAAGTCAAAGTTTCATGAATTTAAGAAAGCTACCTAGGATTTATATGAGTAATGGTGCTCCTTTGGTATAAATAAAACCCCCAAACTTTTTGCACTTCCTTGCAGAGATCTGCTGAGGGCTCAAGTGCAGAGGATGGAGAAGGTAAATGAAATATCCAAATTGGCCACTTTGTTTGTCCATGTTATCTTTGTGTTTAAACTGACATACAGTCATTATCATTTCACTTCTTTCAGATTCAGATAAAGATGAGGGAAGCTATACTCCCCCTGTGAAAAGGGAAAGGACCTCATCATTCCCACCCCCACATTCTGGTAAGGGCACATGATGACTAAGCAAAGCAGAGCGTTTAGTTAATGTTGCTTTTTGCCTGTGGTGTACACATTGATTTGTATGCTGATTGCAGTGTCTGTCTGTTACTTTGCAGTTCCTAAGAACAATGTATTCATGCCCTCAAGTTTCTGCCAGTCTCCGACTGGGAACTCTGACTCCGAGCCAGGTGAGCAATCTAGACCACTATTAGTTTTCCTTTCACAGCTTAAAGGGCTCCTGTGGTAAAAATCTCAGTATTAAAAACCAAACACATCAACAATTTAAGGCAGTTGGCACAAGACGCTCACTAAAACTGGTAAATAGTAGCTTTTGGTGACTTAAAGATTTTAAGTCACAGATCATTTTGGTAATTCTAAAAGTGCCACAAACTCTTAACTCTCACCAGTTCTAGTTGACTCTAATTTAGCTATTTCACTCTGATTTTGTCCATTAGGTTTTGACTGCTGTCCTTTCAGAGTCTTTACTGCATAAACATAAACTGAAAGCTAATTTTTATAAATGTAGGATTAGTATTTACTTTGCAACTTGTTGTATTATTCAAAACATTTCTGCATCTTGTTTTTGTTTGGTTTAAATTTAAGTCTTTGTATTTAGTCTGTTTTGAGATTTCAGTTCTCCTTGCTCATTTCTCATTTGGCTCTCACTGCTCCAAAGATCTGTCAGTTTGTGTCATGTGTTGCACAAAGACCGTTCAGTATACCAAGCAGGGAGAAGTCTTTTTCTGTATCTTGTAATTCTCCGCCCTCTCAAAACCTTCAGTAATACAGAGAATTCGTTTTTCTTTTAAGTTATAAGAACAATATGGCCTTGAGTCGCTTGTGATCCTGCCTCCATATAATATAGCTCTGAACTGCCATATTCAACTGGAAAACAAATTTATGATGCTTGAATTTGAAAAAGGCAGAGTTGAGGTTGACATTAGTAAATCCATAGGGTTTGTGTTTTATGATTTCCTAGTGTCATGTGGTGATAGCTGACAGCAATTTTCCTAGTGCCACTGCTACAGAGGACTAGCTTATTAGGTATTAAAAGCTAGTTTATTTAGCGCTGTCTTAGGTGTCTATGGTGTCTTTCTATGAATACAGTATGTCTTAGCTGTTCCCACATTAGAGCCTTCTTTGTAACTGAAGTATTTCTTTCTTTGCAAATTTATAAAATATAACCTGAAATTCTAAATAAGCTGGTAGGGTAGGGTTAGGGTAAGTTGGGTTTTAAACTTTAAAGGTTTGCGCTTCATGACCTTGCTTGTGCAAGCTCCTGGCCAGGGTTAGAGGTGTGTTTCTGTCAAACTAAAATTTGTTCTTTTTTTATGTTGTTTATGCCCCTTGCAGTTAATGTATCTGTTGTTCATTTGCACAGGAAATCTACAAGGCTAAAAAAGTAGTAGTTGACATAACATTAGGCTAATGGGAACAAAATCATATGCATATTTTTTTAAATAAGAAATTAAACAGTAACTGTGAGGAGAGGAAGTTGGGGCGAAGCTGGATTAACAACATTGTTTATCAGTAGCATATCTCTAACACGAAGCTTGTAAATAATTATCTTGTGGTAACTTTGCTTTGCACTTAGCAGCACTTGTCTGTGTCTGCTTTTCCTGCCAGTTACTCCAAAGCATAATATTTATAGGAAGTCTGACTAGTAAATTTGTTGTATCACTTTAGATGTTAAATTTAAATGATTTTGTTTAATGTGTGCAGCTCAGCTTAATCAGTCATTTGCTGAGTAGCCGTTCATACTTTAATTTGTTGAATCACTTTCATCAAGGTCATATTACACTGGTAAGACGAGTCGAAATGGGGGAAAATATCATTATGAAAAATACTGACTAGTTAATAGAGATATGAAATTATTATTGCAGAAGCACTTTAAGGGAGAATAAGGAAGTATGATTTTTATGGATTTTTTTTTTAATCCCATCTCTTGTCAAAGATAAACGTGACCCAATCATTTATTTATTTATTTATTTATTTTTTTGCTTTAATGGGTTGAGCTCAATTGAAAAGTGACATAGAGGTTTAAATCACTAGTCAACAGATTTACGGAGACTACTTCCACTTGAGCAAACAAACAGGCTGTAGTTAATAACTGCCTGAAGCATGTTACATAATGTGTGTATTTGAAAGTAAAAAGAGTGATGAACAGACCAAAAAATGTTGTTAATAGAGATGCAGAACTACACTATGTGCTGGAAGTTTGGTTATTTTAGTTGCATTTAAAATGTTTATAGTGCTTCTATTGCTTCTGTGGTTGTTTTCTTCATTGTTTGCGTGCATGTCCTGAGAGTTGGTGGTTAGTAAAAGTGTTGAAAGATATTCATGTTCATTTATATTTAATTATGCAAATACTTCTTATAATTAGATTGAATATGTTTTTCTTTAGCATATGTGCAATCTAAGCTTCACACACTAGTTGGTTTAAAATTGCCTGATTTACTAGGCTTAACATTTATGCACACTGGAATGGTCTCCTAAACGCTGAGGACAAACAGGATGTGGCTTTTCGCATGTGCTTTTGGGTTTCTGTTCTAGTGCTGATTACTTAATGGCATCCCAATAAAGCCACTGAGATGAAGAGACGGAGGTAGAAATAGATCAAAGGCCCTAGAGCCCGCCATGTTACTGAGATTCCAACACAACTCTTAAGGCCGTATGAAGGTTGCTGTGGTAACTGGCTCTGTGGTTACAAAATTTGCAAAGACAGAAGAACATGCTCACATTAGGTTGTTGTGCAATACCTGAATGTTTTTTTTTTTAACTTTTGCTTCTTTTTATGGTTTGTTACACTAGAGGAGAAGCCTGTGGGGTTCCGTTTAAAACCACCGACTCTCATACATGGACAGGCACCAAGTTCAGGTAGATGTTTAAAAATTTTTGTGTTATTTATACTATGGTTTTTTTTATATACCTGACCACAAAAATCTGGCAAGTAGCTTTTGTAGTTGGTTCAGTTTTTCTGTTTATTTGCAGTATAATACAAAAGCTGTTGCTGGATTTGCATGAAATGTTTTTGCATTAGGTGTTACTTGGTCCACACATACAAAATATTTGGAAAAGGTTTCTACTATTTTAGATGGAGCAAAATTGCATCATATCTTCACAACTACTTTAGATTTGTTACTGAAATAAGAAAAACTGGCAGATATCATCAGATATCGTCATGAGGCTCAAAAAAATATCACAAACCCATCTAGATGTAAACTCATTGTTGATTCAGACACTCAGTTCATGCACAGGGTGGAGGGAATTTTCATCCTTGGCAGATATTTACTCAGACCGATCCTGTTCATTATGCATTATCATTTATTATTCAGGCTTTATCTGATGAGGACATTTAATCTTAATTATCAGCACTGACATTAGTACAGTCCTCACGAACAAGTGATATGATTATACAAGTTACAACTATGTTTGAAAGCTGTCACAAAAAGTCAAGCATTTGAATGCTGGTTATGGTGTGGAATAACATCAGATTGTGCAAATATGACCCCCCCCCCCTCATCCCCCCAAAAAAGTTAAAGGGATCCCAAATGACTACTAATGTCATATTGACCTAACCCCTTACTTGTACTCCACTCCCAGGCAGAGCTTTGAATATTTGCAGATTATTTAAAATTCTTTCTGAGCAGCCCACACATCAACATGTACATGTAAAAGATATAACTGTGTGTACAAATCATGAGAAAAACTGCCTCGGTTGCAGGTGTCCCTAGTCAGAAACCCAAGGAGCAGCAACGCAGTGTCCTCCGCCCTGCAGTTCTCCAGGCACCGCCCTCTAAATCACATTTAGAGTCCAGTGAGTAAAGCTCAGAGTCTTTTACACTCATTAGTTAATCACATGTAATTTAAGATATAATTGCAATCGTTGTTCTCGCTGTGCAAGCTGTTTTTCTCATGAGGTGTGTCGCTTCAAATGCTATCAGGATAGGTGAAAAGTTGAACTCATTTCTCTTTTTTTCTGTCTGTAGATTCCAGTTGTGGAACCAATGGTGTGAAAAAGTCATCAGATGGTGCACCTGTGACCCAGTCCCTCTTCCTGAACAACACAGAGCACTCAGCCACGCTGACTAAGACACCGGTGAGAAGTAGCAAAACCTAAACCAGTTATAATTAGGAGACGAAAATCAAATATGACTGCATTTCCTGCAGGTTTTGTTTGTTTAGTTCTTTATTACAGTTTTTGCTTGTGTGTTATATTTGTCCTGTTGACATATTTGTCTTTTTACTGCGGCAATAGATACAAGTCATAGAATGAAAAGCTCCAGCATAGAAAATTCATGTTTTTATTAAATGTTTTTTTGTTTACATTTGATTAAATAATATAAACATATTTATTAAAACATACATGTGTAAACTGTTGTCACAAACATGTTACTACATTGCAACACTTGCTTTTCTGTCATTACCTCAGCTCTCCATCGTTACAGGTTTTGTTTTTTTTGCTTGTTTGTTTTTTTTAATGAATCTTTCAGCCACAGCTGAAAAAGGCGAACATAATTTGACTAACAAAGAGAAACCACACAGGTTGCGTCAGTTTGCTACTCGTAGTGTTCAGAACAGCAGTCCAGCCAGTTTCAGTCATTTGTTTAGGCCAAATAAACATTTGTGCTGTGACTGTTTTTAATAAATTCATTATGATGAGGCTTCGGTTTCAGCACCCAATAAAGTCCAAATGACTTCAAAGTGATGACTCATTCACATGCGTATCATTTGTACAAGTAAAGCAAACATTTTGGCTTCATTATTTCTTAAGTCACGAGTATGTTAGAAATTCTGATAATTGAAGAAATAATGAAGCACAGGTGTTGCTAGGACACATTTCTTCAAACAGCATGAAAATGAATGAGACCGCTTTGGAGTCATTTGGCCACTGAAGCACATATATGTGCTTCAGCAGGGTTAGCATAGTTGAATTCAGTGTTTCCCACAATACTGGATATTAAAACCGTTGATACTTGTAAGGATGAATAAAGGAAATTGTAAGTTTTTATCCTGTGCATAGACCCCAAATCCACTGTCTTTGTCTGCACCTGGCCCTTCACTAGCTCTTCAGAGTGTTATTACTAGCCACTGTCTAAAGCTATGCAGCTGGATTTGCAGTGAGACCAGAGATTCGGGCAGCTTGCTGATTCTTATTCTTGATTTATGATGGGAACCTCACACTACATTGCATGAATTAACTAGTAACTAAATGATGCTTTATGCAATCAGTTTCATCCAGAAATATTAACTATATTGCCGTGCCACTAATAGGCTTGCTAAGTAAATGGATTTGCATTAGGAAAATTAGGCACGTCTTGCTGCTGTATGCCACTTCTCTAGTATTTTGGCTACATACTTGACAATGACCCAGACTGCTAAAAGTGCAGTGTCGCTTTTTTCTAAGTGAGACTGGGGGGTCCCGTTTGTTTTTATGCAATGCACAGTCAGTTGCAAACACAGTTAAGGTGCAAGTTGCAGTCAGTGTGGTTTGTGGAAGATATTAATGAAACTTGCTGCATGCAGGGGAAGTTCCTGTTGGTAAAAGATCCTTCAAATCTGATAAAGGCTCAGTGAACAGTAGTTATATTAGTTGACCCTGCTGCTCTGTTTCTTCCTGTTTCAGAAACATGAAAATGAGGAAGATGGCTCAAGTGGTAACAAGGATGGAGAAAGAAAAGAGAAGAAAGAGTCAAATGTAGCAATATCATTTGTGTTTGGTCAGAATATCAAAGACAGAGCAAAGGTGAGTTTTCCTTCTGCTGGCTGTGACACAGAGTGAGCAGGTGAATTCAAAGCAAGAATTTCTGTGTCAAGCAACAGTGTGTGTTTGGGGAAGGGGGATTTGACAGTCTGTGTCATTGGATTTGAAAAATAAATAATGTTTTCTAGAGCATGTGTAGCACCATCCTGTTTAGTACATAATGTGACGTCACTGGTTGGTTAGTTCGTTGGTTGCTGCTAATAGCTAACATATGGTAATGTAAGTCTAACTGGTCACACAGTGCAAATGTAACTAAGTTTCTTACCAAAGTGCAATCAAGAAGCCAAACATCATCAGGATGTTCAGAGGGGAATAGATTGATGTGGGCAATGACCCAAAGGGGGTGGGGGCCACACAGGAGCTTCCAAGAAAGAGATGCCATAGTTCTTGGAACTCTTCTTTCTTTGTTTTGGTTTTGAAATTCTGCTGGGAAACTGCTGTGGAAAATTGTTTAGGTGAGCACATTATCTCACTGATTACTTCATATTAGAAGTGAGTAAAAGTTAAGTGAAATAAGTGAAGGGGAGTGAGACGTGAAGATTCCCACCTGCGAAGATGCTGATGGTTATCAGGATTCCTAATCTTGCTTTGATAAGAAACTTTTATGTTTGCAATGCATGTAGTAACCAGTTATCTTGTAGTTTCACTGTGCCTGTGAAAAGAAAGATTTAACTTTGAAATAACTGGGGATTAAACCTACTCATCCTATTTTCTGGATATGCACTCTGTCGGCTGATTGGTCGCTCGGTCTGTACACCGACCTCGTGAGATAAAATCAAATAGTGGGGAAGGTGCTTGACTCCAGCTAGTTGGTTCAGTGAACATCTGACTCAAACAGGCTCTCCCTCAATGACCTGTTTATAAAGTCATCTACAGACCTGAGCATTATGGCTAGTTGGTGGTAATTCCCATTTCAGTGCAGCTAGCCACTTTCTGCCTATGAGACAGAGTGGACAAGATATTCTAGTTTTTGTTTTTAACATAAAACTCATTGCTGCAGTCAGGGGCAGCATAAAAGTGAGCCTTAGACTGCTTTTTAGTTGTCACAAGTTAGCTAGCATATGCTAATAACCAACCCACCTAATGACATCACATTCTGTAGTCGCGCAAGATGGTGCTTTTTTAAGAGTAAGGTTTTTTAAGAGTAAGGATGTAAGTGGACATGTTTCATGTCCACTTTAAAATTTCACAATAAATAAGTGCTTAGTTATTGCTTGGACCAACATGATGCTTGGATTACATCATGTTGGGTTGGTTAAGATTTGTCTGTAGAGATTTCTTAATCTACTTTCTGTCGTAAGATTTCCTTCCTGTGTATTTTCCTTTTTTTCTCTCTCTCTCTAGTTGGATGAAAACAATAAAGAAGACAACTCAAAGGACGGCGTGCCGCTGGACTCTCAATCAGAGGGCACAAATTATTTCTTGCAGTACATCTCTACCACAAGGTAATTAAAAATGTGTTCTAGTTTTACATTTTTAAAATAGTATTTCTATGTAATTCAGTATTAACTTCGATCAACGTGTTGATGCACACTTGCATTTCTGCCTTTTCAGTTCAAAAAATGCCACAAACAGTGCAGACAGTGGAGCAAAATTTGTTTTCGGGCAGAATATGTCTGAAAGAGTTCTGGTGAGTTAATAGGGTGAATTCAATAGTCTGTTTACCTTCTGCAATACTGCAGAATTCCTAATGACTACCATTGAATGAGCTGCCATGATCAACTCTGTTGTGTTTTCAGAGTCCACCAAAGGGTGACTCTTCAAATGAGGAAAATAAAGACGTGTCAGCTGCCCCTGCTTCAGAGCCCTCATCGCAGGAAGCCACCCCAGAGAAAGGTAAAAAACCCATCCCTCCTATTATTTACAAAAATGGTTGCTATTTGGATTGATTACTAGTAGGTGTAAGCACAAAACTTTACTCCACTCAAGACAAAAACAAGACCTGTGGGCTTATGACTGTATATTAGTTTTATATCGTCTTAAACTTGGATTGGTTTCATAATTTACTAATCACAGGCTTGTACTTTGTAACCAGGGTTTGTGTCTTAACATACAAAAGGGTAATACTGAGTGAGAGAATATTTTACTTTGTTCCGTGACTTTGAAAAATAATTTACCATTTCATAGCTACTCAGTGCCCAGGCAATCATTAATGTGGGCGCAGCGCTCAAGTGCCTCTGCTCTGGAAATGATGCAGAGAAGATTATCAAGCTTCTCTGTTCAGGGATGGAAGACGGGCTCCTTGATTACCCTGCAGTAACACTGTTTCTGCGTTGCTACAAGATCAGTTATATGTTTGTGTTTTATTTCAGCAGTGAACAACGTGTCAGAGTCTTTGGAGGAGTCTGCAGCAGCATACACCAAAGCCACAGCCAAGAAGTGCATCTTAGAGAAAGTCGATGTGAAAACTGGAGAGGAATCAGAAAGCAATGTTTTACAGGTAAAAGACGAGGCGGGGTATTTTGCTTGAAGACGTGCAGCGAATAACACGGTGAGAATGTTTTATCTTTTTTTTTCCCCCTCCTCTTTTACTTCAGATGCAGTGCAAGTTGTATGTTTTTGAGAAGACTGCTCAGTCGTGGATAGAGAGAGGTCGGGGTTTGCTGAGGCTCAATGACATGGCATCGACAGACGACGGCACGCTACAGTCTCGTCTAGGTAAAAGCACCTTCAAAAAGCCGCTGGAGAGAGGAAAAAAAGGGAAAAAACCCTTCCTGTTATGAATGTGCACGGTTTGTTTTTACAGTTCAGTCACCCAAATAGCTTTAGCGGGCAAAAGCATCTGTGATTGTTTTTGTTCTTATTCTACCAGGACAGGTAGGGGTGACTATTATCTCAGTAAACCAAAACATACCTTTTGTTTTGATTACACGTGTTATAACACAACCTAACAGTGAACACAAGAGGGAGTCTGTTCCTACTACATGGCTCTGTTGACTGGCCACCGTAGTAGTATTGTGGTAATGTTTATATATGGTGGTTTCATTCAGAAAAATCAAAAGTTAAGTGGACAAGCACTCTTGAAGTTTTGTTTTCTTTTTAATGAATATTCAACTGTTTCAGAAGTTTCCTTTCACTGTATCCTGATTAATATTTGACTAAACTGTGAAATCCTGGTACAAATCACATTGTCAGTGACAGAGCAGAGCAGTTTCTAGGACTGTAGCTGTGTATTTACTGCAAATACTAGTTGTGCCTGTTTAGTGAAGAGATTTTACAGTCAGTGGGCTGAAGAAATGGTAAACACGTGCATATTTGCACCTGTAAGTCACTGCTGTCGTGCGTTGCAGTAATGAGGACCCAGGGCAGCCTCCGGTTGATCCTCAACACTAAACTTTGGCCCCAGATGCAAGTGGACAAGGCCAGCGAGAAGAGTGTACGAATCACTGCCATGGACACGGAGGACCAGGGTGTTAAGGTCTTCCTAATATCGGTACGTGTTACTAAACGTTTAACATTTGAACATTTAATTTTTCCAAAGGGTGTTAGCTTTTAAGTGTTTTTTTTCCTCCCTGTGTATACATCAAAAGTAAGAAAAACACAGAAAATGGTAATATTTTTTTTTTTTTTTTTTTTTTTCTTACAAGCATTGAACTGGTGAAACATATTCTGCCTCGGTTTCATGCTGTCCCATCCACTGTTAATGCGTCTTTATCATCTGTCTCATTCTGTTTTTGTGTGTTTTTCCTCTTTAGTAAAGGATGAATACATTTCCATGTTATTAATTTTATCAGCTCAGTATTGTCCTGTGATATTAAAACATTCAGTGCCTACAGTTGGTACGAGAAAACTGCTTTCAAACATATTATTTTAAGGTAGTTATGAACTGTTCTTAATAAAATGCATTACTTCCTGCCCCAGATATTTAACATTCCAGCCGTTCTGTGGGTTTTGGAAAGCATTTAATCTGAAACATCTGCGTATCGAAGTGGCAATTTTATTATTCATATAACTCATTTCATTAAATGTAAACTCAATGTGCATAAGCCAAAAAGAAAAACATAAAAACAAATGTAGGCTTAAGTCAAAGCAATAAAAAACAAACTTTACAAGAAAGTTTAAAAAAAGAGGTTTTAAGCTTGTTTTGTAAAGTGTAAACAGTTGTAAATGACCTCAAGTCAGCAGGCAGCTTGTTCCAAGGTTCAGTTTCCACAGTAACTGAAGCACCCTCAGCACACTTGGATCTAATTCTGAGAATAGTTAAAAGATCTAATTAGGTTATAGATACTGAGAAAGTCAGAGATGAACTGGGAGGGCAAACTACTGAGAGTTTTATAAGCCAGTAGAAGGACTTTTACAGGTAATACTGTGTTGAACTGGGAGCCAGTGAAGTGACTTAGGTAGCTGGGTAATATGTTGAAATCTGTAAGGCAGGGGTCTCAAACTCAATTTAGCTGGTGGCCACTGGAGGCAGAGTCTGGGTGAGGCTGGGCCGCATCAGGTTTTCCACAAGAAAGGCATGATTAAAAAATTCCAATCTTCTCAAATCTCTTTATTTTAATTTTTTAACACAAAATAAGATTAAAAAAATAAACAAATTAAGAATTAATAAGAAAATAAATCAATCTGTAATACATAAATAAAATAATAACTAGAAAAATTTGCATTTCCTGCGAAAATGCTGTGTGGATGCCTTAACGCTGAAGTTGCCTGCTGAAAAAGCTGAAAAAGTTGAAAACTTGCAAAAAGTTATATGGCGGTGAAGAAACTGAAAATTCTGCTGAAAACAGGTGAAGAAGCAGAATTTTTTTGCTGAAAAGTGGTGAAAAGCCAAAAATTGTACTGAAAGGGGTAAAGACAGAGAAATTGTTGCTGAAAAGTGGTGAAAAAAAAAATGTTGCCATGAGCAGGTTTCGAACCTGGCCCTCCTAGTCTCAAGGCGGCTACTCATCTCACTGAGCCAAAGTCACTCTCAATGAGTCAAACTCATTCTGACCAAGAATAGGTGGAGAGACGGACAATTCTGCTGAAATGAGCAGAAGCTGCTGAGAATTGTGCTGATAAGAGGTGAAAAGGCTGAAAATTTTGCAGAAAAGAGATGAATCAGCAGAATTTCTGCTCAAAAGAGGTTTTTTCTGAAAACAGCTGAGATTCGTGCTGATAAGAGCTGAAAACGCTGAAAATTTTGCAGCAGAGGTGAATAAGTAGAATTTGGGCTGAAAAGAGGTGAAAATTCTGCTGAAAAGAGGTTTTTGCTGAAAACAGCTGAAAAAGTTGGGATTTGTGCTGAAAAGTTGTGAAAAAACTGAGAATTCTGGTGAAAAGGGGTGAAGAATGTGAAATTTGTGTTGAAAAGAGTTAAAACAGTATAATTGTGCACTGAAAGAAATGTTGCCATAAGCGGGATTTGAACCCGGGCCTCCCAGTCTGAGAACGGATGCTCATCTCACTGAGCTAAAACACAGGTCAACCCGGCAAGGAAAATCAGTGACGCCACTGATAATGTGGAAGAAATGGGCAAAAAATATTGCATAAAAAATTCAATATCTCAAAAAGTATAGAAGTTATGAGAAGCAGAAAGAGCAGAATTTTTTAAAGTTTGAATGGCGAAAATCGGATAAAAACTGTGGGAGTAGTTAAGTGCCAAAAAACGTACGGAAGCAACAGGAATAAAGAAAGGATAAAGAATAAAGAGAAACAGGAACTCAATAGTGCGGATGCCTTTGAGGGCATCCACACAATAAGATATTTTTAGTCAGTGAACTTGTGTGGTTTTTTTAGTCTTCTATATCTGCTGTATTTAGATTCAAATGTCTGTATTAACAGTCCTATAACCTTCTTCTGAACATGAATGGAACACTGTAGAAAATGAACTGTTCTTCTGAACATGGCTTCTCTTGCCTACTTCTTGCTACTAGAGACCTGGCAGCGTTTCCTCTCGCATAGCCGAGCCAGATTTGGCCTGAGGGAGGAACCAGTTGAGACCCTCAGTATGTCTTGAAGATGATCATCCGTAAGTCTGGACCTGTACTTGGACTTACTGAAGTTCAAAGTGGAGAAGAGCTTTTCGCACAAGTATGTGCCACCAAAAAGGCACATGGTCTGCTTGAACATTCGGGAAAGCTGAGGGGAAACTAGGGCTCAATTCTCTCAAAAATTGCCCAAGCTTGTCTGCTTTTCCACTCACCTCCCTGAACTTCGCTTTGAGTTCAGAGTTGCACTGCAGCTCAATGAGCTCCATTTGAAGCACAGAAGAGGCATCTTGCACATCAAAGGAGAAGGGGTCCACAAAAATTTGAAAGGTGGCTCTGTGTGTCTTGAAGTCAGTAAATCTGTGACCAAATTCCTCCTGTAGCCTCAAAATGACATCAACATACTTGTCACCACTGAATGGTGTGCCTGCATCCACGAGTGCCTTGCATGCTGGGAAATGGCAAAGGTTTGTCTGAGAGAGCTGGGCTTTCCATAGCGCAAGTTTTGTGGAGAATGCTCTCACGTTGTCATAGGCAGCACTGACAAGTTGCCCCTGGCCTTGTAACTTCTTGTTCAGTACATTAAGCTCATGTGTTATATCAACAAGAAAAGCTAAGTCCATGAGCCATTTGGGATCACTTAGCACAGGAACACTGACTCCATCCTTCTCCATGAAGGCTTTCACTTCTGTTCGCAACTCAAAAAATCTCTTTAATACATTTCCCCTGCTGAGCCAACGTACCTCAGTGAAGTAGAGCACATCGCCATATTCTGACTCCATTTCCTCTAAAAAAGCACGGAACCTTCGGTACTTTAAGCCCCTGGATCTGATTTGGTTGATGCATTTCACAACAATAGACATCACATTGTCAAACTTCAGGCATTTGCTGCAAAGGACCTGCTGATGGATAATGCAGTGCAGAGCAATGGCCTCCTCCGCGCCTTCCTCTTCCAGTTTTTTTTGAACAAGTGCCACCAGTCCATTTTTCCTCCCTGTCATTGATGGCGCTCCATCTGTTGTTATTCCAACAATACTCTTCCATGGCAAACCAACATTCTCAATGATATCACACAGCTTGCGAAATATCTCCTGAGCGGTGGTCTGGCCATGCATTGGAATTACTGTGAGCAGCTCCTCCATCACTTCAAAACTGTCATCAACACCACGGACATACATTGCAAGCTGGGCAGTGTCGGTGATGTCTGTTGTCTCATCAAGTGCGACTGAGTATACACTGAAACATTTGGCTTTCTCACACAGTTGGTCATAAATGTAACTTGACAGGTCAGAAATGCGATCTGCTATGGTGTTGGCAGAAAGGCTGATGTTGCTAAACTGACCTTTCTTTCCCGGACAGACTATATTTGCAGCCTGCAATATGCACTTTTTGACAAATTCACCTTCTGTGAATGGCTTTCCTGCTTTAGCAATCATCTCACTAACCACGTAGCTAGCCGACTGCTGCATTATTCTCTCTTTGGTTGCTTTCTTGAAGAAATCTTGCTGCCTCAGTAGATCTGTTTTAAGACTGGCAACCTGGTTCGCTCTCTCATCTCCCTGGTATTTTGCATACACCTCAGCATGTCTAGTTGTGTAATGACGTTTCAAATTGTATTCCTTGTGGACCGCAACTTTCTCTGTGCAAATAAGACACGTCGGGGTGCCCCTGTGCTCAACAAAGAAATATTGCATTTCCCACTTTTTCCTGAAATTGTCGGTGCTCATCTCCAATCTTTCTCTTCACTGCAGGCTTTGAAAAAGACATGTTTGGGGCTATGTAACATTTATAATTCTACTTGGTGTCACTGTCGCATTGAAGTTTCAATCAAGCATTTAGCTGACGGACGGGGAACGTCTCAACGCATAGAGAACGTCATTTCCTCTTCTTTTTCTTGCAACCGTAGCGGCTTTTTATCGGCGATCGGCGGATAAAAAGCCGGTAGCAGTGTTTGTTTTTATGCTCGATGTTCATGTCTTTCATGATGACACGAACACCGTAGCATTTGCAGATGGTAGAAAGTACAGGGATAGCAAGCGCAAAAAAGGCGACTGCTCACGGACTGTTATCCGCCGGGCTGTTGTTACAGGAAAAAGAAGCGGAAATGACACCGTGACATATAATAAATAACATCACCTGTTTCTGATGTTAGTTGTTTTGACTGCTTTTACATTATATTGAAATATATGTAATGTTCATGTATGCTGCAATGCAAACGGAGTGATGCAAATAAAAAACATCGACCCACAAATTACGTTGCGACCGTATACTTAGTCCGGGTTACCGGGGACTGTTATTGCCGATGAACAGGTGTCGCTATATGACTGCAGACTAAATTGGGCTGCATTGAGTTCATTACTTTTCTTTTCCGCCGCCTACGCATCACTTTGAGAGTTAATAAGGTCTCTCTCTGTGAAAAAAATAACTAAAAATCCCACTGACGTGTGTATAAATCTATATACGTTTAATGTCCCGCTGGGCAGCAACTTTAAAAAAAACAACTTTTTTTGAAGTGTTGTGAACGCAGTGCGCTGGGGCGAATGTCCGCGTTTGAAGAGAAGAAAGGAAAGGAGGCAGCCAGGCAGGCACAGAAAAGAAAGAAACACTCCAGGGCAATGCTGCTGTAACTTTTACTCATAGAGAAATGTTTCCCTGCTTGCATCAAGCCCGGCTCATGTCCCCTGAGATTCATATCCCACCCCGATTGGTAGGTTAGTTCAGCTCCGTACACAACACTGTAAAGTGTCATACATTATCAAACTCGCGGGCTGCACTAACATTAAACTTTCATATTAAGGTGGGGGCCAAAACCTATCGTCCTGCGGGCCGCGAGTTTGAGACCCCTGCTGTAAGGACTCTGGCTGCTGCATTCTCAACAAGATGAAGTCATCCTACTGATAATTTGGAAAATCCTGCAAATGGAGCGTTACAGTGTACCAATGCAATGTGCATGTGTCATGTCCATGTGGCTGAATTTTGTTTACACTTTTGCATATTTAGGGTAGCTCTAAAGACATAGGTCAGCTGGCTGCAGCGTTACATCACCGTATCCTGGCCCTGAAGAGCAGGGTGGAACAGGAGCCCGAGGCCCCGGCAACAACCATCCCAGATGCCGAGGTACCGCAGTCCAACGAGGATGACAGCGACGAGGAGGACAATGCCTCTGCCTCCGCTTCAGCCTCTACTCCTGCTACAAGTCAGTGATTTTTATTTCTTATTTTGATTTTATAGTTTGTAATGCAACAGCTCTTGGTTGCTTGTTTAGTGATTCAACTAAAATACCTTTGCTGACATGTTGCCACTCTGTCCTGCAGGTAATTCAGAGGGAGGAGAGAGCCAGGCAGCTGGAAGCACATAGCGTCACTCTTGGAAAGCCTGCTGAGATGCCACTGTAGAAGCATTTTGCTGCAGGCATCTCCATGGACATCCCATGACCAACGTGGGTCCTCCAGACCAGTACTTTTGGATATTAGAAGTCTAGCTCCAGGAAATAACCCCCTGTGCCGGAGTGTCTCACCCAACTCGTGCAGTTCATCTTCTCTGCGTTCAGCGTAATATCTGGAGTCGTTTCTTCCCGCCCTCTCCTGTTTTTGTGTTTAATTTTTGTTTTCGAGTATTTTTTTTTTCTTCCTCTCCCCGATAGCAAAAATAAAGACTTCAAAGCTTTGGTTTGGGACTTCTCTGCTCATCATATTGATGAGTGTAAGGGTGTTTTCCTCTACATTTTAAAGTATGGCACATGTTAAGACTGCAGTTTCTACTTTGGGACCTTTATACTCACTCTACAGCCGTACCTCTGGACACCACACATCCAGAGGAGCTTCATTCACATTGTATTTGACTCGTCATCCAGTCGTCTTTTTTTTTTTTTTCTCTTACATCAAGTCCAGCCTTCCTCTTGCCCCCCTCATCCTGACCAGTCTGTGCGTTAAGTTTTGGCAAATGTAATTTATTTTGGGCTGTCATTTTCATGAGGCATCTCAACACATATGTGCTGTTTGTAATGGCTAGCCAAGACCACTCGAGTTGTCATTAATAGCAGTTTCTTATATTTCCTATTGACCTATATTATAGTGAATAAAAGACTGAAACAGTGCAGTTTCCGCTAATGTGAGTTAATGATTTGGGGACAAAAGGGCAGTTCACCACAATGTTTCGTCTAGATTTCTACGATGTGTTAGTCATTCAGCGTCTGGTTTTTCTTTTTTTCCAAAATTAGAAAAAACATGAACTCACCCGTCTACATTCTGCATGCAACTGTTACTTTTCTCCTTTTCCAGCATCCCAGGTGTTTATTGTGTTGATTCATATTTTTATGTTGAAGTTTTTTTTTGTTTTTTTTTTATCCATTTACATTTGGAAAAAAGGTTTTGAATGAAAGAATTCATGTGTGGAAAATTTGAGTGGCAACTGTAATACCCTTTGAATGTCATGTACATTTGAATATATCATCATTTAGTAGCGCACCATGTTTTCTCATCTCCAGCTGCCCCCTTTACAAAATAAACCATTTTGGACTGACCGCTATTGTTCCCTCTGAAACTGGGTTTTCTGCACTAGCGAGAGGGGTATCAGTATAGTATATGTAATACTTAGACATTGTCTCTAGTGATAAGTAGTACCTGTAAGCAACAGTACAATAATGAATAACTCGCTAAAGAGGGAACAAATTTTACCCTTGGACCTAATTGAATACGTGGAATGAGAACAGCCTGTCTGTTTTGTATTCATGTGCTGGATCTGGCCTGCAGGTTGATGTATGCTGTGCTGACTGCACTGAGCAGGAATCAGACTAAATCTTGTTTATATACAGTATTCATCAGGCACAAGGTCATAAATATTTGATGCATGTACCTATCATAACAGCCCAGCCTAATCGTATACATCCAAACTAGAAACATAACTGCCACCGCTCGCAAATTCTTAGCCTTATCTGCCTTTCTGTGGTGACTCGGCAGGAAAGCATTTTTCTGCAGCGTCTCCCGTAGATGATTGCAGTTGTGTGGTGAAAGTCAAAGCTAAACACTCCGACCTTAGATGCTGGGCCAGTGTAACAAGTCTGGCACTACTAACTTTTTTGGAGTTTTACTTGAGGCCTTGACATGCGCTGCAGATTCTCTTTAATTCTCATCAAATGTGATTCATCTTTATGCTTTTCTTTGCAAATCTAAATACTGGTAACAACCAAGGGCACGCATCTTTATCGTGATGGTGTTTGTTTGAAAGATTGTTGAATTTGTGAACATGTCTTTAAAAGCAGGGTCTTCGTCAGCACAAAGGATCTTCGCCTCATTTAATTCCCAAACATTAAACTTCAAGCATAAACCATCTGGTTTTCACCTGAAAGATTGGGCCGCAAACAATAGCAATCTTCTTAACATCTTCTCAAAGTACTTTAAAGTAGTGGGGAAGGAGGTGAGGTAAGATAAGCATCCGAGAGGAAAATGAATTGCACAACATGCATACCCCCAGTTCTAAAATCAGAAGAGAGCCACCAAAGGTGAATTAAATGGAGACACACTTGAATTTTTCTTACCTTTGACCTGGCTCTTGTCAATAGTGAGGTCAAACTGTAATTACTAAGCTATAACTGCAACACCTTTTGAAGTTAGTTTATACGAACCAAGCAGTTAGTTGGGTTGTGATTCAACTTGTTAGCTCATAATAGAGAGATTGGGACATGGTCTCAACTTAAATGGAGCTTAAAACTGAGACTGTAATTATCAGGGTTTCCCACTAACACTCCGCTAGTATGACTGAAAGGGTTTTTTTCCCAGAACTTCTTGGAGATTGGTATCTATGCCAAGGTTTAAACTTACCATAAGACCATCAAACTGATACATGAAAAAAATGGAGGAACTAATGAAACAATGTGAAGCATAAATTTATTACTAGCATAATTTAAGACAAGGTTAGAACAGTGTTTCAAGGCAATTCTAAAAGAAAGACAGAAAATCTCATTTCCTGTTGTCTGTTTTTGCAGAAATAAAATATTTCCTTAAATGCATACCTTGTGAATAGTTTGTTTTAGCCCTGCATCTGTTCTTCATAGAAAACTTGCTGGTCCTGCACAGATTTGGACCAGATTTATGTTCCAGCTGATCAAGTGGATCACAAGGACTTTTTAAGCCTGAAGAAATATAAGACCACAGTTTTCTACTAGAGTTGGCAAGACGAAATTTAGAGCATACTAAAACATGCGTGACACATAAATGTGTTAACATGGTTTCCCTTACTGATTCTGTCCTCTTATCGTTTGTAGTCACACTGGAGCTCTAGCTAGACTTTTCATTGGGCATCTCATTCTAGTTTCCATGTGTTAGCTTGGGGCCGTCTCCCAATTATAGTCATAAATTCTACTTTGCAATAAAAAAACTGAGCTCCAGTTCTTCTTCAGATATAATTAATAATGAAACTTGAGCATGTGGATCCAAAGCACTGGGTTTAAATGTATTTTGTAATGCTTTGTAATGCTGTTAGATTGGCATTAAATTAAGATTTATTTTTTCCCATCATAGGATGATGAGAAAAATCCTCTTCTCTGCAAGCCTGTGTTGATTTATGAGGTTTGTAGATAGCTGTCCTTGAAAAAATAAAGTATTGAATAAACAAACAGTAATCCGCTGGAAAAAGTGGACTTAATATTGACAAGTGGTAGGTTTTCAACTAGCTAAAAAAAAAGCATGTTGCAACATAGCTGGTGCTCTGAATCACATCGTTTCTTTTATTGTTTGCTTTAGGCACTGGTGTTGTAAAGAGGTAATAATAATCACAGTGTTTCTGTAATCGCCATGTATTGTGGATAGTACTAGGCAACACTTTAAGGTAAATATTTTTGATATATTACAGCAAATGATACATATACTTGAAGTGAAATTGGTCTGTTTTCCAAATGTTCAGTCTACCACATTGGTCCAGATTGTTGTGTCACAGCAGCTACAGAAATACACGGCTACCTATAGCCAGACGGGTAATCACAATTTGATGACTGAGTGCCAATTTTGGGAGTCAGCATATGACTCGAGGTTTCTCAGGAAAAATACTCCCATCAAGAATTTGTCTGTTCAGACTGTGGTTAACGTTAGTAAGATCGTTGTCATTTTGTCCAGCCTTATGGGTTTTTATTGTATCCATCCGCTCTCACTTCTCTCGCATATTTCATGATGATGCGATGAGTAGAACTGATAAATTCAAGAGAATTGCTAACTTGGTGTCTTTCTGCTCCCCTTTCTTGCCTTAATACATGAAATATGTAAGAATTAAATACACATTAGTGCTTTCCACTCTCACAGGGAATGAAAATTACTATGCAAGGATCTTAAACCCCCTTCTTACTTCTCTTAAACGTCACCATGGATTTCCTGACTCTTCATCTGTTGTAACTGTGAATTATTCCTTCTCCTTGGGGCCCGTGCTTTGGTTTCTTCCCATCAGTTTCATCTGTGGTGTGGTCACACAGAGTGTTTTAATATGGTTTCATTCGAGGATAATTCTTCATTTATTTAAGGAACTTTTGTAAGGAAATATTGTCACAGATAACACGCTGAGATAGGCTCCATTAGAATGAATGAATAGGTGAATGATACCAAGACATGAAACATAAATATACAACATATGTTTTGGGCCCTTTCTGATATCTTTTTTTGTGTTTGTGTGTCAAATTTGCATCAAACAAACGTTAATATTAGACAACGATAACATGAATACACACAAAATGCAGTTGATGATTTTATTTATTAAGGGGGAAAAAGCCGTCCACGCATACCCCGCCTTGTGTGGAAAAGTATTTGCCTCCTCTTGTTAAATCATACATTAACTGTGATTAACTAAAGCTTTTGGAAAGCTCAGCTCAGTTTTACTAGCCACACCCAGGTCTGATTACTGCCAGACCTGTTGAATCAAGAAATCACTTAAAGTATAACCTGTGTGGCAAAGGGAAGTAGGCTAAAAGGTTTCAGAATGCCGCGTTCTAAAGAAACTCAAGAACAGATGAGAAGAAAAGTTCTAAGTTCCAAGGTTTTGAAACCACATTGAGAGCCATTATCCACAACTCATCCAGGAGGTCACAAAAGAACCCAGAGCTTCATCTAAAGAACTGCAGGCCTCACTCATCTCAGTTATGATCAGTGTTGATGATTCAACAATAAGAAAGAAGATGGACAAAAATGTTTCAAGCCAAAAAAGAACAAAGGCTCGTCTCACATTTACCAAAAAACATCTGATAATCCCAAAGACTTTTGGGAAAATATTCTGACAAGTCAAAAGTTTTTGGAAGTTTTCTGTCTCGTTACATCGGGCAGAAAACATAAAACAGCATTTCATAAAAGAACATTATATCAACAGACAAACATGGTGGTGGTGGTGTGACAGTCTGGGGCTGCTTCTCTGCTTCAGGGCTGAGACGACGGAACCATCATTTCTGCTCTTTACCAGAAAACCCTGAAAGAGAATATCTGTCTCAAGTCTCAAAACAACAAGGAGTTTGTTTTGAAGCTGCCTACTCAAAGTCCAGACTTCTAATCCAATTGTGGTGCTTTGGCACGACCTCAAACAGACCCGTCATACCTGAAAGCCCTCCAATCTGGCTGAATTAAAGACATCCTGTAAAGAAGAGTGGGCCAAAATTCCTCCACAGTGATGTGAAAGACTTATTGCCAGTTATCACAAATTGCATTTTTCAGTTCTTGTTGCCAAGGGTGCCAAAGGGCATAACCTGCTATTAGTTTTACAGGGCAATTACTTTATCACTAAGTAGGTTTGGATAGTTTTTTTCTTCCCAATTAAATGAAATAATCAGTTAAAAACCAGATTTTGTATTTGCTCAGTTTATCTTTGTCTAATATTAATGATCTGAAACATGCAAATGTGACAAATATGCAAACAAATAGGAAATCAGGAAGGGGGAAAATATTGTTTTTCTTCATCACTATAAAAATAAAAATGTTCCGCTCAGTTTGCACCGTTTCAGGATCAAATGAACACTCGGACTGATGCTTTTCGCCCAACAAATGCAAATGGCGCGCAGTAGAAACACATTACTTCAGACCAGGTGGAAGCCATTGCAAAGTGATACCGCACCTATTATGCATTGTTTAAGAAAGTAAAAGCTCAGGAATGAACTCTTATATCACCGCTGAAAGAGTTCCCTTTAAGAATTCCTTTCAGAGGACAAATTACAATTGCTAACACAACACTCGCTGCTCTTCTTCATGGAGTCGGCGCTGGTGTTGTAATTCACATGGCACTAAAAGGGACGCCGTGTCTTAAGGCCTGTTATCACCCGTGAGCTGAACCGTGTTTACAAAAGGCAGATCTGTAAATGAGTCATGTACTTCTAGCCGATCCGAGAAGTTTTGGCAATGCTTGAAGGACAATCTTGTCAGAGAGGATTAAGTTCTGAGGTAGAAGCTGATAAAAGATTGTGATGCAGGAGAAGGGGGAGTAGTATTTTAATGTCAGCGAAGAGAGGTGAGTATCAATCATAGTCGTATTATATCCTTCCTTCTGAGCAGATTAAGTGAACAGCAGGTGCCACATAAAAACAGCCATCAAAACCAGAGTAATATTTATATGATCTCCCATAAAGAGGCGCCGATGATTCTTTATTTGTGTCATTTATTTCCTTACAAGGAATTAAGCCATTCCTAGGAGGCCAGGGAAAATAAAAATCGCTTCAGCATTCCTATTTCAAGTATGAGACATTTACGAGCAGCATCCTCCTCCGGGATGGAAATGTTGTATAAATAAAGGAAAAATATCGGCCAGAATGAATGAGATGCAAAATGATGTGGAATTTTAGCCAAATGCACAAACCCAACCTAATGATCTAGCATGGTTTTCCATTCCTTTTATTATAAGTCTAGACACTAGACAAATGGCTTGTCTTTTTTCTCCGCGCTGATACCCAGGGAACGTTTGTCTGGTGACAAACACTTGTTTGTGTGCTGCAGTGCTCAGACAACAGTACCGACAGCAGAAAGCATCACAGATGTCGAGGAATTGTTTCATTATGCATGAGCCGCATTCAATTTTGTCTCTTTTTCCTCCTAAATTGTAACTACATCTGACTCCTTCTCACTACATGAAGTTTAGATGTTCAGATTTCCATATTTCAGAGCAGTTTAAGGATTTCTTTTCAAAGCATTCCACACATTTTAATTCTGGAAATTATATATAGTATATAAAGTATAATAAATATCATCCCTATACTTTTTGATAACAGATGTAAATGCAGCATTTCCTTAAAGCAGTTGTGATTTTATACCTAAACGCAAAAAACAGGAAGTCCATCATATACTCTTTTTTTAAGCTGTCCTTCTTCTATATTCCACAAGGTGGGGCTGTGAAACGAGAAGGATGTCTCACGTTCAGTGAAACTTTGAGGTGAAACCTCTATGGCAAAAAAAATAAATAAAAATAAAATAAGAGGCCACCTTGCCTCTGTAACTATTTAACAATAATAATATATAAATAACAAACCTTTTTATTATTTAAATCTGACGATCAATTCATTTAAATATAATAATCTACACCCCCTTATTTCACTTCAGTTGACGAGAAAAAGCTTACTCGGGTGAAAAATAACAGTCATTACTTCATTAGCAGATTAAATCTGCAGACTAAATATCTAGCAGCAACTTCCTGTATACAAGACAAACAAACTGTAGTTTAAAATTGGGATTCATCAGTTTAATTGTGACCCTAAAAAAGAACATTAATATCTTGGAGCTGAAGTGTGTCGTAAGCTCATTGCTTCCTCTGGACTTCCAGATCTACACCTTTCCTTTTTTCTTCCTCCCCTCCCTTTAATCCTCCACTATTCCATCAAATCCCACCACTCCCAGTGATCACCCCACCCCAAAGCCCCTACAAACACTCATGCACACTACAAACACTCACACACCCAGCATTGAAAAATAAACATCCCTGCACGCACAGGCCTTTTAATATCTGACTCAAATCAAAAGCATTTTAACTTAAAACACCTCTCCCCTGCCTGTTTAGTGTGTGAACTGTGAGAGAGCCTATAGTTTACAGATTGGAAGGTGTGGAGCGTATCCTTATCCAGATGGGAACCAATGACTAAATGGAACACTAAATAAACAAATAAATAAGAGCACCACAGCAAGTAGCACAGAGAGCATAAAGGAAGAATGCGGAGGCTGAGAAAACACTGTCAGCTTTACTGCCGATGCCTGACATATCTCTCAGCATGCTATCGGCAGCGTTAATGTTCATTGCTGAAGCTCGCCCAGCTCTCAGTGGCATCTCTGCAGCTACATTCCTTCAATGCGAACGACACACTTCAATAGCACCTGTCTGACAAAGTGAGGTAGGCTAACAGCCGAGTGTTCACTGCTTACAGAGACTCACACTGGAGGACATCACAAGCAGAAAACAGAACATCCCCTGTTCCATAAACTCACGCCAGCCTGCTCGCAGGATGGCCGTCATTATCTTCAGCAGCAGAGGCAGTGCCATCCAAGATCTGTTTAGAGACAAACGTTGCCAAATCAAGCCACCGTTTCCCCACTAGTGCCGTGGAATCAGCTCAATCCTGCAGCGGCCCAAGTGGATCTGGTTACGATATTCTGCCCCTCACTGTGATCATTTATGCCATATGCAATATAAGCTAATCACCAACTAAGGTCTTTTCTGAAACACAAAGTGTGCACAAGCATTTTTCAGTGATCCGCCATATGAATGTAATGAATTATTAATGATTATTTATGTTTTAAGCACTTAAATATTTATGGATGTGGAAGGCAAAATGAACATAAATTATGAATGAACAAGGAATGTACAACTGCATTTCTATGACTCATACACATCGATCTCTATGAGAAATGATTTATCCATGATCTAAAGTACCCAAACCCCCAAAACAAATCCTTTATAAATCAAGTAATTTAATTAAAAATATTAACGCCCAGTGTCTTAGAGTAAGCATACTGTTATACAGCCAAAAAGGGATTGTGCTAATGTGTCTTTGGAGAGTTCAGGGTTGCTCAGGAAGAGGAGAAACACCTGCGCGCTGCAGTTGTTCAGGCTGTTTGGGTTCTCCAGAGTCATCGCTGCATCCTCCGTGCCTCTATCTTCCTCTAAAACTGTCTGAATTCACCAACACACTGCAGCTGGACATGGGAGGGGGGTTGTAAAACTTTGGCATGTTTATTGTAGATCTTGTCAGTGCCGTTAGCAGCAACAGATGTCTTACATGCACTAACACTATTATCCCCCAAAACGCTAATGTTGACAGGAATATTCTGGGGTTTTCCCTTAAATCTGCAAACACAAACAATCATCAGTTTCGTGTGTGATGACTTTCTCCAGCATGCGGACAGCTGACAGTTTGCACAAGAAAGGTCCAAAAAGGCGACATTAAGGAGGGGAGGATTGTGGTTAAAATGGTTTAACTGAGCGTCGCTCAACATCTTCTTGGTTCGGTTTTACTTAGCTGTCGGCGGGAGGCTTCCCTTCTTTCAATTTGGACTTTAATTACCTCCCGCTGGCCTGAAGTCTAACCTTCTTTTAACGCTCCATGAAATCACACAAGGAAAAACAAATAGCTGTAATGATTATTTCTCTGAAAATGTCAAACCACGGTGCAGGAGTGTTACAGATTCCTCTAGATTAATCATACTTTGTGATCAAATGGGTGCCATGTGTCATTATGTAGTTTACATTTCTCACCAGTGTTGCTTTGATTAAGCAGCTATCAACAATTCTTTCCTGCAGGTCTTCCACTTCTCTGCTGCGGATGCATGTGCAGGCGCTTTGGTTTGACGTCCATTTGCTGAAGTGGTAAGTAGCGGAAATATCTGTTTATGTCAGAGGTACAGATTCTTTTTCAGTGCAGCTATAAACACTTTTTAGCACATTTTTGAGGGCGCAGTGTATGCGAAGCGATCAGGAAATTGCAGAAAGAAAACAATGTAAATACAACATGCATGAAGTTTTTCTCTTCACTCTGGTGGTAACTTGAGTGAGGAGCTGTCATTTCAAGGGCGAAATTCTTTATATTTCAGATCTAATTGCATCCAAATGTTTGAGGGTACTGTGTGTTTCATGTAACAGAGGCATGCACTTCTCTGCTATTCCTGAAGCTTGACTTTAAAATAAGAATTCTTTCAAAATACAAACTGTTGAAATCATTTCACCCCTACAGCTGTAGTAAATACAGTAAGTCTCACTCAAGCTCAAACATGCTTTGCTCGGCCAATTAAAACCCAAAGGGGGTTTTTTTGTTTTGTTTTTTTAACTCACAAATATACAAAAGTTTTCACTGACCGTAATCTCTAAGAACTGTCTCTGTTCAGCTCTAAACTCAGATAACTGAAGCCGACTCCTCGGTTAACTTCAAATACCTGCAATCACGGTTTACGGATGAGCTCCAAGAGGCGGCGTTGCCTCATTTAAACCCAGCAGAAACTTGTATAAGTTGTGGCGTCTGGAGTTTGCTGGGATTTGTGTCTCCTGGGTATAACAAGCACTTCATGCATGTATAACTCAGGAAGAGCTTTTCCTGCTTAATTTATTGGCTAGTCGGAGGATGAATAATGGTGACAACACATTAAATTTTAGATATCTTGCAGCCACGGTGAAATCCAGAGTATAAATTTTAAGCAAAACAAGCACACCTGACATACATTACCATGATTTCTGTCCACTACAGCCTCACTGCGCTGTTCATCATAATAAGTCAGAGCTGGCATCTGCTCACCATGCAGATACCTCAAACAAATACAGCTCTTGAATTACCTTCCCATGAGAGGTGTATTTCCAAAATAATACAGTATATACTACACTCGTGTTGCCACATGAGAAACCTTCTGACTTTAAGTTAAAGCCTAAATGACAGCACAGATGCTCATACAATATTGAGCAGAGTTTCAGGAACTGTTCTTAATTAGCTTCACTGATTAAACCACATTCCCTGTGGGAACTTTGTTACTGCATTCTCCGAGCTTTTTCCATGGTAATTTTTTTACCAATTCTAGCAGGAAAATCATCGGTAAACTGGAATAAAATAATGATGTTCCCTTTCCGTATCCCAATAAGTCATAGCAGTGAACCCATCAAATAAAAATAGTAACTGTTCTTTACCTACAGTAACATGAGACAATACCAATTAACACTAACCCTATATCCTACAAAGTTCCAGGACTCCACCATAGAAACCCAATGATGTTGGATTTTTACCCATATTCACTGATTCAAAACTCTGATATGTCAGATGATATTTTTTTCCTTTCAGGCAGACAAAACATAAACAGATTTTTCTAACATTTGTTTTAGTGCATGTAGTTACTAGCGAGCCCTTACCAACAATTACTTGTTGTCTAGTCTAGTTGTTTGTTTGTTGGGTTTATGGCTGTTGCTGCACAGTGTCCTCTGGTGGACAAACTATGCAACACCAACTCTGACAACTTAGCTGAAGGGTGTTTCTCCCGTCTCTCCTTTACTTTTTAAATGTTCATTTATTGGCTGTTATAAATGCAGGTACTGATATAGTAGTACATCAGTATAGAGTTATTATCAGCCTCAGTCGGGCTCTACTCCACCCATAAAGTACTCCTCCAAAATCCTCTCCTTGGATAGCAGCAATGTTTTGAGTGTGATTGCTGTTTTTAGATTGCTCCCCCAAATTTTTACCACAACCTGTGTCTATACAAACCCTGCATCTATTCCATTGTGTCAAAAAAGGGATCCTTCAACTTGGATTTCATTTTAAGTTGCAGGGAGTCAAAATGTGAGCGTGGCTGGGAAATTTCTACCTTTTCAGGGCTTTGTGTGCACAATCACAGGTATTCATGTATGTTGTGATAAATGAACTCCAAACTGAACTTAAGTTAACACTTACGAGACTATGCTGGCAGACACAGGAAACCTTGGAAAGACACGTATGGATGTGCCGTCCGGGAGGAGCTGGGCTGCATGTGCAACATGAATGGGCTGCAGGTACCATGCTACCAGCAGTGACAAAGCTAAACTAGAGAAAAATCAATCAGGTGGGATATGGAGTGCACGGCAGTCTATGTCCATCGTCTCCAGTGCTCCTACTGTCACTGTCTTCTGCACCAAAGCAGGTAAAATGGAGTCACAGTGGTTTATGCTTCCCATCAGGACAAATAGATACCGCTGAAGTTTAACTGATTTTGTGTTATACTGTGAAAATAAAGTGTTCCCTTAATTTTTTGAGCAGTGTATTATATGACCAAACATTAAAATGCTCACACTTAAAGCTCAGAGGGTTGGATTAAAGTTTGCTATAACATCTTAACAAAGACAAAGTTCACTTTTTAAACACAGCCTCACTAGAGACTTCTTTGAAATTACATCAGTTTGTTTGTAATTTCAAGTAAAAGCTCAGTAAATGCAAACATTACTCAGCCTATTGATGAAACAATTGAGCAAGAAAGCTTAATGCTTTATTTAAAGTAACTACATTGGAGGGTATACCCCACAGCTTAGTCTACTGATCGTCGCAGCCATTCAACTACAAGTTGTGGTAACGTGGATGCCTAAAACTTGTTGATAGTAATGTGCAGTGTAAACATTAGCACAAAGATGATACCTCGGTGAAACAAAATGTAATAGCTTCTAATTGTCTAATATTAGATTTTGTCACTGTAGACAAATGCTGTTCTTCTCATTTTCACAACTCTGAAAATATGCATGTAGGCTCAGAGACAATTCTGAAGTCTTGTCTTGTTTACTACATTTCAGCAGCTGTTCATGCAGTATTTAACTTGCAAGTTTAATTTTCCGTGGCAGAACATTGCAGGCACACCAGAGTGCAATTATAAATGCAAACAATGCCGCCCGCTAATACGGGATTCAAGGTATACAAAAGACTACAAGCCCTACCTTTCTGGATTCTTCCACTGAATACTGCTGTTTGGTGTCTGAGTCAAAGGGGGGCACAGCTCAGCTGAGAAGAGCCTACTATACATGAAAGTCTGGTACAGGATGGGGCTTCCAGGTCAAGCTCCAAGGGACTAAATTTAAACTAAAGGTACAGTATTTAGGGTTAGCTAAGTTATTACATATGTGGTATACGTTAACAAGACTGTCACTGACCAAATTTAACAAGCTAAGCTATTAGCTTAGCTAGTTAGCTATTTTAACAGTTTTTCTGCGTCGTTTTCAGTCTTGTACTGGAAGTAAAACCAAATCTGCACTTAGTATATTTTGTACTACTACTACTAAATATAATGCTTATTATGTTTCTTACTGTTTCTCATTCTAAACAGAAAACAAAGACATCAGTCAACATTTTGAAGTGAAAATGAAAATGTTAGGGGATTATTTATTTTACATCAGAAATCCTTAAGCTGTAAAATAAATAAAGGGCCCTTTATGTGAAAACCTTCCCATGAAAAAGGTTATGCCCATTCTGTAGATTATCCAGTATAACTGGACTGCTCTTTCTCGTGAATTCTCGTGTGCAATGTTTTCTGTTTGATTTTTCAATGCTACGAGCACAAACAAATTTATCTCCACCTACACTGTATTTAAGTGGAGGCAGATGTTGAGAAGCTGGGTAAATCTAAACCTAAACTTTCTGCTTTTCTAAATACTATCGGGTACTGACAAAATTTGTTTTGTTTTGTTTTAGTTACAGCACAGCGTTGAGATGAGCCTACTTTTTAAGGGTATTTCCCTGTAAGAAAATGCTCTTCAAGTGTTAAGAAAGCATTCTACTAAACCAAAAGCTGCATGGTGGTCAGGAAAAAAAGCAAGGTTGTTTACTTCTACCTGAAAAAGTTTACTTCTTGAGACAATGTTCTGGGCTTGGAGGGATGCATTTATGTATCTTAGAGAAAAACATTCCCTGAAGACTAGCTTGCTTATAAAGAATTGTGGGATTTCGCTGAGAGGATTATTTGATAGTGTTTTAAATTCTCCCCACATCAAAATCTCCTCTTGACTACTGTTTCTGCGGCACTCTGCCCCCAGGGTCTCCACTCCCAGTCAGTTACTACTGAAAACTGTAAAACAGGTCTCAAATTTACAGTTTAGCTTATTTCTAGTTGGTTAAACGGTTTCTCAGACTGGAGTAAACAATGGATCTTGCTGGGGATTATGTTGTCCCTCAGATTAACACGTCTGAATTATGATGTTGTTTTTTAATGGCAGGATGGTGTTTGATGCGTTTTTAATACTCTTTTGTTTAGTTTTTGTGAAGTGCTTTTGGAATGTGTTGACAAAAGACAACATTACAACCACAGTGTTTCATATTGAGATGAAGACCAGCCTTCCTTTGTTTAATTTCTAAATCTCAATAACTGAAAGTAAATACCTTCACAGGCAGTACAATGTTTGCTGTTTCGTTACTCCCTGTCACAAATAGACTGTCTGGGTGAAAGCTCTGTGGGCTGCCTCGCTATTGCTGTTCAGGACCACAGAGCTGCTATAACAGATTACAGTGCTGTGAAAAAATATCTGACTCCTTCAGATTTTGTAGTTCTTTTGCATATTTGTCACACTTACAGGTTTGAGATCATCAAATAAATTTTAATATTAGAAAGATGATAACATTCAAAAATTGTTTAATGATCTCAAACATTGTAATAGTAGACAAGTCTGTGCATTATTATCCCGGTACTCTGGCTTCCTCCCACAGTTTAAAGACATACAGTTAGTAGGGTTAGATTAACTGGTGATTCTGCATTGCTCATAGGTGTGAATGTGCATGTGAATGATTGTCTGTTTTTTGTGTTACCCTGCGACAGGCTGGTGACTTGTACAGGGTCTACCCCACCTCTTGTTTTATGGTTGCTGGGATGGGCTCCAGCCCTCCCGCAACCCTGAATTGGATACATGTCAGAGAATAAATGGATGGGCAAAGATAACCCAAGTACATACAAAATGCATAGAAAGGCTTACAAAGCCATTTCTAAGTCTTTGGGATTCTAAGGACCTTCGATGATACCCATTATCCACAAATGGAGAAAACTTTGTGCATTGGTGAACCTTCCCCAGAGTGGCTGGCCAACCAAAATTACTCCTTAAGCACAAGACTTGGGAAAAAAAAACCCAAAAAACTTTGTTCACTGACCAGACAAAAGTGCGACTTTTTGGAGGGTTTGTGTAAAACTAGCACAGCATTTTATAAAAAGTCATCATCCCTAAAACACGATGCTACTCATGTGATGATCTGGGGCTGCTCCACTGAGCTCCACTCAGGGCTTAGACGACTTGGTGTAATTGATGAAACCATGAACTTTGCTCCCTACCACAAAATCCTGAAGGAGAATGTCCAGCCGTCATTTCATAAAGCTCAAGCACATTCGGTTTGATTCAGCAAGACAATAATCTGAACATATCAGCAAGTTCACCTCTGAATGGCTCAAAAGAACAAAAGGAAGGTTTTGGAGTGGCCAAGTCAAAGTCCAGACCTAGATTTGATTGAGATGCTCTGGCACGATGTTAAACAGACCACAAAAACCCTCCCATGTGGCTGAATTAAAACAATTAAAACAACAACAAAAAAAGTGGGCCAAAAATTCCTTCACAGTGATACGAAAAACTCATTGCCAGTTATCATAAATTCTTGATTGTAGTTCTTGCTGCCAAGGGTGGCACAACCACTCATTAGGTTTAGGGAGCAATTTACTTCAACATTGGGCAGGAAGGTTTGTATAGCTTTTTTTCCCTTAATAAATGAAATGATCATTTAAAAACAGAGTTGTTTTTTTTTTTTGCTTCACAGAGTACTGTATACACTATCATGACAGTGGCGCTGGATATTTAATCTGCTAGTTTATTTCTTGTAATATGATCATAAGCCAATCCTGCCTTCACCAAAGACGTCACCTTCTGTTTGAAATTTCCGCAATTATCAAGAGGATGATACATTGAAAGTTTATTGTTTTATTTATTTTCTATTTTAAATACAATCTGAGTACAGAATATTTGACACCCCCAAAATCAGTGACTTGGGAGAAACGATAAACATCCATACGTCTGAAATTATATTTATTCAGCAGTCAGTATAGAATGTAAGATAAACATTTTTTGGCACAGTTTCTTAATGATGATAAGCTGTCCCATTTCTGTGTGGTAATCTAAATAAATATGCAAAACCATAATTTATTTCCCAAATAAATACAATAAGAACAACAAAAAAAGATGCACCGCATCTCCATTTCACCTTCCCGGAAAAAAAAAAAAAAGTCAAAAGGAAAATAACAGACAGACATAATGTGTTTTTACTTCAGGCAGTTGCTATGGGTTCAAACCAAATAAAAATCGGCGAAGGTGAAAAAGATGCTTAATGAGTCATTTCAACAGCTTTTTCTCCCCTAAAGTCAACCAGGCAATACAACAAAGGAGGCATTTGAAGGGCCAGTGGAAGGCTGTACTGTGGGTTCTGGATTGGAAAAGGTTACATGGTTTTATGGAGAGGTGCGAACATCACTTCAGATCCCAGCGTCTACTTTGCCAAGTTTTTAGTTTTTCACTAAAAACCATTTTTCTCTTTTACACCTGCTTCTCAGATTAGCTAATGACCGTGTAAGTAAACGTTCACAAATGACACCCAGAGACAAAAATGAAATGGGTTATATCACCGGCAACTTGATATGTGCGATGTTTATGAATTTAACTTTGTGGATTTGACTTGGTGTGTTATGTCAATTATTTGGGGAAAATAATTCCTGAAAATTATGGGTAATTGCATATTTTAGACTGGGGTGTTTTGAGAAAGTAGAACTCAAGAGAGCAGATGTGTGAAATGTTTAAATTGCTCTGTTGCTGTTATTGAACACAAAAGCGACATACACTGGAGTTTTTTAACGTGGGTATAAAACCTGGAGCTATAGAAAATGATTTTCTTGCATTAGCAAATTCTAATCAGTAACACTTTTTTCTTTTACCTGTGTAATAACACTGCAGTTAGTAACATTGCATAGAAGTAGGGAACCAAAGTCATGGCCTGTAATAACAGCACGCTTTAAGCCAGATCACAAAACATTATAATCAGGCCAAGAGGCTGAAGTGTCCTGTGATTAACACCGGTGGGAATGAAGTCCAGTTACAGCACTGATCTGGTCCCCTACAGCTTATAAATCATGAATCTGTTTCATTTACTACTACTGAAATATGACATCACAAACAAAACCTTGCTACATTGTTGTTACACCACAGTTTACAGTGTTACTACATGGATAGAAAAGATAAAAACTTGTGATTTAAGCAGCCATAGTCTGCCTTTGTACAGGTCAAGTCTTGCTGTCCACGTGACACTGTCTCAGCTTGTGAAGACTGATGGTCAAATGCCAGAGTCTATCTGTCCAACAAAAAAAAATAAAATTATTTATTTTTTTAAAAAGCTGCTTTGGAGCATCCAGGAACATATTCACATCTTCCTCTCATTGAGTTTATACTCCATAGATTTTCTGTTAACAGCATCCATGACTCTTCCATCAGAGAGTGAGAGCAGCATAAAGAAGTCCATATCTCTGGGTCATACACATCCGCAGTTCTTTGCAGATACGTTGTGTATGTTCAGATAGCGGCTGGGGTTTACTGTTGTGTCCAGGACGGTAAAGTGCTCAAATGCAGTCGGTCGGCAGCAGGGCTGAATGCTAACTTTGTCCTTGCGGCCCTTCTCTCTGAAGCCCACTGTCATCATGTGCTTCATGACCATGTCATAGTTTTCCCGGTGTTTATCGCATTTGCCACTGCAGTAGCGCAGCAGCACCGTCTCTTCGCTCTTATATTTGAGACCCAGTTCATTCACTTTCACTTCGAGCTCCCTGACGGAGCACAGCTTGCGCTTTCGGGCCCTTTTAGTCCTGCGGCCCTGGGTCTCAGCAAGCCGCCGGCTCTTCCTTCGCTTCCTTTCTAGCAAGGTTCCGACCACGTGCTGAAGCTCGCCCTCGGTGAAGCTCTGCAGCATCATGGTAACTGAAAAAAAAGGGGGAATAAATCAACAGAAAGTGTTATTGACAGGTCACGAGGGGGGATTATCTGGTTTCTTTGTAATTTTGTGTCTAACATTTTCAACAATCAGAAATGTCAACAGAACAGATGGCTCACACAGATAATGCACTGAAGTTGGCATGGAAATCAAAGGCAGGTGCAAACAGAGGACCACAAAAAATGTTATCTATCATAACAGCTACAAACTATCCTTATCAGCGCTGGCTAAACAGAAAGTGTTTAAGTTCCACAGAGCGAGGTTTGTTCATGAATGTCTGTCACTGTTGCCATGTGAGGTAAAAAAAAGACCATCATGTCTAAGAGTCTGGAGAGGTTCTGTGGAGAACCGGTGAACTATGACTGGTGCTAACTGACATCGGTGTGTGAACAGTAAAACCTGCTCTGTAAGCAACAGAGTCAGGTGCTGAGTGTTTTGTCGGAACCCTTTCACATGCTTGTGAGGATGAAAGCAACAGCTTATCTTACACTCTGAGAGGAAAGATTTCATGTCGTCTGTTGAGCGTTTCCTCCGATGCAGATCACCCATCTGTTGGGGCACTGGCCTTGATTCTGAAGAGGGCGATGATGATGATGGCGGCGAGGTCTTGGATGCTGATTTTAATAATGAAGACGGTCTCGACGAGGGTGAAGATGGATATTTTGTGTTAAGCTTGAACTGTCTGATGGTGGCCATGTTTCTAATGAGGATGGTGGACAGGGCTGCAGCACAGAGCATGAAGGCAAAAGTAGCACCTTTCCATAACTTCATCTTAGAACGTGGAGGAGCATTGAAACTCTGCGGAGACAGCGAGAGAGAAGCAAAGTGTGCAACATCAGACATGTTTAAACAGTCACGCCTTCAGCCATGTACTTTTGAACTTGTCACGTTAAAGCACAGACACATCAGTGTCGAAACTGCTATATCTACCACCATCACATTTCTGCGACCTTTCCACGAATCTACTTCTCTCGAGTGAGGCTTCTGCAGCGGAGCTTTTAATTTACCACTGGTTTACTTTCTCTGATTCTGCTACCAGCTCATTCTCACTATAAGTGAGGTCATGATCCATGAGCTCGACATCACTCGCTGACACCCAAGAATGCAGATGTGTGTTTAAAGTTGTATCACTGCAGCCTGGGAGAGTGAAAAAAGTAGAAAAAAGGAAAAAACACCACGACTGCCATTCCTTATTTGAGCTGAAGGCAAACGGGATGCAACCCCTGCAAACCTGCAGAAAATTTGTGCATTTTGATGAGAATGAGCATCTGAGCCGCCTCCACCCCCGTTTTCTAAAGCCTCCCCAAAAATCCTTTGAAAAGAGGGAAAACACATTCCTTCCTTTACAATGTCTCAACCACACCTATTTGGAATTCTATGTATGATAGAACGTGCAAGCGTGTATACCCCTTTATCTGACACCGCCCCTCCCTTCCAACAGATGCAGCAACACTGCAGCCACAAAACTCAATTTGGAGGACTTATGTGCCATGTTTTCTTTTTTCCCTTAATGTCAAACCACTGGTATGTTTTTTTTACAAGCTCACTGCTTTGTTTTCTTCGCATCATGTCACCAATGAGCAAAACATTCCCCCAGAGTCGGAAATGGTACACTGGCAGCGACTAACAGCAAATCCAGAACAGCTTTACAAAGTGCTTTGCCAGACCGGATTCTGCAGGGGAACGTATGCAGGCAGCCGGATTGTTTACCGTGAGAAAACATGTTGCATGGTTGCCCAGTTTTTTATAGAAACAAAACTCTAAAATAAGTGTTTTCTCTAAAAGTCAGCAACTCCTATAGATCACATGACAGAGAAAAAAACAGTAGGAGCATTGCAGTTTTTTCATGGTGGTTGAAATATAGGCGAATTCCCTGCACTCCTCTGCATCTGAGTGATTCGGACAACGCATATGGAAAATAGAAAGGGACTGTGCGCATGAGCTGCAGTGGTGCAAACAGCATATAAACAGGTATAACCAGTCATATCAGCCAAAGCTTGAGTCATCACTCATAATTCCATATGTGTTTGACGTGGTAAGCGGCTTCTGCACAATGAAGGGGTACGACGACAATCATTTGAAAGTCAAACATTTCACCTAACAACCTCAATTGACACACAGTCCTCGTAAATCAAACATGGAGGTGGCGTGGTAGCTGTGGCCGAACGTTACTCACTGACTGGCCATATGTCTGACGCTTGTTTCTCGCCTGCGAAGGCCTCAGAAGTTATATATGGAGGCCTAAATGGGAACGTTTTCATTTTGTTTCTGTTGGTTCGACCCCAAACCCTAACGGCACAGAGCTCGGTCCACCGGCCATTAACTTGTTGAATTCTCATTTTTAAATGAAGCCGTTTTCTACTCTACACAGCTAAGGATGAGAGCTTTGTTTTCCTATGCTATTAATAGGCCAATTCGGGGCAGTTATTAATCCATGGAGTTAGCGATTTCACATGGCAGAGATGCATCGGTGTCCTCAGCCTCCGTGGCTCCGTGGCTCATCCTGATAAAACAATTACCTCGTAAAGAACAGATGAGTCTTCCACTGTCTCTGCCACTGGATGGAGATTCATCATCAAGCACTGATCTCATGTCCCTGAAGACACTTTGATTGTCATAATTGCACCACTCAGAAACACATTAGTCACATCTGCAGTCAATTGGCGCCAATAAAAGTGCCAAGGATCACACTGCAGCTTGTTCAGATGTTCACGGATGATTAATCAGCACAGACATTTAATATGTGTAACTGGCCCCCACCGCTGTGGACATAAATACACACTTACTGATAGAGAGAAGGGGCACCTGCGTTTTCTAGGGAGAGCAATGGATACGTAAATGAGTAGCTGACTTCCTGAGGACAAATGCTGCCTTTTTTTCCCCCTAGCAAACAGAGACGAGCAGTAATGCAGAGAGGATATAGTGGAAGCCCTGAGGACTCTGTAGCAGAAGGAAAACTCATCCTCAAACAGAGGTATAAAAGTGCAGATGACTCGCAAAAACAACTAAACCAGCTCCCACACAACATGTCTGGTCCTCGCAAAGCATCATGATATGCCCATGCATGCTCCAGTGTGTGCATATGAAGGCCGGTTGATTGTGTGAGGCCCACAACAAAGGGATAAAATCTTCTATTTACGACGAGAAAACAGTCTGAAGCCATGGAAACGGCCGGAAATGAGGATTTTGTGATTCTACAGAGTGTGGGAGTGATAGCACACCTGACATTTGCTCTGGGCCATATGTCACCTGAAGAGCTACCAGCAGAGAGAAAACAGTCCCAGAAGGCTTTTAACGTGTCTGAGGCAAACCATGAAAGTGAACTGTTCATCCAGAAATGCTTAAGTCTGTCAAAGCCATTCCCGAGACATTATGTATTCTCTAACGCATGCATGCACGCATGGCGCAGTTGGAGGCCGATCTGCAGCGATCAACTGAGCTCTTGTTGATGATCTGAAAGATCGCATTCTTTCAAATGACACAAGAAAATCGACGTTTTTAGGGGAATAATTGGGTCAGTGGCCTTGGTGCTTCTAAGCTGGTGGTAATGTAATTATATAGCAGCATGGCACCCGTGTCCTCCCCTCCCTCTCTTGCCAGAAGGAGACACTCAACAGAATGCCACAGCCTACGGATGAAGTAGAGATCTGTCAAAATGGGGATAAGCGGCGTTTGCGGTTTTTACTTTTGAATGAAGACAGCAGATAGGGGGGCTTTCCTGTCAGCCAGTCTGGATCGAGACCAGTGAGACACGGTCATTGTGACAGAAGATCACAGAACGGCAAAAATGAAGAGCGTCTTTGTGCTGGAAAAAAAAGAAGCAGATACCAACTTCAATGTCTCACCATGCAGCAGCATTTGTTCCTATATATTCTCTAAATACAGCCTCTTCTGTTTCACCCTCTCTCCCCTCTCTCTCTGTGACTCATACATACCATAAACACACACGTACAGCAGTTGCGTGGTTTCACTCTTCCCCAATCATCTGACGCATGCTTGTCTAGAAATTTAGACAAAGTACAACCTTCATTGTTGGCCAGACACCCACTTCACTTCTATGGTGTACACATGCTAAAATCAGCAGCTCCATCACATAAGACTAGATTATCTTTCTTACATCTTCTTGCTGTTTCCTGATATCAAGAAATCTCTGCAGGTCTAACCACAGTGTGTTTGCCACTGCATAAACATGAGGCCTGTACCTACAGAACACTGTTAATGCACCGTGAGTTGCAGCTTCGCTGGAGCCATGTGACCGGCCGTCTCTGTATTACTCTGAACACACCCCGTAAATACCTGCACTCGTAAGATAACAGTAGCAAACCAAAGAGTGGGAAAGGCACCTACTATGTTGCTGCAAAGAAACAACGTGCTTTTTGGAGTCCTAGAGAGGCCTTGTCTTGTCTTTTCCCTCTTAAGTGACCATCAGGAGACCTGGGGACAGCTAGAGAGTGCTTGGGGAGGTAATAGGGACATATTCCAAAGATCAGGGCGGGATTACCACTAATGCCTGCCGGCTTTATCTGCAGTCACGTGGGTTAACACCTGGCTGCAGTGTTGGTGGCAGAGCACAGGTCTCGCTGTGTGTGTGTGTGTCCGTATTAATCCGTCAGACACCTCTAGCTCAGAGGTTAGGCCAGCATGCAAGGTCCACAGAGAATGAGCACCTGCAGGCTCTTCCACCACTAAATCCCAACCTGCCTACAAAATGCCAGAATAATGAAGAAGAAAAGTGACAAACTTGGTGAGTCATCTCTGTTGTGGTGACACCAGGGTGGGCTAAGAGGTTGTAAAATAAAGTGGGATTTCAGAGCCAGGATTGGCTGTTCTATATCCGGCCCCGGTTCTAATGCAACCAAAAAAAGCCTGTGCTGTAATTTTGCTGGTAGCCACATCGGTTGGCTCGTGCTCTGTCACTCAGAAACCATGGGATCATTAAAACAAGCCTGTTCCTTGTTAGCTAGAAAGCTGATGCTCATTATTGAGAAAAAAGAGGAGTTTGTGAGCAATGCCGAAAAAGTTGTGACAATTTTTGGTCACATTCTTTGAATTTTAGACACGATTCTGGTATCCTTTTTCGTCCACTGGATTTGGGTAAGTGGCTTAAAAAGTTTCAATTTTATTTTAGAAGGCCTACTATCAGGTCCCCCGGATTAGATACGGATTAATCCAGTGACCCAACGGCTTAGCACGAAATCGCACAACTCATACCTATTGCTGTTAAAGCAGGATTATTGAGGAGTGAGGTGAAGGTAGATTTAAAGATGCACATTTGACACCTGTCTCAGTATTTCTGGCCTGTGCTGTTATGGGAGGAGAGAGTCCAAGTGCAGTGCAGACATTACATTTGAATCACCCTTTTGATGTGAAGCGATTGCATTATTCTTGGCAGAGAAACACAACGTTGCCTCGTTATTTTTTTTATGTGCGTCTCAGCTACTTTCTAAAGAGTCTATTCCGGCTCTTAATCTGTCTCTGTCGGATCCTCTTTTAGCACAACAACATCACCTCTAAACCCATGTTAAACATGTTGATGTTGCTTTTACAAAAGGCTGGCGGCCATCTGGCACACACTGAATACCACTTTCGAGTATGACCCACGCCAGCAAGCACAAGCAAGTACAAACATCCGAAATATGTTGAGATTTTACATTTATTGACCATACTTTCTTCAGGCAAGCAGTGTCTGCATTGTATGCATGCAGCACGTATGTACTGAGGCAATGAGGAATAGTTCATGTGTTCAGCTTCCCCATCAGTTTACACTAGTTATGAGCAGCTTTGGGAGGTTATGAAAGTTGAACAGCTCAACTGACTTTAGGCTTAACCTCTATCCCTCCTCTCGGAGCACAGCCAGATACAGTATAATCTCCATGTATGATATGGGCTTAGTGCAAAAGCGATCATCAGTTCAGTAAAAAATGCCAAGGATGAGCGTCATCAAGCGCCTCTATTGTGATCCTGATCTTCTTAATTATTTAAATTCTTAAAGGTGCGGAAATCCCTGAAATGATTAATACAAAAAAATAATTAGCCAAAGTCCCAGTTTCTTATCAAGTCGAAGTAGGGAACTAAGTTTTGTTAAAGGAAAACCAGCGTGTATTTGGAGTGCACTTATGCTTTAGAATGAGGCAAACCACCATGTTGGACAAATGACAGGAAAAGAAAAATATTCCTCCCTCGCAAAATAAACTCTTCTGAGTGTTGAGAGGTTGCAAGAAAATCAGAGTGCTAATTTATTTTTCTTTTTGCTCTTCCAACAACACGGGATACCCCCTTTTGCGACCAGTGAGCGGTTACTGCTCTGCAAGCATTTTGTGACAGGCCGTAGTGCGCTATTGTCATGTGGCTCTACCAAGGATCCACTTATCGACACGGATAACGTGTGTTTTCTGCCACCCCAGCACTTGGAGAGCCATCTCTGTCAGCAGCACCTAACGCCTTCCTCATAAGCTGCTGGCTTAGACTAACAAAAGAAGATGTGGTGTCCTTACCGTTCGGCCGGCTAATCCAGACTTAGCTGTGTGGCGTCGTCTTCAGCTGACCTCCACGGGCGAGTGCTGGCTGGGTAAGTCCATCATCATCACAGGCGAGGAGTGAGGACAGTACTCCTGCTTGTTTTCTAAAAATCATCACAACTCCCTGTGCCTGCAAGTAGGGGAGGTGTCCTGACTTGATTCAAGTCAAGGGTGTATTATTCTTCTATCATATTTGCACTTCCATAGAAATCTTTTACGTTGCAAAGATCAGAATCAGCATTCCTCTGAATATAAGCATGCATTTCATGGCATTCAGCCTGATCCATCCAAAAAGAGGAGAGCTGGATGTTTAGAGAAGCCACTGAGTGGTCAGTTTTACTTCAGAAAACTCATGTCTTCATGCTTCCCCATACAGAACTGGTGGTCTTCTTTGCAAACTTGAACCTTAAAATGGGAGAACAGAACAGAACCAGGGTACGGTGGCATGTAATAAGCAGATCTTACAGATTTCTTTACTTTTATCACATCTGTTGTGAATTTCTGTGAATTTCCATCGCCTTATGATTATTTTTTCTCCAAGGAATAACACTGATGAAGGATAATGTACATTTCCTTACCCTTTTTTTTTTTTTCCAGCAGCAGGTCTCCTCTTCAGCTCAAGCAAGAACAACTCTGCGGGTCGTGAAGATGAGTTAGGGTGAGGAGGGAGAGTGTAGTTACCGTAAGTGGAGCACAGAGCTTCTCCGATGCCTCTGAATGCCTTCCCCTTCAACTCATGCTCCTCCTCCTCCATAGTTGTGCTTGTGGGCCGAGTCGGATTACTCCTGACATGATAATCTCTCTCCAGAAGCACTAAAGGATGCTTTGGCCTGAGTAAAGGCTTACATTTACCTTCTGCCGCAAGAGAGCGTGCCATCTTAAGCAGGCAATTGGTAATAGCCTCAAATGGGCAGATCAGTGCAGTTTAGCGGGGTCTGCTAAAACGAGTGTCTTTCAATCTTTTAGTGGGAATTAAGAAAGTTCACAATTGGTTTAAAGGGGGCTAAGACAACATAAACTCAGAGTAAACAGAATTATCACAGCAGAGGTATTTCATGATAACCCAATCTACAGTTGGCTGGAGATAAACCCATTGATGTTGTTGTTCAGGATCACGTCCACATCCCCTCCAATACAGTATTTTAGCCTTGAGCGGCAAATGAGGAGCAGATGGTTGTGTTTTTGGAAGGTATCAGGCGCTCCAGACTGTAATCTAAATAAATACCCTATCCACAGGGGGAAATGCGTCAGGTGTGTGGGGTCAGCGATGTATAAACAAAGGGCGATCAGTCGGGAGACAACTGAGGGGGATACGCGAAGCCTCACAGGTGCTGTCGTGGAGCGGGTTGCATTAACCTACAGGTAAACAGAATGTATGATCCAGAATCGTTTCTGGAGATGGTGAAATAAAGCAGCACAGTAATAAAGCCAGCTCACCAACAGGAAACTAATTATTTGCTAACAAATATCTCATTCTCACAACATGAGTCATTCAGATTTCCTCAGGCCAAATTATACACAAATCAAAGCTCCACTAGAGGGGCGGAGATGTGGCCAAGTGTGAACTTTTTAGGACTTAAAATTCCTTCATCGTTGCGTGGGACAAACCAAAGGAATCTTTGCCCAAAGCTTTGTGTCGTTTGTGTATCAACAGATATTCTAAGGTTGTTATCACAGTGACCTGAAGGGGTAGATTTTTCTTTTAGCGCAAAAGTTAAGGCACAACCCTTAGCAACTTGGAGAAAAGCAACAGAATAAATGAAGAGCGGAAAAAAGAAAACGTCTTTTCATTACAGTCAGCAGGTGCAAAATATTATTATTACACTAACTTATTTAACAGACATCTCAATAACTGGCCTGAACAGCCTATGTAAAGACATAATGACTTCCACTTAGCAGGGAATATTGTGCTTTTCCAGCTTCAAAAGGGAGCTATCAGCACACAGACATTTCCTGACATCGGACAGAAACATGCCTACTCTGTACATATTGTTCACAGATGTGTAAAGTTTTCATAGACCTGCCTCAGCTGCAGTATAAACCCAACAGCTGTTAATTGCTAAATCAAGCTAGATACAGTACGGGTGAAAGGCTTGATCTGTATACAACAAAACGTCTCGCTCAAAAAGTTAAGATTACATTAGTCACGAAGACGGTCTGACACATGAGAATACTCGAGGGGGGGGGGCAACATAGCATGTTTCCAATTTCAATATGATAGAATTCCATACACATTGTGATTGAATCTTTTCCACTAGGCGTGGATAAGTGAAGAAACACATTTTGTTTAGTTTTGGGCAAGATTTTAAGGAAGCCCTCAATCAGTAACACTATAAACAGACCATTCCAGTTGAGGTGTCATTAGAAAGGCTGGAAATAAGGCACAAATGTTGCTACTACGCACGTCTTGCACAAGACGTGGTTTGATGATTGGACAAGTAACCTTTCGCCAAATGTCATCTCGGCGAGTGGAAAACTGCTTTTTAGAGAACCAAAATCTAAACAGGGATCTGTGGAAAAAGATGCACTCAGACAATGAGGGCCTTTTATGAGTGTTTCATGTTGAAAGACAAGCCTTCTGTCTAAGAGAAAGCGGTAAAAAGGTAAATCCATCCCTGCCAGAGAACAAATATACAATACAATTTGCAGTTGTGACCAGACAGGCTGAGGCCCCAGAGGTGCAGAGGCCACTCAGGTTTCAAAAGAGGTGTGTACAGACTCTGAGACATTTTTATTCCAGCTCTTAAAATCCAGAGTTTGGGTTAAAATTTTGAACTTCCTGCTAAAATTTATTCTATTCAATTTAGTTTTATTTATATACCGCCAAATCACGATAATAAAGATTCCAGGTGCTTTGTATTGTAAGGTAAAGACCCTGAAATGTACTGAATTCTATGTACATGCTGCATTTGCAGTGTGTGTGAACAAGTGTGAACATGGCTAAATGCTGCCCCCATTTGTCAGTGGTTTATAACTACACAACACCCCGAATTAACAAGGTCTCAACAATCAAGATGCAAACATTTAAAGAGCGTGTGTTGTTTATTGCAAAGCAAATATTTTGGTTTCTCAGCTTTTAATTCAAAACATTTTTTTAACTAAATCTGTTAATGTCACTGTTTCCCAGGGAGGTCGAGCTGTTCCCGGTGCCTCGCTCTGAACTGAAAACCACTGGTGCCATCCGGCCCAAAGGGCTGACGTATTACCCTCTGCATCGAGCTGGGTGCGCTCGGCTGCCCGGTCGCTTTGCGGTTCAATTTAAGGGCCGCTAATTTACGCTTGAGCACCCACGGGCTCTGGGAAATTTCTTTATCGCAATCTCCAGAGTTCCACGTCATCCTACTGTCATTATGATTCCAACCAGGGAAGGATTGGCCATTGCAGCTGCTGAAAATCGGGTCAACATTCTGCGGTGCAGGGTTATCCGTGGACGCTTTGGGCTGATGTGTGTCTGGAGGTTCATCAAAAAACGCAGTGGGTAAAGAATTCTCCTCCTGGACTAAGTTCTCTGGGATTTCAGGTGGATTTTCCTCCTTCTCGGGAAGGACTTGGCTTGCTTCTTCTTGGGATTTGTCCTCAGTGAAGTGATGCATTGACTGGAATCCCATAGGTACAACACACATGCCCTTCCCATTAGACTTCTCCTCTTCTGCTTTCAGGGCACTGTAGGCCTTACGAACTGTCTCCAAACTGTCAAACTTGATCACCGCACATAAGTGCTGGCCAAGCTGCTTGTGACGTTTCCCGTAGCACTGCAGGTCTGCAGGAAGCTCCCTTCCAGGTGGCAGAATCTGGACTGAAGTAACTCTGCCGTAAATGCTGAACTTTTGGAGCACATTCTCTGAGAGCTCAGCGGCCTCCGGGCCTCGGGCTGCACCGTCTTCACTGCTTTGCTCCTCGAAAAAGTTCCAGGCGAGTAGGAGCTTGCTGGTGGGGGAACACATCAGCCATTTGGGAAGCGGCTCTATGCGCCTCACTTTGGTGGACTCATCATTCACCTCCAGAAGGTCTGAGTACAATGCTCCCACCAGAGTCATGTGCCAGTTTTTGGTCAGGGTCCTTATCTGTGGCAAACACGGGCAACCTCAGATTGGTTCACATTTTACTGGATTGTTTTCATTCAAACTGCTGGAATGTAAACACCACAGAAAGCACACCAAATGTTTTTTGTGTTTTGTACCTTTTTCAAAGAACTGAGAAGCTTGAGACTGACGAAACCCTGCTTGTTCTTCTGCACATGTTTGAGCAGGAAGCCGTCCTCTGCCAGGTGGCTGTCAGAGAAGAGCTCCTCCAAATGGGTTTTGATCTTCAAACACAGCACATCACCTTCACAGTCATCTTCACTTTGGAAGCGCAGTTGATCAGATCTGTGACGAATGATTCGTAATCAGCAAGCAACTTCAAGAGAAACATTTCAGATTTGTCATTTTTAGATTTCCTTACCTAATCAGATTGCTCATGGTGTGTCGTAAGGATTGTGATAGCAGAGCAATAAACTGTTGTCTTTGCTATTTCCTTGTAAATTAAAGGCAGCTGTAGCTAACACGGAATCAAGCAACTGTTCATATGAGCACAACAGACTCATTTGGTTTCTAAGGAATCCAAAAACAACATTTTGTAAAATGCTATAGCTGAAATTCCACATTACAAAATTAACTTCCACCAGCAACAACAAAACATTTAAAAACAAAAGAGAGCAAAAAAACTTAAACAAAACAAAATCCCAAAATGAAACAAAAAAACCCATCATGAAGACAAACTGTTTGTTGCTATAAAAAAATATTACCAGGGCTACAATCAAGGGCATCTGTGCACAACAGAAAAACCAGCAGTTAATCAGTATTACTATCAGCACTTAAATCATTAGAGATGTGAATTTAAAGCAGTTCGGAGTTAAAAGTGCACAATCGAATCAAAAGGAAAATTATGATGCCGTCTGACTTTCAAAAAATAAAATAGATATAGCAGCACATTGTAAACAGCAACAAAAATGATCCTTTAAATCCAAGCTCGTGTGCTTTTGTCTTAAGCTCATTCATCCTTTTTAGCGTGTGCCTGCTACTACATGCTGAAAGCAACAACAGATCCATCACTCACACGAGATGGTTTATTTCCATGTTTTAGTCAACAAACTTGATTAATTATAAATATAAAACCCTTTGCAGGCTGTTCTTCAGCTCCACTCACCCCCCCGGCCCCCCATCTTATTGTTATGAGGCATCAGCAGGTGGTGATTTAGCAGTCCGTGTGGGCTTCTAGTGAGGAGGGGAAAAGGAGATGTCGGGGTGTTCCGAGCACATCCGCTGACATGGATATAAACTGGATATACACACGTGTGTTAAGATTATAAAGTGTTAGCTTGAAATTGTCTGCACTGTGTAAAAATTCGAAACTTCAACAACCGCTTCATCAAAACTCATCATTACTCAAATACGAGTGACAGCAGCATTTCCATGACAACAGGAGCAAACAACCACCAAACTGTTATTAGGTCTTGGGTGAAAAAAATCACTCCCTCAGTGACTCATTTCCTGTATCCCTCCAAGGTATGCAGCAAATTGAGCTTTCAGGCACTGATGAATCAATGTGATCTTGAATCATCACTGACACTCAGATGTGTTGCACCTCTGATTGCAAACAGAAGGACCTGTTCGTGACATGGACACTCGTCTTTTCCTCCACTACGAAGGAAAAAAATACTTGTAAAGGTGGAAAGGGTAAATGCAGAGCTCAAGACAGTATAAACAGAGGGTTTTACCACACTGAAGCACAAGTAAACAATTGCTGATCATTCCCAATCAGACCGGTTAAGGTGGACAGAAACAGGTCAATAGAAAAATGTGACACGATCCATTTGAACAGAGCACTCCAAACCAGCAGTCAAAACAGCAGTTCCTCCACTGGCCGCCTGAGGCTCCCTCCAAAAGCCCCGGGGAAATCAAACCCTCTTGACTGTCGTGCTGAGATGTCAAACTTCTGAGCAAAAGTAGTTTTAATTTCAACATGTTTTTCCATTTTCTTCTGCTTATCCGATTCAGGGTTGCAGGGATGCTGGAGCCCATCCCAGCTGTCAAGGGGTGAGATGCAGGGTACACCCTGGACAGGTCACCAGTCTGTCGCAGGGTTAATACAGAGAGATAGACAACTATTCACACACACACCTATGGGCAGTTTAAAACCACAAAGTAACCTAACCTCATGCATGTGTTTGTCAGGCTGGATTCAAACCCAGGACCTTGTTGCTGTAAGGGGACAGTGTCAAAAACCTAACAGTGTGTCTTCTCCTTAAAACTCACATGTTTACATTTTTTTAAAGATTGAAAGTTTTTATATTTATGCCAACAGAGGCCGTAGCTGCTCGCTGTGTGCTAGCCTCTCCTCTGCTAATTCGACAGTGAAATTAATTCTTCGACTGTGTTTGAGGCGTTGGTCCTTTTTCATGGAATTAAAACAACATGGCCTGCTATGTAGCTCATTTTACTAACAGCACTTCCAAGAAGTTTCTCAAGTTTCTATGAGTGAAGTACTAGAATCAGTCTGTGAGAGAACCAAGGTGCTAAACAGGGTTCCTAGTGGTCATGGCTAAAATGCTAGAGATGAGGCTTCTCAGGGAGTTACTGGTCATGTCCTACTTTTATAAACAGTTTATGCTATAAATCAGATGAACAATACACAGAGTTAATCTGAAAATTTGCTAAACACTGAATGACTACTCTTATATAACATTTATTCACTAGTCATCACTAAAATGGGCTTTGGACACTTAATAATAACCATTTTGTCATTGACAGCTGCAGTGAAGTGCAAAAGTCAGTAAAATGTGGCACATTAAAATGTAAAGCCAAACATACATACAAAAAAAATACATTTTACAGGAGGAAGATAAAATAAGACATACGTATAAATGAAAAGTCTGAATTTGAGCTCATGTGCTTTTATACGGGTGGTGTTCACTCCACCGCAACAGAAGCAAGGATATCACAGCCCCGCCCACTTCAATCCAGCACCTCCTCTGCTTCAAACCAAAGAAAAACAAATCAAGTGTTCTCTAATGTGAAATGAACCACATATTTAAACACTTATGGAAGCCTCGAGTTGTGCTTATTTTGCCTTAGACAGTGTACAAAGGTATAATCAGAAGCTGATTAAGAAATTAAGTAAACTTTTCTTTCCAAAGGGGTGGGGGGAGATTAAAAACTAAAAAGTACTAAGGGGCTGGCATCTCTCACAAGTCAGAGACTCTCCCCACCACTGCACAAACACACTTTTAGAAATACCTCAACACAAAGGAAACTCCATGCATCATAAAACAGTTGTTAGCGACCACATGCTCAGTGGGCGATAAGCAGGCACGGTCGCAGGTGTCTCTTTGAGCGTGAGGTAAAGAGCATCTTGTAAGATGTAAACTTTTCACTTTTAGTAAGAAACAAAGGATCACAGGCCAGTCTTTGTACAAAAACCCAATTATGTAACTTTATTAACATCAATGGTTTTTTTTTATCATCAACAGTTTCTTTTGAAATTCCAGTTCTTTATCAACAAATAGAAAACAGACTGTGTACAACAGATCGAACCCCTACAGCACTAAGCATTCACAAGGTAAAAATGAACATTTGTTTTTTTTGCCAGCGTTTTCAAGTCCCCCCACCCCACTCCCTCCCATTCCTCCCACCACCACCACCACCACCACCACCACCACCACCACCACAACAACACTTAGGCCTTCTGGATCTGAAGCTCCCCTCCTGCAGTTTGTGTGGGAGAAGCTGTGTGCTTGAGCAATGCGATGGCCCGTGGTGAGTGAGGAGTCGTCCATTTGATGGGTGTGGGGTGTGTGTTGGGGGGGGGGGTTTGTGCTGTTTTTCCTCATTCGGGCAAACAACCGGCTGTCAAAGTTACTATGGTAGTACAGTAGATACAACGGGTGTTTCCATTAATACACACGCTAGGACAGCAGGCTCTCTGCGGTGTCTCTAGGTAGATCAGCAGAATTTATCCTTTTTAACAATATACTTTTGAAGCTGTGTATATATCTATGTGTAATTGTACATATATATAATCAATCATATATATATATATATATATATATATATATATTTATAGTTCTATTTCTGTATAAAATATTATCAGTCCAAAGGGCTGAGTCTTTTTCCCTCTGGTAGGAATGGTTGATTCTGTACAGGTACCAACGCTGATGGCTCTGCTCCTCAGCCCATATGAACCACTTCCGCTCCCGTCCGGTCTGCGCGGTTCCACTCCAGCAAACCGATCAGGTTAATGGTGAGTGAGGAGATGGGAGGGACTTGAAGAGCATCTATGTTCAGAGAGCGGGAGTTTATATTCTGTCGCCTACCCTTTGGGTATAAAAGTCTGTCTTTCCTCAGGTAAGTTCTCCTCTGTGGAGTATGAAGGCCTCAATGCCATAGGCTTCTGATGAAAAACAACAACAAAACAACCCAAAACAAAACAGGAAAAAAGAAAGAAACCAACCCAAAAACCGTACAAATAATGTGCTTTCCATTTCTGTACAACTCTGATTTAGTCTCTTGTTAGATATTTCACTTGTGTTTTTAGCTAGCTACCACGTTTACAAGACAACTACAGCAAGTCTGTGCTCTGAAATCAATTTTCTCAAAGTTGATTTTTTTTTTTTTTACACTTGAAACGGCAAGTGAAAAGGCAAAATTTGAGCTATTGAACTGAGTAAGACCAAAAACAACGTTTATGACACATAAAATGATAAAAACAACAATGTGATGTGACAAAAACATATCTGAGAGCAGCTCAGAGAACAGTGGTCCTCCTGTATTAGTACCTAGGAACATGTTAAAAACACATGTCCCCTGTGCTAAAGTACCCTATAAATGATTATGAAAATAATGCATACCCGAGGCTGCTGGGCAGGTTAAGACAGAAGAAATGCCTGATATTAAAATGATTATTAAAAACAACCCCCAAAAAACGTATACTAAACAATAACGTTTGACAAAATGAATCATAACGACACAATAAAAACAACAACAACAACAAAAAAATGAAAATGCTCTCTTTGTGCTACCAGTAGCCTTTGACAATCAGGGAGGATTGGCTTCGGCGGAGCAGAGAGGCGAGCTGCCAGTCTGCGCCGTCGGGTCTGTACAAGAGTTGTCATAGTTGTCAATAGTCACTGTAATGTTTTATTATTTTAAAGCAAAAAAATCTCAGGTGGTTGGTTAACTCGGCGTGTATCTCTGTGATTGGATAAAAAACGTCAACGGGTCTGCAAGCTCATCCCTTTCTCCGCCCCTCCGGTAGCTGCGAGGGGATAGGGTTTTTAGCGGGGTGGGGGCGGGGACTGGGGGGGATCAAGTGATTGGATGGCGGCTGAGATGGGACACTTGGCACACTCCTGAGAGGTCTGACCGGGGAAGGTGCTCGGTGGGAGTGGTTACGTTGCATAGTGGTCAAAGCTCCCCAGGTACTCCAGTGCTGCCCTGTAGCACAACTGGTACTGGTCCTGTAGAGAAGAAGGAAGAAGACGATGAGAACGGTGTCATCGATCTTCCTGCTGTTAAATATAATGACTGGTCTCGTCCAGCCAACAAAATATTCATTAACTTGGTTTAAAGCAGCATTTCTTGTAATCTGCATTTATAAAGGTTTAAAAAGCAGGCCAGAGGTATTCTCAAAACTAGCTGTAGTACTTTGGAGTATTTACACTAGAGGCGCTACAATATGTTTTTCCTTTTCTTTTTATATCTTAAAAAGACATTTTGTTATCATAAACCTTAAAAGGTTTATGACCTCCTTTGAATTCACACCATGTCAGTCTTTTTTCCTCTAATATCCTTTGTTATGTAACGTATTTATGATTTCTTCACTTGAAGAGAATCTGACGCAGGGCTGCTTTGATACCATTAGTTGAATTTGCTGTGGGATTTCTTACCCCCCTCCCCTCCTCCCAACAACCTTTTTTTTTATTAAAGGAGGATTTGTCAGTAAGTCTTTGCTTTTATGGCACCAAAATGAAAAAGGACACTTTAGATTGCACAGAGTTTAAATCAGAGAAATATACAACGCTGACTTTCAAACGCTGTCCCGTCACTGCGGGAACAATCGCCTGATCAGTACATCGCCCTTACCTCTGTCTGCACCATGGCGGGCCGCTGGGTGCGAAGCGTCTTTACTGTCTGGAAGAGGTCAACCACACCTTCGTACCTCATCCTCTCTAGCACGATGCTGAGGGTGATGAAGACTCCGGTCCTGCCCACCCCGGCACTAGCAAACACACACACACAGAGACAGTGTTACTACACCTGCTGTCTAAATATTCTAAATATGCTGAAAGTTAAATCGTGGTGGGAGCAGAGTCCAATGCACAGTTGTTCTCCTCACCTGCAGTGTACAGTGATTGGTCCGTCCTGTCCAAACTGTTCCTTGGTTTTGTGCACTTGTCCAATGAAATCTATGAAGCCTTCTCCAGTTTTTGGCACTCCTTGCTCTGGCCAGTCGGTGAACTGGAACTGGCGGATTGTTCTGGACTGTCCATCCTGAGGGGGCAGCAGATATGGAGCTTCAGAGAGAAGTTTCATTTAAAAGAGAGACCCGATAGCTCTCTGCTGTACTCTGGAGCGTGCGCTTCACAGATCTCGCTGTGCTTTGAACTCAAAAGGGGGGGAAAAAAACAACAACCCAGCAGAGGGTTTCATGTCGAGGTTTATGAGTACCCTGTTGGCTGTCACTGCAGCCGTCTGATCATCAAATATCTACCTCAGACGCAGTATGAATAAAGCTGACCACCTGGATCACAGTGACAGATTTGTGGCAGCGTAGTGTCAGAATTATGCGGAGTAAATGAGCGCATTTCTAAACATATAATTTGTTCAACCTTTATTTATACAGGATCGCCCAATGAGAGCAGTTCGCTCCCTTCTGCAAGCCCTCCTGGTGCAGAAGGGACCATAAAATGCGGCTCACAATGCAAAAACATACATATAGACAAATATTCAGGTCTGCAAACTGCAGAGAGGAACATATATTTATACACACACACACCCATATAAAAGAAAGAGTGGATGTGGGATTAGAGTGTTGCTGTGCTGGGAGCCTTCAGATGACAGTAAAGTATATTTATAGCTCATTGAAACTACTGCATCACAGGGAGTTGCAGTACTGGCCCTCAGGGATTGAAGGTTATGCTTTTCATGTATTTTCACAGTGATCGTGAAACACACATGCACCGGCGCGCACACGCACATACACACACACGTTCGCATCTAGAAGCACAAAAAACGAGCACGATTCATAGCACAAGCACGCTGATGCTAAATCCGGGTGAAAATGTTTGATGGCGCATTCACTTGATGTCAGCCTGTCAGGAAAAATAACACAGAGCGCGTTCTGATCATCTCTACCTTGAAATTACAGTCGGTATAATTCTTAACACTTAGCGTGAATGTCAGCGTTCGGATGAAAACCTAAAATTAAGATGGATTTTTGGTTGGACGGCTGTATTTGTGGAAAATGCCAATGATCCTTCCCACCTCCACTGCCTTGAAGACATGTACGTAGATATATTCGAGTCCACACACACACACGTGGGCACATCTGCAGCGTTTCACACACAGAGTGAACTCACCCTGGCATCTGTGACTTTGAACTCTCTGAGGATGTACTGAGGCATGTTGTACTCAGCCATTGGATCCACCACAAAGTACTGGTACCTGGCTGACCGCTCTGCTGGCCAGTACTGATGACACTTCTCCTACAAGAGAAAAAGAGAAGGAAGAAACTTTCAGCACTTAAATTTAAACAACCTTTCTCCATTAGGGAAAAAATGACTGCTCCGATTTGTTATTTGTATGTTTTTAGGACGGGTTACTGTACGTCATTAATCATTTGGAGTCATGAGCATGGCTCTGCTTACAAAAGAAAATCCTGATAGACTAATCTGTGGTTCTGAAATATTACCTGATTCATCTTAGGTGGCAAAATATTTACATAATTTGTTTGTGTTCTTAACTACAGCGATGATTTGCATGAGAGCTTTTTTCATCAGCTGTGATTACGGCTGAGAGGGTGATAAAAGCTGTAAAATGCAGTTGAGTGCTGTCAGAATCACCTGCATAATCACAGAACAGCTCACAGTAAGATCTTATGGATTTAATCAAATTGCTGCCAAGATGAGTGTCCCATTTTTTTTCCCTGTAAGGAATGTGACTGATGATCTGAGAGATTTATTCGCCATTTCGCTGAAAGTGAAGTTTAGACAACATGATTTTTATGCTGTACCCTGTCCCTTAAAATTTGGAGCCAACACTTGGTTATTTTAACTTGTCATTACAACTGAAAAGAACCAACTTCGCACTGTTTAAAGGTTAAGAAACAAAAAAAACCCAAAACAGTCTAACAGTATCTCTTTGTGGGGGCGGCTAACGAGCGGTATGCCATGATGGAGCCTGACTTGCGGTTTGCGCCCGTATCCAGCCTTTGTGTTACGCTAAGTGTTCCCTGAGTGCAGCTTTACAGTCTATACTTCGCAGACATATAATTCAGAGAGAGGATGCGCATCCTAAAACTAAAATCTAAGTCTCAAAAGTAGTGACGGCGTTAGACAATTTGGAGTTCAACCCTTGAAAGAAGAAACTAGCTCACAGCGCCCACGTATAGAGACTGTCATCTCATTTTTAGTCTGCGCTCGCGTCTTACCCGTCCCATCTCTCGTAGCTTGGTGAGCATGACAACAATGGTGGAGTTGTGCTCCCACAGCATCCTCCAGAAGTCTTCAGTGGTTTCAGCCAGCGGGCCCTGGGTGGCCAGGTAGGCTTTCTGCTGTCTGAAGATGCAAATTCACACAGAAGAGGCGAAGAGTAAAGATCACACATAATAATTATAAACTTTATGGTGCTTTTACAACTGGCATTAAGAAGCACATCCCAAAGCAATAACCAGAAAGGATTAAATGATTAAAGAAGAGCTGTGGCTGCAGAGTGGTTAGCAAAGGAATTATTCCCACTGTGCTTCCAGAAAATTACGTCTTACAAAGTCCTTGAATACTCAGACATGAACTTATTGAAATAAAACTTAAAGGGCAGAAAAACAAAAACCCAACACATTTGGATGACATTTACAGTATATACTGTACACATTTACAGTATATACACATTTACAGTATATACACATTTACAGTATATACACATTTACAGTATATACACATTTACAGTATATACACAAAAGGACACAGTAATGTGATATTTAGTAAAGGTAAACAAAAGCAGCTTGAAGCTGTTTAGCTGGGTATTTCAGATCCTGTTTGCAGGCTTTGTATACACTGAAAGTGTGACAATGTCAACAAGACATTTCCTGCATATTTACTGTACATGGTAAATAATTGATGGCAGCTATCCTCATTCTTGAGTAATCCAAGCCTGTAGATCCTCTGACCCCTCTTTCCTCTTTGAAACACAGACTTAGAGAGAGAGAGGCAGCACTTGATATGCTCACAAAACTAGAGATGAGCTCATCCACTGAGGTGCCAGAGCTGTGCTGGTGTCCTACGTGACTTTGGTCCAGCTGAGCAGTTTGTTTTGTCAAACAGCAGGTGGCAGCAGTGCGCCGATCAACAGAGAGCTGTCGGTGAGTAATCCAACACACAAACCCAAGCAGAAGATTGCATGCGCGCACACACTCTCACATGTTTGCAACACATGCAAACTGGCATCCAGGTGTAGGCATTTTTGGGTGCAGTAGTTTTGCAAGTATATTCACACGCAGACACACGCACGCTGAGCCATGGCTGAACAGCTAATGAAGGTGCTGCAGGCAAAGCGCTAATGTGGAACTGGGAGATTAGAACGTACTCTGGGCCTCGCTCGCACAAACACAGAAACAACAGATTGGGGGAGACGAGATGACATACAGAGAGGGGGAGGCGAAAAGAGTGAGGAATCAAATTAAAAAGATGAAAACGGGGGGAAGAAAGCGCAAACTATACAGCAGAGATGTGCAAAGTACTGAGAGGATGTTGAGATGAGATGAAAGAGCGAACGCTGCTCTCTCCAGCTGGTCATCAGAGTGCAATGTAGGACTGGCTGCCGAGGACGAGGAGGGTGGAGGGAAGAGAACAGAAGAGAGGAGGCAGGGGGAGAGGAAAAGGAAGAAAATGAGAAAGCAGGAAAAGGGAATTTGAGAGCAGCAGAGGAAGAAAGGGAAGCGAAGAAAAAGCAGAGCTAAGCAGGGGGTGAATACTAAAATTTAAATTGATAGGGTGGACCCCTCTAACCCTCCCATAAAATGGCCCCGAACCAAAACAAAAACAATTCAAAGTGTATCACACAATACCAACTTCGCTGCACAGTGTCCCAATGAGCGCACAGCCAAACAGCACAAAGCACTCTCTGCATCATCCCACATGACTGCAGTGCTTGAGGACATAGTGTTTCATTTCAACCTCATTACAATGCTAAAACTCCAGCCCGCATCGGAGCATATCCAGGGCTTGCGCCCCTGATAGCATAGCTGGAATCAATGGCTCGTCTCTCATTAGCTTAGCATATTATTGGCTTTTCTTGAAGGCGCTGGGGTGAAGGGCACTGGAGGCCCCTGTTTAGTTTTTATTTATGCCCGCGTTTAAAAGCAGCTTAATTACACAGTGCCGCTGGTGCACACAACAGGTCCCCACCCGGATGTCTGTCTCTGCCATGGTGTTTGGATGGAAAAATTAAGATGGCGAGTGGGAGAAAAGGGTGGGAGGAGATAGAGACGGGGAGAGGGGGAAAGAAGTGCAAAGGAGACAGATTAGGGAGGAGAGCAGAGAGAGACACAGATAGAAAGGGGTAAAAATAAAGAAGGAAAAAGACAGACGGGCATGGAAAATAGAGGAGAGAAGAAAAAGGCGGGGAGGGTTTTAGAAATCGCACTTCATTACAAAACTCTCCTGCTGCAATTATGCCATTTACACAGCAACAATGGAGGGTCTGCCTCTGTGGAGCACCTTCTCATTAATAACAGGACTGAAGAAGGGGGGCGGGGGAGGGGGATTTGGGAGGTGGGAGTTGAGGTGTTGTCTCGGTCACGGCCCCCATATGGACTAAATGACATTTCATGCTACCTAACTCTATCCCCTTTGCTTCCACCATAGAGGAGCCATCTCTGCCCATGCTTGTATAGATATAAAACAGAGAGGCACCTTTTCATCTTCCTTCCTCTAGGAAGCAATTTGGACTCACAGAGCTCACGAGGACAGCAGCAGAAGCCTCAATATAAAGGCAGCAGTGGCTTACTGAATGAAAGTCACATTGACATAGCCGGGAGTAATTCTTACAGCTGAAACTGCCCACTGCTGCCTCATCTTCCAATCCCCTCCCATACGTTTTATCCACTCCATTGTGCCTTCCTATGGTATTCTTTACACCTGTAACAATCAGTGATGCCAAAAAAAAGAGAAAGAAGGCTGCAGGCCTGCTACATGCAGTATAGTCAGAAAAGTATCAGGATAGCGATGCATGCTTTGCTGTTTTAAGCCGGGACTCCAGGACACTGAATTGGAGCATGGCTGCAGAAGGGTGTTTACATCCACGCTGGATGAATCATACAGGAATGAAAACTTGCAAGTCAGGAGACAGAGGCTAACTAGAAAGGTTAACAAAAAAGTAATTATTGTATTTAATATTTGCTTGCAAATCCCGCTCTATCAATGTCTGCCTGAGTTCTAGTACTCATTAACATTGGCAGACACTTCCCTGGTGATGCTCTGCCAGCTCTGTACAGCATTCATCTTCATTTTCTGCCTTCAGTCTGACCCTGTGTATAAAAAGGGTCTAAAAGCCTTTTACTGTTACCACAAATTAGATGTGAACACCCTCAAACAACCACAAATGGTTTGCCTAGTGTTATTTTGTACTCTCCTAATGTTTATGAATCCACTGACAGAAACAAAACCAACAATTTATTAATTGCACTAACTAGTTTTGCATCTGTTGCCGAAGCCTGATACAGTTTATTTTTTAATGCACTACATAATTTCTTATTGTCTAAAAACTGTTAAAAACACATCAACCGTTGACATGTTTCTTAATTACTATGAGCATTCAAATTGTAGTTTATTTAGAGCCAATCCCACATACAGGCAGGGGCGCCAACAAGGGGGGCAGAGGGGGGGCACAAGAGAGAGGAAGACACCCTACAATAAGTTGATTAACTTATTTATTCCAGCATATATCATTTCTGGCATTCCTATTGTGTCACTTTGTATGTCCCTCACAATTTCCCATCGTCACCCCCTCCCCTCTCACACACACAGACAGAAGGTTGGTGGCACACCGTGTGACACCCTGATATTCTTAGTGGCCCTAATATGGCTAACCCATACAGAGCTGTCCAAGCTAGCAGTATGAACAAGCAGTGAAAGCCTACACACAGCCTGTCTACTACAGACAATAAACAGGGCTGGTGATGTGCAGATGATGGTGTTGAATTTTGGGAAACACTCATAACGACACTTCAAAGACAGCGTGGGAAACTCTTCTATTACTTGGTGCTGTTTGTATTTGGGGATACCAACAGTATCTGAATAAATTACCCCATAAATTCTCCACTTAATCCTGTTAGTTTTCCTTAAAGTAATGTTTGAAACAAGGCTTACATTTTTTTTAATACAATTTGCTTTTGCAGTAGGAACAAACAGGCTTGGAAATGTGAGTCAAAGACACTGCAGTATTTGTAGTGAAGTTAGTGGATGAGTGGCGCTTAGCTGGTTTGGATTTGTTGACAGAAAAACACAGAATAACGCCACACTCGCCTTTTACAGCAAGCGCAAGATCAGCTCTTTAAATTCACAGCCGCTCAGATCTTGAAGATGAAGTCCTTTACTGACCTGTAGCCATCGATGCAGCTGGCGTTGATATAGTCTGAGCCCTCGACACCTCGGATGGGCTGCAGGCAGACACGCGTGGATTCGAAAGGCATGATGTTCACCAGGCGGTTCTTAAACTTGTTGCAGGGCAAGTTGGCGCTGATAAAGCGTGACGTGTGGGCTTTGGAGTTGGCCAGTCTCTGTTTAAGAAACGGTGGGAAGAAACCAGGCAGGGAAAGAGATAGAGAGAAAAAAAGTCAGTCAAGTAAATAAACAAGGATGCCTCTCTATCCATAGTTTCTTTTGACTGGATACCCCAAGTAGAAGGTTTAAAGAGCAGGTGGGCGGGGTTTCATTGCTCGCAGACAGAATTATGTGTTTAAGATGATCATAACAGGGATATCTGCTCTCTTTGACATTACACAGTACCAAAAGTAAAAAAAAACTGCTTACAGGAGTCTGAAGAACAACTCGCCACATTTACTATGAGCATTAACCACTTTAACAGTATAGAAAATAAGGAAAAAGCATAACAGGTCCACTCAAAAGTTTACTCCTAACTAGAGATGGTCTGATTCAGAAATCTGCTGTCTGCAGTAGACTGTCTCCCATAGCGTCCCAGAGCTTGCTTGAAGGACTGTAGGCGTGACATGCTCAGTGCTGGCAGTGGACAGAGCACAGATGGACAGCACAGGAGCGTGCATGGCCAGTTATCGTACTCCAGGAGAATTTGTGCGTGTGCGCGTGCGATGTGGCCAGACTGTGTGGGCATGGAGGCTGTGGCCCCCACGTACACCACAATCATTCTCTCACTCTTTCATTCTCTGTTGTTGGCAGGAGTGTAGATGCTATTATCACTTCAAACAGAATGGATCATGGTCATAAGAGGGCTAATGGCAGAGCCGCGCTGGGAGGAGAGTGCGTAATAACATCACAGTCAATGGCTATTGACAGAAGGTGTGCGCGTGTGACTACGACCTTGAGCACCAGCTGTGTGTATGTGCGAGTGTCAGTCATTTTGTAACTCTCCATGTGTATGTGTGCTCACGTGCTTGTTCTTGTACATTTGTCCCTGAAACATGTGTTGGTCTGTATGCAGTGATGCTGCCGTGCAAACGGCTGTGATGTCTCAGCACCGATGTCACTGATTAAAAAAAAAAAAAAAAATTCTTGTGCAGTGGCCGATTCGGTGAATTCATTATTTGTGACACTGACACAGATTTTGCAGCTGCAATCTGTTGCACATTTGACAAGATTCCACCATAAATGTAGCAGAACAAACAGGTTTTGTACATGTGAGGAAAAACAGGCAGAATGGTAACTTTATTTTGTAACTTTTGTTATTTATTACCACTTCCTGTGCAGCAATGCATTGACTTTTACACACTCTTGATCAGTGAAAGTTGTTCTTTAAGATTAAAGTTAAATATGCTTATGTAATTATGAAAGAAGTTCATTTGATGTGTGTGCGTCAATCACCTTGAACTCCAGCTCCATAGCGGTGACCGTCTCTCCAGGTGCGGGCTGGGTGAGTTTCTGGATGTGGGCGTAAAGATTGCGGGCTGGCACCTCGGTGTTGCCGCAGGTGGCGGCCTCCAGTAGGGCTTCATGAATAAAGATGTACTGGTCCTCAGTCTGGACCATATAGTTCCTCTGGGCACGCATGCACGTCACATGGCCGTATATGTCTACAGATTTCTCGTGCTTCATGCGCTCCAGCATGGCATCGATCACAATGAAGCAGCCAGTCCTGCCCACGCCCGCACTGGTGGAGAGAAACGGAAAAATTAATATGTTTTCCTGTTTGTACAGACGATCATCATGTGGTCGAAAGACATCATTAACACAAAAAACAAACATGCATTCAGGAAGACTGTAGAGTATCGTAAGATTCCCGGTTCTTTAATATTCTCTCTACACTTGACAGCTGAAAACTCAGCATCTTATCATCCGGGGTTAGTTGTTTTACACCTGCTAACAGTAACAAATTACTAGGGCAAATTAATATATCATTACTCTATAATAATACCATCAGCAAATTAATATCAGTGTCCACAAGAACAACATTTTATCATCCCTGTTGCAAATGATGTCCTTTACAGAGCAGATTCATAACTCCTGTTGTTACAAGTACTTCCATTAAATATATTTTAATGGTATTTCAGATTTTAGTATGTATCTATTATTCTGTTTGATTAATGCACGACTAAAAACACAGCTTGTTTCTTCATGTTCCCACCTGCAGTGGACCACCATGGGCCCTGCATCTGGAGGATTGCAGGCTTTTACCCGCCGAAGGAAGGCCAAGATCGGTGTGGGATACTCGGGCACCCCGTGGTCTGGCCAGGCCATGAACTGGAACTGTCTCACCTCCCTCTTTTCACTGGAGCCATTCTGTGGGAGAATCAGTTTAGTCAATAAAACAGAAAGATGGGAGATCCTGGCATGGTAAAGTGTAACTGGCTCCTTTATAGAGAGACATTTTCATCTTTAATAAGTAAAGGTCATGCTTTTTTTTTTTCATGTGATTCATCATTCTTCATCATTCACGTGAAATTCTGCAGTAAAATCTGAAAAGCACATGTGTTTGACTATTTTAAGGTCTCAAGTTAACGCATAACTTTGATAGCAGTACATAGAGCGCTCTACTTTTAGGCCTGTGATCATGCTGCAAGTGTAGGTGTAGATAACATGTATAATTTTGGAACTGAGCCCCAGCGGTTTCTCTGAAGGGGTTTCTTGGCATTGTCACCATTTCTGATTGAAACTAACTAATCGTTCCAGCCAGAGACTTGCATTTAATTAGGAATTATAAAAATGTTAGAAATTATAAGCAAGTGATGGAAAAAAGAAATGGAAGAGGAGAAATAAAGGACAAACCATTAGTCACATCATCACTGCACTGAAGTATACGAATCAAAGTGAGAGAAAAAAGTGCTTCTTAAAAGAAAAAGAGATGAATGTTGGAAGTTACAAAAACAATTACAATAATGGAAAAATTATTCATGTATAATAGCCTTTAACTGTCTGCAGAAAAATGAGGAATTGCATTTAGACTGCAAATGAAAAAGGCTACTCTACCTTGTAGAGGGCGAAAGTACGGACGCTGTACGTTGCCAACTCTACAGTGTCCAACATGGTGACCTGGATCATCCCATAGGTCTCTGTTCCTCGCGATGGCCAATACTGGTCACACTTCACCTGGCGAAGCAAAAGAGAGGGCACGCTGTCAGGAGTGAACTGCTGCGAGTATGCACCACGAGGCTAGTGAGAGGCTTGTAGGATCACACTGATTAACAAGGAGGGAACATTAAAGAGGTCAGATCAAAGGCTTTGTCCACTGTCTAATTAAAAACTGAAGACTCGGCGTCAGCTCGGGTATCCGCTACAAAAAAAAAAAAAAAAAAAAAAAAAAGGAGCACCGCAGAAGCAAGCTTTTGCATGAGCGTTCATGTGTGTCCGCATTTGAAGCGGGCTTCAATAGAGCATAAAAAGCCCACTTTGTCTTTTACCAGCCTGTGATCATTTTCAATTAGCTAATTGTCGGGTGGTTCGCACCCCTTTGTCATGTATGCTTTTGGCGCATTTGTGCTGATTGGGTGCTGCATTGTGGAGGGAGATGTGTCTAAAAGCCTGTTCTGGCCAGCCGTGAATGGACAGCAGGTTCGGCCACCTGGCTCCATATGTCCACAGAACAAACTTCGCTGTGGATGAGACTAAAGATTCTCCAAACACTAGCACCGAGTGTCTGTGTATCTCTGAAATGACGACTGGCCTTCATTTTACTCCTTGTGGCTTAGCAACGTGTAGTTGTCACTACTTTAGAATAAAAAAGAAAATGTTTCTTTTCACAGTTTTCTTCACTCAGAAATAACCTTTCCTACCAGACTGATGAATTTAATTGCTGAAGGTAACTTGCCAAAAACTGGACTTACAAAAATGCAATCACATAATCAGTCATTTGATATTTAGAAATGCTTTCACTGCCTTCAACAACTACTGAACAAAGTTTAATAGTTAAGGTGATGAATAACCTTGATACCTAAACAATCGGAATAGCCAGCCTGGTCTTGCCCAAGTGGGAAACTCTCAGGCAGAAAAATGAAGGCAGTTCATTCATCCCAAGGTTATAGGGGCATAAACATGGGATGGTTAAAGGTCAAGAAAGAAAGCCCAGTCCTAAAAACAGAGAAGGTGTCTGTCTCTGAAATTCAAACTGGGAGTGGTTCCTATTCTACTTCTGGAAACTCCAGGAACCACAAGGGTAGTCTGCACTCAGAGTGATGTGCTGTTTTGAGATAAAATAAGATATTTAAGACATGTTTATAATATCCACTCTCTTTTAAATACAGTCTGTGGTCTTTCCCTCTAGTTCCTGGCCTAAGTCTAAAAATTTATTTGGAAGCACTTCATGTTCAGTATGACCCTTTCAACGCTTTTTTCCTGTCAGTTACAGGCACAGAAACAACAACGACAGAATCAGCTTTAACGTCAGGAATCCTGGGACAAGAACTTGCTGATATTGATTTGGATAACATGAGAGGAAGAGATGTGGCACGGGTGAGCTAATCATATTGATACTGCAGTACAGAGCTGACATTTGGAAGCACTTTGGCTGTCTCAGAAAGCTGGTAAAAATTGACAAACAAAATGCACTAAAATTCACCCCCTCACATTTCACCTCCCCCGGTGACAGCTTCCATTCAGAGGCAGAGGCAGAGCTCGCAGGAGAAACTCAATTGAGTGATGGGGAACTGCTTGCCGTACAAACATATGGATTAGCAGTCACCACTGTAATGAATATCTTTGTGCTGCCTGAGGTTGGGTGGCATATTCTCCTACACAAAGAACTACAGAGGGACACGCGCACACACACAGACAGACACACACAGAGGCTCCAGGTTTCACTATCATCTGCTTCTGCTTTGAACCTTGCTTTCTCACATGTCGTCACCTGGCCTTTTGCAGCTGGCATAGACCTCTTATCTACACACACACACACACACACACACACACACACACACACACACACACACACACACACACACACACTCAAGTGAGTAATACCGCTGGTCTCATTTCAAGTCCTGACCTTTTAGGGTTTTACTAACTAGTAATGCAAGAGGAAGCAGAAATTTTTCCTGCAGCCGGATCTCATCATATTTGTCAAGCGGCTGCTCTGTTTGGCATGAGACGTCAGTCTAACTGGGTGGTGGGAGGTTGACTCACGCACCATATGCGCCTGAGTGCATCTGCGAGAGAGACGCTGACAAATAAAGATTGTGTATTTATATAAAAGGGGTGGACAAAAAAACAAAATTCCCTGAAACAGTGAAGTAAAACCATGTGTCTAATTAGAAGCACAGGCATTATTTTGGGATGATTTTGCAAATGTATCAATGCATTTCTCTTCATTATCACACTGCAAACACTGTTTGTTTGATACAGTTTGGAGCCTTAGTGTTCAATGTTATTCCAAAATTAAATTAGGGAATCTAATCAGTTTAGCTGACTGTTGGCTGTCTCATACTGTTTTGGAAAAAGTCATTTAAAAGTTGTCACATACATGCCGCTAATCATGATTAAACTAAATGTTTAATCTTCTGTATAGAGAAAGACTGCTTGGATTTGTATGCACCACATGTATCCCAATATATTTACAAAGTATTACTGCACAGCTCTTTGTGAGCATTAAGCTATACTGAAAATAGAAGTTAGTGGAGGGAAGGAGGGATTTTGGAGGGGTTAACACTGCACAGAGTCACCACCTTCTGGTTTGGAAATGAAACTGCACCCCAAAGCTTCGTCCACCACTCCTGTGATGTCATACAAAAAAAAAAAAAAAAAAAAAAAAAAAAATCCAATGTAGTCTGATATGATTTGGAAAAATACTTCCACCCCCAGCTGGTCGAAGGCGGGTTTGGTTCTTTGTGTCTCTCTCCATGGTGTTGGCAAACCAGCAGATTTCAAAATGTGTGTAGGAGGTGGGGATTGGCTCCGAGGCCTATTCATTTTTCTTTAGGTTCCTCATGTCATGGTGTTTCACTTCTTTATATCCGTATGTATATGCACAGCCACCACTCTGGGCTCAAAGAAGGAGAGCCTGCTTATCTGTCACAGGGTTCTGAAATTGCCACTCAGACGCACTAAATATACCAAGAGGTTTGCGAATACAAGTATGTCCTCCCCATCAAGTGAACGTGCAATAAAACTCATCTAATCAAGCTGAATATATTCTCCGAGGAACAAATAAATGAGTTCTGTTCTGAGAAGACATATTGTGCTCACAATTTGCCTAAATGATTGATTGCACTGATAGCTTAAAATTAAAACAGATGATATGTTGTGAAGGATAGCAAGTAATTTAAAGCTTGACAAAACAATTTCGAAGAATCGGTATAGATGAACTGAGCTTCAGGTAATGATCTTCTCCCCCAAAACAGTCAAGTCTGGGATTTTGGAAACAAACTCTTATTTATACTTCTTCTCTTTTCCCGTTCTTTATCTGGAGACTGTCTTTTATTAGGGTACTGTATGCATACGCTAATAAAACAGCACATACTGGCAGGGCTCCATGCTGATATTTTTTTTCCCCCTCCAAGGAATTCATGAGCATGATTTTGTGATGGTAATTAAATAAACCCAGTCCAATTTTGAATCTCAAGTTGTCTGGTGCTCTTTTTCTTTTTTTCCCCTCTTCTTTTATTAGCATAGATTTATTTTAGGAGCCCACAACTGTTGTTAGATGACAATCCTTTTTCATTCCAACTTCAGAAATTTCATTATAGTGCTGTGGCTTTCATGGTATTACTATATGTATGGAACCTTGATAAGGAAGTGCCAAAAATAAATACGCAGAAATTGAGTATTGAACAATTTAAAAAAAAAAAAAAATCAAAATATATATGTAGTGCACATGCATCATTTTCACGTGGGACTGTTCAACAGCAGGATTGCACAGTTAGATGCAAAGTTGCCAGGATAACTTCATCATAAGTGACAAACAAACAACAGAAACGGTAAGGTTTGTGCTGTTACCTCACAAACATATTTAGACAGAGTTCACGCAGAAGTTTTTTAGAGATTGCCGAAGACTGCGGAGAAGAGCAGCAACATGAAGCGATACTGTCCGCAGACAACCAAAGTATCCTTTGAAGTCCTTGTGACTTTGATCAGGCTGACAAATCCAGCTTTAAAGCAGGACTGGGTGTCTATATGCCTTCAGGCTTTGTTGGGTGTAAAGTTCCTCAGTGTGAAGCTACATAAATATATATACACAGTCCATTTGTGTATCAGAAAACTCCATTTCTGTCCACTTTTTGACTTCCAAACGTCAGCTGATGGTTGGGTTTGTTTGCGGCATTGTCAGCCTCGGTGGCTTTAAGTTCTATACAAGAGTCCTTTGTTTTGCTCTCCTCTCTGCACCAATAACAGCTACTGGTTTGTTGCCGTGGTCACACAACACTGAACAAAAAAACCTCTCCAAGATAAACAATAATATTAAAAAAAACATTTTACAACTAACATATTAACAAGCACTAAACATTATGTACCACTTAAAATTCATTATTATCATTGCAATTAATAATTTATTATAATCACTTTTATGGGGTTCATTATTAATAAATTACATAATGCATGTAAAAGAAATTTGAGTATGCACATTATGTCATTAAATCAATGCATAATTAATGCTTTGTGCAGGAATTGTTGAGGAATGAAGTTGCACATTGCAATATTTTTAAGGCTTCCTTACCCTTGACTTTTCCTCCAGTCTGGTCATCATGACAATGGTGCTGGATCTCTGCTCCCACACCATCCTCCAGAAATCACTCAGTGTCTCTGGCAGAGGCCCCTGAGTAGCAATGTAGGCATTCTGCTTCCTGTAGCCGTCGATGTAATTGGCATTAATGTAGTCACTTCCTGGAACGGCTGTAAAAAAGACAAACAGTGTGAATAAAAATCCTATTAGACAGTACAGTAACTTTAATAATATTTCACTGTTCAATGACAGATTTATGGATATTTTCCCTTTGATTTCTGGCAGACAGTGTACAAAGACAACCTGTCAGTCAATCGCCTAGATTACACAGGTCTCTATGATTTACATGCTTAAATCAATACTGAACAAAAAAAGATACTTGGGTTATGTGTGCAAAATTTTCATCTTTTAAACCTGCACCTGCAGGCGTACAACATGTCCTTGGAAGTTTTGAAGGAGGCCTCAATCGATGGCGGTGTCAGTCAATAGCTATCTGAGGGGTTAAGTGGTTGCGTGAGCTCTTACCATCAACGGAGGTGAGCACCACTCTGGAGTGGTCATAGGCGATTACGTTTGCATAGCGGTTCTTTGGCTTGTTTACTTCCATGTTTGAGTTTTCCCAGGTAAACTGCTGGCCTGGATCAATGGACTGTGAGACAGGACAGAGGAAGGAGGGAACAACAAAAAATAAATGAATAAATGAAGTACGAATGATTATAAGAGAATGAACAGAGAGCCACGGAGCAAAACGAGAAGTGTGGCTGTGCTGTGGATACCAGCTTACAAATGAATCCCTGACGCTCGCTGCTCTGCAGCTGCTTTTTGTGGATTAACAGTTTGGTTATCTGCGTGACATTTGCTGTCTTATGCTAATGAAGTACAAATATAAAGGGTCTCAATTTTTCATAGGCAAAGTGTAGAAAGACTTTAGTTTTAGCTGAGAAGCTAGAAAGGTTTTAAGTTTGCAGTCCGCAATTTGACAATTCCACTGAATTACCTTATCCTGGGAGGTCATCTGCACAATTTGGTGCAGTAACCACAAGTGTTCGTTCCTTTCTCTATCGTATCTTCCTAGCTTGTGTTTTTGTCTCATCCTCTCTCTTTCTGACCCTTTCCCTCTTACGTCATTTGTCTCTTGGGCTAAGACGACAGCAGGCTGCATATATATCGATCCGGGGAGATATGTGATGGCCTCTTATCCCTTGCTAGATAATGTCACAGAATCTCTTGTTATGCCATATCGATCCCCCACAGCTCACGCCGGAACCATGTCCAGTAATTCCCCGGGCCTCGTGCCTCACAAATCCAGCAGGAGTTAAAATGACACATTCAAAATTCATTCTCTAACTTAAAGCAACTACTTCAGTAATTTAATTATTACAGGTCATTTTACGTCAAAATGTTACAGCACAGCTATCATGTAAAAATACTCGGATAATGGAAGAAATCTATGGTGAGGCCTCGAGAGGAGGAAAATAAAGATCCTGGGCCATTAAATGTTTCTGCAAAAAAGTCCTTATACGAACAAAGCAGGTGTAGTTGTCCTTATTTGTAAATCAAACGTACAGCAAATTGCCATTCAGCTGCTTTCTTACAAACACAATGAACTGATAGCTCTCCTAAAGTGGCACCTACATTAGTATAAATGTGGCATAAAATTGAAATTTAAGCTATTCCGGACTTTTGTTTCTGAACAGGACATAAAAATGTAAAATGCTCATATGCAACTACAGCTCCAATTTGCTCTGCGGTGAGTGTCACAGGGGCACAAGCCTATTGCTGCTGATGAGCTCAGCACTGCCAATTTTTCTGTCCGTGGCCGTCAGTGTGAAGAGAAAAATTTTATTTGCAGTCAAAACATGTCATATCGATTTGAGAGCTCAGTGAACACAGCAGGCACACTAGGCTGATGACAACTAGCAAACAAGTTAGAGGTAGAAGTGGCAGAAAGAGGTGAGAGGCAAATGCCCAAGGTACTCTCAATGACACAGTGGAAATATTTTAAAATGAACATAATGATAGTGCTATGACGACGGCTGCATGATATTGCTTCCTGCGATAAAAAGACTGTCAGGGGAGCTGCAGCATGCCTGATTGACAAATTCTGCTCATTACCCAGTGTGCTCATTGCTCAGTGTGATGAGAGGAAGTGGCAAAGCCACTACATATTCTGAGCCTTGGGGTAAGACGCAACGGGAGCAGCCGGCGAACGTGACTGTGACAAAGCGCCATGAGCTCTGCCACAGCGCCATGGCTGGCACAGAGATGGATGGCCATCTGCCGGGCGATGGAGGGGGTCTTCCCTGGCTTGGAATGACTGGTGCAGGAAGGGAATGGTGCTGGGCTGGTTGCCTGCAGTCATACAAGCCACTTCTCTGGCTTGATTCGTTTACACTAACTCAACAGGCCGGCAGGGTGATGTTGTAGAGAGGCACTGAGCAACACAAGGAAGAACTTAATTGAGAGCAGATTTTTACCAAGGCCTAATTATCTCCCCGGTTAGTTGTTAATTTCACAGCGAGTCAGAAAATGTCCTTTAGAAACATATTCTGCACCTTATAAAATGAAAAACTTTGCAGACAAATGTATGCATAATTTGTCGTGCACTGTTAACGGCTTCTTCTCAGAGATATTTGCTGTTTCAGTGAACAAAATGTCCATTTATCCATTTTTTTAACTGCTTTTCTAACTTAGGATCGTGGCTGGTTTGAGTCCATCCCAGCTGTCATTGGATGAAAGGCAGGCTACATCCTGCAGAGGTCGGCGGTCTATCAAAACATTTCTCAGTAAAGCAGGTCCTGTAAGCTAGAACCTCCAAAATTCCAACGCACATTTTCAGCTCCAACGTGTTGCAGCAAAACACTAACGCTTTCTAAAGAAAGGATTAATCACACAGCTGCTGTGTTAGTTTGAGCTGGGAGTATTCCAAAAAATGAAAACTGAATAAACAAGGCCGCTATCATTCATAAGGCAAAGTACACAAACACTACATTTTAAAGGAAGAATTTTTATAATTGTATTTATCTAGCTTGCTTTGTGGGTCAGCAAGTGTGTTAGAACAGTTACATAAAGCTATCAAATTGATGTCATTTTCCCCGTAATCACTGGACAGAGCAGATAGCCGAGCAGCTCAAATAAAATGTTTGCTATAGTTTGCTTATGATGTTGCGTGGGAAATGGTTATGAGGTTGGCAAAATTACTTTGCTGTTTCTCTCGGGGTGCAAAATTGCGCAGAATGACATCTTGGTGTACGGTCACGAACAAACTGAAAGAGGCGAGAACATAACCTTCTAGATCGATGTAAAACAATCAGTCAAAAAAAAAAAAAGACTTGTTGGAGCCATTGATGGAATAAAGCTAATTAAAGAAAACACATCAAACAAATGAGCAAATAAATAAAAGATGTTTTTTCTGCATTCAAGGATGCCTCTCCACTTCATCTGGCCTTGCTTAGTACCCAGACGAACTATGTGCCACTTTAAATGCAAATTTGCTTTTGTTTTTGTGAGGAAGAACACCGACTAGAGATAATCTCTCACCGAGGCTGCCTGTAAAATAACGTTCCTCAGGAAAACATCAACACGCACACAGATTGCTTAAGCAACTTGCCACCTACTACTTTTGTGAAAAGGCATCTCACAGCATTTAATGTAAGTGTTGGTTTCCTAGTGAGATTGGTAATAGAGTTGTAAAAATGACTGAGGAATGTCCGCGTAAGAAAGCTTCCATAATCTATTAGAATACAAGCATATGGGATCAAAGAGAAAAACTTCCCCCCAGATATCATAACAAAGAAACACATTTTCACGCTTGAAGGAGTGAAAATGTCTGATACAGCATTAGTGCGCTGCTCTTACCTCGTACTCCTGGGAAAAGCGGAGGCCGTCATTGGCCTTGAGTCGCTCTATGTGGTCAGCCAGGTCAGCGACGGGAATGGGGGGGTGCTCCCTCATTCCTGGGAGAGAGGAAGAATAGGGGTGGGGGTGGAGAAAAGAATGAGACCTGGCTGTTTTTACGTCAAACACGCACACTGACTTGCACAAACACTGGTAGGACCACAGGGTGAGTGAGGCTGCCGGTGGGACCATGGGGTGGCTGTGTAACAGTGAGGAGTGTGCACTTTGTTCAACAATGCATGAGGCGAGGGAGAGAAGAGAAGGCAGAAGGGAGAGAAGAGAGAGAGAGAGAGAGAGAGAGAGTGCACAAGTTGAAACAGGCTTGTGACATTTGGTGACATTTGGTGATATCATCATGCTAAGTGAGTAGGACAGAGGTGGGGCTGATACGGAGATGCACATGAGTGACTGGGTGAGCATGCTCCTTGGAGGAAGCAGGAGACAGACATCTCTCTGACTCCACAAAGCTCAATTGGTGGCAGAGGTGGGCCCAGAGCAAGAACCCGCAAGTCTCTACAAATCAGTCACACTGTCACTTCCTACTGAGGAAAAAAACTGACTGGTCACCAGCCAAAACTCATTTCTTTGAAAATCCCTTTCCCTACAATAGACTATCTTTCGGCCCAGCCTGGAGCGCTCGGGCTGGATTAATTTCAAACAACCCCCCTGCCGCTCTCTAGATTTCTCATCGCTGGGTTATTGGATGATTTATTGCTAATCTACCGACACAAATTCCCCCTGTGCCTCTGAACTTGGCAGGGCTATGTACTTAAAGGGATTGCTGGGAACTTGGCTCATGTGTTAAAAGTTAACTGTATGTAATGCATGAAGACACTTTAAAGTTATACACGGAGCATCATTAACCTTACACACAGCCTTGAAGTCACACAGATCAGACGCTTTAAAAATGCAGATATATTAACATTAGTGCCTTTGGCTGAGCACATCTATAAGGTCATGGGTCATGCTTTCAGATGAGAGACCGCTCCAGCCCTAATAATGCTCTAACGTTAATGGTTAATGGCTAGTAACTATGGCCGCTGTACAAGATGAGACCTGGCCAATTACCCAAATTGAATTCTATCACACAGAGGAGCCTATGAACACATTAACATCGGTGTGTATGTGTTTGTGCGTTTTCACCAAGGTTTTTTTTTTTTCTACAGCAGTGTTGTTGGTTAAATGGAGAGTGAAGCCATAGATAACAAGGCTAATGTAGAGCATGTGTAACTGTCCGCACTGCTCAACTACCCATGAAACCATCTAGTCCACTGCTTGTATCATAAAGGTGTTGTGGGAAGTTCACAACCAAAAGAGGACATTGCCGCATCCTTGGAATGCCAGAAGCTATAAGCTTGTAGGCTCATGATGTCTGTCGGGATTGCAACGCGGGAATGGGTTTCGGGAGAGAGGGAAGAAAGACTGCATGTGTGGGAAATACACAGTAGGTGAGAAAGCAGACTAACTTGGAGTGTTGGGGCAGCGATGAGAGCTGGGACCTGTGGAGAGAGGAGAGTGAAGGAGGAAGGAAGAAGAACACTCAATCAATGGAGGTGGCTCAGGATCAGACTAGGGCCAAACAGTATCTGCAAATAACCTTTCAAGCTAGCTGGAGTGTGCAGCAAGTGCTGTTTGCCCTCTTGGGACAATTCAAGTAGTGCAGTTTACACTGTTAAACAAAAGTGCATACAAAGCTTGACTTTAAAGTACTCTCCTGTGGCAGGATGTGTAAACTCAGTGCACTGCATCACAGAGTAAAGGCCACTACATGTTTCAGCTTAAGAGTCAAGAGGAAATGTTGACATCTGGTTGGTGAAAACTTTACTTGAAGGTAAAAGTTTTGCTAAAATCCCTTTCTGTACGTGAATCATTTGCATGCACAGGTACCCACCCAGTCAATCGGGAAGCCAAGCAACTGTGATGAACAACTTGACAGAGTGGGTAATGATTAGATTTTTTCAGTTAAACTGAGGGTTGGTTTAAATTCCTAATAAGAGCCTGTGTTCTTTGCTTCATTAAACAACTTTTTTTGTTCTTTAATGAAGTTACCACATTCCCGGCTATTAACTAGGTGAGCACAATACAGTTATTATTGATAGATGGCCTAGCCAAACTTAAAATGCAGGTCACGTAAACAAGTAATTTCCCTATCACTTCAGCAAACTGTCTCTAAGTGGTACTTGATGCTATATTTAAAGTGTTAGCAACAAGTGATCTTAAGTAAATATTTGCAAATACCATCTGATCCACGTCTGTCAAGGATAAATCAGGTCAGTTACTCAGAGAACCACACGACTGCTGCTGGAGTGCCAAAAAACGCACAGCCGAAAGCCTGTTGAACAAACCAACATGCCGGAGACGTGGGCTGCAATCGGCCGGACCGTTTCGACAACAATCAGTATCAGAGCAGGAATGTTCACCTGCTGGGGGCGAATCAAAGAGAGAAAAGAGCGACAGGACAGAGGAATGGGCCGTTCAATATTCTCTCAGCTCAGGCTTGGAGTCTTCTATGATTTCACAAGCTAGACACAGCCTTGGTAATTTTTGATAATCACCGCTCTTGAAGCAAAACAGCGAGGTGGAAAAGAAGAAAAAGAAGGAGATAATGTTGACGTAAAGGGAGAGAGAAAAGGGGAGGGGGGGTAAGGGGAGAAAAAGAAAGAGATTACCCTGCAGGGGGAAATGGAAGACAAAAGACGAAAGAGGTGGAGTGGGAGGATGGGAGAACAGGGCTCTTTCAGAGCGACAGCACTGCTTAATTCCTCTGCAGGGGTTCAAAGGGGCTCTGTGTGTGCGTGCGAGTGAGTGTATGGCAAATGGGATCTTTAATAACCCGTGAGAAGAGATACACACGCACTCACACAATCACACACACACAGGAAAAACACACAGAAACGTGCGTGTGCACTGAGGTTGACATTTTCTCTCAGCTCCATTGTTCTCTCCGCCTGGCTCACCTTGACATCAGAGGCAGCAGGACTCATTACCAGCTGGGGGGAATGAAAGGAGCTCATGGAGGAAGGAGGAGCAAGAGACCAGAGGAGGAGGAGGAAGAAGATAAGGAGGAAAAGGAAGGAGGAGGATGCCGAGGCGGGCACCCTTACACGACGCACACACAGACTTCAGCAGCGTGTGCGGCTGGAATTTGAATTCACTCAGCCTGACTTCACTGATACCGTCAGCTGGGTATGACGCGATCATAGTTTGTTGATTTCTGCTTGCTGCCCTTTTTTTTTTTTTTTTTTAAAAGAACTGGTGAAATTTTCTTCCTGACAACAAATCAAATAAGCCGTACGTGTGAATGTCATAAAGTAACACATGCTACAAAACACTAATAAACAAGAGATCCATCAAAAGAATGAGTAAGGAAGGCATTCACTGCAGAGCAAGATTGCTTCAGAGAAGGCTGTGCAGATTCGAGTTGGGGGAAAAAAAGCAATATCTACTATTTTTCAAAAAAATCTTGAAAATAAAAGACATTAAAGAATACTATTAAAGATATGAGTCACCTTTATATATTCTTTCAGCACTGAAGATAAAATCTGTTTTTGAGTTACCGACTGATGAATTTTAGGAGCGCTTTCATTTTGGAAATGACGCTCTTTCAAATCCCTAGTCATGAAGCAGAATATCCTTTTTTCTTCATTTTGATATTAAAAAACTGAATTCTTTTCCTGCAAAGCACTGATTAAAAAATAAAATACACAGACACATGTACAAGCTTCTAGGTTTACCCTTAAACAGACCCATGAGAACAAGTTGAGGCTGATGTCCTTTTCACGTCTTATCGAAGTTACCTCGACTTGTAAACATCAACCCTCAAGCTTTAAATTACAAAGAGAGTTTCGAATGCTTTATTAAAGCAGAACTCTGTAAGCTTGCAACTGTCTTAATAACACAGATAACTGAGTCACTACTACCTTAAACCAGAAAGTTCAGAAAGTTCCGAGCGGAAAGCAGAGAAAAGTTTACATAAACTCTTTGTTGTTCCTTGTGTAGCTCTTTGTTACCTGGGGTCTGGTAGTTGAGTCTTCTCATCTCTACAGGGTCGGAAGAGTTGCCCAGCAGGGAGTCTTTCACCCCACCCGAGTGCTCGTCTTTAGGTAAGGGTGATGCACGCTTCCTGTGGTGGTAGAAGCAGACAGTAAGGGCATTTCAAGCTGAGCTCTAAGCTCAAAGTTAGCCATACGTTCCTTAGGCTGAATGAAAGCATACAGAATGTATGCAGAAAGATTCAAAATTACATCAGCGATTCCTCTGTTTAGTTAGAAAAAGAACGAAAAACAAACAAAAAATGCACACATTTTCATGCTGTTTCACACTTGATGAGGTTAATGGCATAGTTGATGGTTTTCAAAGCTACTTTTGAGGACCACCAATTCAAGAGATGGTAGGCATCATCCTCATTAGTTTGAAAAACTGGAGTTTAATGTGTTTGAAGAAACACCGTAATTTTCCTGGAGTGGGCTAGGTTTGGCTTGTTTGCGGCTGGATAGGTGACAGCTGCAGTGTGGGAATGTGTACATGACTGCCTGTTTGTGTGTAGTAAAGATCGAAATGTGTGCTTTCCGCTGCTGTTTGTGCGCGCGAGCGCTAACAACACATTGTGTTTACTGGCTTCCAGATTGAGAGGAAAACAGGCGGAAGCTGTAATTAGCTCATCAGCTGGGTGGCACAACACAGGGTAATTAGACCAGTTCTGCAGCACCTGTGCTGCTGGGCCCGGCCTAGCTGAGTCTAGCACAGCACAGCACAGAACAGAGCAGCACAGCTCGGACTGGCTCAGCTCAGTCGACCGTGGAAAGGAAAAGAAAGCACAGCCTGCCTGTTTTCAGACAGCCAGCATCTGTTGACATACACACACAAACAGGCACACAGATGTACGCTTTCCCATCTCTCCAACTTTTACAAGTACAAACACACAGAGACACTCATACAGATACAGCTGCACACTCACAAGCCTTCTGACTGCAAATGGAAATGGGCGGAAGGAAGCATCAGGGTGCCCTGTGGAAATTTCACATCTCATTGCACTCCATTTGCAAGTGGCGAGCGTGGGTTTTAGGAAGGAGCAGGGCCTTCTGTTGAAGCCCAGCGTGGTGAGAATACACAAAGCTGCTGGTGCACACACAGCCTTAACCCGGTCCACCTCAGCCGCTGGGGCTGGGGGCCTCTCTGCCACCTGTTATCTTATGCTGCAGAGGCTTAAGTTAATGCTAGCTGCATGACGGTTAATCTATGACAAGCATCACTTCCTCTCCAGCCGAGAGCTGAGCCAGACCGTATCTGGTTTTCCCAGAGTTTGCTCTTGGGCTCGGCTAGACTGAGGGAGGGGATGAGAGAGATCTGTCCTCTGCACACCTCATCTATACCTCTGACCCACTCAGATGCCAATCAGAGCTACCTGACACTTTAGTGCTGACCTAAAGTAAACGTGGCTCATCTTGGGCTCAAAGCGACGGTTAAAATGTGACAACGTAAAGTAGACGCACACTGTGAGAACATGAGTGTGTTTGCAGTACAGGGTGTGCTTAATGAGGCTAGAACAGGCCCTTTTGTTGCAACTCCTGCCAAGGGGAAGCAGGAAAAGAAGGAGGGGGAAAAAAGGCTAAAAGTAGAGGAATGGGTCTCAGTGGAAAATGTCAGCTTAAAAGATGGGAACATTTCTTTTTCAGCAGTTTCTCTGTCTGGCATTTACTTCACAATGGCCCATTCAGCAGCAGGTGATGCCTTGGCATATTCAGATGGGGCCAGTCTTGAAGGGGCACGCTGACACTGGCTGGATAATGAAACGCAGCACGGAGACAAACCACAGCAGACAGAACGATCTGTGGGGGGAACACTGGGACTAGATGTGAAACATGCACCGGTACATGGACATGACCCTGGAGCTCCTCTGACCTCAGTTACACAGGGCTGCAGAGTCTGCTCTTTCTCATGTATTGTATAATTTCTTAAAGTCAAACACATCAGATGCAAAGATGATTCCTGTCAATCATATTTGAGATGATGCTTTTGCAATGTCAATTAAAGATGAGAGACAGCTAACTCCGCAACCCCATAGAGATGATTAATACCACCAATTTCACAACACGAATGAAAATGACTTGGACAGTGGGAGATGAAATTGTGATGGATGTTTCAGGGAAAGTACCCACCTTTCCTGTTTGCTGCATTCACAAAGGCAAGAAAGAAGTCGGGGTGTTAATGTGTAATAGTCATGCAGAAGTATTTTTTAACACATATCTTGATCTAATTCTGGACTGTTTTCTAAAGACTAAAAAAAAAGCCAAATATTGAAAGCAAATGATTAAAAAAAAGTTATCGTAAAAAAAAAATCGCTCGAGTCTTTTGAGAATAATCATGGCTTTGTTTGCCGCTAGTGTTGGTCTTGGCGACTCTGCAGGTAGCAATAACAACCAGAGCTACAGTGTGATTATTCCTTTGCACATTTACTGCCAGTCCGCAGTGAAAAGGGCACGCAGCCACCTCCCCACAGTCCCTCCTGTCAATCTGTGTCTACATGAAGAAAGGGCTTCCAGACAGAGGACGTGCTACTCAGCAGTGAGCTGTCTCAAGGCCTATTATTAACCAGTCCCTTTCTAAGTCTGCCGGAGACAGCAGCCACATAGCAAGGCTGAAAGGCTGAGGATGGCAGGTGAGGCACGTATGATGTGAAATTAAGATCTTGTAATGGATCCATCAGGACAAACAACTGTGCATTGCTACGATGCCTGAAGAAATGCAGCTCTATAAAACCAGCCTAAGTTACTTTTTGGTTATTTGAAAAAAAAAAAAAGGTTAATTGTTAATTATAGCTCCATTATTTTGTTATTGAAAATCTATAATTGAAAGTCATGTCTGACAGCACAAAAGTCAAAGATGTTCAAAGTGCAAATATTCATCAGAACATAGCTGGAACTCTTCACAGCTTATAAGCAGAAACGAGCAAATGTTTGGCATTTTTGTTTAATAAATCACTTAAAATCATTAATTCTAATCGACTAATCGTTTTAACATTAGCCATTAAACTTTCTCCAAAGCACCTCGTTGGTCTGTACGTAGTCATGGTGTGCTGCACAGGGGCACCCGAAGTGCTTTAAAGAGATATTGACTAAGCGTTTACTTGAGCCCTCTGTTGCAGCCTTCTGTTTCTTATTTCAAATGACCAATGGTGTTGGCAAAAACACATTCCTCACTCCTAACTAAGAGATTTTGACAGCCAAGCCGTGCTTTTTATTAGGGAGGCAATGTCAGTTGCCATTTCTGCTGACACTTCACATGGTACTGCTGAAAATAGCCAGCTGGGCCAAAATATTTTGTATAAAAAACAAATCAACGTGTCTTTGGCTCTCCTCTCATTACCGTGTACATTATGCAAAGGAAAGTGGATGTTATAGTTTGGTGTGCGAGGAGCCTGGTGCAAGTGGCAGGAAGAAGCACGTCTCATTACCATTCCTGATGCAACCATAAGAAACCTACAATCACAAGTGTCACCGCATTTCAACCTCAACCAACTAATAAACAGAAGCACGGCTTCTTACTTCTTAAAGATGAGGATGGCGATGACGATGCTGATGATGAGCAGCACAGCCAGCACTGGGCCCATGACCCACAGCATTTCAGACTGCTCCATCCCAGTCACAGGTGAAGTGACCTCGATTGGATCTGAGTAGGGACTAGCTGAATATGTCATCTGTAAGGGAACAGAAAAGAGAGTACAGGTACATCAGAGGGGCACTTCAGACTTTTTAATATGTATGCAAGGTCTCCCTTCTTATTTAAGTGTAATCTGGATTCCCTAGAGTGTTTAAAACTGCCTAAAGTTAAAAAAGAAGCTCAAACATCAAAGGAAAAGGCACTGGACTCATACTAGCATGTTGCTAACATGAATTTTAAATTCTACACAGGGTTCAACTGTAGATCAACCACTTATATACTTAAAGGACAATTTAAAAAAAAGATACTGACACTTTGAATATGTAGCACTTTCTGTGGCTGAAGTAACAAAACTGGAAACAAAGTTTTCTACATAAGGGATAAACAAAATATCTCACTTCACATATCTTGTTTCTGGCACTTGGATAGTCAAGTTATGTCAACTTAGTAATAGATGACAGTTCAGTGATGAAGCAGAGCAGGCCACGGAGCTATCGACCAAACTCAAATCAAGTTTATATATTTCTGTTAGAAAAAACTAAGACAGCTGATGACAGAGCGACTGTGACACCAGAGAGTGAGCGAGGTAGAGATGGAGAGGCAGGGATAAGTGTGCATGTCCCTTGGTCGCTGAGATAAATGGGGGCACAAGAGAGGACTCATCTCTTCTTCATTAGTGTTCACACCGTGACGGAAGAGGAGGTGGTGACGGCGAGGGTGCATTTCCACCTTGGTTGTAAATGAGACATCTTTCCACTCCACATCTCTGAATGATGGGGGAAAGGGAGGTGGGGAGGTATGCATCGGTGTGTGAGTATGTATCTGAGGAGGGGGTACCCGAGGGGATGCAGTATGGTGCATGGTAAAAAAAAGGTTTGAAGAAGAAGGAATCCAACTGCGAGAGAGCAAGCTGACAGATGAGAAAAAGGGAGGCGCGAGGCATCTGTCATTAGAACTCAGCGTGACACCTATTGAATGACGATAGGAGATGCAGGTTGGGATAGGGAGTACAGAGTGTGGAAGGATATGGGTGACAGATCGCAGACCTCTGAGGGAATTGGGCTCCCAGCATGCAGTGGGAATGGTGGGGCAGCAGGCAGCAGTAATCCGGATCATTAGCTGCACAGCAGCCTGCTCTTCAGCGCACAGGCAGATATTAATTGGAAAGATAAGCTGCGATGAGCTCAAAGAGTCCTGCGCTCTGTCATATAGTTCTGTTATCACTCATGCTCTTGGACAACTGCCATGAAAACTTACACTTTGGGTGTGTGTGGTACGGCATGTCTCAGTGGTGTACGTGCAAACCACCATGCTCTCATAGTGGGCCCGGAAACATGATAACTCAAGCAGGAACGTGAAAAAATTCACATTTTCGTGACAGCAATAGTTTACAGCAGCAATGTAACATTTGCCTCTGTCCCTCTCTCTCACACGCACACATACAGACACACAGCAGGGACATGAGACCAGCTTTCTACCATTCTGAGCGCCTTGGGGAGGAACCTATTATCCAAGAACAAAGAAAAACGGCACAGCAATGGGACGCTGCTGATGTGACGACACCACAAGGCTTCCTGTTCTTTTGGGAAGGCCCGAAAAAGGCTGTAGGATATGGCCCTGCAGGGAATCCTGGGAAAAACTTTTTTTTTAATGAGGTAACAAATAACTGCAGCTGTGCTTTCAGAGAAGGATAAGAGAGGAAGAGCAAGAGCAGAGGAGAGGGCTGAACAAAAAGAGAGGGCTTTTTGTCTGGTGGTCACGGTGAAGTAGTGGGATCATCCATTTGAACGGCCCTAATATCTGATAAAAGCTCAGTCACGCAGCTCCTAATGCCTCTGCCCGCGCACAGCGGTATCACAATGGAGCAATGGTGCAGTGAAGGAATGTGCGAGTCTGAGAGTGAGTCAGAGACAGTGAAAGACATGAGTGCATCCCTTACAACTCTGGATCAGTGCGTGTCTCTCTGTAAAGTATGGGCATGCGGTGTGTTTGGATATGCGCGACGTACACATGGAGTGAATAACATTGATCATATTGTTACACTGCTGGGAAACACTGGAGCCTTGACGTTTATATGGATGGTATTTTGACATGTATCACCCACCTAAATGTTGAAACAGAACAAGGCCAAAGAGTTTACCATGTTTTTTTAAATTGCATAATTTTTCTTTTTGTCCACAGAGATGTAGCAGGATCTACGTCTACAGGAGGGGATACAGACGTGGGTAAAAACACAGAGAGATGAAGCTAAACAGATTTTGCAGTGCAATCGCATTTAGAAAGTGAATTATACTGAAAACAAATTTGATAAAATTCTATTAAATCCCATCCCCACTAGAGAAGAGATAGAAGAAAATGACAAGTAGAGGAGAATAAACGATAAAAAAAAAATACTGTAGATAAAGATATATACAACTGTAAGAATTATCAGTAATGTATTTGGTTGTGTATGTGTGTGCGACTGTGTGCAAGAACTGTAAACAAAAGCGTGTATGTTTTTGTGTGAGCACACCTGGAACATCAGTTTTTCTGAGCCTTTTCACAAACTTCTCTAAGCCTGCACAAGTGAAGGTATTTGTTTTGGTCGCAGCCACTAGCAAAGAGTGTGTGTGTGTGTGTGTGTGTGTGACTATATTTGTCTGAGACAAAAAGTAAGAGAACAAGGGAGAGGGAGGGAGATAGTGGGTGATGTGAGATGGCAGAGAGAGGAGACAGAGGAAAAGGTGTTGTGGTAGTAGCAGTATATCGAGTCTGCTATCTGGCCCGTCAGCTACACAGCTTCCCCAGTCAGCCACTGCTCCACCATCCCCTGAGCACAGAATCCGCTATGCACAGCGCAGGCAAATTTGTTTCAACTCGCCGTTGACCCCGCGAGCTCCTCAACTCTCCAAAAGTGGCTTAAATAAGCTGCGGGGTGCGCGCCAGACAAAAAAACAAACACGCAAAGACGCCTATTATGAATCCGCCGTTCTCTCTGCCTCCCCGGGGAGGCTGAAAAGCCCACACGCTTGTCATCACTGCATGACATAGGGAAAGACAGAGAAAGGGAGAGGAGAAATGAAGGCACAAAAACGTGAGAGTTTCGTCGTTTACTTTTTTATCCATGCATTCCCCATTCAGCACCAGAAACTACACGTATTACTCCTTTCTAACTGTCTGAATACCAAGCACTCAGATATCTGGAGGCATTGCTACAGGGGGATGCCTCCGGGAGTGGATGGGACACAGTGCATTTGAATGGTGACTTTGCCTTTATTTAAACTCCACTCAGTGACAAGCTGGACTTGAATATGCTCATGTTCCCATCTTGTTTTCCTGTCGTAATTCTCTTTTTAATATTATCCGTCAAAGCCTTTTAAATTATGAAAAAACAACCCCGTCCTCCATGCTGAGGGGATTGTGAGTTCACAGCACCGGCAGATTTAGTGCTACAATATCAATTCCTGTTGGGAACGCAGGAAATGCTTGGGTAGCATTGCAAATAGCAAAACACCCCATTATGATTTTTTTCTCTCTCTCCCAGAACATCTCCTTTCCCTTATCAAAATAAAAGCGCACATTAAATACGAGCTCCTCCTCAAACATGAGTTCACTTCCTCTCATCTGGGCTTCACAGGCTGGACAGGACACGAGACACAATTTTTGCTACCCTCTCTTCCTCTATCAAACGCCACCCCTACTCTCTGTCTCACATCACACAATATTTCATGCTACCTCCCTCCCTCACCCTCTTCTTGCATTAAATGATACTGTTTATACACACCCAGCATCTATCATCCCATTTCACACCTCCCCCGGCTTGTTTATCCGCCTTGGGTGCTGGGGAGACATGAAGGCACCCTCTCTTCTTCTGCCCCTCTCCCTTCCTCGCTCTCTTCCCCCTTTGCCTTCCTTCTCTTCTTCCCTCCAACCACTGCTGGCTGCTTGTGGCCATTGATATACGAGGGCTTATTAAACCCTGGCGGTCTTGTTTGATCTACACTGGGGGAGTTTGGGTGGTTGCGAGAAAGTGCGGTAAAGACACAAGTCATTTATTCCACTACTTGTTGTCTTATTCTCCTGAGTCTGGTGAAGATCCTGCTCGAGGCAGCTTCTGCCAACTGCTCGATCCTGCTGCATGCTTTACCTTCTGTACCCGTGTGTTTAGTAATAAACGCTCGAAAGCGGCGCGTTGGGGGTGACAAAAACAAACACTGCCGTGTTTCCCAAGGAGTGCAGTTAGGGGATTTGTGCAGAAATCAATGACTGCAGTAGCCACCTCGCCATTCAGTATGCTTAAAAGCACACGCGAAGCCAGGATAGGAGAAATGAGAAAATCAAGGTGTTTACATGCTCTATAATAATCCTGTTAGTGTAGATATTGTGCTTATTATATGGAGCAGGTCAGCTATTGGATTTGTTTTTATCCCTTATTGTATTTTTGAACCATGGATGGCATATTTTAAGTGAATTTGTGAGCTGAAGCCTGAAGTGGGGTTTTTTTCTGTCAGAGCATTTTGACAGTTCAGTTAGGGGACATGACATGTAGGAAAAACTGACTGCTTTCACGATCTGTATGCACACCTCTGTGAATGTTTTCACAAAAGCACCAACGTTCTGAAATGGTTGTCAGCTTATTTTGATTTAGCTTCAAACTGTGAGTTTTAGCCATCCACACTCAAATACTCATTTTAGGGCCAAGAATGCACTGCGACGTCTAATGATCTCTCCTTTAATCTTTGTCACGGCAGCACTTTCTCTGTCTAAAGTCTTTGTCATGTGGCGCCGTAAAATGTTTTTTTAGAAAACCATTTGTGTTTATACATCAAAAGCTTTAATCTGCTATCCTAATTCAGGAAATTAAGTGTCCTATTTACATACATTTTAGGAAATGAGTTTGCTGCAGAAAGCTGAAGTGAAGGTAAACACACTGGCTGACTCACAGAGTGAGTGAATCTGATTGATCCAAGTGATTAAGTTTAAAAGCAGGTGGGCAGGACGCAGTTTAAGGAGGGGAAGTACACAGAAAGAGAGAAATCTTGAGCGCTGCTGATCCAGCATGGTGTATCTTGCAGGTACGGTGAGAGTGTTGTGCAGTGATGGGATTTAAGCATCTGCTTTGAAGTAAAGTATACCGTGGTTGCCCGCTATAGCCTCCCCTGCATGTCCCTCCTCTTTCCTGAGTGAAAGAGTAGGGGATTACTGGAGTAGGGTGGTGGTGGTGGGGGGCTTTAGGGACATGTAAAGCAGCGTTTCAAGGGAATCAGGCCTGCTTTACAGACTCCCGAGACCCTGAGACCAGGCCCTCATCTCCCTCTTAACTTCAGCTGCACTAATCAATCTCCTCTGCTCTCTTCATGGTAGAGAAATGTGGAGAGGGCGAGAGAAGCAGAGAGAGGGGTAAAGAAAAAAAAAGCTCAGAGGAGGGAGTGAAGAGAAAGAAATAGGTGAAAAGTCTGGGATTGGGTTTCGGACTTGGAGCGCTCGCTCGCTTCCATTTTTTTTAAATCACTCAGGGAACAGCTACTGAATATGCATGTCCCGGGTAGCGGTGAAGCTCAGAGCAATCGCAGTCGCTCATTCTTTCTGCTGTGAAGTTTACTCCAGACCGTCCCACGGAGAACTGGGCCTCCATGTTGGAGCTGTTTGACGAGTGCATTGGGGCCCGGCTCAGAAAGCCGAGAGTCTAGTATTAGCATTGTAAAGGGATGTGCGCAGAGCCCCGCTGCTGCCGAAATGGCAAAGCTGGATCTCTGATGTCATTGTTAAGTGATAAGGGAGTTATTCGGACAAGCTACAATGACTTTTAGAGGCAGCAGTATTAAAGGATAATTGGCAATAAAAACAAAAACAATTAGGCTTCCCACTGCTATTTTGGAAACACTTTGAGGAGCAGAGTGATTAGAGTTTGAGGATGGGTGATAAACTTAAATAATCTGTCCGAGAAAAGAAAAATTAACATGTACCAAAATACAGCTTCAGTGTTTAAAAAACAAACGCAAGTTCTTTACTAGAAAGCAAAATAAAGAAGCAACTTATGCCATCAAGGCTGGATGTTTTACTTACATACTGAGCAGTGCTGTCAGTCCCTTCAGATTGAAGTTCAGCCAAGACAAAGCAGAGATACTGCTGTGAGCTCGTCAGGGGCTTGTTGAGGAATTCGTCGTACCTTTTCTCATCACCCAGCATAAAGGTGGTCGGAAGTGACGCAAGCTTGGCAGCAATGTAAGGCTTGGTGGAATCCAAGTGACGTCGGTGTCTTAGGACAGAACTTCTACTTGATTTGAGCAGCTGAGGTAGAAAAAGAGAAATTTCTCAATAATAAACAACTTTGGTTCTTTGGTCAAAAATCTCTCTTCCATATGCACAACGGCATCCAAGTTCTCCAAATTTCATCAACTCCTAAAGTCTTCCTAAAGTCTAAAAAAAGCTTTTGCACTGACACTAGACATCCAGGTTTGGTTGTTAGCATGCCTCCAAATAAGAGATAATGATTCCGTACAGCTAAAATGGCCTTTGCACAGCGATATAACTGCAAACAATGCAGCCAATCTACGAAGTGAGCAATTAGCGCTTGCTCTAGCACACCAACTCAGCATGACTGCCAGCCCGGTTAATAAATGAGCGGGCGCATACAGCACTGCGGCATTGTGTTTTCAGCAGCATTTTGTTTTCTGTCAGTGATGTCTCATGCACTGCTCCAGATGTAGCTTTATTAAATCATTATGTCGGAGGGAGGAGACAATGGCCTGCTCGGTGTTTAATGACTCAGGGAGTCCCATCTCTCTCCCTCTCAGTCTCTTCTGTTATTTCTACAGGGAGCTTGAACAATAGCGATTCAGACCAACGAGCCTCGCAGTTTACTTAAAAATTATGCTATTAATATTTAGGCATGTCATTTAGCTTAAATTCCCTCATGGACAAGGAAGACCTTTATTCAATGGAATAATAAGGCAGTCATAAATCTTTGTCCTCATTTGAATAACTCATGTAAAACTTTGTCTACAGGCGGCAAAGCCTGCCTATAAACAATTTAAAGAAAAATATAGAGGTAGAGCAGTAATTCTTTTGACTACAATTGTGAACATGACCACAGAAATGTTTGATTGCCTAACATCTACAACAATACAAATAATTAAACAAAGACCAAACTATTTTATGTGCACGCAAATTGCTATACTCAACAAATGGGCAGTGTCTGCAGACCTGGCATTCACTCAGGACACTCCCCACCTAGCCGAGTGAGTCATTGTTTAAAATCTCTTTCTTCTGGCGCCCAGGAGGGTAAAGCTAATTAGTTTCCACTTGTGACTTTATACCCAGTTGGAACAGAAAGTGCTATTTGGGACCCCTGACCTGGCACATTAGCCAATCAGACATGGGCTGGCACTCACCTCATCCATGTCCATCTCGTCTGGATTCTTCCACTTGCGTGTCACCGGGGACACGGGCACCACAACGATGTAGTACCACCTGCCATGAAAAATAAAGCTTGTGTTAAGAAAGACCGGCCGATGCACGTACACGCTGAGAACAAAGCGGGCCAAGTGCATTAATAGCACAGTCAAAACAAGGAGGCGTACTTTGAGGGTGATCCTCGTTGGGCTGAATTCAAAATTTAAGTAAAACACATGTGGTTCCAACCAAGGTCGAACACCAGCAGATTGGCAATGCATTCGCCAATTAATTGCTAATCACTAAGAACATCTGCCATGTAGACTGGAACAAACACAATCCCAGTGAGGGGAGCCTTCAGCTAGCATAGATCCCCATAGGATTCCTTAGGTTAATAGAAGCAGCTATGTGAGTACTCGTGTGTGTTCTCCTGCTTTCATTAAGAAGACCAAAATAGAAGGAAAAGAAAGACATTAGTGAGACATTTAAGACTTTAGAGTCAAGCTAAGAGGCTAGGTGATGAATAAAGTAGAATGCTTTGGAGAATGCGTTAGGTTATATATGTTTCGTCTCTGCCCCGACTCCGTCTTGGGTACAAGTTTCCCCCCAGTGCAGCATTTGACTACTTGTAAAATCAGGTGCTGCTGACAGCGAAAACAGCCGCTTCTCTCCAGACCTCAACTCTGTGATTCAACAGTCACTCAAGTCTAGTAGTGGGAGAAGAGACGTATAACAAGACTCCTCACCCCCTCCCTCTCACCTACACATACACACCCCCTCAACCCTCCCATCCCCAATCACAGGCACTCCGTGGCTGTCAATCTGTGCTGGACCCTGGCCAGCCCTGACAGCCCTGTAATCTTTTTTACCAATCAACCCCGTGTACTCCCCCTTTACACAGACGTGTCGCTATGTGTGTGCGTTTGAAGGAAAAGGGTCAGGTGCAGTTTTCCTCTTAACAATTTGTGTCAAAAGATAACACGGCTCGACCTGATGTTAAGTCTCAATTATCATCAGCTGCCGTGTCACAAAAATGGCTCAGAGTAAAAGTTGCAATCGTAAGTTCTCGAATAGTTTTAGTAGCGATCAGACACACGTGTGCCCTTTGTGTCGCATTAGGTCCCAAATTTACAGTTTTGTGGTTGTAAATTTGTGTAATAACATCAATTTTAAAATTATAAATGTATAACTTATATGCATCACAAACTATAAACATAAAAAGCAAAACCTGTTTGTTATTCCTGACTAATAACAAGCATTTTCTAGCCCAGAGCAAGCCTGTGTGGTTAGTCCCCATCAGTACGTACTTGACACGCGTGGTGGTCTGGATCTTTGGCAGGGTGATGTTCATCTTGCCACCTTGAGCATGATGTGTCCTGGGCTTGGTCTGGATCAGGTCTGGGGCAGTGCGGATGGACACCTGCTGCTGAAGACCTCCGGCAATGTTGCCCCTGCTTGTCAGTACAAAGGAGTAGTCTGTGTCTGGCTGCAGCTGCGTGATCAGCTTCCTCTTCAGGTTTCCCATCACTTCCACGCTTTGCTGGTTATACAAGATCTGTAAGCACACGGGGGGAAAACTTGGGAGTTGTGATTTACGGCAGCACAGATATACAGCCTGAATATCGTTTGCTCACACGCACCGCTCTCTCTCTTCCCTCTCAAACGCACACATGTGGAAAAAAAAAAAAAAAGCAAAAACAGTATGGTCCTAAGGGAGGTGCCCATCTTATCTGACACCTCATCTCAAGTGCTTCAAGAGACGCACTTGCCCACTGGCGCATATCCAATGTTCTTTTACACCTTAAATTGTCTTTGCTCCCCTATCATTTGGGTGGGAATTGATATATCACGTTGACAGATTATTACACCTCATAAATGAGCATGAATTGGGATTTTCATATTTTTTGTGCAAATACAGAAAGCGACTCAATCATATTGTGTTAAGTGTCAGCACCTAATATTGCTTTTTCATATTACAAATGCTTGTACAGCATGTTAGAACATGTTGTTGAAGTAGAATAAGAGTTTTTTTTTTTTAATCCAGCATTTTTTAATTTAAATTGCACTGCAAGTATTTTGTCTGTGCAAACTGAGTTTATATTCACTCTTTTTTGCACCTCATGTCAGCATTGGCCGTCTACCTGGCTGGTACTTACCTTAAAGGGCGCTTGGGGTTTGTAGTTTGGTGGCAAATCCCAGGTGAGCAAGACGGACGTTTTCATGACAGCTTTGACACCGAAGTTCAGGGTGGGGAAAGCTAGGATGAGGAAAATCCACTCATTAATACCTCAGGTAAGACATCTTGTACACCACAAAAAGTAATCTCTGTGCATAATTTCATTTCACACTACTATAAAGCAGCACACGAGCCAGTCACCCCTTCAGTAAACAACGCGAACATATTCTGCGGTAATTCCTTATGACCAAACCTGAAAAGCCACAGGAGTGTTCAGAGAACATTAACAATCGCATTCACGCTTGATTACCGATCATACAAAAATAGACTCCATTTCCCTGAGCCTGTTCCATTTATTACCGCCCATTCACAAGACACACTCAACAGGCCGAGATCACTGCGATTACCAAGAAATGCATATGACATGAGGAGTGGCAACATGTGTCTTAAAACAGGCATCGTGCATGGTTATAAATAAGAAATCTTTCATTTATAAGATTATAAAATGCATCAGAAGCTACATGCTGGGTAACATTTAGATTTGTGTGTAGAAGGAGGGAGGATGAGGAGGCATGGTAATGTGACTGTAGCGTGTAATGAGATTAGTACTCTATAAATCAATAAACACAGTCATGTACTACAGTATGCTGAGTGGAAGATGGGAAAGACACCGCACCGATAAAGACGGAGCGAGTTTAAAACAGAAGCGAGCGACATGTGTTCGTGGTGAGCAATGACATAACTGTGTGCGCCTAAGAGTGCCAATGTTTATGCAAGCACGTCATTATGTTTTCATATCAAATATCTCTGAAGTGTTTATGTATAAATGTTAGTCAGATGTCCTACCACTTATCCTACCATTCGACATGGTCCTGCTCTGGATGCTGGGGCTGAGGGGTCCGCCGCCCTTACTGGTGAATGCCTGCACCCGGATGTCGTAAGTGGTGTCAGGTTTAAGGTCCTGGATAGTCATGTGTGTTTCGGTGGTGCGGTTGGTGCTGTTTGTCTGACTGTTGATGTCCCTGTATACCACCAAGTAATGTGTGATCTTGCCATTCCTTTCCGCCAGCGGCGGGGGCTTCCAGGTCAGCTGGGTACTGGACTGCGTCAGGCCCGTAACTTGGAGGTTGGACGGGAAGCCTGAGGGCACGTCTTCAGGTGTGCTGATCTCCTTAATGTGAGGTTCGCCGATGCCTGCACGGTTACGCGCGCTGAGGCGGAAGACGTAGGTGGCGCCTTTGTGCAGGCCAGTGACAGTATGGTGGTCGTCAGTCTTTCTCATCTCGCGCGAGGTGTAGGTGTCCTCGTCGGTGCGCTTGTACTGCAGCTGGTAGCCCATCAGCTCCCCCACCATATCCTTGGGGGGCTGCCATTGGAGCAGTGCTGTGTTGCCCATGGTGGTACTAATCATCATACTGGGTTTGCCTGGCACTGGTTGAAGTAGAGATTTAAATAGGAAAAAAATTACTTGCACTGTAATTGCTTTAAAAGTGAAAGACATATTTTTAAATTCACATCAAATTTAAAACCTGTATTCTATCTGAAGGCCACAAGATGGCGATAGTTGTGATTGTGAAGTCTATGGAAAAAGACTTGACCTTTGTAAACACTTGGCTGCTCTTAGTCACTAGTTTTGGGTCGTACTGAACAAAAGAAATTTTGTAATCTTTGGTCATACCATGTTTCAAAAAGTTTGATTTTCTTTGGTATTTTTCAGTCATTCACTGGCTAATGACTTGTGACTGACAAAGTCATTACCCAATGAGCAAATGATTTCCAAAGCAAGACTCCACACTAACAGATTCACATATACATTCTCTGTTTTACATGAAAACCCCACTAACACTGATTCTGACCTGCTCCAGTTGTGGTGATGACTTTAGCTTTGCTACGAGCACCATCTCCCTTCAGGGTGTATGCTGCTACAGTTACAGAGTAGGTGGTTTCAGACTGCAGCCCACCAATTATGGCCTCCTGTACAAGTGAAAAAGAAAAAAAATCACAAGGTCAGATGTTAACAGGCGTCAGTAAGCCTGAGCGAAACCTCTTCAACCACCCTCTCACACAAGCTGCGATCCCCTGACAAACACACAGCACCAAAGGAAACCGCAGTAAGATTAAACCCCCTTCTCCAACCACGTGTGGGTTCTTGCGCAATTAGCCTAAAAACAAAATATGTCAAACTTTTAATAGAGAAAGAAGGCACACGAACAGGCCCAGGAACTTTTCTTGGTTCTGAAAAGCTCCTGTACCTAACTGTAAGGAACACGCTGAACCCATTAACTAACAAACCAACTAAATTAATCAGAACATCACCCGTGTGTCAGTTTTCATGCCTGCTGCATGGATAAGCATGAGATAATAACCAGAGGAGCTTAAGTTCGTCACTAAACAGACTATTAAAACCCACAAAATAGTACACCGACTGTGGGACTGCTGTTAAAACTCTTTGAAAATAATCCTTCAGATAAATAAACATCAGGATGATTAAAAAAATACTTTTTTTTAAAGAATGAAATAAGATTCTTGGTACTTATTCTCCTCTGGCTGACTGCCCAAACAGTCTCTGCACAAAAACACAGACACACTACGGTGAATGAACAAATGAGTAACTCAGCAGTCAGGAATGAACAGACAGAAAAACAACTGAGGTAACACACTGTTACGGGTAACCTGCTGCAGTGCTGGCACTCACTTTACCACACTGCATCAGTCTGAATAAAAACACACCCACACGCTGGAATTAAATACTCTGAGCTTGAACAAAGCCCATATCCAAACAAACAAACAGAAACACACACACACAGGAATACACATACTAATATACATAAACGAAGGATACACACAGTATACATGCACGTAAAATGTGCACATCAGCACGCACACATTGGTATACACACACATGCACACGCACAACAACTTAATGCCTTCGGCTTGAGCGCACATGCTGGAGTTGTCGGGTTCTGACTGGCGCCGCTGAGAGGACGAACACACAGATGCCTACGAGCCTTCCTGCTGGAACTTCTCGCAAACTTCTCAGACGCTTGGAATATTATACGGCCTTGCCCTAACGCTGTTTCTCCAACTAATGAAGTTTTAATTTCCTAACCATAGAAGAACATTAAACAGTCTACATAAGCCAGCGCTGTTTGACAGTGGTTTTTACTGCCTCTCTTTAAGGGACATTTGGTGCTCCCCTGCTAACCTTTAAGAGGGATGGGGGAAAAATGCTAAATTACTGTATCATAAAGCCATTTTAACTTTATGGAGGAAGTCTCATTACTTTAATCATGCAAAATGGCTTTAACAATCTCAGCAGTGGCAGCTGCACAGATCGGTCCTCTCTCCATTCTGACAAGGTTGATTCAGTTCTAGCAACACTTTTAAAACTCAGCAGAAAATAGAAAAACCAAGGCTTCAAAGTTCCCTTTAGAGCAAATGCTTAGAGCAGCACCAAAGGGCATTATAGAGATTAACAAGTCGACTAGTTATAGAAATGGATTCTCCTCTTCAAGCCTCTCAACACCACTATCCTCACTAGAGTGGAAAAATACCAAGAGAAAAATGGGCTGCACAGTTAAAACAAATCCCTTCAGATAACTTTTTGCTCAAGATTTATATTTAATGTCCTCTATATGCATCTTTTGCTTTTTAACACCAGCCAAAATTTCCTGAAAGCTAAAAAACTCCCTGAGAACAAAGCCATGGGTCAGTAACGCAGGCTTATGCTTTCAGTGCTGACATCTGCCTCATACTCTATTAGCTACCAAGCACAAAGTCTGCTGTGGTCTAAACATGGCTGCTGAAGAAATAATAAAGATGTGTGAACAGATGTCCTCCTCTGACAGCGTGTAGCTCGCTGTCTGTCAGGTGTTAATCAACGCATTAAGAGGAGAGGGAGAGGAGGCGAGCCTGACTCATGCCATGTGGGTGTAGCTTGAGGAATCCGTGTGCCGTGCAGCCAGGTTTCTGTTTAACTTAGTGCTAATAACAAATAAATACGACAGCGTGCGCACTTCCCACTGGCTCGTATACGAAACTAACTGAAATGATGTATAAACAGATAAAGGAAGAACAAAAAAAGATCCGCCTCAGCCTCTACAGGTGGTTACCGGATTCATTAAGTTTTCCATTTGAAATGTCGGCGGGTGAAAAAAAGGAGTGAAAATATCCCAAATGAATTCTTTTTTTGGACTTTATAAAAGCTGAAAACCTTTTTCTTAACATATCTTTGCCCTTGTTTATACACTGAAAACAGTATCCGTTAGTCTGGCAGGCTTCTATTGAATTTTTTGACTGGGTACAGTAAGTGGCTCTGCATTTATGCCAGTGCAATATGACGTCTAGGGGGTAATAAGCCATAACAAAGAGCTGCTTGACAGCCACGTAGCGGCGGGCTGCAAACCAGGCACGTGAAAAGAACATGAAAGGCTGGTGGCAATTTCGGAGATGTGTGGAGCTGATAAAAGACACAGCTCCTCCCCTCAGATAGACATGTCATCTGAAACAGCGGGGGAGACAGCAGGTTAGGCGAGGCCGATTAATGTCGGCATCACACAGGGATAGTGACACAAAGCCTTTGACTGCACTGTAAGCTCAATGGGGGAAGATGCTTCATGTGCACTGTACAGAATTGCCTCAGTTCACCTGCAACTGCCCAGCTGTTTCTACAGGGTTCTTCTTCTGGTAAAATAAGCCTGCATCAGATCTTGCTTTGAAGTTGTAGGAGCTCTTAGGCTAAATCACACTAACTCTCTCTCTCTCACACACACACAAACACACAAAAGAAAACATTTGGACACACGTTTCGTGCTGTGGTTATGATCGGGTTATGATCTTTCCTGAGGGTTCACACAGAGTAGATTAAAGTCACACACCTTGCACAGAAATTAACACACATCCATACACAACTCATAATCGAAACACACAAGCACCCCCAAACTGCAAAAGGGAAAAGAGCTCGCCCTGCAAGAGAACCCAGCAGCACACATGTGGGTTACTCACATGCTCGGTGGATTCCTCAATATTCCACTGATGGGAGAGAAGACACAGGACACAGGGCGGGGAGAGAAATGAGTCAGAAACAACACAACAGCCATGGAAAAAAAGCGCTCGTCTTTTTTTCGCAGACAGATGAATGTAGGTGTCAACAGAGTCGTGTGGTGGAACAAAACAGTGGGATAGAGTGTGATGGAAGAGAAGGAGTAAAAAAAAAAGACAAGTTGAGTGGCATACAACAAATTGCGTAACCATATTTGTGATTTTTTTTTTTTTATTGTTTAAATGCACTGCCTTGTTTTTGGTTCGCCTATGAATCCAACAAAAAGCCTCCCTCTTTCTCAATCAGGAGACTTCTATTCGCTATGATGACTATTACACTTTGGATAAGAACTGTAAACTCTGCACAGTCCGTGAAGCATTTCCTTTTTTCTTACAGAAATTGAGGGAAGGCCTTTTATTCATTATATTTCAATATGTATTCAAAATGTTCTCCTTGCTCGCTGTGCCTGGCCAAGTGATTCCTGGGGGAAGTGAAAGCCCATTTCGTGCCGCGGGGCTCCGTCAGTGCCGAGCATGAAATCCTATTACCAGTGCTGCTATGCTAGCCCTGTGACATCAAACCCCATCGATGCAGAACGCCACCGCTGGCGTTTACCAGCAACGTGCTCCACAGTTCAGTTCCTGCAGAGGGGTTCACTGATGGGTGGCCCGGCTGACAAGGGGCAGGAGAGATGACACTGTTGACACTGATGAGGGACAAAGTGGAGAACAGAAAAAGGGGGTGGGAGTGCGGGTGAGGACGGTGGAGTGGGGGAAAAAAATGTTATCACTAGGGTGCACGAGTATTGTCACAGCTGCTTGTGGACTGTACCACTGAGGCGAACACACAAAGGGGAGAAGCAATTGGCGAGGCTGGGAAAAAACCAATATTTAACCACCAAGAATTACTGTGAATGGGCCAGTGCCCCCAAATGTATTACATAATTTTAACTCCATTGGCATTGTATTTGCTAACACTTGTGTCCATTAACTATACAAACAAGACCAACTTAATGTCGTGCGTTGTCAAACACTGAGAAAACACACGAAGAGCCGTCTTCATCTGCCCAGCATCAACACTTTGCAGGATCGTTTCATTAACATGACCAGAGTAAGTGCGATTCAAATCCAATCCAGTAAAGAAGAAGAAAATACCTTTCTTGGAATTTGGTTTAACCGGGCACAAAGTCTGCAAAAAATACAAATACTTGGAAGTAGAGCCGGTCCTCCTGATCACCCATCACTCCCTCCTTGCTATTCTAGACTTTCACAAACAAAAGGAGCAAGCCTCACACGCTGCTGATTTATTGTGCGGTGGGGAGACGGTGTTCATCATCCTCTATTGACTGTTGGCATATGAAAAGACAAAAGACCCAACTTTTCCTCCTCCCTGTGGATGGTCTTTATTACCAAACAGTTAAGTGAAGTATGAGCAAGGCCTCTGTAAGGTCCCAGTTGTGACTGGTCGAGGCACACGGCACATCAAAAACTGCTGCCTCATGCTCCCCAGACATAGCGGGGCACTAAAGAGTACCATTAAAGAACAGCTGCTGCTTAACTCCATGAATAACAGTTTGCAATGTTCCTAATTGCTTAATTTGTTTACTGTCAACTTCACTCAGTATGTCAACAGAGCAGGCAACACATTAAGGTTCGCAAGAGTTCCTATCTCATCTTGGGCTTAATTCCTTCCTATCGGAACTGCTTTTGCTTTTTTTTTTGCTTAAATCCATGGGAGAATTATAAATTATCCTCCATTTATATTTCAAATGCCAACGCAAGCTGAAAACACATCATTGCTGATAAGCGTCGTTTGTGGAAACGGAGCGGTATAATTTGCAGGCGGGTGAATGCAAATGTGATGACATGGGCTGAGATGTGTGGCTATAAAAATGGGAACGAGGGGGGAACGAGTGATGTGGAAGAGAAGGAGCTGTCATGATTGATGGAGTGAAACGGGCTGAGGTGCTTCTTTTCTCTTTTTTTCCTCCCCCCCCGATTCCCATTCAACTCCAATCTGAGGCGGCGAAGGCCGTAGAGGCAGTGAAGCATTGCCTCGCTCACACAAACTACAAAAACGCATGAGTGGTCAAACAAAATGAACCTGGAAAGTAGTGCTGAATAAAGGCAAACTTGTGAAGGAAGGCAAACTTGTGCAGAAAATGTATGAAAGCACAGACAGCGGCTAATGGCTTCAAACTCAATCACAGCACTTTCTGCACACTTTTATGGATGTGTATATGAAATACACTGCCACAGAGGTTGCCGTGAGTGCACCGTGATGGAGCAGACCGTGTGGTGTGGGAGCTGCCAACTCAGGTCCAGGCCACTTTTCCAACAGAAGTATTTGCAAAGGGGTCGATAACATCACACTGTTAACATGGCCTCTGGTTTAAATTTAGCAGGGAAATGAGGGCGCTGTGTGGGCTCCTGCTTGAAAAGAAAAGAGGCGCTTAAACCGCCCACGCACAGCCAAGCTCTCCTAGCTCTCCTCCCAGTATTTCAGCTAACCCTGAGAGAGGGCGAAAAGGAGAGGAGCCAGAAACACAGAGACAAAGAGAAGGGGAAAGGTGATAGCCATTTTGACAGGATCTGCAATTCAATCAGTCGGCTTAGAATCGTGATTGAAGGTGAGGCTCAGGTATGATGTGAGAGCCCTGGAAAATTTGGATTTTTCTTTTCCTCTTGGCAAGCTTACTGTGAATCCAATTCAGGTAGAACGGGTGGATGTGGAACCGATTTCACAACACATTAGGAAAATTCATGAGAAAAACATTATGGGATGTGCCAGGATAGAAGGATATTGCTTTTTTTCCGTTTTATTCATCATCAATTACAGGTGTGCGTATGAGGGATTTGCATGTCTCTAGGATGACTCATGAACTCCTCTCGGCCAGCTGGAACACCTACTACAAGGTCGGTCTAAGCAAGTGAGCGTGTTTGCGCATGTTATCTTTGCTAGATTTTTTTTTTCTAGTTGTTGTGGTGCGTGAACGGAAAGATGTGTGAAAAAGACGGGATTGTTCTAAAACCAGTTGGGCGAACAAGGATAAGGGACCGTTGGCTGACTGTGTGGTCTTTAATGACGTCTGGGCAGGTCCTTGCAGGTTGGTTACTCAGTGCTGTCTCATAGAAAACAATCTGTTGAGATGACTCAATCAAGGGTAACCAACCTGCACGCAAGCCTCTGGTAATTACTCAACCAGCTTTTTAAGCAGCGAGAGTGCAAAAGGAGGTCACGGCAGAAAAGGAAGCAAACCGAAGGGAAGGAGAAGAGGAAAATAATAGAAGGTGTGAGAAGAAATTTATCCGTCTGCCAGGGAGGGGACAGTCTGTTTGAGAGGTGTCCTGGACACTAGACTGGAACATGAGAGCTATCCTGGGCGCCAAATTACAGTGCGTCTTTGTGTTTATTGTGTGAACATGGCACAAATGAGACATGGCAGGGAGAATTGTTTGCATAACAAGTAGGGTCATGTTCAGTTCAGTTTTTCCACAATGCAAAACAAAATCACGCCGAACATGTCGACGTGGAGAAAACACTTACAGGAAGACAAGCAGCCACCATGTTTTCTCCCTTTCCAGATCAAGCGACGCTGTCCTGTCTGTCAAGCACTCTTGTAGACAGTCTGATAACAATGAACTGTCAGTAGCAGCTGCCAAACACTACTGCTGTAAAATAAAGGCTGACTGTGCTCAGGAGTCAAGGCAGTTCTCTTCGTCCAGGTGCAGACATCGACGGGCTGTACTGTATCAGTCAATCACTTGCTGTGAAGACTTGTGTGAGTTTGACAGCCACATATAAATGATTTATGATGTTTTTCTGTTTTTTTTTTAATCACAGAATATGTCATTACACAACTGGAATCCACAAGCTCCTACTTATCATCCCCTGGGATGTAACACACTGATTCATCACATTGTGACTTTAACTGTGTTTCCACTTGTGTAATGATGAGACACAGGATAGCAAACGAGGGTTAATAGATCTTCTCAGGGGCAAGGCAGTTTGCACTGCCTGGGAACTGAACCAGCAACTTGTTGGTCTGCCACAGCCGCCATTTATCAGCAAACAGAGCTCAGATAATATATATATATGTGGGTGGTTTTCTTGTGGCCGGGGAGCACTTCCTTGTTCAAATTAGATGCTTTTGTGGAAGACCACTGAGGGCGGGAGTGAATGCGTGCTCGCGCAAATGTTACTCCCGGCAAACAATCAGAAGGAGGTTCTTAAGCTGGTCTCTCCTCTCTCACAGACAGAAAAAAAACAGTACGAGTGCGGTTTTAAGATATTCATGAATCTCTGAATCCCTCTTAAGGATTACAATCTCTCATCCATCTCATGGCGTTGCACAGCTTTGGGCCATTCCAAGCAGCTTGCATTAATGCGTAAAGGGCGGTGTCAGGAAAATCGCTCTAATTTATAAACATGGTAACAAGGCAGTGCATATGTATTACTGCTAAAACCGCAAAGAGAGGTGCATTGATTCCACTAAGCCACGTCCTGATGTAACACATATAAAATATTTAATAGCTATTACTGCAGAATTAAAGTGGATCTTATTAGGACAGCTAATCCAAAGCTGTGGGAGCAGGGTACCAATTTAGAGTCAAATGTCACATGCGGAGAAAGATAACAAAAAAAGACGAAGAAGAAAAAAAAAGAGGGGAGGATGGAAACTCCAGTTGACAAGATAGAAAATTCCATGTGTGTCACCCAGTATGGGGGAAATGAAGTGTGAACTCAGACAATGGAAGAGAATAGGGAGGCAGTGGGGAATGAAAATAATGGGAAATGAGCATAAAACAGATATAGACAGTGAGGAAGAAGAGCAGAAAGAGCAGACAAGAGTAAAACATCATGCAGTACCTGGGCCTCTGGCAAAAAAACATCCATGATGTTAGGCTGGCCTCGCGGTTCTCCGTTTTCTAACCGGGAGAAGACGACCTGGTAGCCTCGGATTTGGCCGTGCTGCTTCCCCTGCAGGGGTGGCTTCCAGGTGACTCGGATAGCTGTGGAATTTATGGCCTCAACCTCCACTTTCCTGGGGGGTGCTCCCGGCACTGGAAATCAGACAAGGACGAAGGGCAGATTAAAAGAGTAAGACAGAAACACAGACAGATGGAGGGACAGTGGGAAAGATGAGAAGAGAGTAAAGAGAAAGAGACGAGGTCGTGACTTATCTCCGTTTTGTAATGATGATCCAAAACAAATCTAAATTCTGGGGTGCTATGTATAATGAAGTGATACATGTACTGACCATGAATTAATCATTTCTAGTCACTTTAGACCTTCTAAGACTACTGCGTCCCAAAAACACCCCATGTGGGACAGCATGTGGTCTAGCCATGTCTGTAATGCTCTTAATTCCAGAATGAAATAAGCCGTGTTGCAGCAAACTTCAAACACATTAATTATAGTCGACACTCTCTTAGGAGAAGCCGCCCTCTATCACACTGCAAACAAAACGAGTGAGAAAAAGGGGAAAGAGACAGAGCGAAAAATGGGAGATTTGGTCCACTTTCATTCCTCGGAACAGTAAAAGAAGACAAGAAGCCAGTGAAACCAGAGTGGTGGAGAACTGAGGCCTGGGAGTGATCACTCTTAACCCACAAAAGGTGTAAAGGCCATAGACAACAAGCTGGAAAGAGGAGGAAACAAAGAAAAGGTGACCCCTGCTGCCACCACCGCCACCTCATTATCTCAAAATTCATCAGCAGGACGAAAGAAATTGCGGTGTAACATCTGAAGAGGGTGAAAGACAATCGCCAAAGGCTGCCGCAAGCAACAGAGAGGAAAACAGTTTGAGAGCACTCTGCTTCAAGGGAAGTATCAACCTACCATCCTCTTTGGTTCTCATCCTCACTGGGGCACTCTCAGGACCTGGGCCCACATCAGTGTGTGCCCTCACCCACACTTGATACTCAGTCCACTTCTCCAGGCCCTCCAGCACATGGCTGGTGGCGTCTGCACCGATCCCAGTGACCTCGTGCTTCTCCGTGTCCTCTCCAGCCAGGGCCTGGTAGCTGACTGTGTAACGCACTATGGCACCATGGCGGCTAGCGGCAGGTGGTGCCACCCAACTCACCTTGAGGCTGGTGGAGCTCAGGCTGACCAGTTGTACGTCCTGAGGAGGAGCGGACGGGGCTGTAGGGGGAGGGGAGCAAAACCACACGGAGGAAGGGCACGGATCAAGCAAACAAAAAAATAAAGTACAGCACAAGCAAAAAAATAAGGGAAAATCTATGGAAGCTTTTTGTATAACAGTCAATATCAAAATTTGAAATGTCATATTCAGAATCACAAGATATTTTTTATATTTCAAATTTGTCATTATACTGTATGAATACAGCACAGCTCTATTCATACCGGGGACCTCGTGCGATGAAAATTTACCCTTCGCTGTCTATGTTTCCTGTGGCCCATTCACACATGATAAATATTCCGTTTTTAACTTGAATGTACTAAAATCTGAGGTCAGCATGTGTGTTTCTGTTTCATCATCCTTTGAGATTTCACTGAGCAAGAGCCCTCCATGAATGGGTCTTCACGCTGTGTAGAGATGTAAGCCTTAATGAAAACACCGGCAGGTAATTTGCGGTGGGATTTTTTGCTTTACAAAGATTACATATTCACATGAGATTAAGATCATGTGACACCTCCACAATTACTGCAAACTGCTAGAGGTCCACAGTTTACGGCAGTCCCGTGTAAATATGGGTCATGTAAATAAAATCAGGTTAGAGATGAAGACTAAAATCGCTTTTTTTCCCTTGTGCAGATGTTAATTAAAAAAATCAAATCTTTGTGAACATGGTCACAGCAGATAGCTGCACCTCTTTAACCTGGTTCTGTCGGAAGTTTCTTCCTCTCACACGGGAGTTTATCCTTCCCACTGTCGCCATGTGCTTTGTTCTGATTTTCTAACTTACGTCTCTTACACCTTGAGGTACTTTATACTGATGCTGTGATTTGGCACTATACAAAGAAAACTGAACTCAAAATCGTCTATGTTCATGTTAAAGTACTAATGTACACGCTTATGTACTTCCCCTGCAATTAAACAAAGCTAGTTTAATGTAAGAATGTAACAAGTATAACAGGATTTGCACATCACACATTTGCATAAATTGTAACCAAACTGCTGTTTTTCCAAAGTAGTAAAGGCTCATTTAGAGTCCCTTTGTGCATGGGCAACATATTTATCAATATATCATTGCACGTCTGAATATGATATTTAAATTTTTAAATTGTGACTACAAAAAGCTTCCATACCGCACAGGATGCTGCCTCCAGACTGAGAGATTGGATGCAAAAACACATTAGCCGACCGTTGCTGAAGCTGTGTTTGGCACTGCATTTATGCAAGAGGCCATGAGAGTGCAGGGTGAGGTGAACAGAATATAAAGTACACCAAAATTCTACAGGGCAACGTTTTTATAAAACCGTAATTTGTCCCTAACTGCCCTCTGTGTCGCCTCTTGCAGGAAACAGAGGGAGAAACAAACTGCCACAGATTTGTAAGTGGTGAACAAGTGCCTGATAGTGTTGACTGGTGGTTGCACATTCATGCACAAGCTCTGGGCCTGATTACGGCACTTGGCTGCAGCTGAGCTACACTACATATTTAGTTATAGATAAAGCTATAATTTTATAATCAATAACAGTTAGGAACATTACAGGCACTGTCCACGTCTGGTTCATACTCACTGCCAAGAAAAGCTGATTTTTTATTTCTATCAGATGGGATAAACTCCACTCCTCGCTAGAATCACAGCAGGAATGTACCAGTCCACCTCAGCCTGTAATGCCTTATAATGTAATGAAATGGAGTCTAATAACATTCCTCAAATAAATAGTGATTCTATTAAATTTAATTATGGACAACAGCTTCAGCTTAAATAGAAAAAACTCTCAAGTCAGGAGGTAAAAATAGAAAACCATTGACATACAAAATGAAGAACAAAAAGGGAAACTGAAAAGAAATGATTGCATTCAGACACTTCATGCACCTAGCTAAATCTAGAATTTCTTTATTCTACGAAAAAAACCTCCTTCAAACCAAAAGAGAATAAAATGAACCATGAAAATTCAAAGCAAGATGTTTCTGTAAAAGCATGCCTGTGAGATGTATTCTTTAATAAGCAGAGAAATGAACAGTGAGCTCAAATAGTATTCCAATAAACTAATGCCCGAATATAAAACTCCACCTTTACAAAACAACACTTGACAAAAGAGGAGTGAGTCTCATCAGGTGGCCCCTGATCCACCAGAGAGGAGACAGAAAACCATGAAAACTCGACAACACCACATGTATTAAAAAATAAAAAAGCTACAGACTGAATCAAAACAATGCTGACGATTCTCAAAAGAGATTGCGGTGGTAAAATTGGACGGGGCAAGGACACCACCACAAGAAAATACCTCAGAGGGAAAAAAAACAGGGAATCAAAGAGTGGGCTTAAGAAGGAGATACAATTATTAAAGTGGCAGAGCCCCAAATCCCGTCTCTATGGCATTATTACGACCCTGTTTCTGTCAAATGTGAGAAAAATAGAGACACATGAAATGTTGAAACTGGTTACTTGTTACTTTGGCTCTGTATGCCACCACAACAGAAATGGATGACGTTACATCCATTTTTATACAGCGAGCTCTTCTTCCATGAGCTTATTTTTAGTATTATTAATGCATCTTAGTGTTTGATGTGTTGAACCCACTGCAGGGTTCCTACAACCTTTTTTACTAGTAGAGCAATGCACAGCAAAAATATTTAAAAACAAAACATGAATAGAACTCAATACTGTTCATTTCTCTGAGTCTTGAAAAAATGATACTAAATATTTAAATGGAGCACTAGAAAATGTCACACTTTCCCACCGCCTGCTCGCCTCAGAACCTTCCCAAAGCTGTTGCTTATTTCATGCACACGATCCTACCAGTGCCTGAAATCCAAATTATTTCCGCCAAATTCTGTGTCTACTGACAGCAGAAGGGACAAGGACCATCAGCACTCATGGTCTCTGTCAGCTGCACACGACTGTCAGCAGAGGTTAGGTTTTCATTTATTTTCTCTGTTCTAGTGGAGAAATGCAACTGCATATAGTACATATACAGCTGCAACGCCACAGGGGTCCTGTGACAGGAGTATTAATGTTTATCTGATTTTTATTTTTTTGACATTTTTCTTTAAATTTTAAATGATCTGTGTCTGTCTGTATGTATGAAATACAGCCAATCAAAATCTGACTCTTACTTTATTGTCCCACTTTCCCCTCCTGTTACAGCACAGCTTGACAGGCAGGCTTATGTGGCAGATACGAGTGTTTGACACCTGATACTTGTTCATTTACACCAGTGTTCACATTCACTATTTATGTAAATTTTTTGATCAGCCTTAATCTTGGCCTTTTGATCATTTTCCATCGTTAAACGTGTCTCTTGTCAGCTTTATGTGCACTCTGTAAGCTGGCGTCGGTACTCAGCTAAAGAGCTTTTGTGAAGGAACAAACTCATGATGTAACACCTTCGTAAAACTCTGTGCCTTTTGTTCCAAATCCAGCAGAGTGATAAATCTCCTCTCTAGTCGTCTGTAGCGCATCAGTCAGTTTTAGGAGTCACTTTCTCAGGAGTTAAACTTTTATTCACATAATAGCTACAATTAAAAGTTAAAAGTGACATTTATTCTGTTCTCAGTTTTATGTGTGAGGCACACACGCACCGTGGGACGAGCGCCGTGCCACATCAGCACAAAAATGAAATAAATAAATAAAAGAAAGAATCAGTCAGCTGGCAGAGAGTGACATTTTGAGTGCTGGCACTGTAAAAGCACATAATGATATGAGACAAAACAACACAGCACAGCTCGCAAATGTGGGAACGAGACACATTAAACGTACCTTTGACACAGGGCCTGCCCCTCAGATAGATGGACATGAGGGTTAGTGTTGGTGACAGAGGGGAGGTGGTGGAAGCATGAAGCTGACCGGGATAGCTGCGCTGTCAGCATTTTATGTGGTGCTGAAATTGACTTGACATTCAAGTTGCCCACGCTCTTTGATTTAAGCGCTATAAAACTCTACTTTTGTCTCACTCGCTCAGTCACTCGCTCACACTGAACAGAACAACCTAAACCTGCAGCAGCCGGCTGAGGGTGGCTCTGAAATCACTGGTTAGTGAATAAAAAGTAGAAAGAAAGAGGACAGGGACAGCTTCAAGACAGATGAATGTGTACTTACTGGACTGGGCAGTGCGGGCCTCGATGGGCTGGGTGTAGACACCCAAACCCATTTCGGAACGGGCGGCCAGGGAGAAATAGTACAAAGTGTCTGGCTTTAAGTTCTCTACAGCATAGGAGCCTGCAGGGTTGAAGGTCACGTGAATCTGGAGGGCGTAACAGTGGAAGGAAAAATGTCAGAAGAACTCATCAGAAGCAAAGACATTCACACAAACCTACTCACAGATGGAGCTTTAACAAACTGGAGTTACTCTGCCACTGAAGAGCACAAGTTGCTGTCTCTTATTGATATATGCGTTCATATTTAAGAATACAGTCAAATCTGAGAGCTTTGCAATCCAAAAACAATTTGCCCTCAACTGGTCCAGTTGAATGAAAGGACAAAAAAGAGACTCTACATCATCAACAGCAACATTCATATATCTGCAGACTCCCTACACAGATATATGAAAAGACGGACAGACAGATACACGCATAGATTTTTATTCTAACCTTATTGTCTGAGCCAGCTTCCCAGTACTGCAGCTCATACTTGGTGATGAGGTCCTGTACGGGCCACAGCCACGTCAATACAATGCGGGTGTCCAGCTCGGCTTCAGCCTCAAAGCTGGATGGCTGGGCAGGGACTGGTAAAGAGTAGGTGAGAGGGCGAATGTTAAAGAACAAAAAGAACCAAAGAGAGGATGTTACTAAAGCTCCTGCAAAGATCACCTCCACAACTTTTCCTGCGGGGCAGATGAACCTGTGCACAAATAACCTAAAGAGCAGTTTCCCAGACACTCAGTATGCATAATGAACACAAAAGCAAGAAAAACTACAGACCTTCAACTCATTGTATATGCTTAATCACAGCTTTAACCTTGTATGCGCATGAATAGAGATGTTAAAAACACTGAAATCCAGACACAGTGGTTGGTTGCTCACCTCCCTGCTGCGTCTTGACTTGCAGGATGTCAGATGGTGGCCCATCACCAACAGAGGTGAAACCCAGCACTCTGAGGCTATAGGTGATATCGGGAGTCAGTCCTGAGATGGTAGTTAGGCTGCTATCGTCTGTGTTGTGTTTATGCCAGGCGCTGAGTGGCGCTGTCATGTCAGAGCTGTAGTAGACTCTGTAGCCCCTGATTTGCCCATTGGGTTCCTCGGGTGGCTCCCATTGAACTAACATTGTGCTGGCGCTCAACATCCGCGCTTGGACGTGTAGAGGCGGTGAGGAGGGGGCCTGTTCACCTGTGCGTGTCTCCACAAGGTCGCTGGGAGGCCCGTGGCCAATGTTATTAACAGCCATGACACGAAACTCATATTCAGAGTACGGACTAAGCCCGCCGATGCTGTAACGGTTGGTAGCCACACCTTCGACTTCCTGGAAGCCATTGTCGGCGGATTTGGCTCTGTACTGGATCATGTAGTAGGAGACAGGTTCTGGGTTTCCAGACTCCCATAAGAGAGTTACACTGGTAGCTGTGGTTTCAGTCACCCTGAGCGAGGTGGGGGGTTTTGGTAAGGCTGAGGAGGGAGAAGCAGAATATTAGCTTTAAAGAACTGAAATGAACTCTGAATTACTTAAAAAAAACAAACAATTCTTGTTACCTTGTGGGGAAAATACCTAATGTAGCACTGTACCATGTAACTCCTAGAAAATCCCTGTGTTTCATGGCCTAATTTTTATAACAGTCACCACCAATATTCCCCAAAATAAAGGAAATAGACTGAAGTCACGATTTTGCATTTAATAACCAGCCTGTCCATCTCTCTAAACACAAGCAAACTGTTCTGTGGTGACAAATGCAAACAAAACAAAGGGTCTGCATCATAGCTTCCTTAAAGGAGTTGGCCTGGATTGCTGCGGTCCCTCTAATGACTGTGGCATTTTGTGTATTGACCAGTAGACTGGAAAGTAAAATCAATGCAGACAAAAACTGATAAGAAAGGCTGCAACAAGTAAACAACGCAGTCACAATGTTGTAAACACAGAGACGGTTGGAGACGCATTCATGTTGACAGACAGATACTGAAAAAGGACAGAAAAAAAGTCTGCTTCAAACAAAACGAAAGAAGCAAAAGTGAAAATGGCCAACCTTCGGGCTGAACTGTAGACGGATGAAGTGCTTTGACGGGGGTGAGTGATGGAATGAAACGACACAAAGTGAAGAGGAAGACAACAGAGTGAAACAGAAAGGTGTTTCAGTTGACACAGCAGAGGTTAGAAACATGAAACAGAGATCCAACGTAATGCACCAGGGAAAGAAACTCACTTTTAAATCTTACTTAATATTTTTTTACTGTTTGTACACACTCAAAGTAGTAAAGTGTGGAGTCTTTGAATTCTTATTTGATTATTTTAGACTCAAGCTTAACATCCCGGTTATTGTAACAGTGTGATACTATCAATTTGATGTCATTACCCCACCCCACTTCTGCACAGGGGATGCTAGATATGCTCCAGTGCCTTCGTAAAAGTCTTCATTAAGTGACCTGAATTGATTAGCTTTCCTCCTCGACACACAAATATACACAAATAGAGCAACATAAGGACACTTTGGTGAAAGAAATGTTGTGCATTGTGCAAAGTTGCGCTGCATTTTTACGAAAAATGACCTGAGAATGCAGAGAGAAACATAGATTATTGTACTGGCTTCAGTGCTGCAAAAAACAAGACTAAAAGCCATCAACTTTTACTTCTCAGTATCAACAAAGGGTCCTCGACGAATAAACCTTTGATTGAGCACATTCAGAGGCATGTAGGTGTGGCTTATTAAGTGCCATGCAACCTCAGAAATAAAAAGGCACTAACTGGTCTGAAAGCAGCGCTCACCTTTAACAGTAACCTGAGCTGTGGCTTCAATCATGCCCAGAGAAGAAATGGCCACGCATGTGTAGTTAGTCGATTTGCGAATGTTAGTGACCTCCAGCACATTGCGTCCCAGTGGCATGTCTTCTTCCTTGGTTAGCTCCTCATCAGGCGTGGTCCACTTGACGTAGGGCATCGGTGAGCCCACTGCCACGCACGTCAGGTTGACGCTGCCGCCCGGCATCACTTCCTGATTGGTGGGTGGAATGGAGAATCTGGGTGGGACTCTTCGCACTAAGGCAATGAAGAGAAGAAGAAAGCGACAGGAGTCAATAGGTAGGAGATGTAAGGTGAGTATTATTCTTTTTGTTAGTGAGAATGATCGTGCCCTATACAACACCACAAGGCTAAAAGCTAACTGAGAAAAGCTAACAGAATGCAGGGATGATCGCTTTTGTCCAAATGTGCAGGCGAGCACAATGGGAATAATAGGACTGTCACAAAATGCCTCTGGAAATTCAGAAGAAATCTTTGAGGGGGTGTTTTATCCTCTTGCCTACAAAAGGGAATATAATCAAAATAGCCCAGTTTTTGCTGGAGACTGTGTCTGGCCCTCTTTTGTCAGAGTGTCAAGCGGTGGCGAGAGTTGCATCATTGAGAGACCCTGTGGAGATGCTATTGTTTGATTTCTCCTCTCGCTGCCTCTCTCCGGCTCCTTATGCTCAGCCCGTCTTTCTCTCGCTCTCTCTCGCTGTCTCTCTTTGTGCGGTTCTGATATGCAGATAGGCTGACATTAAAAAGGGGTTCCCATGGAGACAAGAAGGGCCCGTTGACGTCGCTAGGGACAAGGCAAACACCAGTGCAGAGGCTCCATGCAATACTGAAAAGCTAGCCCAGAATAAACAGGCAACCAGGATTTACATATGACTTGTTTTCTATTTAAATGAAGATGCGCGAGAATGCATCCCATATTTAAACATTTTAGATCTTTTTTTGGTAACTTTTGGCAACTGCAACAAAGTTTTTCACTTCACATGAATGCCTGACAGCGCTATGTGAACATCCATCAGTGTCAGACCTGTTACATTTATGACATGCAAGAATATCAATATAGTGCATGCGAAGAGTAAGGAGGGAGAGCTCTGACTTCTTTAACCTTCAATACAGCAAAGGCGAAGCTTGGCCAAATATTAGGTCACCACAACGGATGCATTATTACTGTCCCATTACTGCTGGATGTATGTTTTTAAAGACAACAGCATGAAACTATCCCTGCAGAATTCATACTGCTTGTTTCCCCCTAATACACTACAATATCGCTGTGTCTCTCTGGAAAAAAAAAAGCCCTTGACTGTAATTGCTCTTTTGCACCGGTCTACATGAAAATGGATTTTCAAATATGAGTCTCCCTCCACCTTCCCTTTCCCCCCCACCCTTCACCCCTCCCTCCCCGATCTAATTTGAACCGGAACGTCGTTACAGCCATGCTTGTTATTCCCCTCATTATGTGGTGAAATGGAAAAACACAAAAGCACCTTTTGAGATTCCAGTCAGGAAAAAGGCTGGTTCTCTGGACTGCACTATAATAAGGGGGACCTGGTTCATATTCATCTGAATTTTCCCATAATAATTCAGGTGCTGTATTTAGACCTTCTGCTGTTTTAATCAACAGAATCGTCTGGGGCTAAACTACTTTGCTCAATACCACAAAAATATTAATATTCCTGGTCTGAGGCACAAAAAGAAAAGAAATCACAGATGCGTTTTCCTGATAACACCGGGAAGACTGAAGAGGTCATTTAAGCTTCAGCACAATATACAATCAAATATTAGATGACAGTTTAATATTCATAAAGTTAGCCAAGGATATCGGTCAACTTTACAGAGTTAATAAATTTTTGGAGGAGGAAGAAATTAGCTTAAAAACTTCCACAAATGAGTACATCTGATATCAGGGGATATTGGGAATATGGATGATGACATGCAGAGACTGGACAGGCTGAGTGTTGCCAGGGTGGGAACTGGATGGGTACGACATTCTCAAGCAAAGCAAGCACGGAAGCTGAGCAAAGATATGGAATAGGATAGCGAGTCTGAGTATGCTGGAGGGAACAGGATAAAGGAGGAACTTTGCACCATTTTCTCACATTAATGACCGAAGATCTGATTTCCAGCATCGCTAATTTGCAACACCTTTGAGAAAGAAGCGTCAGCATCCCATTCATGCTGGTGGCCACCTGTGTCTTCCCACACAACTGCAACGCCCTCGAAGTGCAGCAATTTTTTTCTTCATATGCTTATGAAAAGGAGAAACCTGAGAGGAGCATGCCTAATGTAAAACCATTAAGCTCAAAGTATCTGTTATTCTTTCATCACTCCATAGACTAAACAGTGCTAAGAGCAGTCTGTCAGTGGGGTCTGCGTATATTGAACACTTAATGTTGTGAATAATTCATGGCGTGCGGTTAAGTTTGGAGAGGTGCTGTGGAACAAAATGACTAGAGGGCAGGTAATTGTTATCGATTCCCCCGAAGCCGCTCTCCTGTTGAGAGCGGTTTTGGAGAGATGGGCTCCGGGACTCTATCAAAACCACAAAATAAGCGCCGTCTCCACTCCTGCCTGCCTGCTTGCTGGATACCTATAAATTTAACTGCCTTGACAAAGTGCCCAAGGATAGCAGAACCTGTTCAGTCAATCAATATCTGGCACACACTGGCACAGATTCAGCAGGCTCTCTGGGCTTCCTGGCAGCAGCACCGGGCTACCATGATGGCTGATCATCCCCCCTGTCAGCACACTGCCAGCTCATTCTTATATATCCTACAGGTCAGCTCTTTGCACATCAGCGTTTTGCAAATGGTGCGCGAGGAGAGACCATTTCCAAAATATTACCTGGGTTGTGGACAAAGCGAATATAATCATTCATTGATTTTTACGATTTTTTTCAGCCTGTAAACATGCGACCGAAAGTCATAAAATCATTTTCACACCAAGCTATACATATCTATATATATGTAACACGTTAAGCATATAGGGCTTTCTGCAAGAGTACACATAAGGTATTTCTTGGAGTTACACATCATTACCTTTTTCCAAACACGTGTTCTGGGGAAATGTCTCATTATGCTAACATGTGTCTGTCAAATCTGTCAGTCTCTGGGTGGAGGATGCCCATGGTAGTAAAACAGACATAATCCCCTGAGAATGCCTTTGTCAGTTCTGATACCCATGTCCCTCAGTGGGAGAGCAGAGGGGTTTCTGCCTAAATACCTGACAAATCCGGTTGCCACCTGAATACCAGAGTAATCCATCACACACCACTGATGGGCCTACAGAGGCGGATGGAAAGGCTGAGGGTTAAAGCAGCTATAGCTTTTGGTGGAAGCATTGGACAGGGACAATATGGGTGTGGAGGGGAGAGTGAATAGCAACGTAACACAACACAACAGACATTTAATAATGAGTTAAGCTAGCTGCTCAGGACTCCTTTGTATGTTTTGGCAAGACTAATCGAAACAAGGTTTTGGGGAGCGGCAAGGGAAGGCATGCAAGAACTATACACAGATACATGCAAACAACTCGACAACACACGTTTGGAGTTCGGGGGATTAGGGGGAGCTATTTTTAAATGGTTTTTTTTTGAGTGTATTCACAGAGGGGTTGGGGTTGACCTCACCTAAAGTCTGCTTCAGACTAAAGGGAAGGGACAAAAGTGAAAATGACCAACCTTCACGCTGATCTGTATGCGGATGAAGTGATTTGATGAAGGTGAGCGATGGAATGAAAAGACACAAAGTGAAGAGGAAGACAGAGTGAAACAGGCCAGTGTTTCAGTTGACACAGCGGAGGTTAGGAACATGAAACAGAGATCCAACATAATGCACTAGGGAGAGAAACTCGCTTTTAAAACTCACTAAATGTTTTTTTTTCTACTGTGTAGAGACTTATTTGACTATTTTAGACTCTAGTTTAACATCCCAGTTATCATAACAGTGTGATATTGTTAAATTTATCTCATTATCCACCCCTCCTTTGCATAAGGGATGCTAGATATGCTCCAGTGCCTTCGTAAAAGTCTTCATAAAGTGACCCGAATTAATTAGTTTGCAAGTTTCCCTCCTTGACACACAAAAATACACATACATAGAGCAGCATGAAGATACTTTGGTGAAAGAAAAGCCCTGCTGCAGCACTTTATCCTCTGTGACATATTGATATGTCACATGGATATATGAAGGAGTGCCAGCAGACAGAAGCTGACATCCCTCCTCCGTTGTGGGATAAGCGCTTGACAAATGAGCGCTCATGCACAATCACAGCACGCTCTCGATTCTGCCCACGTTGATGGAGTCCTCCTTCGGAGGAGGGTCACAAAAAAAAAAAAAAAAATAGGGCGCACACGCACTCGCACACCTCCAACCACGCACACAGTCCTAAAGGATGAGAAGTGAAAGGACATAAATAGATATGCAGACATGAAGGGGAAAAACAATCCACGAGCAGACCTCCTCATCCACAAAACCACCTTCTCCTTCAGTCTCACAGTCCCCGCCCACACACAAATATGAGGACATCACTCTCTGTTGGCTGTAAAATGTCAAGACAAGGGTGGTGACGGCAGCATGTTGTGTACCTGCAGACAGGAATCGGATCGGGCGGCGGCGACGAGTGGAAAAAGCACAAACACATTTGTAGACAAACCCATAACAAGCACATTTAATGCGAGTCTGACAGCAGAGAGTGTGCGCTTGTGGGCGGGTGTTGGAAGGGTGTTGATAGAGAATAATAGCATTCTTCCTCTTACAGTAGTCCTTTTATATTTCACGTCCGAGCAGCACTAACTTTATTGGCATTTCAAGACTACAAATGATCTCGTGACGCACGGCAGATAAAATTTTGAGAAGTGGCTAAATTTGATCAAGTGACAGATTCCTATTTTCTAATTAACTTAGTGAAAAGTCAGAGTGAAGACATATCTCAGCACTTAATTTCCATTTATTTACTCATCCTAGTGAAGGCTGAGAATAACAGTTTTATAGCTTTGTAAAGTGTTTGGCTGACAGCAATCCTCAAAACAGCCAAAATCTCCCCTCGTCTCTGAGAATTATATAAACTAGAACAACAGGAAAGGAGGAGAGGCAGGTCAAAGTGCACTCGTCTGAAGTCCCATATGTTTTAAACTCAATCTAGCAGCCCGGTGATAGCATAGCCCCAGGTCTCATCTCCTCGTTCTTGCAGCGGTAACAAAGATGGTGAAAACATGGCTTGAGCCTTTGTTCTCTATCCCAGACGAGTACACTTTTAAAAGGTTACGGTTGGTTTGATTTCTATCTCTCCACTGGTGTGGTGAGGCTGGCGGAAAAAGTTGGTGTTAAGGCCAATGGGTTGACAGCTACCTGGGTGGTGTTACAGAGTAGCTGGGCCTGGGGGTCTTGCTGGCGCCACAGCACACAACTACTGTAATTACCTCTGAGGGGGGAAAAAAGGCAGCGTCTGCACCTGTGACAGACAAGTCCTGATTAATAGACAAGACTTACATCCCTTCCTCGCCTTTGCTGTTTGGCTGACTACCTCTCCCTGTCAAGCTTTAAGATCTAAACCTTGTGTTCAGTGTTCAGTCTGTAAATTTGATTCCTCTCTTATCCTTGAGGAGGATTTTACCAATTCCTCTGATCCAGCAGGATGTTTCTGCTGCTGCAAAAGCGGTTATCTTGGAAAAATTGGTGCTAAATATTAGTAGAGGATAGCTGAGTGACAATGAAATTTGTTTAAAAGTTCATTTAAACTCCCCAAACTGGTTTGATTATGTTTTTTTGGTGTGGAGTAGATGGAAAACAGTGGACACTAATTCACTTATTTTATCCCAGTGGATAAAAGAGAGACAGCGGAATCACTCATCCGTAAATGAGCCTCTATGATACACTACTGTGTGCTTTTAACAAAATTATGAAATGAGAGCCAAGCGTGTCTTTTTCTTACCATAACACTTTCACTCCCTCCCTCCCTCCTCCAGCTTTTCTGTTCCATGTACATCAAACATGGTGGTGATATCTGCAGGGGCTGACCCGCACTACTCTCTCCCCTATACCAGCTTTTTCCAGTATGGGTGCAACGCTGCCCTCGCCTTGCATTAGTCTGCTCACGGAGACACCGCAACAAAAACAAACCCTGAAACTCCAGACTCATCCATGCCTTTAAGAGCTCTGGGTTATGCGGGGGGGAATAATGGAGCCTTTCGATACAGTCAAAATAAAAAAGAAAGGAGGCCTGGCATCAGTGCCAGCAGAGGAAATGGCTTCAATGCAGCTGTTTTCACAGAGGCTGCACCTGGTGGAGTTTGCAGCCAAACAGGAGGTTGAGGTTAGTGCAGCTCATTGGTAAGGAAGGAATGGCATGGCGAGGATAATGCTGAGAGAATTGCTTAAAGGAGATACACAGGCAGAGAGAGTGGGCATAAATGCGGTAAATGAGAATTACACAACAGTTAAAGGTACTGGAAGCGTTTTTCGCTCATCTTGGCTGATTGGAAGTCTCCTCCTGTTGAAGGTCAACTGAGCTAAGCTGGAAATTGCTCAATTCATTAATAAGAATTTAACAATCAATAATGAGATGTAATTTGTCCCATTTTGTCAGAGGCAACTAAGGTTGGATGAGAGGAAGGAAGTTGTCAATAAAACACACTCTGCACATTCCCACACAGCAGGGCTTAAATCATATCGTGGCTCGACGAGGCATTTAAGGCGAGGCACTTTAAAGGCTTGCGTGGTTTCTTGAGATAACGGAATGATTTTAATGATTGATTAACTCCACGATTGAGAGAGACATTTGACTTTACCTCGTACGTAGAGATTGGCAGGAGCAGAGTAACGGGTCCCGGCACTGTTCATGGCGACACATTCATATTTCCCCTGGTCCGACTCCTCGCTGTTCTCAATTTGCAGGGCTCCTGCATAGAGGATTAGCAAATTTAGCTGTCTTGACAGTTGTGGAATAGGACACATTACTTGGCATGAAACCACAGCAGATATCTGTACAGTGACTTGCTAGAAACTCTGCAGACAACTAGTTTAAGCCAGTTCATGCTCAGACACGGACACAGATCTGTCAAGAAAATACTTACGGCAACACAAGCACAGAGCAGATCTGGCAAGTTTATGACAAAAAATGCTCTTTCTCTTCGTTGTGTTAAAAACGTGGCTCTGGGTCAATATTCATTTGAATAACATGTCAAAAGCATCACGGTCTAATTAGGTTTTCTGCTTTGGGAAATAACTGACAAACCAAAGAGATTACACGATAAAGGATTATTCTCGGCCAAGTTATGCCGAATGGACTCGACATGTACATGCACAATCACGCTGCTGTTAGGACATTATATAAACAATTTAACTTTTGTGACATTCTGTCAAAATACATAAATAAGTGCAACCACATTTCTCCAGAAAGAAGGCGTCTTTTCGTCACTCATTGTTGAGTACACATTAAGCAGTGACCTCATTACTGACCATGTCCCACTGAAAGAAGAAGCTCCAGCTGCCAGATGGCTTAGATTAGTATTCATAATCCTGAGTGGCTCCATTTATCAAAGACTAACATCTTGTTCCTAACAAAGCATAAAATCCCAGGAGACCAGTCTTACTTAGGTCATTCTGACACACCAGAGCTCTTATCTGAGAAGTTGAGAAAGAGCAACAGCACACTTACCTGACCCACCTGATTTCAAATACACTACAAACAAAGCTAATTCTCTCACAGGTATACAAGTGAGTGATAAAACTTATCACATCTCCAAGCAGCATGGCAGTAGGACGAACGGCGGCCAACCACCATGCAGTTTGAAAGTGACAAAAATACTCAGCATAAGATGACGTCAGGATACATTTTTCACATCATGCAGTATGAGATGAATGTAGCAAACAGGTTCACCACCAACCATAGAGGACTCGACTCCAGACAAGACCCCAAAAACAAAAGGAAAAAAAGAAAAGAAGTGGAGTGGGACAGGGACATGTGACAATATCGCCTCAGATCTCATGACAACACATCCCTCCAAGGTGTTTACTCTGCTTGCTGAGCTCATCGCTGTCTGATTCAGCACTGACATGTACCTGCATACTAATGCAGATGTCACAAATCTGTCAATCTGCCTGCTCTACCATGGGAGAAAACAGCCTGAGTACTACAGCAATGTAGAAGGTTATTGCTATCACAGTTGTCAAACTGCAACACTAAACCCCATTCAAGAACTTCCAAGCGCTAGAACACTTGTGGATTTCCTACAAGGTCATCTCACTGGGTACAAACTACCTAAGGGGCAACGTGGCGGCCGTAACATAACCCCAGCTCCTAAATAGTTAAACATCTAATTGAATATGGGTTTTATTAGGACAAACAGACACACAGAGACTCTGAAATGTATTCAGCTTGCCCCAAAATATCAACTATTGCTGTTCTTAAAGGGAAAATCATGCTTTCAGTTGGAAGATTTCCATAAAAAGGGGTTGAAGCTTCCATCTTAACAAATCTCGAGCAGGAATTTTGCTCCTATGCTAGCATGTGTGTGGGGGGGTGGGGGGGGTGGGGTGCATAGGCTGTATGCAAATGCAGCCATTTCAGTTCACATTGAGTCTGCACTGAGGAGACAGGTAAATCCTCTTGTGGCGATGGTGGCCTTTAGTTGAAAATGCGACTCCTCACCCTTTTTTGCTGAAAAGCCACGAGAGAGGCAGAAGCCAAGAGATGTTTGTTTCTCTGAAATAATGCTTGTGTGCGTTTCCTCGCGTGTTGTTCATTCTTAACAGTATGGGGAGGGCCTTCAAAAGGCTCATTTACAAGACAACACATTGGACTTCATTTCTATGCTCATGGCATCCGGGTTGGTGATCATTTGTTTGTCAAGGAGCAGACAACAGACAGAACATTTTGGGAAGAGATGAGGGCAGAAGTGGGTTGGCAACAACAGCACTGATGAAGTTGGTGATGTCGGTGGCGTAGGGGAGAAAACAGAGATCTGATGTGGGCGTGGGGGAATGGCGTGGATGTGATATTTTCCAATACACTTTCCATCATTCTTACCTCTAATTGGTGTACCACCTAGGTGGGAGTAATTTCGATGCAAACAAGGTTGAGAGATTAGTTAGTAATCCACTTACAACAGTGGTAGGAAAAAAACATGGCTTCTGACAGGCCACATATAAAAAGAGAAAACAACCTGATAAAGAGTAGAAGCCACTTAAAAGTAATGCAACTGAATTCAGTGCACTTCATTAATGCTGTGAGGCAAGGGTAAATTTTGGACTGCCCATTGAAAGAAAAAAAAAACTGCAGTTTTTCAGAAGGATCCCTTCTGTTAAGCAAATATTTGAAATGCTCCTACAAAAGCTACAACCACATTTACCCTTGCTTTACAGCAGGATTATAAAAGGATGAATTTGAAGGTGATATATTAATTAAGCTTTCAGATTTAAGATGGCCCCCACTCTGCAGTTAGTAAAAATGGGCAAGAGCATTTAGTGAAAGTCATAGACAGTAAACAGAATGACAGCAAGAAGTATCGAGATCAGAGGTATTAAACTGAAAGGAAGTTAGTATCTCTATAGAGCGAATGAATTGGATGGTGTGAAAAAGATAAAGAATAAATGTGGCTGCGCGCTCAATAAAAAAATCGAGCTTGTGTGATGCAATAGAAGTGGGTCTTTCTTTTCTGTTAAAGTGTGACAGCAAATTAATGCGCTTTTTTTCCCGCCGTTGCAAAATTGGCCTCATTTCAGGTCACAGGCAGTAATGTAAATCCTGATAGAGCAGCAGATGTCAAGAAAAGGCTAGCGAATAAAAAGGATTGTTAGTCCGAGGGCATTACACATCAGCACATTTTCAGGCACTTTCAATATACGCGAGGAAGAAAACTAATTAAAAGTTTGCTCTTAGAAGTAGAAACGTTTTTTATAAAGGTTTGTGCACAATTTAAACGTTGCACTAAAATGTTATCAAACAATTAAGGAGTTTTGTTAGTATCTAATTTGTAGGCATTTGTATTTAATTTGGGTTATTTTGGTGCAGCGCGGCCAAGAGCCAGCGTGGATAAGCGAACATGCATGAGTGCCCCGGCTTCTGCTGTGCAGCTCTAATGCCAGTCTTTTTCTGGAGTAGCTCTCATATTTAATCCCTGAGTCCTCAGACCTACAGCCAGGCCTCATGCCTCATAACCTGCTTTTAGACATGCGCTCCTTTCTATTAATGCAGTGGTTTATGAACATATAGGCTTCTATATGAATGGATGTCCTGTCCTGGTGCAGTGTGTATCACTTTTAACATAGCACACAAGTCTGAGCTGCATGCGGGAGATTAAAGCCTGCGCTTGAGGGGCAGGGACATCTCTCTCATGTTACTGTGCTGTCCAGAACTCGCACACAGACTCTGCTCTTAGCAGAGACATAACTAAATCTCCAAAAGTGTAATTATACTTAAGTATGCTCTATGTTGAAGTAACAAGTCTTTTCGTATGGAAAATACTGTGGCTCTTTTATCGTTCTTGTGAGGAGCGACGTACTATATGTCTGGATGACAGACAGATACTTTTGGTCGAGAGGTGATTGCACAGGTCACCTGGTTGGACGCAACCTATCTCGGTTCGACTCAGACTGCAATCACTCTCAAACAGGCTGGAGAGGATTTGCAATTAATCACCATCTAATCTATAAATGCAGACAGATTGCCAACACGCTGCAATCAGTCATAGTCAGTCTGCACTGATGAGTGCAACTCGTCTGTTCCATCAAATAATGAAACTTCAAATTGAGCTAAGATTTACAGCAAAAAGCATGTCTTACTTTGTGATGTGTGTGCAAATAGCTGCCACTAAGAGTGTTTATTTATTATTTATTTTAAAGGTAGAGAGATTGTGAGTTGATGCACAGTGATTTTGGTCTAAAACCACTGTTTTTCCTGGTTTAAATGTAGCCCTGATGAAGGCATCTAGTATGCAAAGATTGGTGCAAAACCTTTGCCATCTGGCCCAGGCCAGAGAACATGTCTTCAGTGATTAACAGAGCAACTACAGTGAGTGAAGAGCATTCACAAAGTCGAATCCTAGAAAATGCACCACTGGTTGGCCGTACTGTGACCCAGCTGCATGTTTAACAAAGAATTAAGGAATGTTTAATGTGATGAAAATAATTTTTCTGTATTTTAAAAGGTTACAGGAGCATTCATCGCTGTCGAGCATCCTAGATTAAGACACGAACACCATTCCAACTCCTGAGGTACTTTCAAAGTGACTGCTGTGCTGTTGTGAGGAATAAAATTCTGTAAGAACTCAGCCAAGTAATCAAGGTGACAATGACAAGTTCAATAACACTTTCATGTCCTTTGTGATGAAAGTGAATACATGAAATCATATCAGAACAAAGGCTGTTTGGGTTTTTTTGTTTGTATTTTTCAAAATCTCCTCATGTCTAACATGATTTATGTGTGTTGGTATGCAGAGCTGCCTTTGCTACATTATCAGTATGCCATAAAGTAAAACTTTAAAGGTAATAAATCAGATCAAATAAAACTGTACCTGAGCGAAGTTGTTTGATGCGCCCGTTACTGCTGCTGATATCCACAGGAAGCATGTCCTTGAACCATGAGATCTCTGGGTCTGGGTTTCCACTGGCAGCACACAACATTGTGGCAGTTCTGGTCTTTTCGACCACCTTTAGCTGGGGGCCCATATCGATGGTGGGAAAGCCATGAGGGACCTGGTTCTCTGAAAATGAGCAAAAAGGCAGATTTTAATATAACCACAAACGCTAAGAGCACCAAACTTAGATAGACACTAGACAGAGAAAAAGAAAGATGTTGAGAAAAATATTCGGAGAAAATATATTTCCAGCTGTTGCGAGAGGAGTTGAGTGCAACAAAGCTGTCGAGCTGGCAAGGCCAGAGAAGAGGTTGAAATCGAGCAAATAAATTTCAGGTGCTGCAGGCCTCAGAGTAATCAGACCACACGCAGCCACAAAAACATTGTGCAAGAGCAGGCGATACTACTGGGTAACACTAGATCTGGTACTGATTTGGATTAGATTGGAAATATGAATGCTGTTTGCGATTGATTATCATAGCGACTTATTACCCAACACAAGGAGTCTGAGGTCTAGACAGAATCTGCCTCTGGGTACCCATGCATAGATGAGCTGCCTATTTGAATAATCCAACTCATCATAATGGATGTAAGAGCATGACAACAAGTAAAATATAATCCCTAAACCAAAATTTGGGATCCACAAAAAAAGCTTGACACATGGGATTCAAATGTCACAAAGCATACAGTCCCTACCATCCTGTTCTGTTTAGAGTGTTGGGGGGCTGGAGCGTATCTGTGCTACCATAGGGCGAGAGGCGTTGTACACCCTGGACAGGTAACCAATCAGACGCAGGGCTAACACAGAGACAGACAACTTTTCACACTCACATTCACACCCGTCTACCACTGAAAATTAAAACTTGCAGTATGCATATGTGGCATTCTAGTCATGTGAGTCAATAGCCATTTTTTCCCCTAGCAGCCACTTGTTCACCATCCCAATCTTTAATAAAAAACTGTGTTCTAGCTCAGATGCTTTCAACCTCATAATAAATCCAAATTTAACCTCAGGACAGCAACAGTAAAGAAGAAACATGATAGCCCTTGAGAGGTCTTATTATCAGCTTGCACTTGAACCGGTAATTTATTTTATCTGTCTCCCCATATGTAAATGTGTCGTGGGGCCACAGTGTTAAGTTGAAGTAAGTGCTAATGACTGTAACTTACCTTTGGTTCACCATGAAAAGATTTTAAACTGCAGGCTGTGTAACAATAAGCAAAAAGGCTGCTTTATGGGGAAAAAAACATTAATAGAAGAAGCTGGGAAATATATTGTCCGGACAGGAACTCTCTGCAATTATCTGTGCACATGGTCACTCCAGCTCACCTCGGGTTAGAGGCAGGTGAACCCTCTGCACAAGGTCGTGCTGACTGAATATTTTACAACACCTGTGGATTTTTTTTTTGTTGTTGTTTTATTTTAAAGAATGACAGAAAATCTCAAGGCTGTCCATCATTCGAACAGATCAGAACACAGACAGTGGCTTGACTGTAACATTGAATAATTCACTTGTAACACTATACACAGTGCTGGCAGCGTTGGCGGCTTGTGTCTTTCATAAAATTACAATAAACACGCACTCCAGAAACCTCCATGAAGATTTCTTGGCAGCTCCTTCTGCATGAGGTTTAGCTCCTTGTGCAGAAGAAGCTGTAAAGTCAATGAAGTCCCACTTTCAGAGACCTCTGACTGTAAAACTGACTTTAATGACTCGGGAAATTTCAGGTGGAGGGTTCAGCCTTCAGGATAAAATACAAGTTGGAAAAAAAAACAAACTTGTGTGTCAAGGACAGAGACGTAAAGTGGAAAAAAAAGATTGTTTGTCTAACAGCAAACATTGACGAGTTTCATTATGCCCAAGGAAGCAGCCAGATTATGTCCACTTCGTTCATAATTTGTCTGTATAGATACGATAAATCCTCTGTTTTAGTGCCTTTGCTGTTAATGCAGGGAAAGAAAATCACTCATCTGTTTCTCGGGATGGTGATACTTTTTTGTGTATTAGTAATTGTGACTGAGTTATTCCTAACAACATGATGCCATTAAATATCTCTCATGATCACTAATCCAGGGTGACCCAGCCTTGGATAAGTGGAAGAAAATGGATAGATGGATAAAAATCACATTATTGTGGATTTGTCTATGACCCTGTAACTCGAAAAGACAGGAAATGAGAACGTTTTAATGGAAAAAACAGAATGATCTGCTACAAAATCATTAGATGCAGGGTGTCTGGGATAAACATATTTAATCTTTAACCACTGGAATAGTCACATATGTAAGACTGTGACAGTAAATATATACCAGCATCAATAAAAAAGCCTGACTTCTTTCCAAACTTGTGATTAATGGATCATCAAAGAAAAACACATTTTATTTAGATCATCTAAGGACTATGTATCACTGATCAAATGCAAGGATTTGTATGAGAAATGATGTCACAAACAAAATAAATGCCATTTTTAATATATAGAACCCGTGCAGCAAGTAGGCTGCATATGCCTCTACTTGCCTCGTCTGAGTCAAAAATCCATATGTAAACCTATATGACGAGCATTAACATGACCACAGGTTTTTTTTAATCTATCCCTGAGCAGAGCAGTTGTTCCTTCTTTCACCCTTGTTTTTGGCTTGTAGCCCAAATTGTCTCATATTCAGATGTAGTTGACAGATCTCTGCAAGGCCTCTTATCGTTGTGGCAAGGCTTACTTCCTGTCTAACGATTTAGAATCAGTTTTCAGACATCCCAACCGAAACCTCTACAAAAGAGGATACCTCTATGAAACACACAAATACAGCACAATGAAATACCACTGCACCGTTTGTCACTGTATGAATAATGGTAAGAGTATTGTTGTACCCCGTGTTCCTTTGTGGTTTGTTCTCACTAACCTTCAAAGAGAAAGAAAAGGAGCCAAAGACAGGAAGTGAATAAGGCCGAAAAAATGCCTGGTAGAAAAAAAACCTACATAATGTTGAAGCTGCAGTAATTTTTGATATAAGTAAAGGATTCATTCAGTAGAGTTAAAAGTTGATAACTGACCCCAACCCCCGATTACTCAGAGAAAACCACTAATTAGGTTAAACGTGCAGGACTCTGAACTCCAGTCTGACCTTAGAATACGCTCATAATGGATCATCTGAGAGGAAATCCCTTTGCGCCTGCTCCCGTGGGTGCACTCACTAGCCAGTAGGTGTGGGTTGTGGTGGTTGTGTTCAGGACAGCAGGTTGTACTTAAGGACTACATTAGAGGCAACGCTTGGGCAGTGATGGAGCAACACTTTTCCACAATGAATTTTCTCTAAGTCTAAGTAAAAACATTTCAGAGATTTAATGGAATTGAATAACATCTTCGGTTTGTTGCTAATGATTAATCATTACACACAATCACACAAGGTGGAATACGCCCCAAAAAACAAAATAAAAAATAGAAAAAAATCAATATACGGCCTGCCCATCATCCACCCCTGATTTCCAGTGTTCATGAATCATGCAGTGCCAGCTGTTTGTGCATGTAGCACATGCTCAGACCCCCTGGTGTCACTCAGCCTCAGCCAGAAAATTGTGGCTTCTCTCTACACACTGAAAACCAACTGATTCACTGAGACGTGACACTGCAGTTACAATTAAAGATTCTTGGAAAATTATAAAATGAAATTTGATGCATTTCTTTGACATATTTCTTAAAAAACATTCATCCAGCCACATTAAAGTGGCTGCCTTACTTGGAGGAAATTTATCTCTGTTATTATACACACATAACTACAGAACTATGCCTTTCACATGGGAAACTGGCATAATAAATGACAGTGCCCACCCACCCAACTCTGTGGAATTGCTGCCTATAGAATATTTATGATTAACACTATTGGCAAACGTTACTGGACTGTGAAAAATAAACACCATTGGCAAAACTGGTCGAAAGACCCCAAAGGAGTTCTTACATGATTCAGCGACTCTGTCGTTTCAGGAAGCACAAACGGGGAATAATTTAAAAGCTTCTGCAAAGCCTATAGATTAATGTGTCTCTGATTTATGCTTAATGTTTGCATTGCAAGGGAAAGTGCACTGATGTGGAAATTTCTACATGGTAAACTATTAAATGCTACACTGTTCAGAGTGCACATATAGAATATGCTTTAAATACGAAGCACCGCTCGGCTTTTGTGTTGCTTCTGCAACGTGTCCTAAATGGGAGCAGGAAATATCCCAAGTTAGTTAGAAGACGGTAACACGGCTCTTTTTAATGACCAACCACAGCAGGCTTTGCTTGCTATATAAATTGTGCTTATAGGAGCACGAAGGACAACTGAATGGTTTTAAAAGCAACAGCAATAAAGGTGATGCAAAATTCGAAGCCACATGTGCAACGTTTTTCCTAAGAAAGGAGGCGAAACATCTGATCTCTTTTGATAAATTTAAACTGCATGTCCCATATGTTATTGGACTATTGGACAAAAACTGATGACTGTCTTTCCTTTTAACTTCTGCAGGAGCACAAGCTTAAGATCACAGAGAATTGATTATTTAAAAAAAAAAAATCACTATCATTTATGCATAGTACATCTGCGTAAGAATAAATGTCAAAAGACTTTAAAGCACAGTTAAGCTGATTAAAGCTGTTCGTTGTAAAATCCCCGCAACTTTAGAAAATGCCTTGTAAAAGCTAATAACAGTTAGTTATTTCAACTTACTTTAAACATAATGCTCACTGTGAAAAGGTGAAATTTCTCCAGCGGCTCTAAAAGCATTCAGCCTACATCTTACATAAAAAGCTGGCTATGTCCTTGCCTTTTGGCAAAAAAGAATAATTGAAACTCCTTTCTATGCGCTCATCAAAGATCATATCAAGCTATTGGATAAGATTTGAGCCCTGTCTGTCTATTTCTATTATTGCAACTCCTGCAGCTGGCCTTGTCTGCCAACTTGTCATCCTGAGAAGACAAAGACATGCCTTTGTTCAGTCCTCTTTAATTTGGAGGAAAAAGAAACGAGATGGGGAAATTTGGAGAGAAACCAATGAAACAGTGCAGTCGTTGCAGGTTGATGTTTGTAAAGATAGAGGGAATTTTTAATAAAAAGCCTCTCTTATGCTGAAGTGTTATTCCTCAAGAAAAGCTTGATTTTTCTTGTCTAGTCTATGCAAGAAAATATGAGCAAGGCAAAAATCCTGTGATAATGTCATCCAGGCGTTCAGTACTGCAGCAAAAAAAATAAATAAATAAAAAAAAGAATACTAAGATCATGAGCTCCACTTGTAAGGAGATTAATGTGTTCTACTTTTTTAATCTAACTACTGCATTGGTAATTTATTCAGTTTGTATGCAGACTTAACAATCTGCAATCACGCATGCTGGGTACAAACCTTTATTCTACCACTGATCTAATATAGTGCTGCATACTGAAGAGCTTTAAAACCGGTGGTATTTACTGGAACTTTTGTTTCACTTGCAAAGTGTTTCTGTGACAGAGTTAACAACAAAAACCAGTAGAAACGCCCTGGATTTGCAATGAGTAAGGCCAGAGGCGGCGTCAGACGGGCACAAGATGCAAATCTAGGTACGCGTGAACAGGTTCTTCCATGTTGTGATAATAAATAGGACCATTGTTCTCTCAACAGCAGTTTATCACGCACAGAGTCATACTGCAATGTGAGCAGCTTAGCGGATGAACTTAGTCCGCAGTGGTTATCGCAGCGCAGTAAAAACAGAATGGGCAGAAGGGGAACACTTAATGTGGTTTTGTGATCGTACTGCTCAATTAGAATAGCAGTGGGAGCTTTGATTATACACAAAAGGCAAGGAGAAACACTGGAAAAATAATTTATTAAGAGAAGAGGCACTGCTACTATGTTAATTAGTCAAATTAAGAAAACTGTAATCATAAACCCTTGTGTCGAGGAGGAATGTCTCTGCGACAACCATAGGCAGGTGAAGTAAGATTTAGACGAGAGATGAGGAGGAAAAAAACTAAAAAGGGACTGGGGAAAGGAGGAGAAGAGGAGGGAGCAGGGCAGGGTTGCATGCCAACCTCCTGCCAGCTCCAATTACCAGTGCGAGTGGAGCGTGGCAGCTAGGGCGATGGGTCTAATCAGAGCCCTGCTGAAAGAGACCCATCCCTGTCCTCTTGTCCCACTGGGAGGCTGCTGGAGCTCAATCCCGCACTAACGTCAGCCAGCGTTTTTCCCACAACCAAAACATACTAATCTCAATGGGGGAAAACACTCCAGACACCCCACTTCCTTTGTAAGAGGGGAGCCCTGACATAGTGGCACAAGATACAAGACTTGCCTGCCTCATTTCCATCTCTGTACGCCCTGGTATCTTCCTCCGTACAGCACTAAGGACACGATGGTGGAGAAATACGATGTGCTGGATTACATAAGAGAGAGGCCCGTTTGGAAAGAATATACAGTTATCAAAAACGTGATCGGGGATTACGTCTCTCGTGCACTGTATGAATAGTTAATCAAGTGGAGCATAATTGTTTGCCTTAATAAAGTAAGGTTAAAAAGTGCGCCTTTCCAAAGGTGCTCGTTTCATAGATCTGAGCCCGTCTCGTCTCAAAAAAGAAATCTAAGACTTTATGATCTCCACATGTGCCTGTTTGCCAAGTGATGGATGACAACAATTAAAGGTGATGTCTGCTTTGATAGTGTGAACCAAAAGACCACAGTGGCAGCCACACAGCCACTTGCCTCATGAAATATTACTGCTCTAAAATCTACCCTTTCTGAGCATACATCACTGCTCTGCCTTTACAGAGAACACAAAGGCCATTTTAGCTTTTTCTTTTTCAGTGTTCAAATTTGTAGCTTTTAACTCTTAAGTGACGGCTAAATGTCTGACAAAGGCATCTATTTTAAAATATTATTTGTTTGACATGAGCACTACAACCATTATCATCTCAATGTTTCCACTTCTTTCCTTAATTGTTCACCTTTCTGGCAGCCCAACCTGTGGGTGAAACTAAATATAGTGCGGAGACTGTTGTCGATGTCTCAACTAGTCTTGAGTCAATTTGGCACCGAAAGGCAGATGAGCAGTCGGCAGAAACAAAGCACATGGCCTCCAGCTGTTTCCAGCCAAGAACATCAACAGACACGAGACAGACATTTGCATCTGCCTCAGACATGGAAGTGTGAGAGAGGTGTCAGCGCCAGCAGAAGGTACAAACAGAAAGCCAAACAAGCGCGAGTTCAGCCGAAAGAGCTCTGTGGATAGCAGGATGCAGATAATGTTTTTAAGTCCACCGTGAAAACATAAAACTGCAAACGTAATGGCGGTCACACGCTCTGCTGGAAAGTAGTAATGGGCAGAAATCTGGAGATAGCAGCATTTTAAGTTACAGTAACAACACACTCCCACAGCTGTTGCTTATTAACATCGCCTGCTGTTTAGTAGACTTTGACCTTGTATGTGATAGGAATGGGAGTGTGAAATATGGTGACAAACAGGCAGTGACTAATTTGTAGCTACTCTTGTTCTTTTGACTTGCAAAATGACACAATGTCAGGGTACAGGTTTTTCTCACATGTTGTGCCGCGAAGGGCATGTGAGCAGGGCTTTCCTGCTCTTCAGAGGAATACTAGCTGGCAGAGCTCCCACTATCGAGGTCTCCTCGGTAGGGATGGTACGGCACACCCCAACATCAAAGGAGGCCATTGATGTAATACTGTTGTAATGACATGAAAATGGTGAAAATCTCAATGGAAAAGAATGGAAAAAACAAAACAAAGAAAACAGGATGCAAAGTATAACCAAACAATTCTTTTTTACAGATGGATGGTGTGTTTAGTGACGCTGTGGTTCATTACATGACAACTAGACTGACAGATAAGTCAGTTTACTAGATTTGTTACTATAGTTGTACTCTGAGGGGTGGGAAATCCACACAAAGTGCACTGAAATATCCATTGAAATCCACACGTTGTCAAGCCAGTTGGCTCTAGTAAGCTATCTCTTACACCAGGTGTTATGGCAGTTGCTATGGCGATAGCAGCGCATCAAACAAACGGTCCCTTAGGACATGTGAGCTGCATGACAGACACACCTGCATTCAACGGACCATCACAAAAATACAGCCATAACAAAAACACCGCAAGCGCGGTTGCTAATGCACGCTAACACACTACACGCTAGTAGTAGTACATCACTGCGCAGTTATTCTCCTGTTTATCCAACTGTACTCGAAGTAAAGAGACGGTAATGCATGCCGTGACCTTTGAAATAATACACTTTTTTGTCTGGCTGAGCAGAACATTTGGCCTTACTTCCTCGCCTACAGGCAGATAATCAATAACAGTCATCTAATTCCCCCCAAACTCCTTCCACTCCTTCCTTCCCTCCCTCTCTTTTGATCATCTCTCTCTCCACTTCCCTATTTATCTCTACTTCTCCCTCTTTCTCCCATCTGATATCATACTTCCACTGTCGTCAGTATGATCTACGGCCCTGCCAGATGCCCCGTGCCTGTTATTTATGCTGCGGCGCACCAGTTAGTACATCACCCTGGCCTCTGACCCATTACTGCAACCCAAGGGTGGTCTTCTGATTTCACATGGTTATGCTGACCGAGTCACCTTCTGGGACAAGCACTGCTGCACAGAATCACATCCTCCATTAACTGTGCTATACGAGTAGCACAGCTGTAGGCTTTCATTTTGATATTACAGCTCTTCCTCTTGCCTTGTGGTCCTACTAACAGGAGTTTGATTGAAGACCCTTGAGATTATGGTATTACAGACTACACGGTTTGTGGTTTACTACTTATTTTAATGTAACTGCCTCTAAGATGGAAAAACCTGAGGGCTCGTGGTAAATGTCTGCAGTAATGCGATGCGGCTAATAAGACAGGCTATTCCTCCAGGTGTCACGGGAAAGAAAAACAAGGACAGGATCAAAAATCAGAAAGCGTGACGGTTAATGAAATCGCTGTACAAAAAGAAGCAGTGCAACGGTTTGCAAATAAATGAATTAATTGATCCTCTCCACTCCTCAAATTAATCATCGGCAGAGCTTTATTGTGGCATGTTTAGTGTAATTATCGCAGATAGGAATGGCTTTTATGAGTTCTGAGAAAGGCAGTGGATGTAGTGGAATGTGGCAGGTTCTGTTAATTAAATCCTCACTGACTGGGCTCCTGTGACAGCCTTTACTTATTCTCTCACTCAGAGATAATGAATAATACACAGAGTCTGTGAGTCAATGTCGACAGCTTCAACATTGATTATGTAGAGGTTTGCAGAAGTGCTCAAAAATGAGGCGCCACTATAGTTCACCTGGTTGAGCAGGCGACCCATATGCCGTAAGCCTCGGTTCGAGTCCGATACCATCTGTGCGTCATTCTCCTCCACCCTCTCCCTGCTTTCCTGTCAGTTCTCCACATCATCCCGTCTCATAAACGTTAAAAAGGCAAAAATGTATTTTTTAAAGCGCTTAAAAACATCACACTGCGGCACAACCCGTTAACCGCTAACCACAGCAGATGAAAAACTGCAGCAATTTTAATCGTCAACAGCAGAGAAGAACCAAGACAAACATGACCTTCCGCTGCAAGCGGTTTGACAGCTGGTAACAGTTCTGCAGATGCCCAGTTTTCCTGAAGATAGCAGTGTTTTAAAGCCAATTAGATTCACACATTTTCATGCCTAGACCATTCCTTGTAGCTGGTTTAAACACCAGCCTCGACACCATCAGGAAATACCAAGTCAACGATAAGGTAAAAACATAAGTTTACCTCAGGAATCATTAAATAACATGTTAAGCTCTTCTTATTACTTGCCGTGAACATGCCCTAACACTGAGCGCTACAGCAGGCACACCTATAACTGCGCACGCATGTTCAGTGATCCGTTCCTTGCAAAACAGGTTAAAAATATAGACAGAGATGTAATGCATGCAAAACCAATGGAGCCTTTGACAGCAGCAAGCAGACCAATAAACTACAACCTTGAAAAACACAGCTTAGAAGCATAGAGGGAAATGGGACTATGCCAAAATGGGACTATTCCTCTTAAACATGGGGAAAACGTGAAGCCTAAAGCCAGCCTATAAGGCTGATAGTGAGTCAAGCCCTTCGCCTCTGCCTTGTGTGGCCCAGTGGATAAGCCAAGAGGGCTCGGTGTGTAAATGTGTGAGGAAAAGGGGTCAGGGTGAAAGGACTCCCATTAGCCAGCTCATTGAATGTAGGTATTAGACCCCCTGACAAGCAGTCAGCCCATCCATCCATAGCCAGTCAGGGCCTGGGGAGATGCTGACTCATTGGCTTACAGAGCTATACGGTGGGCCTGGCTCTTGGTACACGCAGTGGTAGAGACCCAGGACGGGGTTAGTAAGTTAAAGGAAAGAAAAACATCAGGTTAGTCTTTAAACATTTTTTTGTAACTTTTTTGATGGACTGTATTGTTTCATTGTTATTTCGATAGAGAATACAGAAACACACATTAGCACAAAATGCAGTTCTTGCAAAAGAACTAAAAAAGTTACATCATACACTGTATGGTACACTGTACTAAATAAATAAGAAGGCAAAACATTTAGACCCACCACTGAAAATGGATGTACTTCAACGCAACACTCCCAACAATGTGGGCTAAAAAAAGACCATAAAAGTAAATCAATTTTCAAGGTTTTTATATTAGATTGTTACTCGTTTTCCATTCTAGAAGGATTCTCCTTTTTTCCCCTGGTGTCTGTGTGTTGTCTAATCATTGGTTTTGCATGACTCACAGACAGACAAAGACAGACACAAGCAGCTTCCACTGTCACCAACATCAAAGCGTTTGGATGACACCATTTATACTAAAGCAATCAACAAAATATACAATTATGAAGTAGGAATTGTTATATGAAATATTTGTTAGAAATCTAAGAAATCAAAAGCAATTCAGCTCCAAGGTCGACACAATGTCAATAAACCACATGTAACCATTTCAGCCTATATCTAATTTACAATTTATAGAGCTACGCTTTCTCCCTGACAAGGAGAGGATATTAAATACAGCAGAGATCTTTATTAACTTTATTAGAAAAACAACAACACAGAATGCCAACAAGCTTGGCTGAGATTTTGAACTTTTGCCAAGCATAAAACACTTTTTTTTTTTTTTTACTAAAGCACAAAGATCAGCATAAAGCAATGAGTAAATTGGTTTGATGCAAAATGACGCTATAGGTGTTTGCAGGGCTCAGAGCTCTTGGGTATAAGTACCTATTAACTTGAATTTGACCCTTCAAATATCAATTTGATACAGGGGCACATTTGTGAGTGACAGTTTTCATCAACCTTTGTTTATATTCAGAGAGACTCCCTATATTTCTAGATAAATGTTAGTCTCACATTTTTGATGTGTGACTTTTTCCCTACGTTTTTTTAAAAAACTGGTTTAGCTTGAGATATGACACTACAATAGAAACTAAAAAATGCTTATATGTATATTCTAGTAATCCAGTAAAGGAAGCAGGCTGAATGTATGCATCGGGGTGGGAAATTACCCAATTCACTAAGGCTGTGGTCCCACAAACAAATTTTCAGGAAAGTCTGTAATTGAATGATAAAGGCCAGCTGCAGCTGTTTGTGGCAGATATTTAATAAAGGATGACAATTCACAGATATCCCTGTCTGTTCTTGACAATACCCAGACGTAAACGGATGTTCATGTCTTGTCACATCTCCAATATCTTCTGAAATCCAGGGGAAAATGTCCAGATGAGAAGTGCAATCCGTCCTGACAATCATGAAAGGCCATAACTTCATGTTTAATACAGTGACAGATTACAGCTGTGGTCTCATGGCAGCAGCCAGATGCAACAAAGTTTCAATGTATAAGCTATGATACAAGAAAACAGAGCACTATGCAACCCAGTGTGGCAGCAAATGAACAAATACTGCGAAATTAATGATGTTTTATGAGTTTTGTTTCCAGTCTGGTGTCTATACACATATCATACTATGAGATGGTCCTGTTTTTTTCCTCAGTGTCATCTCTAGAGAAGTATTTATTGCACGGCAGTGTTATGATTACCGTGTCCACCTTGTATAGTTATCTACACAAGAGACAAAAATCATTATATCGGTCATTCCGGCTTTAAGCCAAGAGAAACGGAGCTTTGATGCCTGCATTTGTTTAGCCGATTTCTTTTTCCTGCTTTCTTGAGCTTAGAAGTTGAGCAAATGCGTTCTTTGGGAGAAACTGCAAAGCTCACATGTACTGAAACACGCTTTGAAATGAGATAAATTCATCCATCATTAGCCTTTTCTTAACATCTTTCACGATGTCAAAGTTTTTTAGCTGCGCGCTTGAAGTTGTGAAGTAAATTAGAGAAATGTAAATTCGCTCTAGAGTCATTAGGCCAGTCTGCAGCTGTGTTTTGGGGTTTTAACACAAATTGATATGCTTTCTATGCTGAAGAAAGTGGTGGGAAGTAGACAAAAGCTGTAATGAAGCAGGTAACATTTAAAGACCAGGTGAAATTCACTTAACTGCACAACAAAAAAAACAAAAAAAAAAACACACAAAAATGGTGCAATAACAACATCGTTTTGGTAGTAATAAATGCCTGACTTGTCTGGTTCTCCATGCTATCCTCTGCCACCTTTCTCTCTCTATATCCCCTAAGGGCATAGACAAGATCAGTAATGATGGTGCAGACATACCAGACATTGCAGATACAGCTTGCCAAAAGCACAGAGCAATTGATGGACAAGTACAGATGATTAAAGGCTGCCTCAAAGCAAAAATGACTCCATCCAGATGTCTTGCATGTAACATAAAATATTGAGTCCAGCATCAAACAAATTTCATGGAATAGACCGATTAATCAATGTCGATTTAATTGGTACATCCAATGTATATACAACAAGACTGAAGATAGTAACTTTTTTGGGGTGGGATTTTCAGAAATCTGCAATGATTGATCACACAAACAGATGGTAATTCTTAAAATTCTTGCAAACCTATAAATCTGTACCAGTTCATCAGCTGTATTCCTGTACACCGGACAAACAAGGCTGGCTGAGGAAAATGGGGATGTGGTAGTAGATGTGTAGCTTCTTCTTAATTTTCCTCTTAAACAACAAGCACCATAAACATGTTTTAACTCTAAAAATCGACTTGTCCTACTTATAATCTCCAAGTCCTTGGAAGCAAGGGTGCAAGGATGCAGATTGGGTGGCCAGGAGAGTGACTCCACCCCGCCATATTGTGCAAGTCCTTGGGAGAAGCATGCATAGACAGATGCAGTTTGTTTCTGTCAGACTGGATATGATCTATGATGCTGGGCCTCCAGCCAGCAGATGGTGGGAGAAATTAAATCTGTGACACAGACTGTCACAGTGGACCACAAGAATACATCGGACGCATGTGTGTGTGTTGCGTGTGTGCGCATGTATGATTGGGTAGGTGACGATGGGAGACACCTGTAGGTCCGTGTGAGTGGGAGCATGTCCCTGGACGATTTTGTGTGCATGCAGGTCTGTGCTACTGTCTTTTTTCGTCTTATGGTATGCAATATTAAATATGAACTAACTACTCACCCTGTTGAAGAAGGCAGGCAGATAACACTTTAAATGGTAGGAGAAACCCACCAGTAACGGAAAAAAAGAGAATCGCAGAGAGTCGAGAAGTAATGTGGGAAATAGCAGTTACACAAAACTGCTTTATTTTGGTCATTGTGGGTGATCTGAATAGCGAAGGAAAGGAGAGTATTAAGTTGTTGGAGGAGCAGGGTTCGGTATTAAAATCATTCCGATATAGCTTCTGTATGTATTTATCTTGCCCGGGAAGAGGCGCAATGAGATTTCTATGCTGTTTATCCAGTCAGGTTTGTTGTCCGCACTTGCCTGGCTCCTGAGATATTTATTACTGGCATTGTGTCGCAGTCATTTTCTGCCTCTGCACAAGGGACTATAATGCATGGCAAGCAAATAAAGCTTTTTCTAACCAGTGAGTCCGTAATTTGTTTACTGCCACCGAACACAGAAGCACTAAATGCAGTCAACGCAGTAAACCTGGGACACTGTACTGAATTATACTTTCTAAATTCTGTGCGCAAAAAACAGATGAGTTTTCAACACTGCTGTATAATTATGGTCTCCTTTCTCCATCTTAAGATTAGAGAGGCATAAAATTGACTCAAAGGGCAAAACTCTATTAATATTACACAGAGCTACATCACTCCAAAGTTTGATGTTTGGCATGTTTTCACCGAGGAAGGAACTACTTTTTTCTTTATCAACTACAGAAACTCCAAGTCCTTGCATATTACTCGCTTGACCTTTCCAAAAATTACATTTTTTCTTGATATTGCATGTTCAGAAATGAGTTAGCAGGGAACTTCAAAAAAAACTTGTGGTTTGAAAGGGACCCTTTCTAATTCACACTCTGACAGTGGAAGATTCTGGTAATGACAGGGCTTTTGATATGGTACCATTTGATAACATTCCTCCTTTCCTTTAAGACCTGTCTGCTCTCTCCCAAAGGACAGGAAAATGTTCTCCAGCACAGGAAAAAAAAGCAACAGGATGTACCTTCAGTTTCAGCTCATGCAGTCACGGGAAGAACTACAGATATCAGTTTGGCATTTTAGTTCGTTTTAGGGTTTTTATGCTGGAGAGGTTTTGCTTAAACTACCGTATTTTTCACACTATAAAGCGCACTTAAAATCCTTTAATTTTCTCAAAAATCGACAGTCCGCCTTATAATCCGGGGCACTTTATGTGTGAGTTCTGGTTGTGCTTACTGACCTCGAACCGATTTTATGTGGTACACGGCGCTCAAAAATCTGTCAAAAAATGTTTTAGTATGACTTTGGTAAGCTACGAAGCCGCACTGCTTGACGGATTGTCGGAGCACTAAGGCTACCGTAGTCAGCAGCCTCGCGGAGTAATGTGGGTCCAAAACTCCGTCCACTTCAGGTCCCAAAGTCAAACGAACACTGCTTCATCACTGGGAGTTAAAAACTGTCTAAATTCTTTCATCTTTACTAAAATGATCAGCGTTGCTGCTTTACCAGGTGTAACAATTAAGTTTAACATCCAGGCATCCATGAAAACAGAATTGATCAAATTTAACAGAGTTAGAAGTTAGCAGGAAGTTAGCTCGCAAGTTTCCACCTAAACATGATATAGCATGTTCTGAAGAAATTAAAACCTGCAGCTCTGCTATCACTTCCAACATAAATGAAGACAGAAAACTAAACAGCAGTGACATTTGTCGGGTTACTGAAGTTGGGCTAGCTGGTATATAATGATGTGCTACGTGATCGCTAGCGACACAGCTATGTTAGCATAACATAAACACAGTGAAGCTGGAGGATGAACGCTAAGTTTTTTCTACTCGATAAAAGTGAACAGGAGAGTTCCCGATGGTTAGGGACAAATGGAATCGCATGGCAGGATGCTGTAAACGGACCAAACTTCAGTCAGGAGAACAACAGAGATAATCCATCCACAATACGAGATTAATGAATCAATGGTACAGAAGTGGAGGAAGCAAGAAGAACGAGTTGAGTAAAGTTTGACTTATCTGACTGTTTTGTTTCGCTTAATGCGCCTTATAATCTGGTGCGTCTTATGGTCCGAAAAATCGTTGTTATCGTTAGTGAGTCAAAGCAGAAAGGCATTATTCTCAACTTACTTGATGCAGTTTCTGATTAATACAAATAACTACAAAAAGTTTTCTTCATGCTTAAAAATGAATTACTGTGTTAATACAGATGCACTGTCAGCACTTATATATGCCATAAAAGGAAACAAAAGGCAGCATTAGTATCTATGGACTCTTATTTCACTGTGATAACTGACCTCTAATTAAATGTTACTGTAAAATCTCTGAGCTAAGAATCTTTAGACTGAAAATGAGACCACTGCTGTAGGCCTTTCCCAGAACCTGGCAATTTTGCAGTTCCCTGTTAGCTATTGGAAACCAATTAAAGTAAAGCACTTTTAAGGCTTTTGCTCAAGGCGATTTGATCAAAATTTGGTGTTGGTTTTGGACAAACCTTGTCAACATACAGTTGTGAAGACTCTATTAACTGGACCACAGAGACAAATTGGTTTTTATCAATTTTGTCATGACGTGATTCTGACACCGCCTTAGTCCTTTCTTGATCTGAGTCATTGCATTTTAAATTTCATCTAATGTTAGCAGTGATAAATATGAATTATTGCCTTGACATGGAGAAGTGGCAGTACGCTGCATTTAAGACTGATGTTGTCAGCCGAGATGTCTTTTCTGGACGGCAGTAGTTTATTTCATACATCACAGAGACAAGCACCATTTACCTGGACATTTACTGAGGCAGTTCAATTCAAGGGAGGGGGGGAAGGTGGCGCTCAAGGTCAGACCATTGGCATCGTTACCCATGTAATGAGTCATTGTTCCTCTTGGTCATCTACTACCTCACTACAACTTCAATTTGCCACCACACTGTCCACGGCAGTGACGCAGAGCAGGCAGCGAGACAGAAGTGGGTAGGCACAGAAAAACCATTATGAATGCAAACAGATGAAGGAAATATAAATAAATAAGAGTTTGAGAGAAAAGAGGAATGAAAGGCTGAAACAGTATTTCTCAATCACAGCTCTCCTAGCAATGTCTGCATCATCATTTAGCCACATAGGTCGGAGCTGCAGACAGGCAACCAATTCTCTCTCTCCCACACACACACACACACACACACACACACACACACACACACACACACACACACACACACACACACACACACACACACACACACACACACACACACACACACACACACACACACACACACACACACACACACACACACACACACACACACACACACACACACGTGCCCATAAAAATGACATTTTAGATGTAAGGCAATTGTTCAAAACACTGCAGTTAAAAAAAGAAGACTTGTAGTAAAGCATCCTCACAAGCTGACTTATGAAAGTGTGGCAGTTTTGTACTTTCTATAACGCACCCGTGTGTGTGTTTGTCTCTTACACACAAAATGAAGAATGGCTAAGCTGACTTTGGGCCCGTATGTAAGTCTCAGTGGTGTGACCCCTCGAGCAGGGGCGTGAGAACTGCGACGAACAAAGAGCGGGGCTGTTACAGCGTGACAGAATTACAGAGCGACTCGAGACTCATGACTGCAAAAGTGCTAAAGCCCGACTTGGCTAGCGTGAAAACGTGCCTTTGCAACTCCCCGCAGGTGAGTATCCGATTACATAACATCTGTGCGCAGGTCTCCAACAACAACAAGTGAAATAACTCTCATGAAGTCTTGATTTTTTTATACAAAGTTGAGTAACTCAATTACAGAGTCACAAAAAGTGACCGCCAGTGAGGTCAAGCCAAAATAAAGTGACTCCCAATGACTTATCAGGCCATTTTTAAAGAGCCCGAGTCCTTCTGTTACCAGTGCTCCACGTCTTGACCAGGTTTCTTTGCATTTTGCTTGATAGTTTCTGTTAAATCTTGCCCACAAACAGCAAGACTAGCAGAAGGTACTGCTCACCTACTTCCACAGTCACATTAAGTTTTTCTACTCAAAAAAAAAAAAAAAAGCAATAAAAAAATCCTTCAAGGGACTTGTTGAAGTATCATGTGGTGCCACAGGAAGCTGTTACTACTGACACAAAATAAACACGAACCCCAAAAAACGGCTAAAAATCACAGCAAGTGATCCAGACAATAATGAACTGCTGAACCTTGGTGCATTACGCAGCGTGGTGTTCCTCTGCCAACACAGAAAGCAGGTGTAAAGCTGCTCTGGCATGACTGTCATAATCCATATTTTGCACGACTGGCATAACAAAATAAAGAGCCAGTATATGAAATAATCGTAATTAACGCTCGACCTTCCTTTGCTCTGCTAAAACCTATAATCCAGATCGACTTATAGCTATAATGACTTCACCGTTCTCGCTGCCTCTCTGAATGGGGGTGGCTCATAGCACTTCGGGAGCTTCGTGGGGATGCAAAGTCACATGCACTTGAATTCATGCGGAGAGTGTGAGCTTCCTCGTAGTGGAAAGCAAAAACAGGACGGATTTGCTTATGAAGACATTCTTTCAGCCGTGTGTTTTTTTTGCCAGTGAGGACAGACAAACCCGACATGTTTGCAACAGCACATTTACCGAGTAGCTCTGCTGGTTTTGTGCCTTGCTCAACGACACCACAGAGATTTCTGGCTACAGACGCCTTCACTGTTACTTTCCACAGACTTTATGATTTGGTCTCGATGTGAAAAGGCTATGTATATTCTGATGTGACACCCACATTTCAAACCTTCAGGCTACTCCTGGCCCATTAAAAGCGAGGGTCATTAGTCTCCATCTGTTTGGTGCTGCCCCAGTGTTTTCTTGTGCTGCTGATATGAACTTGATATATCACTAGGCTACAAACAATAGTCTAAAAATAGAGTGGAGCTGACGTCATTGCTCTGTAAGGGAATGCGTGTTTGTTCTGAGTGTGTGTTTGTCAGTGAATATCTGTGCATGTGTGTTTGTATGAACAGTCAGCTCATTGTAAGGCTTCAGAAGGAGTAAATTTCACAAGTTCTTTATTTAAACACGATGTGTGGTTCTGGTCTTTGACAGATTTTGTGAGAAAGAGTAGAGAACAACTTTTACGAGATGGCTTGTTCACAAATCAATCATGCTAAACATCAGTGGTGACTAGATGGCATCCAATAAATTGTCTAACTAATAAATACAATAATTCTAACAAGACAACAAGAATGGACAAAAAAGTTCAAAAACAATATTACGTCAATTTTATTTACACTTGAACAGCTGTCCTCGTATGTTTGGCAGAGGTTGCTCAGCTCCAACACAAACAAACCAACTTGTGATAGTCGTGCTGGAGTACACGCTCCAAAATAAAAAGGTATTTGTGTCTGCGCGGTCAAAATTTTGACAAAGACTTGTTTACTTTGGCTGTCTGCCATCGCACCTTGGACAGGTAAGTAGATGGGGCTTGCATCAGTCTGCAGACCGACAGGACCTGTTTTTATGAGCCTGTATTGTTTTGCTTTGTGCAACTAAAACAATGAGCCAAAACTGGTCCAACCATGCAGAGAGATGACAACTCAGGTATTGCTATTTCACTGATATGATGACTATAGCACTTTCAAACACTTTCCCTCAGTTTAATATAACAATATATATTAATGCATGTACACATAAGTATAAATTGCCAATTTCAAAACCTGAGGAGTGTATAAAAGAAACGTTTGATTTCATTGTGATTTAAAGATCAGAAGACTGTGTTGCAAAGACTTTTCCTGAAACCCTCGATTACACAGAACTATGAGGGAAGTAGTCTTTGGAAAAATAGCAGTAATTAGAAAAATACGATTGGATCTGAACTACAGAAGGACCTAAAGTGGTGGAGAGGAAAAAGAAGATGCAGTTTGAGTCTAAAAGCTACCAAGCAGTCAGTCTAGTATGAAGTTAGCATGTCATTAGACGATGCTTGCCATCCTTGCAACAAAAAATAGCAGTTGAGAGGAATTTTAAAGAAAAAACAACAACTTGGCAGGCGATCAGACGAAATATCTATATTTTCACAACTGAAACACCTCAGCTGTGACTGTTGGCCATTACATTTTTATAGGACAGCGTGTGGTTTGGCTTCAAGCTCACAGCTTGAAGCCTGGCACAATATATTCCCTCTTGATTATGATATTGCCAGTCTCACAAGAATCAAGTTCCCTCACAAGGTAACACGGTCATAGTTTAAGGTCTGGCTACTACTCCATGGTGAAAATGTGTGCAGTAAATATGTATCAGTACTGCCTAATAGATAAAAGCATCAAATGGCATGCACCATAGATGAAAGACGGAGGACAGATAGGAGATGCATGTAAAGTAAGTCCGCTGGTATAAACAGCTGCTCACTGTTGAGTAAGATTATTTTCCTTATTTCACTGACTGAGGGATTCCAAACTTGCCCCGTACACAAAGACTATGATTAATCTAATCTCATTCGTATGAGTTTCATGTCATATTGCCCGCATAAACCTATTTGTTTATGAAACAGCATTCTTCGTGATATAGTGCAAAAGAGGGGTAAAAAGAAAACCTTTCTTTGTACTGAAGAAAAGTCCCTACGGGAAGATTATGCAAGCCCAGCCGATGATATCACCAAATCAGCGTGGACAGAGAAAAAAAAGGAAGGGTGGGTGTAAGAAAGATGGGATTCAAACTGGGGATGGAAAGGCTGATTTTGAATGAGAGGGGATCTGCTTTAATGCCGTTGTAATGGCTATAGACGGCCTTAATCCTCCCTCTGGCTAGCTCTGGAGCTTTTTTTTTTTTTTTTCGTTTCCTTTAAAGTTTGTAATGAAATCAACTCCTGTGGTGACTAGCTGCCACATGACAAAATTACAATCAATTAAAGAAGGAATTCGCACCTCTACGCTCAGTGATACGGAAGGCTGCATGTGCAAGAAGTGGTGGAGAACCTCTGTCCACATACATTGCACATAAACATATATTAACTCTATAGGCAAAAAAAAGGAAAAGAGGTCCATGAAGGTCAAACTAGCCTGCAGGCACTGAGGGTGCCTGTACATGTAGAAACCACTCAAACATCCAAACATTATTTATATGCCTATAAGGAATTGTTTTCTTGAAGTTATGTGGACAGGCAGAGAATTACTGATTTCTAAACGTTTATATAAGTCATACATGTTAGCATCAGGCAGTATTTACAGCTGCTTCTTTAGATGATTATGACTATTGTTTTTAAAAAGTACTGAAAGATCTCGCATTATACCCAAAAATAGTATAAAATTGTCAAAATATATAAAAACATAAGCTACAGATTGCAGCTCACACATTTGCTGAGCCGCTAGCTTATTTAAGAAATGTTTAACCTTGCAAATTAAGATACCGCTGTTCTTCCATTGCAAGGGCAATACCAGGAATTCCACCAATTTCATATGTATGAATTATTAAGGCACACACTCCTATTTCCTTATATATTGACATAAAAGATTTGAAAACCACCAGCAGCAGGAAAAAAAAAGGACCACCGTGAAAGCAAGTGTGGAGAGAGAAACCAAGTGGAAAAAGCAGAGGACTTATCTTACCTTCAAGCACTGTAAGCTTGGCACTGGTGTTGATCTCGCCGGCGCTGTTAGTGGCCGTGCACTCGTAAATGGCTTCGTCTCTGTGCGTGCGCAGAGGCTGGATCCGCAGTACGGAGCCCGAACCGTCGTCAAATTCAATCACCTGAAAAAAAACCACAGGAAACTAAAGATGCAGGAACTCCATTTTTAGAGGCCTCGATATTACACTATCTTTATTATGCGATGTAAACAACATACATTCCTACATGCAGATTACTTGATTTTTTTCTAATGTGGGAGGTAAAGCATTTTTTATTTGTCACTGGTGTTCTTTTACTAGTTTCTATGTATCTCTTCAATCCCCTCTTAATCAAAAGGAAAAATCAGCTGAGGTCATGTCTAAAAACACTGACACAGAACAGAAGAAGTACAAACCAATAGCTCCTCAAGTACCACAGTTATGTAATGTCACAGAGGTAGGAGTGGCCAGAAATGGCGAGAACCCCCAGCTAAAGTATCCCCTCCTCTTCAAAGGGGAGCACAAGTGGGAGGGGAAATACATCACATACGTTACAGTAGTGTGTGCCCAGAGATGGTGTAGCCGGGGGACACGGGGGGAAAGGATGAGCGTGTGAAAAAACAGAGATGAAACAGACTACATAAATCAAGATGGAGGGAGATTAAAGAGAAAGGAAGATTGTCTAGGTTCCCTTGGAGAACTGAAGAGTCGGTGTGATGCTCAATAACAGGGGCAAGCCATTGTGTGTCCTGTGTGAATGTGTCATTTGTGTGAACGCTGCCAGTCCGCACGCATGTGTGGATGCGTCTGGTTTCAATGAGAGGTTATAAAAGCAGTCTAACGTGCTGCGTTTGGCTCCTGCCTGCATTATGTCTGTGCATGCAAAGGTGCTCAGAGATGTGAAAGTCACGCATGAGTACCCACCTCGAAGCGCTGGGAGCTGACTTTCTTGCCTTTCTTCATCCAGGTGATTCTTGGTTTCGGCTCCCCTGTGGCTTGGCACACAAACGAAGCAACTCCGCCCGAGATGCCCGTCTGATCCTCAGGGGATTTGACGAAACTTGGCAAGCCTGAGGAAGACGAGGTGAAAGGGACAGAGTAAGGGAAATAAGTTATTGACAGGGAAAGAGGCTGAGACTAGAGGGAGAACTTATCTATCGGTGTCACTTTTCTCCACACAAAGGCAACCCTGAGAAAACCCACACAGGCATTGTTGCTGTGCACACCTGCAGCTCAGTCATGAGAGACACGTCTAGTCTTTGCGTGCTTGTCACTGTATCATGTTCTTACCTTTAACCTGACACACGGTTTAAAACACGACAAAGTTCCTCGCTAGCAAAAGAATACACTTCTGTTAATTTGGCTGTTTAGCTATCAAATGGTGGGCATATCCCAAAATTGGAGAGCGCCAGCTATGATTTGATACTGTACTACCGTGAAGAACACCTCCAACTGTGATTTCTCCTGTTTGCCTTTAGGTTTTACAGGGCAACACACTCAGCACCATTGCACATGCGACAATAGAGTGTTTCAACAGCCTGTCGAGGCTGACGTGATGCTACAATGTGCATACCTTAGCTCTACGTAACAACTGCAATGCTTTATGCTTTATCTACAGCCTCAGATGTGCATAATCTTGGCTTCGGCACCATGACACAATGTCCCTATTGCAGCTCTGTCAGCTCGTGTTTCATCTCCAGAGTCATTAAAAAGGGAGGTAGGGAACACCTAGACCACAGATGAGCAGACTACCCCATGGAGACATGCACAAAGGGGTAAATCATTATGCCGTGTACACACAGGAGACGCCAGCTTCCCATCTCTGAGTACACGCTGGGGAGAAATCCAGCAATGACTTCCACCACTGTCTGTTTCTTGTTATAGCGTAACATTTGCATTTTTTTGGAAAAGAAGCATGTGGGGAGGTTCAGTATCTGGTTAGCACAACACTAATTTTTTCAGAAAAAGAAGCTCCACCTGCTACATCATCACACTCTGCCCTCACTTGGCTATAGAGAGAGAGAGACAGAGGTGGTGTTGGCTGTCCTTGCTTGAGGACATATCCACAGAGGCGGTTTCTTCAATGTAATACAGCAGTTTTACAATAAAAGGATACGGCAAGCCTGCAGGCAGTTGCGTGTGCATGCATACATACCATATGTTACATATATTTAAATTCAACTGGTTGGAGGAAGAAAGACACTACCACGGTGTGAAACACCACAGAATAATTGATTGACATGCAGATGTCAATATTTTCCAGTGACCTTTATGAAAATATGCAAATTCTATTGATTTGAGGTTATTTCTGCCAAAACATCTTTGTTTTCAAACCATTTCAAATGAAATCTTTTGACATGACATTTAAAAATTTCATGAAATTTAATATTAATTTAAAGTCTTGACATGATATCATGACTTTTTTGGTTTAAAATGAAATGAACAGCAAGGCCATATTTATTCATTCAAAGAACAGCTGAGACAACGTTGCCAGTACTTAGGATAAAAAATATAATATATGATATATAATATAACGGCAGTGTAGGTCAAATAAAGGCTAACACACTCATAATAGTGTGTTATAAAAGGTAAAAGTTTTTGTCTCTTGTGATAATGTCATGTTGTTTAAATGGCACCTAACGGCACATAACGGTCATATAACTGTCTAAAAAGTGTAACACTTTAAAAAAAAAAACTAAGCAAATCAAATGTACTACAGCACAGTGAAGTGTCAATGGGAAGTCACCCTGATGTTGATCTTGTCCCCAAACTCACCTGACATTTGAATTCATTTTTTTTTGTCCTGGTTATTTTCAGGAACAAGTTTTAGAAAAAAGATTTAGCAACTGCGAAAGCACAATAATCTATAGCATCAGAATGTGGCTGTGACACACACGCATGTGGCGGCAAGACACCTGAGTTAACAAGTCCACCCTGATAAGCATTAAGAGTGTATGCCTGAGCATGCATGAGTGTGCGCTTGGGTGGTGCGTTGGAATGCTCAAACCCTGATTATCAGCCATCAGTCTTAGAAGAGTTGCTGCCAACATCTGTCTGTTGCAGCAGCATTCAGACCGATGTCAGGGTTTTCACTTTGTTGCACGGATGAAGGATCAGACAGTATTAAAATAGTTCAGCACACATGATTCAAATTAAAGGACATAAGCTTGCGTATTGCCACAATCATTTAAGTTAGAAACTGCTGGATCTTAGAAATCTTTAGGATTTTTAAGGATAAACAGAAAAACAGTGGAAACTGGCCTCATGGAGCTTTTCCCGTATTAATCCTCTTAAACAAGCTTCCCCTGAATTTCGATAGTTGACCTGTGACTCACAGGCTAAACCGTGGCAAATTCAGAGCTCTCCATCGTTAATCCAGATCTCACCGAGCATTCAATCACAAAATCACAAGTCACTGCGGTGACCCTGAACCACAGACTTATACATGGGGTTAATGGTGGTCCTACCACACTCCACTGAAAGGACACAGGCATTTACTTTTGAACTGCGAGAGTTGGTGTTCCTCTGTCAGCGCAGCCACCACTGAAGGGTGATATCAAACTGTTGGGTTTGTCGGTTCTTTTCTTAGACAGACAAAATCCAGACTCAACCTTTTTTCTTTGCCCGTGTCCCATTTTCCTGGCTGTCAGGCAGTTGTCACATGAAAACAATGGCAGGGACGAGGTGGAAAACACATAAGCCTACCTATGCAAATCCTTCTCTCAGCCACTGACTACGAGTTTTGGGCTGCACTCTCTTTATGCTTTGATACATCACATTCAAACCTCATATCCTGACAAGGCTTTAACGCATGCTCTCTTCTCTCTGGCAATGTGTGGAAAGTGCTGCCATAACTGTCAGGCATAGTGCTTTGCTGCAAGCTGCCAGAATCGTAGGGTTGGGGTTACTGGCTCATGAGTATTGCTTATTTACCAGAATTTGGCCATAATACAACAATGCTTTAATTAGTATCACTAAACTGGGTTATCAGAATCAAAATCACTCAAATGACTGTTTTAATTACCAAACAAATAAACCAGAAAGATCAAAAAGTGATCTACATGCAAAACAGTGCTGCTGTACACAAACAGCAGCCTGGTTGGTGGTACTGAAAAAAAAAATGTTACTAGAGCAAAAAGCCTTTCATGTTAGAACTAATGAATGGAATAAATGAATTAATCAAAGCTCAAAACAATACATGCGAGTGAAAAACACTCGGTTTTGGCCTAATAGGTGTTTCTGGTGTACCCCCACAAATACAGATAGACATTAACCTCATTATCAAACAAATTGAAGGGTTATTAGGGAAACAAATGCTAGGCCTTTATGTTCAAAAACTTGATATAAAGTGCCAGCTTGATCAAGTAACAGTATTTAGCATTTATGATTAGTGTGGTGATTGAGCGCACTGACAAAGGTGCATTTTTCTGCACTATTAATGTGAAATTTAAATATGACCTCGGGCGCAGGGTATTGACAAATCTGTATAGATCCTGCTTTTAGAAAACACCAAAGGAGACTAAAGGCTATGTATGGAGGGGGGATTAAAAAGCTTCTCTCATTTAACCTAAAGCCTGCAGCAGCATTTGTGAGGTCTGAGGTCATTAGACAGATAAAAGGTATTGGGGTTTCTGAACTCCAGGAGGGCAACAGATCCGGGTTTGTCCTGGCTCAGAAATAATCTCAGTGACATGTCAGTTTGTATGATCAGTATGCACAGTAAAAGCAATGAGCTGTGCTTTGTGTCTCATGCTTCAGCTTATAAAAATGAAAAACTGTTACAACCTTCATTCATTTACTAGTGATATTTTCTTTTGTTGAGTCTGGCTAACACCTCTTGTATGCATCATACTTTCCTAAGCAGCTATCCAGTTTGCCTTTTTCCTAGTCGGGGGCCTCAGAGCAATGCTTGTAATAAATGCAGAGACAGCGGGGAGAGTTGCGTAAATGGCACTTGTGTGGCTAACAATTAGTCTATTCCCAAGCTTGCCAAAGTGCCCAATGAGAGCTACTCTGTAGTGTAGAGTATCAGGGATCGATACGCACATGGCACAGTGAAAACCATTAATTCTTATTAATAATGGATTAGCAAGTTATCATTTTCATGAGGCAACACTTAGTGTAAATTTGTCTGATGGCATCAGCACTGGTTGTTTTAATGGAACACTTCCATTAAGGCCTTTTCAGCCCATTAGCAGCCAACTTGTTTGCAATTAATGCCATATAAAGCTGCCTCCCCTGCAAGTTATTTACCCCGATAAAGTCAACTGCACTTCAGGCTGTTTGTTTAAACCAATAAACATCATGTGTGCTATCTGCACTTTGGTTTTTACAGCTGAACGCCAAGCATCGTGTTGTACATAGCACATTTTACAATTATCATGGAAGAGCCATAGGAGTGGAAGTATGACGAAGCTTTACTATCGGGGCTTTTAAAAGCCTTAAACATCGATATAAGGAGACAGAAGAGCAACTGTCTCTGTGCAAACAGTGCAGCAGTTCAACAGCTATTTAATTTCATGCAGTGTAAATTACAGCTGCAGCTCATATTTTTCATCAATTAATCTGCATTATTTCTTCTTTTTTTTTTTATTAGAAAATGTCATGCCTATTCTAGTCCCACAATCAAATGCTGCAGTTAATATGGTGAACAGTACAAAACCCAAATAGATACTTTTTACTACTATTACTACATGATATTTCATGCAAAACACAGAAAAGCATGAAATCTTCAAATTTAAGGAGCAGAAACCAATAAAAGCTTTGACCTTTTTGGCCTACCAAACAAAGAAACAAACATATAATATGTTATATGGACCGGTTCTTCCTATGTTCTGCTTCACATGAGCATTGAAAGTGATTTATACAACACGCCTCACCCACGTATCTAACAGTCGCAGTCTGAAGAAATAAATCAGAGATCAACTCGTGGTTCATGCAGACTGGAGCAGCCAAGGATCGAACCACCAACCTTCTGATTAGTAGATAATTCGCTCTACCTCCTAAACTACAGCCGCAGCCTTAATCTCAAAACAGCAACCAATTAATTTTTATGTTGATTGACTAATCGATGACAATCGATTAAAAATAAATACATTTTTTACTCGGCCTAAAAATCTTTGCCCTTTAAGTTCACCATCTAGTATTGTCGCTTTACTTGGATTCAGACCCAAGAAACGCTTTTGTGGATGGTGCACTATAATCTCCAGCTCATTAATAGTCAGTTCACACTGCAGTCCCTTATGATAACACAGACACCAAAGGAACTTACTTTCTTAGAATGGTAGCATAGTGGCTGAAGATTGATGGAGCTTTATATGCGTTATCAGAACGTAAGTGAAATCTCAAGAATAATGCGATTCATCACGACCGAGATACTGTACTTAAGACAAAATGTCAAAACCTATAGCAGAGACAAGAGAAAAGAAAAACATCAAACTTTCAGTGCCCCCCTGGACCACGAAGACAGGCTTTCTATCAGGCCTTCCAGCCTTCCCTGAATTATTCAAGGCAGTGGAGAAGAAAAAGAACTCTAAGTGCAATTATCCTTCATTCCTTTCTTCCCAGTGTGAGCAACATTAATGTAATAGCTTTCATCTTCTCGGGCCGATTAGGAACCAGGGAGGTATCTCTCAAGCCTGTGCACTCTCTTCTTGACTGTCAGTCAAATTATGACATTTGGAGAAAAAAAAACAAAAAACTATGCGCTGTGGTGACTTCTGCTTCGAGTGGGCATTTATAGGAACTGTTTAAAAAATATGGAAGGATAAATGTTTCATTGTGTACTTTTTGATGGTGAGAATGTGGGTGTTCCTCATATCACACGATTGGGAGTCTGAGGTGTTTTATTACCTGTGGCATTTAAACTGGCGCCTAACCTAGATCTAGTCAAAGATGATTCACTACCAACTTCTTTCAACCCACATGAGTCCTTAAGGTAAAGATTTCACAGAGATTAGATAAAGGCAGAAACTCCACTATGATTTCTTTGTTGCGCTCTCTGAAGATAAAACTATTTTAGTTGCAGATGCTGTTTTCCCTTTTTTTTAAATTATCATTATGAAATGAGGGCAAACCATAATATGTATTTTACAGTTTCCTTTCCTCAGAGCTAACACTCATAATTGCTTGCTGGTGGGAGACTCATTACGTTATTTTCTGAAAATAACTGGCATAAAGTCTGTCACATAATGTGGATGATGTAAATGCGAAATTCAGAAAAATGCTCCCCATCTTCAGCGAGTACGTTTTCCATCTCGGTGGCACTATCCCACCTACCAGACAAAGCATGCTACGGTAAGGTGTCAAACTCCAAAGCTCATCTGCATAACCCTCGGGCAACATCAACTCCCGTGTTTGTTTAGTTCGCTTGATGAAATGTTCTCATTTGCACTGTCACTTAAGTGTTTTTCCCCTCTTTTTGAAACTAAGAAGGATAACTCACTGTTGCATTTGAAGGCATGTGTGGGTGGTAACCTGGGGATACTCAGTAAAACAAAATATGAAGCTGGAGAAGGACATTCTGAATGCACTGTGAATATATAATAAAGCATATTGAAGTCCAAACTTTCTACCAGCACAAAGTGCAACTCATTGACTGTTGGGGGTCTTTGTTAATGCTGCTAGTTAAAGTCTATCCTTGGCTCGGACCCTGACATTAATAGAGTAACGTGCAGAAGATGTTAAGTGTGTTAAGCGATCCCGGGAGACGGTGTGTTTGGGGCTCAGCTGCTGAGATGGCTCCTAGCTTCTTCAGAGATTCCATTTTGGGGTTAGCTCATCATCCATCACCGCACACCCCCTTGCGACCCAACTAACCTCATTAATTTGCCTCCCCTAGATTAGCCTTCCCTCTGAGACCACAAGAGCCCCAACCATTGTTTCCATCTTCACACCCACATGGCCTGGAGGTCTTAAGTAATTCAACTCTCCACTAATCAAAATTGAGGGGGAAATTAAATTATGTTACAGGAGGAACATAAAACAGAACAGCATGTGGTTTTAAACGGGCGTGCATGTTCTCTCATGCCCCCCTTATGATTTATAGTCTTAGGTGATCATTTGCACACAAAATTCATCCCACTTGACATATATCCAGGCCATTAGGGTTGAGATAAATGCCTGTAAACGCAGGACACTCTGAAAGCAAACAATACGTAGGTGTGTGCCTCTAAGTTGTCTAATTGTGTCTAATTTAGAGCTACCATGAATTTCAATTTAACAAGTAAAAGGCTTGTAAGAGCTACTGCGGTACATTAAGGGAACTAATGTTTCTTTTGGCAATAAGAATATGACTATGATCAGAGAACTGAAATGTCTTTTTCTCATGTGCCCTTCTCTGGAAGGACACTAGACACTAGGAAACGCCTGTCGTCCTGTGGCAATTCTGAAACCAGGACACAGCATAAGGTTTGGGTGACTGCCTGTGGCTCTGCTGTTGAGCTCCCTAATTAAACTATTAATCTCACATCATTAACCTCTGATGCCCCTTTCCTCCCTCTATTCTGACATTGCTGCGCTGGCTTATGAAAACTACTTCCGATAATTCTCTCCAACCTCTAAGATTTGTTCCTCGGGCACTTTATCTTATACATGTTGTCCTCTTACCCTATATGATGCTTTTCGCCGCTGCTTCCTCAGAGTACATTTCGTATTGTTTGCCTACTCTCTCATTGTGCCTGTCTGTATGATGTGTGTGGACCCCAGCTGTGCGCTAACTGCATTACTCTCCAAGTGGCTCTCCAAGGTGGATATGGTTACTTTTAATTAAAAAAGAATCAATTTCTATCCCTGTCAGTTTCTGAACTGGGTGACCATATGGACACTTAAAAACACAATCCAATTTTTGGCCCCCCAGCCCCCCATCTGGCCACCCATCTCCAAACCACTTTGGCATCAGTCCATTGTAGCAAATTTAGAAATTGCCAAATCAATCTGTGAGGAGTATTTTCATAGGTTTCCTGAGCACATTACATGGATTTAAAGGCTGTTTTAAAGAATAATAAAAAATTCTGCGCCTTGTTAAAGGGAAAGCCTTTGTTTAAAGCCAAAAAGAACAAAAAACTACTGTTTAATTATATAGCATAGATTGCACATGGGATACCTTTTATTTATAGCCGAGCCATTGTTCAGTAACAATGAAACAATAAGTTAAAAGCACTGGTAATCTGCAATTACTCCATTTGCAGTGCAAGGATCATAAATAAGAATCTCGAAGATGCATTGTGGGACAGAGAAAAGTTATTTTAAACTTGTTAATTATGATACCGCTGAAGTAGAGTGAAAAGAAAAGGCCTGGACACAAAGGAAGACTCAGCAGTCTTGCCGCACCTCACATGAAAAGCAACCCAAGATTATAACATGAGAAGAGCGAGAGGAGACACATACATCAAAAGCTTATTAAAGCCAATGAAATAACTCACAATGACAGCGCTACAAAAAGATAACTATTACATTTAAGTGCTGGGTTTGTGACTTTGAGGCTGACCTTGTGGGCCAGAGGCCTATTGTGTAGAAGGAGGCTGTATAGAGAGCTAGTTGATTAGGCAGAGCTCCCCGGGGATCGATGGGACGTCTGTGATCAGCACTCAGAGTAATCACTCTGTATTGTATGCCTATTCAGTGATGCTGTAAGATGAACGATGTCAGAAGGCTATAACACTGATAGGGCTAGAGGAGAGTTTCCTGTACCCGTGCTGCTTAATCATGATGAATTGTGCCATCTTTAAGTGTCACGCCAAACAAATAGTATGGAAACAACTTTTGAAATATATAATAAACTATATATATATTTATATAGATAAAGACTAATGTATGGTTTCTATCCGAGGGTGTGTTCTGACACTGCTGACACATGTTTGCTACGTGTGGTTTCTCTGCCTGCCTAACTTGTTCAAGGGGGAGACAAGAGCATCAGACTGAATCCATGTAATCAGAAACTTGCCAGGTACTCCGCCCATAATATCTGTCTGGTGTCTGCTCTGTAATACAGGAAATCCAAACCCAAAACATCAGGCTCACATAACTGAGTTACATACAAATTATAGGCACAGAAATGCACACAAACCTGCCATTAGTGGGAGGTGTTATTTTTACACCCCCCTCTCACCCCCCCAGTGTCTTATTTTAATTCTATGTCTGTTTGCTTTACAGTCTGGATAATAGTAGTCTGGGCCTTTTCCCATATGTGCTTACACTAAACTACATGCGTATTTAACCCCAGACCACAGTCAGGCTTTTCTGTAAGTTACTTTATGATGTGTCCCTTATTTGTCTACGAATGTATGCACATGGGCCAGCTTGTCACATCAGACTATATTTGTACTTTAAATAAAATGTTTCACACTAAAAGAAACTACAGAGACAGGGGTGGGGTAAAAAAAATAATCAAGATTCAGGTTAAACATTAACGCTTTGTTTGAACAGATTAAACACTATTCTGGTTATCTGTGTACATCTCTTGCCCATAGAACTATTTTGAACACCATCCAGACTGGTGCGTGAAAGAATCAGCACATTTATATACCATCTTAATTTCTTCTATGCCCATGACATTGCATTTTTTGACTCGATGATCTCTAAAAAGCACATGCTTTTACTTGTGGCATAAATAAAAAAATGGCCTGTATTTGTACAGCGCTTTACTAGTCCCTAAGGACTAGTAGCACAAGTATACAACATAATATCACAGTTAACAAGGTGCACGCACGCAAACAGACGTCTGACATTGCACGTCTTTCTCCCTTTTTATAGAAGAGCACTCTGCCAGTTATTCAAACACTAAATATGAATATTCTTACAGTTATGTAACTTCCAGCAACTCATACTTTTTTAAAATTTGGATCAATTGTTAATGATTTTTTTTTATTTTGTAGAAGGATACATTAGCTTTATTTTGGATCATCCACAATTATCTAACTTGAGCACTACAGCTTCACTCAAGATTCAATTCCATCCAATCAAGCTAGAAGCAGAGCAGAGACAGACTTGCCAGACCCCAAGAAAAACAAAAGGCCTGTAAAACTTTTCTGCAAGGTCAAGTTCAGAGCGATGCTGGTCAAGAGTAGACACGCCACAAGAGAGAAGGATGATAGCACAGAGCCGAGCAGGAAAAGACAAAGGGTACAGAAAAACAAATCCTATTCGAAACATGTTTGAAAGGACAGGGCGCTGGCTGCATTCGGGTGGGGGAACAGGAGGGGTTGGGGTATAATTGAATTACAGTGACCCTATGACAGCACTGTAGGTGAGGTCATGTGTTGAATTAATTTCGTCCCTGACCCCGTCTTTGGCAGGGCAGTGCTTCTTGGCTGCGCCCGAGGCCACAAAGGTACAGCTGAGGTGACATATCTCTTGGAGCGCTTTCTTTGAGCCAAAACTGTCACTCGGATTGACAACCGGGCACAGAGGCCGATGGATCTCCGCTGCCTGCATTGTGTGCTTATTTTTAGTTGAGATGTTAAAGCTCTTTATACTTGGGGACACGCATTAGACAAGCAGCTATTTCTGTTTGCTGGAATCCACTGAAGACATGAAATGTAAATGGAATCTATATTCTATTTTAAACAAAGCTCTACTCTGCACAGCGTGAGAGCTTGCTCTCCTGATGTATTCAGTTAAAGTGCGCCATTGTCATGTGTTAAATTCCACTTATAGCTACGGCAGTCCTTTCAAATCAAGAGAACGCCTCTAAATGAAGCTTAATGTGTTATTAGACGGTGGGAAAGCCAGGGCAGAACTTCACAGGTAAATGAGGATACTTACTGTCTGCTAGAGAAGAGAAGACTATGCAGCTGAGTAAAAGCAGGAACAGCAACGCCCCTCTGGGCAGGAGGGGCCCTGCCAGGTGAATATTAGGCACCATGTTCCAAGTTGGCACTGCTCCCTCCTCGGTCCCCTGCTAGACGCGTCCCACTCTGACAGGATCAAAGACTAACACCTGGGAGAGCAAACACATGCAGAACAGGGGTACAGAACCATTAGTATTCAAACTCACGCTATATTTGCATATATTTGAATGAGCATAATAACACAGTAAGGCAGAAATATCAAAAGCAAGTCGCAAAGCAGAACCAAAGACACAGAATCTTTGTACACTTGTAAGAAAACAACAGCAAACGTTGCTGGAGATCTTTGGTCGCGATCAACGAGGCATCTAATACCCACAACACATCCTGCTCGGGGCACGGGGAAATAAGTGAATGTAACACAAAAAGTACATCAGCAAAGGAGTCGGGGGGAACAAATGCTGCACAGTTTTACAGAGAGAAATTATTGGGAAAAAATAAAAAGAACAAAGGGGAGGTCGAGGCAAGCTTAAGCCTCTCAGCGCACCTCTTACAAAGGGGATCAGTTAAAAACCCCAGAGGACCAACTAAACACAACTCCCCAAGGACCACCTTAATGTTCCCCCATTAGGAAATTGAAACGGTGACCAGATGGGTTCAAATCACACAAAGTGCAGTGATCTCATAGAGTGACATGTATGCATACATAAACACTTAACATATAACACACCCCAAGGGGGACACGGCTGGCCAACAAGCCAGCAGCAGGTGTGCCACAAATGAACAACAATTAAACGAGACAAAGCATTTCTCTTTGTGTTAAGTGGAAACAGAAAAATCAAAAGCTGTCCCTCAAATGGAATGGCACAAGAACCGATGCTTCGTCTTTTCAGGAATTCGATTTAGTGAAAGAAAATTACTAAGCCAACTGATTAAGAATTTAGATATATGACCTTAAGTTTGTTACAGCCTCCAGTTTCGATGTCTAATGCTATTATAAACAAAGTAACTGTGTATCTCCATAAATGAGCTAACTAAATTTCTTATCCCTACTCTCTTGCCCATGGCCATCTGCGATGAGTAATCATAATGCTGTAAAAGAGAGCACAATATGGTACGGATAGATATCTCTCTTTTGATGGAATTAAAGCAGAATCTCCAGAGGACTTAAAAAACTGAATTAAAATGAGAAAAGTTCTGAAAGTTTGAATAAATCTACTTTTGTCTTAAAGAGAGCAGCCTGATGACGATTCTGTACAAAGCTTCTACAAGAAGAACTGAAAACCCAAAAATCTAAGTCGGTCTTGTTCAGTCTCACTGCTCAGTTCGCTGCGGTCGCTTCACAGTGCCGTTTGCTGATATGCGTTAAAAGACAAAGAGCTCACAAAGTGGAATATCCTGAGGCTTGCTGGGTGGCCAGTCAGCTCCAGTCTATTCAGTTTAGCTAAACACGTTAGAGCATCAGGAACACAATGCCTCCAGTATCTCGTGGAGGGAAAAAAACTCTTAATGCTGTGGGCTCTAATCCTGTGGAGGTGTTGAGCAGCCCATTACTCATGTGGCTATTTCAATGCGGGTAGAAACAAATTAAAAAAAAAAAAAAAAAACTGCACACAACGGGCAACTCTTTGACCACCCTCTTTGTTAAACAAGGCCACTTAAAACAGTCTATACAATAGCTATTAGATAAAGTTATTTTTCTTTATCTGAGATCTGCTTTAACCTCCTTTGACATGTCACTGGGCAAACAAAAGAGCAGGCACGACCGAGTTAAAGCTATGTGCAGGAATGCACGCGAGTGCCTGCTCGTGGCTCACCTGGCCACAGTAGCAGACAGCCATCACTGACAGCTAGCTCTTTATCACCGTTTGTCACTTAAAGGAATGTGCCTCTAGGCTTTTATGTCTGCAAAGCCAATCTTTTTTTTTTAATTCTTAACACACTTGGCGCCTAAGGAATTTCCAAACACCGTGTACAGTCGACATCATCTATCGTCAGTGAAGGTTCAAGCTGCGATCGTATCAAACTGTATTATACTCCTCTCTGCACGCAGAGTTTTGGAGAATACCCACAAGTGCAGCTGAAATCATTTAAAACCTCTGTGGCAAAATAATAATAAAAAAAAAAGATTCCCTCTGCGCCTTCACCTTAACTGGTAATGAGAAAACGGTTTATTGTCGCTGTGTTAAAGCTGTTGCAGTCTGGGGAAGAAAAAGATACACAAACACTCTGCTCGGGGTGCCAAAGAACTAGATCACACAACCACTCTGTAACTGGTATTAAAGACATTTAGAACCCATTTTTATTTCAAGTTAATACCTCAAGTTAGCTTTGCAAAAAATGAAGAAAAAAAAAAAGTTTGTTGGCCGACAAATTTGTTTTGACGTTCGTTTCTGTGTACACCAGTGCTGCGCTGGTTCACGTTGGTGGGTAGAGAAGAGCGAGGCTGATAGAGCTGGCTACTTGCCGTGCTCCAAACCCTTAGCGGTGGAGGGATATCTTTCACAGCAGATGCCAGAGAGAGGCAGATGCTTTTCATCTTCAATGAGACAAATTCCTAGAGCGAGGTTTATTCTTTATTTATTTACCTACTTATTTATCCCAGTGCAGCCTGGTCCCTCCCTGCTGCACACAAATACTACGGGACAACACTTGCCACTGTGTCCATTTGTGTTCTGGCAGTAGTGCAAACGAGAGGAGGACAGGGCACCAAAGTGGAAAGGGTGCAGTGTGATTCGAAATCTGAGCAAGCGGCTCGGCACACAAGAGGACATTGTTTGCGAGGACGTGGGAGAGCGGGAGGAAAACAGTAGAAACATTTAGGGGTGGCTGTCTCCCCCCGTGCAACTGTATATGAATCCTTCTGTCTCGCTAATGATTTCACCCCAAAGCCTGATCTGTGCGCGCGAAAGAGCGACAAAGTAACCAGTGCATATTTAGTGCTAAACTGATCATCCAGATCATTTCAGCAGAGAGACGATAATTAATATTCACAATAATTAGTCGGCTGAATTCAGGAGATAAACTGTTTAACAGCAACAACAATTAATCCAGTTTGAAAGTGAAGTGCATAAACATAGCTGATTTTTCATGAATTACAATGTGAAAACATGCATCGAAGTTCTGCATATTTTAGATCTGTCAAGATTAATTTTCTAGCTAACAATATTTGGTTTGACATTTCCTACTTATATACATATATATATTGGTTTAAACCAAACGTACTCGGCTGTCAAGTTAAAGAAGTTTATAATGAACAGAATTTCTACTGTAGGCATGTTTATGGAAACACAATTAGCAAACCACCCATGACAAGATGTCCTGATTCAGGGAAATAATAAATGCGGCAAAGCCACAGATTTGTTTGTGTCCTCCACCTCATTATCACTTGTAACACACACACATTTTTTTAATAAACTAAACTAAGGGGAGGCCAGGATTAATGAATTCCAGTCTGAAATTTCCTAGACTGGTAAACTGCTGTTAAAGTGCAGACATTCTCAACAAACCCAGACTTTTTCTTTCCTTCTTTTTTTTTAATTTACGCCACATAGTTTGAGATGTAGGTAATGATTCGGAGGCCCGCAGCTAGGCGAAACACAATTTATAGTGCGACTGTGGTTCTCCAATTTGTCAAAATGCCAAGATCACGCATCCTATAGGGAGGTGATTCTGCAGGAATGGCAGTTTGTTGAAACACAAAGGGAACATGAAAGAGAAGGATCAGTTATTGAACTGATGAAGCAGAAATTAGCCTAAATATAATGCTCCTATTCAACAGGGCATACAGTGACTTACTTCTTACGGAAGCTTTTTGAGCCTTAAGTGTCTGTGGAGCTACCACAGAGCTATATACTATACAATAGGCAGAAGAGTAAGCGGTTTAGTGATGTAATTAACAAAGAAACAATGGCAGGGTAATATCTAAAATAGTAAACTGTAGAGGACAAAAGAGCTTTGAGTGAGCTCAAAAGGAAGGGGAACATACACACTTAACACACACCTATCCTGGTTGCCTTGTTTGTCGTCCACGTCAGTTGCTTGTCATTTAGGTTATTAGTCCCTATGAATGTGTGTGGCAAGGGTGTGGCCACCCATACAGAAATGTCAGTTGGCAGACAGACAATGCAGCTGCACACAGAGAGAGCACGCAGGCTGAGTAAACACTACTATTACGCTAACTACAGGTAGCATTTCTGCTCTCCAATGTCTCTAACCCTCCTACTCATGTTCTCTCTTTCTCCGTCTCTATTTAATGGGTCATCCTGAACGCGGGGAGGTGGGACAGCTGAGATATATGGCTAGCAGTGTGGGGAGCTAATCACGGCCGTCTCTGGGGCTGATAAACCCAGACCAAAGAGGTTTGTGTTGGCGTAGCCTGCAAAGGCTCCATAAACACAGTTACAAGCTGAATTTCAACAGCGGTGTTTTGGCCGTTGATTAGTTTTCCATGCCCTAGAAGGCTCGCACTCCCCCTTTTTTTTTTTTAAACCTCAGCAGTGAACACAATATCACAACACCTGTGAGAATTACTCCAAGATGGTGAGCACCATATTGTAAAATGAAAGTGCAAAGTAACCAAATTAGGTTTTCCCTCCGACTCGAAAAGCCTTGCTATGTCTACAGACTTGATGGTGCACATCCTTTTCACAGAGCTGCAACAAGACTGCACTGAAATTCCCCCTAACAAAGGGTAATGTCCTGTGACCTATCGAATTTTACAGCCATTCTGTTTACAAGCTGATACCACAAAGTTAATTGTTAACACATTATTGCCGAGCTCAAGATTATAAGACTAAAAGACACCTATGACAGACTTGTGCACTTAAGTTGAGCAATAGAAACGATGGAGCACTGATTATGCTGACCTACAATGAAAGCACTCATGTAATAAATCACAAGATAAAGTTGTCTTTCTGTCTAGAAGTTCATTTAGCACTGTTTAATAATGAGGCAATATAGGAGACGAGTAAATTTTAAGTCGACTTTTACACACAGTCTCCGTGATGCGTTTTGGCGTCATTTGTGACGCATGAGGGGCAGACGTGATGCATCACACTGCTGTTATTGTCTGACGCAAGCGCCAACTTGCCTCTCAGCAGAATACAAAGACCACTGCATATTGGCTTTTCCCAAATGATACACTGTCATCTGCAATTTGGCCTGATTATATGAACATTTAACAAAAATTCAGACACTTCCATAAATTTCCGAGTGTGGATTTACAATCGGCTCTGTTGGGCTACCAATCTTTTCAACTGCAAATCAATCTGGGAATGAATTACAATGATAGGTACTACATATAGCAGAGGAGACATACCACAGTGTCACTTCCATTTGAATTTATTGAAAAAGGATTATTGACATTGTGGAGCAGCACAGCAAAGAGAAAATGGCTTACACAACAAAGTGCTTGCTGGCCAAAGGGGTCTGCAATAAATCAAAAGGCAGGCTCAATGTAAAACAGACATTCATCAAATAAAAGAAATGCTGCATGTACATGGACCAATCAAGTGCATGAAATAGCATTTTTTTAAAGCTCTACCTTCCTTAGGACCCATTTAAACCAGCTCACTTTAAAAACTACAATCAAACATTCAACTAAGAAGGTGAATTAGAAAAAAATTTGTCACTCTGTCATCTAAAAGCCGTTTCTTAATTTTACTTTAACTCTACAAGCCTTGCATGGAAAATTTAATGTGAATTTTAGAGATTCTCTCATAGTAAGCTACAGTTTTTGGAGAAAACTACTATAAGCAGAAGTTTTTTCCAACAATTTCAGCCAGATTTTTCTCAGTTTTAAGCTTCCTTCAGATACTCCCTTATTCGCAAGGGCTCGTCGCAGCGGATGGATCGGCATGTTCTGATTTGGCACAGATTTTACGCTTGAAGCAAACCGTTCCATGGATCCGTGCTTTTTCCCAGTTTTGAACTGGAGCTCTTTCACATGTTAGGCCAATGTACTAACCCCTACACTAAATTGACTGAATTGATGCACAACTTCGGATGGTTAGAAGTTTAGAAAAAGTATTGAAAACACTAAAACTAAAGTTATGTGTTCCAAAGCTTCTGACAAAATTAAACACACAAGACCAAAAAAAAAAAAAGGAAAAAAAAAATCAAACTAAAAAGGCACAAAGTTCATGTGTACAAACAGCATGCAAGTGTAACATCCATGGGCCCAGGCTGCCTCTTCTTTCTCTTAGAAAGTTGAGGTGCTGAAGTCCAACATAGATTTGTGGATAACGCTTGAAAAGTGTTTGCAAAAAAGAGGCCTACAAACCTCGCTCATCTATATCAGCTATGTTGGGAGGAATGAGGCAAAATTATTTGTGAAAAGCTTGTTGCAGAATAACCAAAACATTTGACCCATGTTAAATAATTTAAAGACAATGCTAACAAATAAGCATAAGATGTATGTTAACTTCTGACACCCGAGGAACGCAATTTATTAAATAAAAGGTGAAATAAATAATTCTAACGCTATTTATCTGACATTTCATATTCTTTAAATAAAGTCGAGATTTTAAATAACCCAAGGCATGGATTAAATGTCAACCAATGTTAAATATTGAGTTTAAATGTAATTGGCCAAGGGACTAAGCTTCCAACTTCAACCGAACATAAAATCTTAATGTTATTTAGGCCATGCGAGAATGCTCAAAGTGGGGGCCTAAAAACTGAGGATGGTAAAAGCAAAGCTTTCTATTTACTTCAGGGTTTGTAAAAGTGTATAAAGCCCATAGCCTTGCCCTAGTTGAGAGATTCAAAGAGGTTTTAATATTTCTTTTTGTTTACATTTTAGTGATGTCTAGAAATGAATTAGTGAATAATTAATTGCTTCTGTGCAAATAGCCAAACATTAAATTAGCAATATAAACTGAGACACATTCTCAACAGCAGATGTGCACATATATATCAAATGAAAATTCGCACTGTCGGGCAAGAAAGATGAGCTAAGACGTCACTACTTGACAGTTAGCTTGTGGACAGATGGTGCCATAAAATGACTAGGCAGGCAGCACAGAAGGCATGGACCCCCCCACTCCTCCACCCCTTCGCACCACACAGAGGACTTCAATCCCCCTAACCCCCCACCCCCTGGGCAGAAAGCCTCGTCTCCGCCAGCAAAAGACAAACAGAGTGAAGGCATGTGCACCCAAAGACTGGTAAATATAGAGCTCCATAGATCAATAACTGGCCAAACAAGAGGCAGTTGTTCAGGTTCAGTTCAATCCATGGATATAATGTGGACAAACTGCAGTGTCCAGAAACAGCAGAAATTTTCCAAAAAGAAAATATTGTAAGAAGTTTAGTTTTAAATGCATATATTTTTTTCTTTTTTTACTTTTGGCACTAAGGTGGGAATATGGGAGCAAGCTTTGTATAGAGTGTATGAGGAGGCTGTTGAGGATTTCATACTATTCAGCGGGTGTCTCCACTGTTCTAAATCAATTACCTCTAGTCAGTCACTGTTTGGGGTAGGGGGTATTGTAAATCAGCTTGGTGTCAGCCCAGATTAGTAACTGTAAAGCGCTGGGAGTGAAGTTCTTTGGCTGGCATGGACCCTCCAGAGGCCGACATGAGAAAGAAGCTGTGGCCTTAGTGTTCGATGACAGCACAGCAACTCTGGTTATTGTTTGCCACAATGCTTACTAAGGTTGGGGTATATGAGGATGTACATAATGAGACTGGCAGATAATTTACAAAAGCTTCTTCCCTTACTTTAGTGTATCCTATAAAAGAAAATGATGCAGGACTTCAGAGACTATTGGATCTGCAATTTTTCATAAAATTAATAAAATTCTTTGATGTGTCTAGAACTTAATTCCACAGATAGTTTGGGGGTTTTTTTTATTGAGAGGTATATCTATATTGCACACCCTAACTTTTGATTGCACATATTCACCAGACTTCTACCGATGACGATTAAGAAAAAGTGGTCATTCATGAACGAAGGAGTGAATGTTTATCTTGTTGCGATCTTGCAAGCAGCTCCTTATCTCACTACATCTGTTTATGCAGATCTACCTCGAAGGAACTGCTAAGTCAGCCACAATAATACCTTTGAAAATCAACCGCTAAACACAGACGTGAGGGTGCGCAGCTGTAGACTGCATTTACTTTATGACACAGAATGTCCTTTTTTATACAATAGCCTACTGAATGGGCTTTTGTGTTCTCAAAGGTAAAACTCACAGATGAAACTGTGCATTGACATAACGTATTATTTATCCTTACATTAGGGCATGTGAGAGTTAAAGGGAAAACAATTCACTGCGGTCTGAGGTACAGAAGAACAAACCCTGTGTTGACACAAAGAATGGTTAGACTAACTGGAGGCATAGTGGGAAAAGCACCTTGTATAAAATCAGGCATTCATACCAGGTGCACAAACAAGAACAAAAACAAATGCTATTCTGAGCTCTACCCTGAAACAAAAACTCCAGGTGTTAGACAAAGGAAAGCTAAGACTCATGGCCAACCTGAAACAGTTAAGACTGGGCAGATTGAACATGGGTTAGCTGCAATTGCAAATGTGGAAAAAACAAAATCCCCCAAGGTCCTGGTCCAACTTGTGTCCTGCCTTCGATTCCAGACGGCTATCCTCTCAGCTACTGTCTAACGAGTGAAAAGAGGCAGATTCTAATAAGCTGTTCTGTCTTTCTGTCACTCTCTGTTTCTCCATCCCCCTGCTTCCTCCTCTCTCTCCCTGACCATTCCTTCTTCTCTGTCTCTTTCTCTCTGTCTGAGCCACGAGCCAGTCTGCTGGAGCAGATGGAACCATATATCCCCATCGCTCTCCAGAGGCTGGAGGATTTAAAATGTAAAAGAGATGAGTGTGGAATAGGCAGAGGCCATTCGATAAAGGGCAAGAGAAGCAGGGACTCTCAGCTTGGACAATGTTCATCAAATGAGGATAATGCTGGCAGAAAGTAACTATGCTCTAGAGCTATCAATTAGGAAGACGTAGGCTCTAAACTCGGCATGTCTGCCAATAAGTTTCTAATCTAACATATTCTCCTACATGATATGAACATGAGATATCGACAGGTATCAGGGCAGATAAAACCATATTTTACGATAGCAGAAAGTTATTAATAGCAAATATAAACATCAGTTAAATGCTGTATGTGCTTTAACAAGAAACAACACAAATATTAACTTGATTTAGCTCATAAAAATTAGAACAATGCCTCAGGTTCTTTGCTGGGCTTTTTTTTTAGCCGAATTTTTAGTTATTAAAAATAATAATAATAATAAAAGTAGATGATTAGTTGTAGTCCCAAACCAACTGAATTCTGATTGGTGCTTACTAGCCACAGGCAAAAAATAAATGAATTACAATAGTAATAATTAATTACAACAGTACTTGGCTTTCTGTTCAGATTGTGTTAGATGGAAATTTGGAGGTAGACCTGCCTTCCTCTCCTCAGGCCACCTTTCAGGTAATGAGAAAGTATCTGGACACGGCATCTGTCGTCTGGGAAAAGATTCTGCTTCGTCCTCCATCTCTGGGTGGCAGGTTGACAGACAGGAAGAGTGAAGAACAACAGGCGGCCGAGGTCGTGAGCAGTACAATCGATTGCCAGCTGACTAGTAAGGTCCATTATACTGACAGGCCAGAGCCACAACACGACGACCTGCACTTCACCAACGTCCTCATTACTACCTATGAATCTCTCTCTGGGACCAATCTCTCTGGCCCTCGGCCCCTTCTTGCTCTATCTTGCTTTCTCTCTACGGTCCATCTCTCTGGCTAAAGCACAGAAATCATTTTCACTGCCAGTCCGATGGAAGCGTTTCAAAGGAGGAAAAAGCCACACTTAAGCGCATGCACTTTGTTTTTATGCACTAGTTTAAGGAATAAATGCAAAAGAAAGACAACATGGGGCATTACATAATGTGAAACCCGGGAAAATAAAGCTGAAATGTAAATTCAAGCCTGTGCTATCCTGGAAAGAATTTTAAGTGTCTGCAAAGGAAAACCTCTACCATATTAAACACTTCTTCAACCATCACCCTTTGCCTCTAGTTATACTGAAATCCTTAGTCCTTGGAAGACTTATTTATACTCTCTCCTCTACCCCACCCCCTTCCACACAGATAGGATTTACCTGCAGCTGAGACAGCCCGTAGACTATCAATTACCGCCAGTGTAGAGTCACTGTTCTGTAGCTTCACTAACAAGACGTTGACACAAAACACACACACAGTACACACAGTGTGATTACAGACCTCATCGACGCATCCAGTTAGAGAAAATCCAGGCTGACTATGAGTCAGACGATTTTAATGACTAATCAAATTGTTCGGTAAGAATCCACTTCATAAAAAAATAATAATTAGACAAGGGCTTCTTCAGAGATTCAGTGCAAACTTACAAATATATCCAATGCAGTAAACTGTTCTAAAGTTGACATAGACTTTCACACTTGTGGTTTCACATGCTACAGCAGCATAAAGAACAGGAAGAAAAGTGAATTAGACATAAAGTAAAGTGAAGTAGAACATAATACACTTATACAAAGTAAAAGTGAACATGCCACAGATTTATTGCCATTTATAGACGAAAACACAGAAAAAAGCTAAAAAACCAAGTAAACCTCGCTCACAGTCTAACCAATCTTTATAGTCACTAATACACATACATGCTGCTCAAAGACGTCTTGGGTTAGTAAAAAGCAAAAAAGACATGCAATGTGGGGCCTTTACTGAAGTCACTCTGTTTAGATGTGATTTCAGACTGTTTGCAAAGTGCTCAAAACAGAGATCTCACCAAATTTCTGCTGACATGTCATCTGACTCTGTGACAACGATTAAACCGAACACCAGGACGTTCCGCGTACAAGAAGACGTGCAGGGACAGGTCCTGTCAGTCATCTCAACAGATCCACCCTGACGCCTAAAGTGCTTCTGTCAGGTCAGCAAATGAAAAGCCATCACAGCCAATGTTGCAGTCGCCATGATGAGGTCATCCCATAGACTAGTTAAATGCTATCTTGCCAAGTCCTGTTAAACTTGGCTGAGCATGTTTAGGCTGAAGGCATCAGCTTTGATTCCCAGGCTTAGCGTTTTGTTGATGCACCATCACAGGAGATAAACAGTGAGCCGGGAACCAGAAATGATGCAGGGGATGTAGGCTAAAACCAAATGAAACACTTGAGTCTGCAATCAGTAATGCTCGGTCACGTACCGAGTCCATACAGGCCAGCGTAATACTGTGAAGTAAGATCTGAGAAAGCGAATTCCTTTTAAGTGAGCCATCGTGTCTAGTCGTGTCTAGTCGTGGCAGTAGCATTGCAATAACATATTCGGGTCAAAAAGCTAATGAATGTGCATTAACAATGACTTTTATGGAATCGCTCTATAAAGCACAACATTTTCACAGCTCCCCGTCAAACCATTAAAACCACAAAGCTCAAGAGATACTGAACCAGAGGGATATTTTTTTTTAAGACTTTGACCAACAAGTACAAAAATGTGTTATGCATTATTTACCTCATGCAAGAAACAGATTGCTCTAACAGCAAGTTTAAAGTCCTTTCTCTGGTATAAACATTCAACTTGGCATATATTTAAATTTAATTTCATCGCACAAAATGCAAAGGGGCTTTCCTCGCTGGTTATCCGTATACTTCCCCCTTCCTCAACCAGTCCTCTTGTCTAACAGTCAGCCAAGGCCGCCAAGTCTCCCATGTTTACTAATGTAGAGGCAACCCCTTTATCAGGGAAGAGATTTGTAGGGAAGAGGCAGGGGATTAGCCATCAAATTACCAGGCAGACAGCATCCCTGCTCCAGGGTTGTGAAGCAGTAATCTCTAAGGCTAAAGGGGGAGATCCAGATAAAGGTTTTGGGATTGGTGCTGTGGAACTCCAAACTGTGCATAGGCAGAATATATAAGTGTGTTTTAGGGGTTCAATATTTTCAAGCAAGCTTTCCCTTCACTTGTTTGTTATGGAAACTACCTTCAAGGAACAAGACAAGACCACACCGCATTCTTTCATGATGTTGGGCTTTGTGGCATCACAACCAAGCCCAACACCCCACAGCGCAAGTCTAGAGGAAAAGCTTTTAAGTAGGAATGCTGTAGCTAGGCAGGGCTGGTGGAATTAGATTTCAGTGGCATTGCCCATGGTTCTTGTATTATCACCCCACCGCCCTCCCTTAAACAAGCAGTGCTCTCCTCAGAGAATACCCCCTGGACACAGGAATGTTTCATCAACGCCGCAGCCTCCAGCATCCTTACCGGGCCACAGTGGGCCAAGAGGCGCTGCGCAGGCAGGCTATAAATAAGTCAGGCGTTATAATGAAGCCAAATGAATCTCCATCCATCTTCCCAAAACAAGCCTGGGACCCAAGAGTTCTGCAGGAGGAAGAGTTATTGCCTGTGTTTGAGGATTGAGCCACAAGATGAACAAAAACTAAATGTTTGATCTTGAACGCATCCCACCACAAAACACACATTCTGTGCTCTCCAATGAAAGCATGTCCAAATCCATGTATGAGTAGCCAAGAGTGTGAAGACTCGTTATTTCATTAGAAGTGACATGCGTGGGCTGATAAAAGAAGTGACAGGAGGGCTGATAAAGTAATGAAGTAGAATTTCGGGTTTAAGCACAGCAAGGCATTTGAAGAAATTGGGAGGCTGAGCAAACAAGGGTGCTGGTGGAGGCCCAGGGATAAATCAGCCACATGATTATACTTCCTGAACCAAGCACGGAGTAAATTAAGCCTACGTTTTTTCTCTTTTTTGTTTGTGCAGTTAAGCATCACAGTTATCCCGCCATAATGAAGAGGAAGGTAAAGCTGCAAAGTTCATTTCCCTTTAATGGTCGTCCAAGAGCAAGAAATCTGACCTTGTTTTACTCCAGCGAAAGACACTACCTCAGCAATAAGATCAGTATCAGTGTATCATGGAATAGCTGAGTGACATAACAGTTTAGTGCATGAATACTATCATGCAACAGAGACAACAGTGATCTCTAGCTTTCTCCACTTTCAGAAAACAGTTTAATGAATTACAGAATTTTCTATTTGCCATGGTCACTGGACGTTTCGGACCTGCGCCGTCGCATAGTGCACATATACAAGCTTTGGCCTTGTCATACATGCAGACTACAGAAAAATGCAGCTACCCCTGGAAATGGAGGCTGTTTCAATCAATGTGGAGGCGTAATGGGATGATGTGGAATTGAAATGAGTTTTGTGCAAGGGGGAAAATGTCCTCTCTGACAAAGCGGATTTGTGTTCCCGTTGAGAAACCCATGGCTGTAATGCAAAAAGCCACGGTTTAAATGAAAGGTGCAAGGCTATGAGCACAAAACAGACCTCTGTTGGTAAGCTGTAACAGGCCATAAAAGATACATTTAAAATGCAGAATAAAATATATAATGTAAACAGGAGCGCAGAAAGGAATGAAGGGGAGGAAAGACAAGAATGTAATCTACGCTCCGAGCGCCCAGATTCGCTTCAGTTCACTTTTAACAATGACCGAAAGCTACTCTTTAACAGATGTAGATGTGTTTGTTTGTTTTTTTAAACAGGACGATTTCCATTCATCGCTTACTTACTTACAACAAAAATAACAATGCCATCCCTAAAATAAACCTGTCTCAATATGATCTCGTGTCAAAACCTCAACGTGTGCGCGGATGTCAAAGGATAGGCAAAGACCTACTTCGATCAAATGAGCTCTCTGCTTGGGGCAGCTGAGAAAAGCATTCTTGTCAAAACACTGGTGATTTTAGTGGTAAAGAAGGGCCTTTTTTCCGAAACCTTCTCCTCAGCACCTGTCACAACGAATGAGTGGCTGTCTGCAAGAAGGAAGTGTCACAAATAAAACCACAAAGTGACTATCAGCACAGCTAGCACATCACACAGGCAGTGGCCGCTGATTGACATCGCACGTTATGCGGGATGTATCTGGCAGACTCATAAACATGTTAACTGTGTAAACATGTTTATTTAGTATTGAGAATTGGGCCTCGTCAACATAAAACAACTACCTATGACCTTGTCAGCGTCGGGCAACAATTGCTGACACACAACAAATGAAAAATCCCCCCCTCCCCTCGCCTCTGCCAAGATTTTAAAGTCCGAGACCAAAGAATTTGTCTGTGCTTCAGCATCAGCATCAAAGCTTTGAACTTTAACAACCCAACAAACCCTTCTGTTTTCTATTTACAGTATGTGTCGCGGCAAATGTCTTGCTCCACTGACACAGCCGCCTTCACAGAGATTGATCTGTGATTGTAAGCAACTTCTTTCTTGTCCCAACAGGCATGAGAGTGATTAAGCAAATCTGTCATGCGTTAACAGGCCATTACACATCACCCAATCCACCAATGATGAGAAATCAAGTTCTATGGAAAAATCCATATGCTCAGCCCATAATTACTTTTGAGGAATCCGTTAGGGAGCAAGATTGAGTGACTGACTGTTCCTCACAGAGTAATTTATTCAGAAGGAAAGACTTCAACCAAGACAGCCTTTTGAGCAAAGCATATTATATAGGCCATGTTTGGTCGGGGAATTTAATAAAAGAGCAGTGGTACACAAATGGCTGCAGTTATTTCCTCGGGACATCACTTAATGTTTCTCTGGAACGTTAGTGCTGATGAGGTGACTGAGGCACAGTCGCAAAAGTGGACGGCCTGCCCGGCAGAGGTGAAGGACGTCGACTTACAGATCACCCAAGAGGTGGACAAGGGTCGCTCTGTTGCAACAAATGACCACAGTTGACAGTTTTTGTCTTTTTTTTTTGACACTACAGAGCTGCTGATTGGACATTTTGAACCAAACTGAACCATCTACGGGAACCACTTGAGATCAGCACTAACAGAGGTAGATTCCACACTGAACAAAAAAAGAAAAAAAAAAACAACAACCAATTTTTGGTACAAATAGCACAAAGTTCCCATTACAGCAGAGCAGACTTATGGGGACGTCTGGGCCTTTCAAAGGCCAAACAAAATGAAACAAACATGTTGTCCTGGCTGTGTTTTTTGAAAGCTTAAGACAGCTTTGATGGAAAAGGTCAAAGTAAAAGATTTTCCCACTGACGTCAACCCTCCTTTTGTGCTTCAGAGTTACTGAGTAACAACTGCCACATTTTCTGTGGCCAAGATTAAAAAACTCGGTCAAAAACTTTTGAGAAAGTTGAAAGATTTATCACACGACTGCATCTGAAGGGAACATTTAGAGCTGGTTAAACGTGATCAAAAAGAGCCCTGCAGATTTTCTCATAACGGTATACTTCATAATTATAGTAAAAGAAAAACTTGAAGACACACAAAGAAACACCCATTACAGCATATGCTTTGTGGCAACCTAGACTCAAGCGTTTTCCACAAATCACATTTTGTGACTTTCAGAACTTCTCCTCTGCAATTATCTGGGATTTCAAAGCCTTTCGTAGCCAACTTCTAACTGAAATTCTTGCTCCTGAAATTTTACCCTTGAGATTGCCCAGGAAGATATAGACAACTGGAAAAACAGGTTGTTTAGCCTCAGCGTAGGCCTAATGCAGTAGAGCGGCAGGGTGTCTAACCTTAGCAGCGGTAGCTAAGGGACATTCTATGGCCCTTCTTTTCAAAGTCCTCTGAATACGTAGGGGAGGGCTTGCACCAGACAGGGCAATTTGCCAGAGAGCCAGCCAATAGAGCTAAGCCAACACGAGGTTAAACTATTGTTTTGGCTTCGCAAGCAAGAGTGAGCAAGGACAAAAGTAAGGGAGACAAAAGAGTAGTAAGAAAATACCTGACCACTGAAGTGTAACACATCAACTTATATTGTTACTTTTATTATACCAAGCAAGTTGCAAGAAGTTAGATCCCAAAACAAAAACCAGGGTACTGGGAGAGGGATACACAGGCAAATGAAGTTCAGACCATCTTACACAGTTCACCCACTTTCAAAAAAAATGCACCTGTGCCTCATTACTCGTTTTAGGAACTAAAAACTTCTGTTTTTCTCATGTCAGGCTGATTATGTGGCAAAAAATTCAAACTTACCCATGTATCTCAAGTAGGTCCACTTAAATAAAGAAATATTTAAAGAAATACTTTGTATTCCTCTTTATTGCGAGGCACTTATTCCAGAAAGTGAGTTTCCAAATCCTACAAAAGAAAATCCAGCAGTATCCGCAAAAGATTATTCCTGAAAGATACCCTGTGTGAGAGAAAGTAGTCTCCTGTTCCTGCTCAGTTATTCCATTCACAGCATTTCATTAAACCAGTAGAACTGTCTTTTTGCGCTCCAGTAATAAGTTTCCAGCTGTGGCTATAGAGCAGAGTAGCTTGGGAAGAGATCCTTCAGAGTCACAGCTTGTTCACACACTGAGGGGCAGTCGGGGACTGCCTGGGAGAAGCCAAACCCACCGTGTGATGTCATGGTGTCAAATTTCAGTATGAAAAGGGAGGAGGCTTTACCTTTTTGAACTCTGACCAATGATCATATTGTGGTTTACCTGCACGTAGAAGGGAAGGAGTACACGTGATTGTGATGCACTCCCGCTGCTTAGAGACTCTGTATCTGGCTCTTATCTATTGATCACCTTCCAGGGAAAAGACTGTGTCCCAGTGTAAGCTCACACAGGCTAATGAGCCCTCACTCTTGCTTTTAAATGAAACTCAAGCATCTGCCCTGCCATTATTAGTGAAACTTAACCAGTTAACTAAGTTTGACCTTGAGACTTAAACAAGTATTCCCCAGGGACTGTGATAATACATGTCCGCCAACGTGTTTTGTGGATAACGTAACAGTTACAAGAATATTTTTTCCTTCTCTCTATATATTGAAAAAAAGGGAGAAGATCGGTCAGGGGGGATAAATATGCAAAACCCTCATTCTTAAAACTGCAAGGCATCGAGTACACACATACACGACTCGCAAACACACTGGTTCTCACTCCCTCTGGTCAAACTCTGCTAGCCATGGAGCTAATCATCCACAACAGATGTTCAGAAATGTTCAGTCGGATTTATGACGGAGCTCAGAGGAACAGCCAAGTCAGCCTCTGGTGCTGTTTTTCTCTTCTGTCCTACAAGGACAAGGGATTGCACCGAGAGAGGATGTCAGCACAACCATTCTCTTCCCCAAAAACATTCCCTCGCTCTCGGAGCTTCGCCATGCGAGACGGCCGTGCCTTAATAGCTCACAGAGCCTCCGGACCTTGGGGAGAGGTTTGCTCATTTATCCCAATGATACTGTGTGGACTGTAACTTGACTCATTGAACAGCGCTTCAGCAATATTTCGCCCTCCACATAATGATGTGTTGTTTTTTAAAAATATATATATACAAACATGAGGCGAAAGTGCTGTTCAATGACTCAATGAATTCAATGAAAGGATAGGATTTTAAAGACAGGCCATCATTTTGCAATAATATTTAAATTATACATTACAATCTAAGTAATCTGAAAGTGGAACTAAGTTTTAAGAATTGTACTGCAGTTGGCTACTTTAATTCTGGAAAGTGCCAGTATAGTAACTTTAATAAACTAACATAACAAAAGACAATCACAATGAGATTCTATAAAGGACAAATAAAGCTTTTTACCAAGAGTACGAATGTTGAATCTGTTCCAGGCTTAAACTTTACTGGAGGAAATGGCAAACTGCAACGTGCTCTACATTTCTCTTTGTTGTTAACAATGGAAGACAGCCTGATTTTACTGGAGGCTGCAGATCTGAGAACACAACAGACATTTCTGCAAGAGAAAGAACTGTTTTATCTTTAACATTCTTTCTAGCTTATAACAAATGCGATGTGGGTCATCTGATTAAAAAGTGATTCAATTTGAAAGGACTAAAATATAAATATATTCCAGCTGCATGGACTTAAAAAAAAAAAAAAAAAAAAATCGAACCGAAAGACAAATGGGGATATCATGCATGCACTATGGATAGAAACTTACTGAAATCTACATCACAACTATCTGCAAAAAGGAGAACAGAACAATCTGGATGTTTTGGAAGCCTCTTATTTTCTTAGAATCTCTTGAGAGTTTGAGAGAACCTTCTGGAAAATAATTATTACACCCACACATCCCCGGGGAGAGGAGAAAAAGTATATCTGTGGGTGTAAACAGCTTGTGCCACATCAAATGTCAAATGAATCTGGGATGAAACTGTTGAACAAATCACACTTAAGTAAAAGGCAGGAGTAAAGATCATTGGTCGGTGGTCCCAACAGCAGTGTGGGAGAGAAAATTAATTGTAAGCTACAGTCATGTTTGCTACTGTATTGTGTCAGCTGCACAGCATGAACTGTTTCAAATGTAATCTCATTTTAATGCAATGTAAAACTCAAAACACAGATGGAACCTGAGCAGTAAGAACCCCCACCCCACCCCCCGCCCCGATGCAAGATTAAAACTGTTGCCTCGAGTGAGGTTTTGAGGCTCAGGCTGTTTTAGGACTTATCTTTGGCCCCACCCCCCACCCCCTTCAAAGAGCTTGGATTGAGTTGGAAGCACCCCCACTAAGAGAATTTATAACATTGTGACAACCACCCATCCCCCGCTCATTTCATTAGACTGAAAAAAAAAGGGGTTGACAACCTCTTCAATCTAAAGGAGCAAGCCTCTCCTTGATTTAGGCCAGTCTGCAAGCCTCAGTTAATAAATTTTAGTGTAAATTTGATTTTTTTTTTTTTTTTTTCAAGATTGCTTTTTTTCCTGGCTTTATTTTGTATGCATGCATAAAATCTGTTGTGCAACTCCAGGATTATTTGCAGGTGAAGAGCCAATGAATCGAGCTATCTTAACTCAGCTTCTCTGTGGTACCTTCATTCATCTGATGGGATGCTGCACTGACTGCTGCAGGATGGGATGAATCACACTGGCCCTGGGCTTTATCAATATATCTGTCTGCACCATCTAACAAGTCTCCCAAAACATTTTAACAGGGTTCTGCTTCGAGGTAAGTTTCTTGGTATAGATCCAGCAGAGTACCAAGCAAATGAATGACCACGGCATATTTGTTGAAACACTGCAGTCTAAAGTGATGTATTGCTGTATGTAAACATATAATTTCTCCACAAAAATTAAAAATCCTTAAAAAGCACTCCAAACAGATGTGGATTATTTTCCCATTCAGTGGGATAGTTGATGGACAGAACTGTGGCTGCATGCCAGTGAAAAAATGCTGACCTGTGTCGTAAACACTGAGCTGTGAAAGTCAGTGTGCTGCTGCTGATGGGCTCTTAAGACTAGCACTATGTCATCGTGCCCAAAAGCACAGCTGGGTAACACCTGTTAGTTTAGAATTCCCAGTCCAGTTCACAATTTAGTGAGGCTTGGTTACTGCCACTAGTCTGTGAGCTAATTCACCCCCAGATAGTGCGCTGTGGTATTTACATTACATACATGGTCATATCATAACTTACAAATATGCAGGAAGCACGTAGCAGCAATATATACTAGCATACACATATACACTAATATATACATGAGGTCACCTAGGAGATTATAAAAAACAGCTCTTGCACAGAGTAAGTAAACCACAAAATGGCTAGCTTGAAAATGCAGCAGAAATGTATCTTTTGTGACACGAAAATAAATAAAAATGGACTTCTGCCTAACAGTCGAACCACCAAGGACACACTTTTGGCCCTGATTTTTTTCTCAAGACTGTCTGCAGATAACACTGGCTCCAACACTGAGAGGTAGGTGATGGTACATGGCAACAGGAGGTGTGAAAAAGACAAGGACACTGGAAAACAGAGCACATAAAAACACAGATAAGATTGGTCTCATGGAGCTGACCTTCAGTGGGTACTGGCGTGTGTACGTGCTTGTACAACTATAGGCCCATGTTATGTTGTTCATGTGAATTTGTGCATATGTCCCTGTGCCTCTTTGCCCTATAATGTCTCCATAGCGCTAGGTGTATATGCTTACTGTTACTGAGTCACAGAATCAAAGTACAAAAAAAAAAGGTGGAACTTCTACAGGAAAGCACTTCTCTTCTTACTACTGGTTGAAAAACAACTAGCGCTCTCCATTACACTGTGCTGCTGACAACTAGCAGGGCACGCTCTCTAAGGGGAACAGCAGAGCATGCCGCCGAATGCATGAGACAAATCATTTTTATCTGGGACCCCGGCGGGTATTGACAAACCGGGGATGCATTTAGATAGCCCAATTAAAATGGGGAAATGAAGCGACATTGAGGCACTTTGCAGAGCTGTGGCCCCTCTCTACCCTCTAGCCTATTGTGCTCCTTGAGCCCCTCCAGAGTATGACTTCCTTGCATATGGCACTCTGTGAGGGGGTACGGGGGTGGCAGGCAAAGCAAAGAAGCGGGTGGCTCGGAGAAGTTGCTTTCGGGTGAAATATGCAATATGAGAAGCGCTAATGTTTGTGAGAAGCAATACCGAGCCCGAGTGACATTGCATCATTTATACTGTTTCATCTTGCATGCCTAATTCTTGCACAGTGCTGCTCCCGAGGAGTTGTACTGGCTGCACTAGCACTAAGATGATCTCCAGTGGGTGAAAAGGCATATAAACAGGGTCACACACAGCATGCAAGACAGGGAAGTCAATGCATCTCTGCAACTTCAAAGGGTAAATTGGCAATCAATGCTATAGATACTGGCTTCACTGATCCAAACGTATCACAGCAGGTGACCTTCAATGTCATCCACTCAAGCATACATGGCTTATTTCACATCTCTTCTCACCTTTATATGACTCCCTCTGGTCTAATTTCCCGACCTCTTTTTGTCTTTTTGATCAATGTTCGTTCCACTGAGATTACCGTCACATGCATTTTTTTTTTTTTTTTTATTTCTTTTAGAAAAGCTAGTCATCTCATTACTGGCACACACCCACACCCACACACACACAAACAAACATCCATCACATTCTTGCAAGTATACTGAAAGGTTACAAGACCAGGATGTCGTTAGATGTTTCACCTTCTGTGTAGGTGGAGAGAGTGATAGCAAAAGCAGCCTAGTTTGTTTTCCAATAAAGAAAAAGTCAGCGTGGAGAAAGCAATGCTGTGGTGTGCTGTGACCAGCTGTTCAGCAGTGTTACATTTCACAGGCTGTCCGCAAAGATGCAAGCTGTTTCTGCAATGCATCCAATTTTGTGAAGATGTTGTCAATGGAGAAATAGATATGTGCCATTTGCTCCTGAATGTTCTCTTGTTTTCACTCCACATTTTACTCAAAATGCAACAAACTGCCATTATTTCTGGGACAGTAGTTTTTCAGATTAATCATGTAGATTTTTTCCAGTTCCAAGAGAAAATTTCTGTATATATCTAAGCCAGCATCCAAACAGGTAATAGAAACTTGAACACAAACATGTACTAAAGAATAGTCTCTGCAATAGCTCAGATGCAGCAGGTATGCCCTGCGCTGAGGAGACTTTGATAAATCTGAAAAGCTTTCAGTGAGAAGCTCCTAATAAAAGTCCCACAGAGTAGTCTCTCCCAACCAGAGAAGGCTACACTTTGTCTCTGACAGGACCGCCTTCCAGATGCTTTCCTTCAATAAATTTCCACCTCAAACAGAGCACACTGTGCTAGCACTCAAGAAAATGATTATCCTGACTGGCTACGCAGAGAAGTGTCAACTGCTTTTCTAATACACTCTAGGCTTTGTGCGTGTCCAGCGTCAATATGCATTGGACTTCAGCCACACGAAAACAGAACGAAATGTGCTTCTCGCATTTCTAAGGAATTTTCCAGAGAACAAACCCATTTTGTTCAAGTAAAGCATTTCATTGTCCTAATAATTTGCCAATAGCATTTAGAAAAAAACAACTTGATCACAACAGGATGCATTCAAAACCACAAATCAACTTCAACGTGGTTAATAGCTCTCATTAGTGAAATCTCCCGAAGCTTGCTTTGCACCACAGTACATCCCGTTGCTGGAGTAAAAAGAAAGGGGACGTGAAATTATTCCCTCTGTTAGAGGAGGCTGTGTTCACTTATGAAAGAAAACAAACCACAAATTAAATGGAAAAAACAAACAAACAAACACCAACATGTCCTAGTAAGACGCCGAGTCACAATGTGCCCCCAGAAGAGGTTTGATAAGCCTTTATATTGATTTGACACGTCTCTTAAACACATCTGGAGAGATCAAACACCATTTCTGAGAACTCCAAGGAGGATTTTAGCCAGAGCTGAAAGGAAAATCAACAACACAGTAATAACATTTATTTTTTTAACCTCTTTGGTTGAATAGGGTTTCATTTACTCAAGTATAACAAACATGAACAGATTTCTATGAAAATAAGCCTCGGTGTATGCAGACCATTGTTCCCTACTTATATAGTCACTGCCTAAAGGTCTGTTTTGAGCCACGATAACCCTGATAAGATATGATTTGCATCATTTTCATGCTCGTCAAACCAATCAGTGACCCCTCGTGTCCTTTTGTAGGGAGAGACTGTCATCCTGGAAAAGACTGCTTCCATCAGGATAGAAATGCTTCACTGCAGATAAAAGCGATCACGCAGGACAACTATGTTTTCATTTGCAGTGATCCAGCCGTCAAGCAAGCCAAATTCTCTGCAGAACATAATAACCCTTTGATTTGTCACCCACCTGACTGCTGATTGCTTACAGCTTTAACTAAAACTACCATTATCACCAATGTAGGTGAGAGCACAAAAAATGTTGCCTAACATACTTAATAATAGTTTAAATGTACCCAACAGAGAGCAACACTGAAGGGTTTTTTTTAAAATTTGGAATATTAGCAAATCAGTACATATGTAATTCAAATTCTGCACGTCAGCCTTAGACCTAGCATGCGTGGACCCCTTAGCAAACGCACACACATACTTTCAGCAGAAGAAAAGCCTGTCAAATGAAAGAGTAATCCATCACTTGGGCCATTTTGCATTATGCAGGGTTGCTCTCTCCAGCAATGGTTGACTGACAAGGAAAATAAAATGGGCCCTCTGTTGACCAAAATGGGGAAAAAAAATGACATCATCATCATCACTCGGCAGCTTAAAGAAGCAAAAATAATTTCATTTTTTTTTCTTTTTTTTTTGTATTTAGTATAAAATAGTGTCATTTTGAAATGCGTCCTTCTTTTACTGCAGCAGTGTTAGATTACTCAATAGGTATCATTATCTGTTTAACTACAATTCATCTAGATTTAAAGGGGACCTAAAGGTAAGACGGATTAATATTTTACAAATATTAAATGATAAGCATGAGAAGATGATGGCCCTAAAAGTTAATGCCTAGTGCTATTAAATATACCCAACAGTATAACTAAATAACTGGCCAAAGATAAACACTAATCTAAGCCTTGCACAACTTACTGGAAATCTCAGTGCTTTTCTCCTCATTAACCATTCATAGCATGGAGTAACAAATGGACTTCAACTGACTAGAAAGCTATCCCAAAATAATTAAGGAAATGAAATATTCAATATAAAACTTCTTATTATAGCATCAGTACCTCATAAATTTAAAGAGAATAAATGAGTGGATTAATCTGTGTGCTAATGGAGAAAAAAGCCAGTCATTTCGCTTTCTTCCAATTCAACTCCATTTAGCCTTTTAAGAGTTACACCTTCTATTACTTATCTCTGGGATTTCTAGCGCATGGCAGATCAGGCAAAATGGGTTTGAGGCATTGTTCTCCATCGTTATATAAAGAGGACTCCGTGGCTAAAGGAGCAAGCTAATAACGACAAAGATCTGAGCTTAAGTGCCCCAGGGGGAAACTGTTTTTTTCCCCCTCTCTCTTCAAAATGTTCAGAGCTCTCTGTGCCGCTTTTACCTTTTGAAGGGGGAGTTTTACTAAATGTAGAAGTGCTAAGTGCAGGGCTGAGGCAGGCACAGAAAAAAAAAAACTGTCCTAAGAAAGAGTTTTTCCAGGAGACCGAGAGGGAAATACCTGCACATCTAATCCTAAGTTCACAGAGAATTTGTCAAATCCAAGCATATCCAATTACTAATGTTTGACTGGTTTTTACATATTTCATTGGAAAATTTGTACAGGTACCAACCATACAGCTGAAAAAACAATCCCCAGAAAAAGTCTTACTTATATTTGTGCCTTCAGCCTAACGTCTAAGCTTACAAAGACTTCTGGGACTTTGACAGTCAAGTCAGGGCAACTGCTGGCTCTCTCTCAGACTCCAGTGGATCATATGAGGGAAAAACCCAGGCACTTCAAGGACGTGATCAGCAACACAAAACAGAAATTAAAAGGTACTGAAACCTTTCTTGAGTTTAACTTAAACAGCAGAAGACTCGGACATTCTATTCTTGAGATAATTTGTTACGTTATATCCAAGTCCCTTTTAATTTTGAAAATCCCATTTCAGGTTGGTTACCCTTAAAAAAATATTAGTTGCAATGAACATAATCCACTTGATACTAGCCTTAATGACTGAAATATCATCTAACTGCATACCAAATGTCAGTATTTTGGATGTTTTCTTGAGAACTCTCAGACATCACATCCAAAATTAAATTAGATTTATTCTTATTATGGGTTTTCTGCATTAGAGTGTTCACACTGGGCGCGGCAAAGAGATCAGCATTCCTGGAGTTACTAAATTCCATCAAGGCTCCCCACTGTCTGAGGCACCAGCATGGCATAAAGTGGGACACCACGCTGGTAACACTGAAGCACCGTTGTAATAGCATACCTCCCCAGGCTGAATTCAAATATTTTAGGCAGAGGTCAAAGCCATAGCAGAGGTCACATGGTGGGTATTACTACACGGCAAACACAGCATGCCACCGTGATCACAGATCAGACTTTTAAGATTCGCAGCATAGTTTAAAGTTAGACTGTAAAGGTACAGCCACTGCGTCCACTATTTGATCAGTTTGCTCTGAGCCTTGCAGCTGATCCCATCGGACAGCCCCAAACTGAAATGTTAGGTGAACCGTGATGCAATTTCCTCCAGCATTTCCTGATGCATCCTCGCCTATAAAACGGCTTCCTGCTCAGAAAATGTTCAGATCTCTTCTGAGCTCTTTAATGAGTTTTGCCCCTCCAGTTATATTCCTACAAATATTAAGAACAGCATCACAGTGGACAAATGCCACCTCTCATCATGGTGCGACAACCAACCAGGCTACACTTGTCTTTTCAGCGTGACCTTTGAGTCTAAATGTGTCAAATGTGAAAACGTGCGACCCTGCTCATGAATCCACTTTAAAATGTAAACTGTTTGTATGGATCTGTAATAAGATTTGCGTTTTAATATATTTCCAATAAAATCAGGTGCAGCACGCTATGTAGACTACAGTCAAAAATATGTCCAACTGATAATCAAACCCGACAGGAAGGTTACTGCAGTTCAGATGATCTCATATTTCAGGTATATACAGCAGACATATGTAACCACAACAGAGGTGTGACCACAATGAGGGTGCTGTCTGCATCAGCCTAAACAATTTTAGAATAAAAGGTGCATTACAAACAAAGAAGATCAGGAAGAGAACTCTCTATAATGAATAAATGCATTTATTTGTGTTGCATTTCTCATTCTGATTTCTGCTATTCAATTATTCAATTATCTGCACATCTAGGCTAGGTTTATGCTTGAGGGCTCAGTTGGCAAAACAACAGCTACAAAGAGGGAAGAGCACAGTTTCTAAAAGTCTTCCTTTGTTTTTAATAATAATTGAATAATGTGATCTTTATGACCATGCAAACCATCCGTACTTGAATGGTACACTGGAGCAATTCTGGGGATGAGTGTCCCAAGAACAGTTCAACGCCACACTAGGAAATCTAAAGATTAAAACCAAGAGTTTTAATGGATGACCCGGTCTATCGCCACAGTCATGCTGGTGAATATTATTATTACAGATAGCAGTAAATGTTAAGAAAATATAATAAAATATATTTTGTGTTTCATGCAAGTCTTGAGCAATTGTTGTCTAATCTTTCTGAAGGCCTCCCAAAGTCTTTCTTTGGACATTGGCTACTTTTTTTTACTCATTTTCAATCCAGTCCCTGTACTTGACCATTTTCAGAGGAATTCTTTGTTTGTTAAGCTACTTAACATTGACCCACAAATAATTTTGTTGTGTCTACACAAAACCATTCCCATTTTCTTTTTTGCACAGTACTGAATACACTGTTAAAACAAAACACAATAGCTGTCACGTTTTTGGGTCTGTTGACCCAGCGTTTTAGTTTTAGTTTATTTTGATGTTGATGTTTATGTTTAAGTTCATTAGGTTATCAAAGTTCATTTGTTTATTAGATTCCCCTTGTGTTTTCTTCCCCTGTATTTAAGTTTCTCTCACCCTTTGTGTTTCATGCTGCGTGTCTTATGTTATCAAGTTTGCATTGCCATGTCTGCGTCTCATGTTTCCTGTTTTATTTTGAAGGTCTGTGTCCTATGTCAGTGTAGTCAGCTTTGCTTCCTTTGTCTGGTTATGTCAGGTTAGTGTCAGCTGTTTTCCCATGTGTTTCCACTTCCCCTCATCACCCTTGTGTGTATTTCTGTTGTTCCACGTCACGTTTCCATGCCTCCATGTTTCCAGGATTTTTCCACGTTTAAGGTTTTGTTCTTTGTTTTTTGTTCAACATTTAATTTTCCCAGTTTAGGTCTAGTTAGGTTCTCTCGTGTGCATCTGCCTTTTGTTTTTGTACCTTTTTATCAGCCATATTAAACGGCTCGCTTTTTGTTAACATTCAAGTTTTGTTCCCTGTTCCTTGGTGTCTGCCGCACACTGTGACAAATACCCATCCAGTTGACTTGGGAAAAAATCTCATCATCACTTATTTCGAGTCAGCTGTATTCGATTTCATTAAACTGTACAGGTGTATATATTAACTCAGACATATAAAAATGCATTCTTGAGGGAAGTAAGTCTTCTGGAAACCCTGTGACTAATTTTCAAGGGGAAAGACTTTGAAATTCTGTCACCAGATGGCCAATACAAGTCACCATGGCAGAAAAATATGTTCACTGCTGAATTAAACTAACCCCGTGTCCCTTAAGTGACTATGCAAATTAGTCTAAATGTCAAATACCTAAACTAAATTGGCAATTTAAATAAAGTAGCTAAACAGTAACTGAATAATACAAGTGGAGAAATAGGAATGGTCTCTGGGGCAAAATATGACTCAAATTTAAGCAGCAAGTTGGTCTGCCACATAAAATCTAAATCATTACTGAGGGTTTATTGTTGTCTAAATATTGCATATTATGTATCGCCCAGTTAGGCGGGCCATTTGATATACAGTATTTGCATAGGTTTCTCCTTCTGTAAATATTACACATACACTAACAGTAAAAATCTGCTCAGTCTTGCAGCTTTTTTTGGACACAAAAACACACAGGCTTTGATTTACAAGTGCAAACACGCGAGTAAAATCCAATCAATACACATTATTGGCTTAGTAAGAGTAAGGTTTCAAGAAAACAACGATCCCATCTAAGGGAAAATACTCTGAAATCACTAAAATCCAAAATTAACATTTCCTGTTAACTCTACTGCAAACCTTTTATTCCTAATTTAGGTCAAGTGGAGATTGCACCACAGTTCTCACGTTTAAAGGCTAAATGACATCAGCTTACCACAGGCGCAGCACCGTTGTTAAGATGAAAATAATCAAAGCGGACAAGTATTTATAAAAACAAGCTACGACCTTTCAAATTTGAAGGGGAAAGGCTGTGTGTACATTTACAAAACGCGAGGGGAAACGGAAAAAAATCCTATCACAGAAATTGGGGTGTGACTAATAGGCAGTGAAAGAGCTGGTCTGTAACCTGAACTCCAAAATAATCTTGCTCAAGTCTCCATGGCCACTTTGGGGGAGCAGTGGGGGGTTTGACAAGGGGAATGGAGGACCACCTGCACACCCAGCGGAGCCAACTCTTTACTGGCACCACCATTTGTTACGCTCTAGATTCCCATTACTTGAGAGCTAGGTTGGCTGGGAAATCCATCTCCTGGTGTAAGGTTTATCAAACGTCTATGCAAACTGCGAAAGTGGAAAAGGGAGGCTGAAAGATCACAGACGTGCAAGGAGGCACCGAAGAATAGAGATGTCTTCACTTAAGCTGGGAGAAATCCCATACATCAAAGTATGCTGGCTCACCTCACTCTTACCCTGTGTTTCTCCTAATAACTTGAAATATTAAATATCATAATATAATTTTAGGACAGTGTAGCCAAAGATACAAGCCTCCGCATTAAAGTTATAAGTAGCGGTATAATATGTATGCAAACCAGCCTTAGCAAGCTTACTGTCAGCCCTAAATTTAATAGGCACTTGACAAAGTGAAAGCTGCTAACAGAGGTAATATATGCTGTTTATTAGAGGACAGCAACAGCCAAGCCTTGTTGGAATGCCAGCAGTCAGAGGCTGTGGTAACAACTTAAATCTCCATTAGTTTCAGTTGAACTAATAACTGAAAACCTACACTGCATTAGACCTGAGGTGCTTGTGATGTGCTTTCCTCCGTTTTCTGGTTTTAATCTGAAGTCAAAAATGATTAGTTAATGAATTGATTGATAATAAAAGAAAATTAATAAGTCAGTGATTGTGAAAGTAGCTGTTGTGGTAATTGGAGTTCTGATTTACTGTCTTAGTAACACAATGAGTTAAAAGAAAGATCCTGATCATTTTGAAGTCTACATACAAGATCCCCTGCCTCGAGTATACGTGTAAATGTTGGTGACGTGACACATATGGCATACAGAAACTTGGGCCCAGTAAATCGTTGTTGGGTTCAGAAGGTTAGAATTTGGGGCCAACAGAGGCTTTCCTCCACATATAGAGACAGACATCCTTGAGGGCTATCCTTTCTACATGGTTCTCTGCATCAATAATACAGACTGACATACACAAGATACTCTCGAGGAGAGCCAGTCAGTTTGCGTCGCCAGAGTGCTTGCTGTGAAATAAACAAATGAGAACTGACAATCCTTGTGATAGTCCATACATCCTCATGAACAGGATACATCCTCGTCTGCTATATCCAACCCCGATGGAGTTTACACAGAATCCAGGTGGCTTTGTTTTCCACAACAAAAGACATTACGGAGACAAAAGGATCACCTCCCCAAAGATATAAAAACAGTTCAAACCTAATTGAAGGTTCTTGCCAAATATAAAAAAAAAAAGAACATCAAGTGACAGTGAGCGCATTCTGTAAACGGCTAAGAAATACACCTCAGATGTACCGAGCATCTGGGAGCAGCAGCACGGAGAACGTGAACTAGGAAAATATCTGTCAGGAGTTGAAACAGACCTTGAAGAGCGTAGAAATTCTATTAGTTACAACAATGTATGGCTCCCAGTGGGAATTTGCAAAATGTGTGGGAAAGAGCAAAGATGTGCTAAAATTTATTCAACCGTAACAAAGAAAATATTTGTATGAGATTTTCCACAACAATGTTTAAACAAAAGACTGGTATCTTAGCAGATTACCAAAAATGAAAAAAAAAACAAAAAACACATGACATCATTAGCTCCAAAAGGCTATACCATAAACTTGCAAAGCATTTTAAATGTACTCAAATACACGCAGCTTACTGCTTCTCTTCAGTTCCAGCACATCTGTTGAGATTTCAGCATTTTTCTGTGTAAACTCCATCATTTCTGAAGAACACCGTACACTCCCGATAATTACAACGGATGTCTCTGACTCCAATTAAAGACATTTTCCATATCAAGTCTCCTGCCAAAGCTGTTCTGCTCGGTACTCTAGTGTCTAGTTGTTTGATTTCAGTGTGAAAATATAGGTAAAAGATAGAAGAAGAAGAAAAGAGGAGAAAGAAAAGAAAATTTCGTCATGATGCAATACTACAGCTTCGCTCTAAAGTCCCTAATTAGTTGAGACATTTTGCTTAGTGGCTTGGCATTTTAGCCACAGGGGGGATGATACAGTAGATTGTATTGGACATGCTAGCAGAGGGACACAACCTAAAAGGCTGAATCAGGAGTCTAATTCCTTTGCTCTACTAAAATTGTGTTTAAATAAATAAATAAATAAATAAAAAGTCAAACAACCAAGAACATGGAACACAGCAGTAGAAGCACATGCTAAATATGACAAATATGATGGTGTAATTCGTTGTCCTTTGTGCAAAGTGCACGTTATTTTAGAGAAGGTGTGGAAAATAAGCATTGCACTTACTAATATACAGACATAAGCAATTTGCAGAAACAAGCAATTACCCCTTTAAAATTTCATGCAACTCTATCCTGCATAAACTTGCTATCACAGAAGTCATTCGGCAGCGGCGAGGCTCTGATAGAGATGTTCATTAGCCTATTGCTGAGACAAACACATTTGATGGATTAAACAGTCAAATATAACAAGATGCTTGAACTGCTGTCCTGGTTGTTAAGTGAGATCAAAGTGGGGCCTGGGGGTCTGGTAAGTATGGGGAGCAGGATTGGTTCAGCAAAGCTCCAAAAGAACAAGTGCTGGACCAAGGAGATATGACATCAGACGTGTGCACTGCATTCCCCGAGGCCTCTTCTTTCGAAACTGTCAGACTGCCCTGCACCAAATGAGCTGTATAAGAGGAGGGTGCAAACATTACTTCAGAAAGCACTTCTAATCTAACAATAAGCATGAGTTTCATTTGGTCATGTACCATCTTAGTAAAGGAGTTAAATATGGAATAAATCAATTTAGTTTTGTTTTTTTTAAGACACCTTGTGTTAACTCTCACTCCATTAATAAAAATGTGACACATTTCAGGGAAAATAAGACTCGCAGGGGTAAATCAAAATTAATTATCCCATTTATGTCTAAAGTACATGTACATACAGCATACCAGTGCACGCAATAATGCCAAAATGTTTGCAGTTTGAAAAAAGCTTTTTCCAAAATTACACGTTTTGCTTTAACGGAGACCAACAGTTTTGAATTTCAAGCCAAGGACACCAGACATCATGGACATTAGACATATGGATGTGTGTGGCACTCACACTCTGCTGGGGCACTTTTCTCAGTGACACACACTATATTTGCTTGCTGATAGATTGCCTGTCCGGCTGTGCTAGTGCACATAAAGTAAGGAGACAGAAGTGCTGATAAAATGCTTAGCTTTCAAGCACATCATAACATACAGGCCTGGGTTGGCAGTTTCCATAACATCTGAGAAACACAGTTTAGTACTTTTTCTAACACAGGTTCTGACTCTCTAAATTAATTTGGCAGGACTGTGTATATTTTTCCTCTCCTTCTGAAGGCCAGAATACACTCAGAATATAGTCTTTGGTCAAACAGAGTTCTAGATGGCTCTCTATCACAAACACAGTTGCTTAGTTTAATAGCACAACGCACAAGAGTAAATATCATATTGGATTGGTTCTGAAACAAATGGTCAATTAATTGACAGCGATCCCAACAGAATAAAATACCTATAATCGTGAGGATCAGCGAGAAGTAATTTATCAGGGAAGCCTGCCTGACATTTATTTATTGATTCCAGTGTCATAAATATAAAGATTTACAACTCTGAATCATCATTATAAATTAATTATTTTTGCTATCTGTGCAGCTGGTTAAACAAATCAGTAGCACAAACAATTCATCAACTAATAAAAGAAAAAAACTCAGTTAACAATAAATATAATCTACTAAGCTACACCGAATTGAATCCAGGAAGGGGTTTAGAAACTTCCAGCTAAATTTAGACCAAACCCCTGTTTATTAACAGATTTTCATCACATCTTTAACTGCAGCTAATTCCGAAAGCATAAAAGACTTAGTATATTAATAAAAACAAAAGACTAAGAGAAGCCATACAGCAAAGGAGTGAAGGATGTTCTGAGAAGATCAGCTGCAGAGCTTGTGCTGGTGCATTAACTTGACCCACCAAATAATTTTCCTAATGTGCCTAAATCCTCGCAGGAATGCATGAAGATATGTCTGAGGAAAATGGCATGCAGTACAGCATTGTTATCACATGAGGACCTATTACTGCCATCCTTATGCAAAGTGTGACCAATCAATTTTACTTCCTCTTGAAAAATAACACTCTGAGTGGGGAAAATCAGCATCTGCTCTGTCCCACCCCTCCATTATATCGGTGGATCATTCAAAGAAGTATGATATCATACATGCTCCGTTTCTGAGAGACGTATACAAGGAGCAAGAAAGAAGAGGAAACTGTGAGAAAATGGAGGAGATGGAGGCTTTTGTCTCCACATTTCTCACGGTGGGTATCGGAAACAGCCAGATGCTGTCAATCACAAGTGAAGGCCAGAGAATAGACTGGCCTATTTATCTAATGAAGAGGTCAAGGGGCGGAGGTGGGGGGTAAGTGGAGCAAAGCCAAGACTGTCACAATAGGCCGTTTTTTATTTCCATCCCAGGAACTAGTGGGCCGTTTAAGGGCGGTACGCATCTTTGTCCATGTTTTGACCGCACGAACTGTCACGTAAATCTTTGGCGCCGTTTTCAAGGGAGGAAAAAAAAAGGACCTTCTCTGACGTAGACCTGTGAGTGCCTCCAAAGGACTATAGAGCAGGATTCAGAACAGTATGTCAAACTAAATAAAAAAATAAAAAAAAAACCAATTCAGAGGAACCGCAAGAAACTGCCATTCTTGCACCATCGCATATTGTTACCCAACCCTTGTACTGAAGTATTAAAAAAAGACTCATTCTGGCTGAACTCATTCTTAAGTAGCAGGACTACATCTTGCACGGTACAGTAACTACTGTAGGGAAAAAAATGTGTGCATGATAAAGGACTGAAAAACTAAGTAATTCTAAGCAAAGCTTTCCCGTTAATTAACCATTTAGTTATACAGTTTGTATTGTAGCGTTAAAAGTTGACTGAAACGTATTTTATTTCTTCAACCAAAAAGAATCATCCACTGTCTTGTAGCCAATCAGTTCCACTGACTGCTATGGTACTCAACCAGTATGATATATTGAATCTCTGTCCACTTCCCAGTGAGTACTTCCTCTCTAACTGGCAAGATGGCCTGTCCCAATGACTGGTGAGAGCCCCAACTACAGTTTGCAAGATGTTCAACTGCTTGTTAATGCAAATATGGGATAATCCAATTACACTGCAGCAACTCAATATATTTAGGCATAAAAACACGGTCAAGAAGACTTGTGAAAGTTAAAACAAATAACAATGTTGAGCATCGGAATGAGTTACTTGATTTATGTTAGTTGAAGATGGTGTGGTGGTTCTTGGTGCCAGATGGGCTGGTCCAAGTATTACAGAAACTGACGATCTACTGAGATTTTCCCATCCATTTACAGGAAATGGTCACAAAAAGAGAAAAAGTTCAGTAAAATTTGGATGGCAGGGTCAGAATTTGGTGTAAAGGCCATGAAAGCATGGATCTATCCTGTTTGGTATCAATGGTTCAGGCTGGTGGTGGCATAATGGTGTGGGAATATTTTATCGGCACACTTCTGGCCCCTTAGTACCAACTGATCATCATTTAAACACCACAGCCTACCCAAGTACTGTTGCTGACTCCATCCGTTTCTGAACACAGTGGGATTATGCGCCATGTCTGTAAAGCGTACCTAATAGTACCTAAAAGTGGTGAGTGCACACTGTGTACACTGTACACCTTCACAATGAAAAACTGTGGTGAAATTTCCAAAATGAGTCAACAAGCTCCAGCATCACCACCACAGGTTAAACTTCTGTTAGGCATGTGCAATATTTCACAACACCATCACACAGGAAGCTGAAACTGTGCCTGCAAAGAGATGATGAATTTGAGTTTCCCATTTTGGCTTTTGGGGGATACTGGTGTGATATGACTCAATAAATCCTATATTTAGCAATACAGAATTTTTACATAAATTGCTCTTCTAAATTGTTTTCAGTAGTTTTTTTCCCAATCATAACATCGCTGACTAAATTCACATTTTGCATGTTCGTTTTGAGATTATTGCTTTATAGATTTTTGTCAGAGAAAACGTACAAAAACAAAACAAACATACATGTAGCTTTACTGTGGTTTATTGGCCATAAAGTGTGCCAGTCAAAGTGTGGGCAATTTATGAGTGAAATTGAGACAGCTCCAATAAAGCACTTTTTAGACAAAGTTAGAGAGGAAAGGCTGGGTTGGTTTGGACTTAGAGGGATATGGATATACTGGACAAAAGATGTTATAGATGAAGCTCCCAGGCAGGAGGAAAAGAGGAAGACCACAGCGAAGGTTCACAGATGTAGTGTGTGGTGTGATGGAGGTGGATGCTAGGAATAGGGTGAAATGGAGGTACATGATCTGCTGTAGCGACCGTTAAAGGAAAAGAGGAAGAAATAGCCTTAACCTCCACATCAATGTCTAAGTGCAGCCCATATGGCTAAGACTAATTAATAACAAATTACAAACTCTGATTAAATCAAGTAGAGGTCAGAAGTGATCAAGTCTGAACGCTATCATTAGCTCAGCCTACAGTTCTTCCTGCTTCACAGGTGGATTCTGTACACTGTGTATCATAAATTACAAGGCAGGCTTGGGTCAGCAACAGGCAGGCAGATGCACTGGAAAAACTTGGCAGAAACAAGGCCTGTTCAAAAATAGACAGGAAGCTAAAATAAATCGTGTTTAAAAAAAAAAAAAAAAAAAAAAAAAAAAAAAAAAAAAAAAAAAGCTACAAGAGATAATGCCGTTACAACAACCTGGCAGTTAGTGTTTATAGCAACTCATTTTCTACTAACAGAGGTGATGAGGGAATGTGGGACAGGTGTGTAAGTGGGTGTGGGGAATTGGATGACTACACTGCCAGGAAAGGTGGTTGGGGGGGTTGGGAGTGGCAGGAAATGAAAAGATTAGAGAGTAAGTGAATGAGGCAAGCTCAGGAAGTGAAAAAGCATAACTGTAACAATTAAGTTTAACAACCACCTCTTTTATTAATTCCTCACTCATGTTTATGAATTTTTGCAGAGGGTTGACTTTTAGGGCATTTCTAGGAATAGTTACTGCTGTAACCACATGTTTGGTTTCAAAGAACAAAACTAACCAGGACAGAAGTACCCTGAACAGACCATACTCTGAATCAGCCAGGTCTACAATAACATTACAAAAACATTTCTCAGATCTCTCCAAATAGCATGTTGACTGACACTCTTACCTTTCTTAGCTGTAGGCTACACATCTGAATGAAAACCTCTTGAAGAACACATTTTCTGGTTTTCCAGGAGAGACCCACGGGTCCTTGTCATCCCCATTATCACCATAAGGTCAATACCATACAGTACTTAAAGCTTAATGGTCACCAACAGCAAAAGGGCCAACTCATCTGCACCACCCCTTAGCCTGCCCGACAGGATAAATGCAAAATGTCTTTTGAATTGCCATGTTCCATTTTATGCAGCTTCAAGGCCAGAATAGGCAGCGGAGGTTTAGATAAAAACTTTCAAACAACTCAAGAGGAGAAAAAAGACCGAGTCCAAGGTTTAAGCAGCTCTGATTGAAATAGCTTGGCCCTTCTACACAAAAACAGATGATTGAATTTCTTCTGATTGCTCCGCAGGCCGAGTAAATTTTCATAAAACGAATCTCAAGCATGGATGGGGGGGAAAAAAGCAGACGGTTTTGAGACCTCATTTCAATAAAACTATAAATAGCATCCATAGAAAGATGAACATTTACAGAATTTCATAACCACTCATTTTTTTTCTTCATAAAACTCATAAAACCCGATTTCCTCAGGTAGCAGAAGCTGTATACGGTCCTTGTGCTACCTCGCAAGGCGTTACATATATTTGACTACAACATCTGCATAATAGCTATTACTGTAACCATAGTAACACCTGTGATTGATGGCTTTGTTAAAAGGAATAGTTACACACCATTACACTGGTGTAATAGTGCATGGCAGTCATCTTAATAACCAGGGACAAAGCAATTACCAAGTCATTAAAAAAGGAATAGACTAATACAACATGGTGCACACAAGTGACATGCCTTGAGATCAGCCAGTGTGAATGTTTTCTTTAAATAAAAATGAAATGTGTGTGTACAGGCTACGTGTTTTGCGTAATCTCTTGGGATTATATTTTTGTGCAATCTAAACTCATTACCTTTGCAGAGATGCATTTTTTTTGTTCAAATCAGTCTTTGTTTTATGAGCGTTAAAGAAAGTTTGTCTGCTATTTCACATTTTACACTACACGTGCTCTAATAGCGTCATCGTGCATGCTAATTTCCATAGGGAATAGATTCTGTTGTATTTTGATAACAATTTGATGGCTACGTCAGGAACACTTGTTCACGGGAAAATCATCCTTCTCTGTACCAAGCAAGAGAATGAGCACAGCAGCACTGGCAGAGACTGAGAAAATTCAAATGAGAGAGAGAGAGGAGATTGAGTGAAACAGATGTGCTGTTGTTCAGAGAGAGCAGCATACATACAGGGTAAAAAAAAAAGCCCACACCACGCACAAAGCTAAAAACACGTGCACAGAGTGCAGGGCCACTCGATGGTCCTGGTCGAAGGCCAATCCATCTATTGCTGGTTGACTGAGATCCAATCACCATTCCCAACAGGGCCACAATGAAAGAATGGCAGACAGCCTGTGAAGACGCTCACTCTCTTATTGATGATTGATGGGACAAATCTTGGAGAGGTTCATGAGGCATCAAGACCAACATACCAATAAAAATCTTGATGCCATTCAGCACTTAAAAAGAGGTCTTAGACCTTACTGTCCGACACAAAATCTCCTCTCGTAGCTATAGTGAAACAACTTGAAATGCAGCTTTGAACCTGACAAGTACACAAAATGAGAAAATCTACTTTTTCGGTGAGTTTGCCAGCTATCAAGTCAGTTTCATGAGGATATCTTACTGCTAGACAATATAGGTGAGTCTAAGTTCTTCAGACATCCTGTCAGATGAAATTGGAAATCAAATGTGTTTAGTGTCGTCTCTAATGGTCACACTGGAAGGTGGAGTGAAAAGCCAGACGTCATAGAGACAGGATATCACTTATAATCTAAGATAACAGCACAAACTGACAGAAGTTAACTTTTTGTCTATTAAAGGCACAGAACAAGCAGAAGCATTTTGTGTGGCATTTTCAAGACTACAAAGGTCTAAAAATGAAGAAAGGCTTTCAGCTGAAGCTGAAGATTTTGCTTTCACTCTCGCACAAGCAACCAAACGAATTAATGACATTGAACTTGTCAGATTAATCCTTTCATTAATTAATATGCGGCGTTATACTGGCTGTTTTACAGGGCAAGACAAAGCCTTTGGGGAAAGTCCTTGGGAAAATCCATTCGTGTTGCTCTAACTGACTGTGAATAATTTAAAATATATTATTTTCAACAACTCCATAATATTAATTGGTCCTTGCTGCAAATTTTGTATTAATGAGTAAGCCTAACAGAAGCCTTTCTGTAAATATAATCAGCAGTAACATGGAAAATCACAGAGAATGGCTATTCATACGGATTCGTTTTGCCAGAACATTACTGGGACCTGATGTGGGGGTGTGAGGAAGCAGCAATGCCAGCATACAAACAAGGTGCTGCTGGCTCAAGTTACAGTATGGCCATTTAGTCTGTGTTTGCAGTCATTTTCTTCAAAATCAGCCAAATACATCTGCTGTAATTGCCGGAACATGTAAACTATAGATCATTTTGAACCTTACACAATGAAACCACTGTCTCGATTGCTTGATAGCACGTTGTCATGTATGCCCCAAAGTGCCACTCTGACTAACAGCGAGGCTGCGAGAACAAATTTCAATATTCAAATTTGTGAATCCAAGATGAAAATCAAGTTCAAATTAACACATTTCGCAAAATACATTAAAACTCTTGTTTGTTTCACGTGCACGTGACTAAGTGCTTTCTGTTTCATTCTTGCAGGCAGTTTCAACAAGAACGACTGATTCCTTTATGCGGAAGGGAAAAATGTGCATTTAAATCTATTTATCTTCTTCCATTTATCTAATTCAGGGTGGCGGGGCCAATCCCAGCTGTGATACAGTGACAGGCAGGGTATCCTCTCAAACCCTTTAAGAAAATCAACACTAAAACACCAACTGTTTTGGATCCATTTGTATCATGTTAAACAATTACTTGTATCGTTCTTGAATGCATCACAAATTAAGGGGCACAAAGTCCAAAGCAGCTTGCACGGGTTCATCCACAAAATTACATTTCATTTCAGACTGAGCTTATTGATGATACAGGAAGTACTTAAAAAAGCATATAAAAAGAATTCTCACACCTAATGTTTCTGTTACTTTTCCTACCCTTTAGATTTTTGTAAATAGAGATACCTATTTAAAAAAATCAGTATTCTTATATTAATACCACATTAAACTCTGACAAACAGCAGAAGAATAAAGGAAAGAGCAGCTTGAATAGCTACCTCTGAGCAGCTTGAATACTAGCGACCTGTCTGAACTTGATGTTTTTATCTGGGGAAAAAAAATGGAGGTGAAAGGCTTTTGGAGATTTGCATTAGGCGCCAAGAGGATCCAAGTCAAGCATTTAAATGTGGTAATAATAAACCAGCAACAAAATAAGCTCATATAATCATCTAAAATTACCAACACTAGTTTGTACAGTAAATGAAGTGTTGTTTCTGTATTTTCTGCCTCATACAAGGTGTTTTATTAAAAAAAAAAGACTTCAATTAAGCACAAAAGACTTTTGAGGAAAATTTAAGTGGCTTTAGAGTCAAATTAGGTTTTAAAGACGCTTTAATGCTGATGGAGCTGGTTGGAAGAGGGATCAGACAAGTGAAGCATGGCAGGCCAAGGCAAGCGCAGCAGATTGGGTAAATATTGAATTGAAGCCATAAACTTTTGGGTGGTTTTTTAGAGTAACTGGCCTCGAGTGACAGGTCGATTGTTTTTGTCAAACCCTGCTGGTGGGTCTAATCCTTATTATGAAGATTAATAACATACACAGCAGCCAAGATACTATATTATTGGGTGCTACCCTGAGGCAAAACTGTCATTTACTTTTCCTGACTTTCTAGATTGACAGAAGCAATATAATCCTCATCTTCCCTGGCTGTTTATTGACGTGTCCAAGAGGATCCAGCCGTGTGCGTACTCTCTCGCTGCTCCTACTGTGTCAGCATTGGACACAAACATGGCACTGACTTGTTAAACAGCTTGGTCAAATGGAAGCATCACTGCTGCTAATGCAAAGAAGCACAAGCTCACATTAGAGAAGTGCACCACAGCGAACGAGGGCCTCAGGATAGACACCTACTGAGCTCTGGACCTGTGGCTGCCGCAGCACTCTTCAGGCTCCAGCATGAACCCTGAAGTGTCTGTCTCCTCCATCGTTTAATGACGGAGATAACCTTGAAATCTATCACACGGGTGAGGAACTGTTTAATTTCACAGCTTTTTGTGTCTAATTCAGAGTTGGGTAATTTTTCAAGTGCTCGTCAGGCTTTGCAGTGCTTCTATTCTGTTCATATTTGGACACAGTCACTTAAATCGCTTCCCAAACAAGGCAAAAATGCTTGTGAGGTATTATGACTTCTGTATTACAGAACAATAGCCCCGCATGTGTGCATTCGGTCAACTTATAGTTGCCAATCTCATTTGATTGTAAAAATATATTATTATAAAAGCACCCTGAGGCTTGTAGTCCATGACTTTTGCACAGAAAATAGAGTGAGGTATGAAGCTTTTTTCTTTTTTTTTTAAAGATGAACCTGATACAGATCTACTGTTACTGCTTGACAATAGCTGAAATGCATCCACACTTCATAAAGAATTAGGATTGTAAAGATGACTTATCTCACAGCCACTATAAACACCAGCTGCAGCTGAGGAGAGAAAAAAAAACGACCTTTTCTCACTTCACGTTCATCATTTTGGCTTTCTAGTGTTGGACTTTCCCAAGAGTACATGAACACACCACATGCCATTGCAAGTGCCAGCACACAGAAAGCAAAGCCCAGCTGCTATAGAGCTGCTACATCAAGCATCACGAGCACATATTGGGTGGGCTAAAACATGCAAAAATGCCAGAGTGGTCTTCAAACATAGTTACAGAAGATGCACCAGTGCAGAAGAAGCAACAATGAATTCATCATTCTTTTGCCTAGGGTGCTTGCAGCAACAGAGAGGAAAGAACACATACACAAATATGTTAAGCACCATATTCACGTCTGCATATCCCAGTGAAAAATACAGTGCATTTCTGCCACCACAAATTTTGCTCAAAATATGTAAACAACTACAATATGTCACTGATAAGTCTAATGTTTTCTTTTGCTGGCTGTTTCACCTGAAAAATTTCATTTTTTTTTTTTTTTTAAACCCAAGAGGCTCATATAATATATTCACTGGTTGCATTAATATAGGTCTTCAACATCTGTGTTTCCCCTGCAGGTTTACTGCTTTTCTTCTATCAGATGGAGAGAACATCTTTTGCCGCACTTCCAGTAGGCTTATTAGCTGTCATCAACTGAAGTAAAGCTATTTTCTCTCATTTTGTCTCCTGGATGGTTAACTGCTAGGCAGACTGTATGTATGCAGGCAGTCCCATGCAGCAGAGACTCTTAAATCGAGGCACATAAATTAGGTAAATAAAGTAAATAAAATGGCTTATTTGGGGGCGGATCTGTCTGTTATGGTTTCACACTTTTTTTTTTTTTTAACTGGCTAAAAATCAAGAATGATGTGATTTCATCAACAAATCATTGCGCATTTGACATTTCATAACATCCACACTTTTGCTCATATTTAGGTTGTCACACATCCAACGCAAGACATATTTATCAGCCCAGATGGACTGACATATTATTGACAATCATTTACTTGCAATTAACATCTGTGACAAAAGATTCCTGCAGATGAAAGCTAGAGGGAGAGAGATAATTGGCAAGCATCTTCCTTCCTTACTACTTCATGGTAAAATACATCCACTGATCTTGCTAATCTGTGATTAAGTTATTAATGCGTATTCAGAAACAATTACAAAATACATGCTAATGTTTTTGTTGCCTTAATTTAGTTTGAACAAGGTCAATCACTGCCATGCTTTAGATTTAGAACTGAGTGACTACTCATCTGCTCCCAACACAGGTCAATTTGTCTCTAATCAATAGGCCCATCTCTTTCCTCAAAGAGTAAACTCATTGCAATGCTCCAGAGGTTCACAGGAGGAAGAACACACAGTCCTTGACCATGATATGCTGCTTAAAATGTAAATGAGTCTCTGAATAATGGGACAAGTCAGCAATGAATATGCAGACGACCACAAATAATTTTTGCTTATCTTATAAATCATTTTTTGTTTGTTGGCATTTTGGAGGACTTCACTTTATTGATTCTGAACCAAAACCAGGGACTGGAATACATTTCACTGCGAGCTATGGAAACTCTCTGGCTCTGTGACCTTGTTGCTATTTGTTGCTACCTACATTTTCCTTGGGTGATCAGATCACAAATGTGCAGCTACAAATCTGTACAATTTGTAAAACCATTATGTTCGAGTCCCTCCAGACAAATTACGACAAAGTTACAATTTCCTGTGTAGTCAGGATCAGGTCCTGGATCGCTTCCAGCCCAACCTTTTTTCACCCCAGTGGAACATTGTAAGCAGTACATAATACTATCCAGCCCACTACCTGTCAGAAAGGTTCAGTTATTCACAGTTAAACCTCTGCAAATATTACCTCAAGTACAATGACAAAAGCCAGAAACCTGCACTTACTAAGACTAATGGTTACTGGCATTCAATGGTTTATTTGTTCATGGGTTTATTTAAGCAATACAGAAGGTCAAATGTACCACCGTTTCTTTAAGCAGGCAACTGATCAGAAAGAAATTCTTATTTTTCAGTAGCTACCTGGCACAAGGCAAAGCTTCATGAAAAAAGCTGGCAACATATTACAAGAGCAAACATTTCAACATTCCCACTACCTATATACAACAAACACTATCCAGACACTCGTTAATATTTCATTTGCAAATTAATTATTAAAAGGTAATGATAATCATAGCTCATTAAAACAAAACTATAGAGCCGTCAAATCCATCTAAAACAAACACTGATCTTAATTTACACCCACCTGAAGCTGCCCGTGAACTTTGTAGCATTATATAAGAGACCTGACATATCTGATTGGAATAATCCCAACACCAGAGGGCTGGTGCATGAATAATAAAGTAACAGGTACAAGGACTAACCTGTGCTAGTATGGTTCATTAAAAATTTCCATCTCCGGCTGTAAAGAACATTATCACTTTGACCAGTGAAAATGGCAGCACTAACATGTGGATTCATTTTATTTTACATAATGCAAAAAAATAACCTTACCAAGACATTTACCAAGAATGTGACACTGTCCAAAATATAAGTCAAAGCAATTCTAAAAGCTGTGTCCTTTCAGAGAACCTAATTATGATAACTTTGACCAAACTGTTTAGAGTCGACCATATTTGCTGCTTTCTATCAATATCATCCAAAGGTTTTTCCCTGAAAGAGTCATTTAGAACTCCAATTATTTTTTCAATTAAAATAATCTTACTCATTTCCCAACTTTCTACTTTGATGTTTGTTTGTTTGGTTGTGGTACCTCAGCAGATAAAGTATGCCTGAACATTACTTTCAGATTAGATCAAAGTGTCTCAGCTTTGTGCAGGTACAAAAGCGCAGATAAGACCTGAAACAAGCAAATGTGAGAAATACCTTTTTTTTGGGTTATGAAGCTTCATAATAGTGTACGTCTTGTTACTCAGTACTTGCCTTAGCCTCATTTCTGATCATTTTTAGAACAAAGATTTAAGGCACGGTGTCATGCTAGTAACTACGCTCTGTGAAAAGGCAAGAATAAAATATTGGGAAAAAAGGCTGTAAAGACTGTTGAAATATTGCATCGGTCTTTCTTAAATCAAACATTTATGATTTTCTCAATCGTTGAGAAGAAAAGATAACAAAAACTTTAACAGCTTTTCTTTATTTTCATTGGGTCAGACTCGCAGCATGTCTCACGCTTTTCACTTCAAACCCCATCTCGTAAGCTTTGTATGGGTGGGCAATGACGCTTGCCTCTATCACTTCAGAGCTTCATACATGAAAAGCAATCACAAACAGCACTATCAATCTACTTTCCCATTTACTTTGAAAATACTCAGTGAAGACATAGCAGAGTGATATCCATGGGAAAAAATGCACTTTTCAGCTAAACATTACCTTTGCCTTTCTTTATCTGAAAGCACCACTCTCAGTCATGGGGCCCAACAACAGTAAGCTAATCAAAGAGTTAGAAAGTGGTCAGAATCCTTATTTGACTGAAATGATAGCCTGCCTGCGAACTATATATTTTTTTAAAAAAGTATCAGAGGTGTAGAAAATGAATTATACTGGTCTGTGCCCAAAAGGCAAATTAGTGTCAATTTTCCCAACAGACACGCTTTCAGGTTAAAGAAGAAAATCAACACTAAAATAATAAGAACTGAGAAAAAAAATGCTCGTATGGAGAGAATTTACGTTAAGAGTATTTCATCAAACAAGTGTTGAACAAACAAAGATGACAAAATTTGATGTCAAGCACTCTTTATTTTACACTTGAGGCCAGCCCCTCATAAGCTTCAGTGCTTTAATGGGGCTCTCAATGGTGTGTTGTAACGCTAACAATCTTCACACAGTCAAGATACACTGAACTCTCTCTTTCTATCTAAGGGTAGTATTTAATCACAGTTTTATTGTGCCGAGTCAGGGGGCTTAGCTCAATGGGCCCAAACGAGCATTCTCAACATTCAGCATCACCAGGTAGCTAGAACTACAGTTGGTGGCTTCTCATGTCTGTAGTTTCCTTTTACATAAAAATGAACTTGTTATAACGTAGTCTTATCTTATCAGTTGATGATGGTTTCTTAAAAATATATTTCTACTGGAAAATAAGTTAAAAAGTTCCCTAGCTTGGCCCATATTACATGACATGAGCTAGCTCAGAAACCTACACACCAAAGCCAGGGAAGGGGAGAAAAACAAGCTAATCAACATGCAGACACAGGAAGCCAAGTGAGCCAGAGTCAAGCTGCCAAGCCGCCAGATAAAGATCTGTCTGACACGGGGACCTTTTAAATAATCCACTTGTAAGTACACCATTTACAAACTTTAACAACCTGCTTGGAAAAGCTGGTTTTCTGATGAGGGGCTGGGGGTGCAGGAGAAGATACATAATAGCTTGGACAAACATCATGCGGAGACTTCTAACACTGAGAGACTTTAAATGTCACTCATTAAAATCCAGAGTTACTGCTGTTGATCCTCCACTGAATTCCAGAGGCTCATCTGAGAGGCAAGATGTGAGCTCACTTTTTGCCTTCCTTTGGATCTTACGTAAGAATGGTGAGACAGAGCTAGGAATTTTCTAAAAGGGGTTTGCTGCAACACTACAAGCAGGTGATGTTGGCTAAAACATTCACTGTCAGTTTGCATTTTAGACGCTTCACAAACTAAGTCATATCTAGTTTGTGTAACCTTATTTGTAATATGATTTTCCTGATTTCTGGTTCTGACGGTCCCTACAATTCTATAAGAAAAGGCTAAATGCAATCACAAGAAAGGACATGTTTGATGCCATTATGACCATCAATTACAATCCGCCTGTTCATACGCAGTCCTTGTTTACCTGACAATGTGACTAATGCCCCTTTGCGTGTGAAGCATGAGACCATTTCTATATGTTACATAGGAAACAGCATGGGAATCAGAGAGGGGAGTGCCTGACTTAATAGGGACTAGAGAATCCTGAGCCCTTCCGAGAGGCACGGTGATGTTGTTTGCCACATTAATTGCTTTGTGACAATTGAAGGCTTTAAATAAATGGGCACCATTTCAAGGGACTCAAGCTTTTCCAAACATTTTCAGATTATGCCGTCAATTAATTATCTCAAGTACTGTATGCAATATTACCTGGCTGGAACAAATTCAGAGCTGCCAAGAGGATCCAAAGATCAGACATGGAAATACAACTTATTAGGATGGGAAACACTCAAAGAAAATTCTTAAGACTTAGCTGTCCAGAGAAGCTTAACTGCACTGTTTCACACTATTTCTGAAAGAGGAGCTCTATCTTCGATTCAAGATAAAAAGGAATAATTTTTTTCGCAGGCAATTTCTATTTCTTTGACAGTGGTTCCAACTTCAACTCAAGGATAAGGTTCGTATCTGTATATATGCTTTGACAAAGAAAGATAAAGGTGGAAAACTGCTTATCCTTGAGCTGACATTAAGAACAACAGACTACTTATTCTGCTCCGATGTCATAAATTTACTTCTGTTTCTTTTCCTCTGCTGCATACATGGCCCGGGAAAAAAGTTCACAACTGCAGATTGAACGCAGTGAACTGGGCCAGGTGTAAGTATACTTGCAGTTCTGTGTGCATGTTTAGGCATGCGGTGGTAGTAGGGGCTCCTACTTATGCTGGGAATGAGAGCCAAGCCATTCAGCGCATCTTGAGCTATAAATCAGCCTTGGTCAACCTGGCCAAGAGCATTTTCAAACCCATTTGCAGAAGATAATGCCAGCTATTCCTCCCAGCCCCAGGGACAGAAGAGCTAGCCTCATGAATCATTGCCCTTTTAGTGGAGCTGTAACATGGATCTCACCTTGCTGAGTCCATAGGGTCCTCTTGACTCTTCCTGGTAGGCACAAACAAAGGGTGTCAGTAAAGTAAAATGTTTGAGCTATGACTAAAAAAATCCAAAAAATGAAGTTATAAATCATAATGACTCAGAGCTGACTAAAACCAGGTTAAAAGAAAGAGAACAGACCCTCCACCGCAAATTAGTATGCAGGATAGGAATACAATACTACAGAATACCAAAAAATAAAAAAACAAATAATGATAATAGGTAAGATAGTCAACAGTAAAAGTAAGACAAACATCCTAATTGTCCATACGTATTACCATCAGTGAATCTGGATGTTTTACTCTGTTATTACAATGAAACACCATCGACTGAGTGATGCCACAATGACAGGATATTGGATTTTGAAAGCTGTGAAAGTTAAAGGTGTACTGTGCTGTAGTTGTTTCTTGGCACTGGCATAATACAACTTATAATATAAGCCCAAAAGGGATGTCTAACAAAGGTCTTGTTCAACAGCACACAGGTATTTTTTTCCCCAAAACACTGCTTGTTCTATGTCTTTCATCCACATGCAAATGCAGTTTTAGGTCATAGACCTTTGGGAAAACTCCTTCCAGGTCAAATATGTTCAGAAACTCTTGCAGCGTTGACATCAAAACATAAAACTTTTTTCTAGGCTGCTAATCATCAAGAGACATTCAAAAAAAAAAAAAAAGAAAAAACACAGAACATGTAAATGTGGACTAAGATATATCTATTCCTGTGAAATAGACGTATACTGTTTACGTATACGTCACTTTTTCCTGAGGGAAACTGCAACTTGCTCTAAGACAAATTTGTTCAAGTTAATTTAATCAAAATCGTTTTTGTAGTAGTAAAAGAATTGTTTCCAAAAGGATTGTGGATTAGCTTAAATAAACAATATGACTACACTATTATTTTATAACACTTTTTTTTTTAAATTTGCAACTGGCAATATCTCATTAAAGTCAGGTTAAAGGAATTATATATGCCAAGTTTTAATGCCATCATTAAATCATTAAATGCAAACTAGCTCACTTCTCACAGGTTTATCTATGAAGACTAAGAATGTCCTTCCATAAAATCACCTTTAGACAGAAAGCCTTCTTCCTGAAAGAGTTCAGTATTTTATTCATGCAAGAATCCAAACTTTCCAAGAATTAAAACTAACATTGACAATAAAGTCACATTTGTTGATCCAGTGCACGTAGTCATCAGTGATCAGGGACTTTACATCCCTCTAGGGAACAGTTTTTTTTTTATATATATATTTTTGTAGTTTGTCTTGTATAATAGCGTATATGTTGTGTATGATATTAAATACAGTTCTAAGTTAAAGTAAAAATCAATCTAGCAATAAAAACTGAAAATTAGCTCCAGCTTTAATACTATGATATGGTGTATTTTGCATTTTATGCTTGTATATTTGCCTCTATAAAAAGAAACATAAAAATGAGTAAATAAATATTTATTTATTTGGAAGATCTACCACACCCATGAATGTGCAGTAATGGAAAATAACCTTTAGACCTTGTTGAAATGGAAAGCAGTCTTTTATCCAATGTCCATAGACATTAAATCTACAATAAATTCCATTTAGTACCAACAGAGCCAAATGAGTTCCCCTCCCTCCATCACCTAAACCACTCTGTAACCTCATGCTGTGATATTCCATTACTTTCTGACTACAGTTAGGAAAATTCGACAGGATTTCAGCTGTGCACTGCAGTGTGTAACCTTGAAATGTACTTATTGTGAGTCTGATGAATGCTGGTTATGTGCAACTACGCACGGGGCCATTTATATTATCATAGCCCATATTTATATATAAATGGGGTCCAGGAAACAACTTATCATGTTGGTCACTGCAAAGACATTCCATTAAAAGCAAGTTCAAAAAGTCTCAGTGCTTCTCCATTCCCTGTTACTTTTACCTCACTGCAGAGAAATGGGAGTGAAACACTAAAACAAATCCCTCAAGGAAAGTATCAGACACTACAGCTTTATCTGTTGGCAATTTTTAAAATTTAAATGATAAGGTTTTTAAAAAAAAATAATATCAGAGAAGGTGGACTTACAATAAAGTAAAGCATATGGTTATTTACTATTAACGTTAAGGGTCGATGGGAATGCATGACATTTGCCCTGGACTAGGCATTTTGAAGCCTAATGTTCATTACCATTTTGGACATTGCCAAATTAATATTTTGGAGTTAGCGCTAAGTTACACACTGATAAAATACTAGAATTTCCTTCATTAAAACTGGAGCACATACTTGTAGGACAGTCTGTACCACACAGCAAAATTATTACAAATATTGGTCCATTGAAATGCTCCACACGTACCAACAACACAGACTCCAGTTGAGTGACTTGTAAAGTGATATCTGAAGGGAGGAAAACGAAAAAGGTTTTTCAGAACAAAACAGTTAAAAAAAAAAACAAAAAAACCCCTATGCTATTTAATGATGTAAAGTTGGGCATTTTAACATAAGAGTCTTTGGTGAGTCCTTTACGATTGATGCTTTTAGAGCCAGCTTCAAGTGGCCACTGGGGAATTTTTTTTTTTTTTGCATTTCCACATTGGCTTTATTTGTCAGCAGATTTTGTAATTTAGTGTATAGCTACCTCCACACGTACACAGGTATTTTGAAAATGCCGAAAACGTGTTTGGGCCTCTCATTCACATGTAAACGGCATTTTGGATCACTGAAAAGTGAGACTTAAGATTTTGCGAGGGCACAAAACCCTGCTTACTCTTTCCCTCTCAGGCTTCTGGACTTCTGATTGGCCAACATTTCTACACGGTTAGGATTTGGCGTGTTCTTGACAGCGTTTGACTTCGTTTTTTACATTTACATGTGCAGGGATAGCTCAGTAGGTAAAGCGGTTGCCCCATGATCGGAAGGTCAGGGGTTCGAATCCCCTGAACGGCTACCCTGAGGTACCCCTGAGCAAGGTACCATCCCTGGGCGCTGCCCACTGCTTCACTGAGTGAATGGGTTAAAGGCAGAGAAGAATTTCCCCACGGGGATCAATAAAAGTGTACATTATTATTATGTGGACAGAGATATTTTTTCAAAACTGCATGTGTGGAGGGGATTTTTTTATTTTTTTTAAACAAGAACAGAAAATCTCAGTTTTCAAAAATACCCGTGTACGTGAGGCCTAAATGCACAAAATTTTGCAGGTTCATCCCCCTGTTTGTATTGTTGTCGCCATCTTGTTTTCTTACTCGAATAACTCCTAAAAGAAACAAAACTATGATAAGGTATATAATAGGGCTGTTCGATATAACGATATATATCGGATGACGATAGAAAAAGTCTATCGTTTCATTTTACGCTATCGTTTGTTTCGTGGTGTCGCAAAATAAACTGTTTACGGCAATATTTTTTCATTATTTTGATGGTCACTGTAGTGGCTATATTAATTTCCTAAAGTTCTCTCTTTCTCTTATATTTAATATAACCACACTACAGACGGACAAGCGCTTGTTTTTATGCTTTGTCGTTAGCAACAACGACGGTAAAACCACCTCGTGTCCGCTTGTTTATTTTCCACATAAACCTTTCACAATAAAGCTCAAGATCCTGTTGAAACTTTTCAAAATAAACTGAATCACGTGAAAGATGCAGAGTATTTACGGATGAGAAGCAAAAAAGAGCCGTCAGGTGCTAAAAAATAAACCTTAGACTCAAACGTTAGAACAGGCTTTTCCCCGCAGCACGCTGTGTAATAAATACTCACAAAGAAAACGGCAGCCATTACAACCTATGTCTAAAAATGTATCGTTTCATGCATCAATTAAAACACTCGACTCCAGGTACGCGACGCCCAGCTGGAAACACTTCACGCAAGTCGAGCTGCCCGACATTCACAGAATTTACAGAAAATGTTACATTTTTGTGATTTATATCGTTATCGGACGATGGATGTCTTAATATCGGGATATGAGATTTTGGTCATATCGCACAGCCCTAGTATATAAGTAAAAAAAAATCATTCACATATGTTTGTGATTGTTATCACTTGTTTAACACCAGAGACCCTAAAGACATAGATGCTATCATTTATACTCTGAATATATAAAATACTTTGCACATTTCAGTATTTCACAAGTACAAGAAGGAGACCTGACGGTACATTATTGACAGCCTCATATTATTAGTTTTTTTGGGGGGAGGGGTTGTGCAATACATGACTAGCCGTGGGAAAAGTCCTCGTTTAAGCATTGCTCAGTCCTTAATTCATTTACTGAATTATTTCATTACATGGCTTTATTGGAGTCACTTGTCTTCACTTGTGTCACAACACTAGCTGTCTCAACCGCCTCACTCTAAGGAAAGGCCAAAAGTCAAGATGAGATTTAGACAGCACATAATTTAGTCTTTTTGTTGTAGCTTCATTGTTTTTGTATTCTTTGTGATTTATTTGAAGTGGATATTTCTATTTCAAATGAAGCGTTTGGTCTGTTCAGCTTTTACAAACTCTGACAAGCCTTCCTGTAAAATGTAGGAGACAAAAATCTTCAGACTCACATTACAAAATCCAGTTTATTTCTTAGTGTGCCATCTTTATTTGCTGCTCTTAGTTATTCACTGCTTCACCGTGAGCTGCAGTGTGACACGATGACATGCTGTCAACACTAATGGTCGCTGATGGCATCAAGGCTCTGTCAGGAGGACACAATAGGTGCTCAGAGCCAAGGCCCTTGGTAGCCCTCCACAGACGAAGAGCTGTCATCTCTGTCCCTCACTGCCAAAGAGCCCCACCCCCACTCCCTAAAATCCTATCCATCTGCCATATCAGCGGGGCAGACTGAGTGCAAGGCATGCACTTTTCTTCCATTAACTGTTGTGTTTTAGCACGACCAGTTAGTGCCAATGAGGGCTCATGTGTCACAAATCACTTGCCACAACCATCTCAAGGTCAGCTACTCAGTTTTTGTTTACGTGTGAAAAAAAATATTTGTCTTGTCTTGACACAATTTCCATATTGTGAAGCCTCTAAAAACCACACCAACTGTGAGACTTCAACTGCTTTTACAGAGTCTGTACGCTAAAAGGAATTTGACGAGTGTCCTCACTTCATACTGATTTCTTACTCTTTTTCGGAAGATTTTTGCACCTTAAAGAGCGCCCAGAATCCATGTCCTCATATAACCATATTCTCACCAAAGCTGGTAATGGACTGGACAGATATTCCCTTGAGCAAAGGAGCTTTTAGAAAAAAAAAGAAAGCTGGAGTGTACTAACATCCTTCTAAAGAAAGAACACATGCGAGATAAAACTTGCAAAGTCATGATTCTTAACATAACTGGAAAACTGCATTACGACTGTCAAATGTTCCCCATTATCACTTAGGCAACTACGCTGCAGCATGTCAATGGAGAATAGTAAAGCACTAAATGAAAGATGGGCAAGTTCCCTATTTTTCTAAGGATAATTTACCCAGTGTTAGTGTAAGGCAACATTTCTGAAAATTGAGAAGTCAAACCATGTTTAGGGTGAAAAACTAGCTCGTTGTGAACTGCACTCAGTGCTTAATCTATGTATGTGACATTTAAATCAGCTTGATAAGACAGCTGACTGTTTGACCTTCATGTAATGTTCTGCATCAATTCAGGTACCAATCTGTGTGTTTGTGAGAATATGTGAGTCAGTGTGCCCCAATTAGATGAGAAGCTGAAAAGAATAGGTAGTCAATGACAAGCGCAACGAATGACACCAGCCGCTGAACCGCTGCTCCATCCATTTGTCCCCATCCAGCATTTGTCTAAAATGAAAGAGTGCGTCATCTGCAAGCTTCTGCTGACTGGGCAGATGAACAGCCAAGGCACTGAGGCCTTAGACGTGCGTTGCATGTTCCTGTCAACTCCCCGGTACGTTTACCAGTACACAGGATGGGATAAAACCGTCTACAGTGGCAAGGACCGAGCCTGAGCATCCACAAAACTGATGTTAACGTCTCCTTCGAAAGAAGTAATAACCCACGAGCGGCAAGCGTGGAGGACATGTAGCTATTTGGACTCTAATGATTCATAAAATTCACAGTTGGATTTGATGCATTACAGTGGCATTACAATTTCATATGTTTTCAGCACTGCAAAAATAAGGTCTGCCTGAGGACGATTCTCATGTTTCCATTTTCAATTTACTATGATACCATCTTTATGAAGGCATAAAACTACGGTATTTGAGAGCACCAAGTGTAACAATGGAGTTTAGTCTCTGCGAGAGGTTTCTCAGTGGGATGATACAAAAACAAAAGCCGCTGCATACAATGCAACAAAAACATTCTCACGTAGTGCCAAACCACGAGACATCGTTTCAGATGAACAACCATATCGCTGCTGTTGAACAGATACTGCGTAAATTGCATGGTCAATAGCCTGATTTATCACATGTACCAGAGCACTGGTACATGCCGCATTGAGTTATGCTACATTGTACAACGTGTTGCTACAAGAGGATGTTATAAGCTATAATTTAGCAATCAGAAAAACAGAAAATATTTTTTTCTTTCGAGAACACAGAAGCAGTGATATTCAGTGTATTTCAGATAGTAATTTCTAACCCAGTTTTCCATGGATACATTACCGTAACTTAACTTATTGTATAAGTACTTAAGACATTGTACTGTACATTTTTTTTTCCAAGCCATCAGCAGGATTGTCATCAACAGGCCCAAACTCATTATTATTGATAATTCTCTATTTAAGAATCACATTCCTCTTAATAAAAGGCAAAAATAAACACAATGCCATCATTAACAACAAATGACATGATCTTGATCTTTCTTTTTTGCTTAATTGAAAAGAAAATATACAAAATAGCAGGTATGCTGATAGGAAGTTTAAAAAATAATAAAACAGTTACTAAACTCAAGACACCCCACTTCTGTGTGTTTTGGTGGTTACGGGTTTTAATTAGATGGCCTTTTGAGAATGCAGAGCCATCTGGGACTGTCTGAGATCACAGGGACAGCAGATGAATAGCAACAGTTTCTACAGGGTTCGTACGCTTTTTTCAGGGTCAAATTCAAGCACTTTTAAGCACTTTCAAGATCCGTTTTAAGCTTTTCCAGCACCCCCCTCCCTCCCCGCCCCCCAAAAGAATGCATGTTTCAATTCGCATCACCTCAGTAAGACCATGTGAAAAGACACCTTAGCTCCCCTTTTGTTCAGACATAGAAAACGCACCACACAAAAATAATGCAAAAGGATTTCACTTAAAAATTAAGATGTGCAAATGTTAACAAATCAACTTGTTAGAGATATTCTTCTCCTGTTGAAAAAAAAAACGAAAAATAAAGAAGTAAGTTAGATAAGATATTGATGCTTCTTTCCTGTGTGCCAAAAAAAATAGGAGACAGATGTTTGTTTGTTTTTTAAGTTATTTCCCAATAAAACTGTTTTATTGCTAACTACATTGCTGTGTGTATTATTGCTGAAGTCCTAAATGATCACCTTTAAAGTGTTTGTGCTAATAACATCAAGTCAGACAGGCATGGAGAACAGCACTGACTGTTTAAGTAGTTTAATGTGTCGGTGGCGATAAACACATTTTGAATGAAAGCCGGGAACTTCTTCTATTCTTTGTGACCATATGGATCACTCATATTACCATTATTTTCGTTTAAACGTCATTGATTGCGTTTACACTGCAATCTGTACATTTTTTTTTGCAGCAACTGTAACGTTCACTAGTAGAACTGACACACAAAACACAAAACGACTACACTACACACTAACTACACAAGACAACACACTAACTTGAGACTCCAAACACGATAAACGTCACAAAATCTCTCACGTATCAAAACTCTCTCTCTCTTTATCGCTCTCTCTCTTCCCTCTCTTCCCAACAACCAAATGCCACATGTTGCCGTATCATTTTTGACTGGTCGACATGGTACATTTTCCCACCAATAGGGAAGGAGTGTTTTCTTTTTCACTCACAAGCAAAGCGTGTTTGCTAGCGCTCTCCTTAGAAAACACAGTTTTTACCGTTTCTTCCGGAGTAAAGCGCCACTGTTGTATTCAGACCCCCCCAAAAAACAAAAACATCGGTTTTACGTGGCCTATCAACACAATTTAAAAACTGGTATACAGTTTGAAGTCCCACGTTCGACCCAAGTTGAAATGGAGACTCTGGGTCCGTCGACCCCAGAGGGTTAATCAGAAAGCCTTAAGTTAGCTAGTTATGTATCGGGCTAATGTTTAAAGCTTTCACTTGAGTAAATTACTCATATTACTGCTAAGTAATGTTGGCTAAGTTCACAGCATATTCCGTAATAGCGCTGCCATACTGCATCACACTCAGTGCATTTCAATCATTTCTCCAGCGAGTTTGATAGCTAGCAAAATAATAATCTTTTTTTTTTTAAAAAATAGCATGTGTAACGTCTGGCGTCGCGTACTGGAAAAATTATTTACTAGGACTCACCTATCATGCGACCAGAGAGCAAACTCCACCATTGTTGTTTTCCATCATTAAAAACATTAAAAGCATTAAAACAGCAACCTACAGGTATGTTAGCGCACTCATCCCCAACGTCCGAGGGAGGGCGGGGTCACATATTAAAACAGACGCAAGGCAGCCCAGGCGGGAAATTTTGCTTTTGCTTTTTGTGACTCATTTTATTTCTCTATCTGATAAGAAAACAATTCAATCAGATAGCTATTTATTGTGAATGAAATACAGTTACATTTTCAAGCACTTTTAAGCACCACATCTGAAATTCAAGCACTTTCCCAACCTTGAAAAGAGGACATTAGAATTCAAGCACTTTCCAGGATTTCAAGCACCTGCACGAACCCTGTTTCTACATCTCACTGTAGACTTTGTTATGCATACCAATGGGCAGCTAACTGCACATTGTGTGTATGATATTCCACAGTTGTCCAGAGTTTCCGTTTCTCACATCAGAAAATTTGTTAACAGGAAAAAAAGGAAGCGGTGATATTTTGGGCTCTCAGGATTTTAAATCCTCAAAAGTTCTTAAAATGTTTTAAAGTTGCATCAAAAACCCTTTTAAAGAGAGTATTTAATTATAATGCAGCTAATGCCAACTGTGGTTTCACTGATGGTGGCGTCTTTGCTTTAACAAAAATGTTAAAATTTCAAGCTTTTATTAAATATTTTTAAACAATACAAGTGAGATACAGCAACACTAACCCAACTTATAAAGCAACTCAATCTCTTGTCAATAAAGCCCTACTCCACCAGGGTCACTGGCCTCTGCTGACAGGTTTGTGAAATTACTGCAGCTTTTCTTGAGTTCTTGTCATAAATAGAGGCAATAACAGATCACTGATATCCTGAAGGCTGAGCCATCAAATTCCAGCATTCTTCACTCATTAGTGTTTGAACTTTTCTCTGAAAACTCGCTTTTTCTTGCTCTTCGGTGACACTTTAACTGTGGAACGAGTCGATTTGTGCTTCAAAAGTCAAAACTCAATCGACGCTGCTTGGTCCATTTAAGTAATAGCGATGTTTTATGTATACACAAGTGCAAGTCAAGGTGCATACATGTCCATAGGTCTCCACAAACAAACTGGACCATGGCTCTAATTCACTCTCAGCAGCTGGAGAGAAAAGCTTTACCACTTAGGGAAAAGGCTGCCTAATCAAAAGCAGATGGACCTCCTATATCTCCGACTGCCTAAATGAAAACAGACAGAACTGATTAACCTAACATATGACCTTTCAATGTCATCAGTATTCACTACTTCACTCAGTAGCACTCACATACTTTGAAGTAAAAAACAACAAACCACACAAGGAATGGATAAAAAAAGGAGGGGGGCACGTGGTAGAGCAGGCCATTTTTAGCCCCTGTGTCTGTTTCCACTTTTCCAAATGCAGGGGTGCCCTGTAAAACATTGGTGTAAATGGTTTATAATGCCACCAGTGGACTCTGAAATGGTAGACCTGGTTTCAATCAGCAGTCAAATTGCTCCTACATTACCCTTGCAGACAGAGTAGTAAATCATTCTTTGCCTCTATGCTGCTGACGTTAAGGAACAGGCATTGTTAAAAATCCACCATGCGTGCTACTAAGAGCACCCTGTCTCTATGTGGGGATGGGATGCTAAAAAGGACAATAGCTGCTGCTTGCGGCATCCCCATAGATGCAACGGCAACATATCCTGATCCCCTAGGCGGAAAAATCAGCACACCTCAGATGTGCATGTGAATCTGAAGCCTTATACCTACAGTCACTGCCCTGATTTGCAGCCCTGATTGTAAACTTTAGCTTACAGACAAACAAATTCTTTGCCAGAAACACATCACAACCAGTTTGAACCAGTTTGAGGGGTTAAAAAAAGAGTTTTGGTTTTTCTGTGCCAACGCCCTGACAGTGGACCAGTGAGGCATCTCAGAACAGTTATAATCCCCTATAAACCTGAGAAATGCTGATCCCGCCCACCACAGACCAGCGCACTATGGGCAAAACCTCTCATTAGAACTTCAGGGCCCTGAAATTACCAAGATTTTACCCATACTGAAAGCATGAGAAAGCATCGGCGGGGAGAGGGCTGTGCCGAGTGGTTTTTCAGTGTGTGGCCACAGAGGAGCTGGAGATCCTTAACAGTGCCATTCAGCCCAGCCCCTGCCAGGGAGTACCGGCATATGAGGGAGCTGAGGCAGATGCTCTGGCTACTAGCCCCAAACCAGGCCTGCTAGGAAATACCCTACACAAGAATACACAAATCACCACAGAGGCCAAAGATGTACTGAGGCCAACAAACACAACAAATCAACAACATAAAAAAGAAAGTAAATCCTTTAGAAAAACCTCATTTTTCACTCAAATATTTTAAAAGCAGGTTAGAGTATCGTTACTTTTATTGTGTGTGTGTGTGTGTGTGTGTCCTTGCTAAATTAATTGTAACATCTTTCCACATTTAAAGGAATACCAAAAACCTGAAACTATCATGTTGATAATACAGGCCTGCTTTAGATGTATAGAAATGCTTTAATAAAATAACTTATTTGATGTGATTTATTTGTAAAATCACGTTTTTTGTTTTTTTCCTGGCTTTGTGTGCGTGTGTGTGTGGAGGAGGGGGTAAATCCAATCACTCCCTTATCTTTTTCAACTTAAATCTTCGCATTTTCCTGTTTTGTGTTGTTTATTTGCTTGTTTTCGATTAATACAAATGCCTGAGTAACACACCCGAGTAAGTGAAATCCAAGGTATTCCAATCTTTAAAAGGAAAGTGGATTTTTCTTCAGACCTGGATGAAACCTCCTTGGGTGGGCACCAAAACTTCCTCTGCAGTATAAACCTAAATTCCCTTGCTAGAAAAGAAAGTGAGTGTCAGCTTAAATCAGCAGCAAACCAGCCGATTCAGATTACCAGCACATCGATCGGTGCATCGCTACCACTGAATGCAAGATGTCCCCCTCATCACAAAAGCCCATTCTCATCAGCAATGCAAGCTTCAAGTTTCTGGATAACACTGTATATTTCCCAGTGGACAAGGATTATCTTCCAAACTAGATGCAATGTCACAAATCCTGTTCTCAGAATTTGGCTTTAAAATGGCTTACTAAAGTGTATCTAAAAACACACACTTAGGCAAGCTGTGCAGGTATATTAATGACTGTCCAAGTATGCAATATTTTGTAAATAAAATTTATATTTATTTATTTATAGATACTTTTATTTTGAAAGCTCAGTTGCTACTAGCCATTTAGCCCTGGCCCTTCCTGTCTAATGTTTTCCCACTGACAGATCGCTGTTGTGGTGGTCCTCAATGTCATCCAGCAACCTTCCACCATCTCTGACTGCATCTGCCAACTGTAGCTCTTGTTCTGCTCTGAAGCTAAACGGTCATTCTAAAGTACAACCTGCAGCAGGTGGGAAACACCTGTTGGTGCTGCTACGCTGAACTTGCTGATGCTGGACAGCAGGACAGAAGTCATTGTTTCTACCTGCAGTTCCAGACAATTGAGATGAGGTCAGTTCAAATGATGTGAGAATGACTGGAGGAGAACCAGCAAAATAATGATCTCTTATCCTTTACATACCTCAAACCCAGTCTAATTCTGTGGGAAACACTGCAGAACACATCTTTGTCTACAGTGCAGTTCAAGCTGACCAAAAGTATCTTAACCAAAGCAGTTTTCTTAGCTGAGGTTTTTTGATCTGTTTAATATCTGCTCTGAAAACTGTCAAATAAAACAATGAATTTTAATCAGCAAAGAAATTAGCTAAGTGCTGATTGACCTCAGTTATAAGAACTACTTAGTTTCAGTGTGCACAATGACGTCACCTCCTAAGGGCCTAGGATATTTTCCTCCACAGGCTCCTGACACACACACACACACACACACACACACACACACACACACACACAAAATTCAAAACAAAACAAGCAAGCAATCGTGGGCCAGACTATAATCCTGCGGCAATCACAGTCAAATAAGTCACGTCTTTTCGTGAAGTATTATTTGGGGGGGGGGTTAAATTAAGCCTAATGGCTTGTGGGAATGTGTCAGCATTCAAACAAACAAACACCATGGTCAAAAATACAAACACACTTCACTGAAAGCATTAAAAAGATATAGATTCATTCTGCAAAAGCTTTCACAGCTCGCAAAAAAATAGAGTAAACAGGAAAATGAGCCAAGATAAACACAGCAAAAAAGCTCTAACTTTCTTACAATCCATCTAATGCAATTTGAAGAAAACCTTAACGATCTGTCAACACACGCTTAATTGATAACATGTCTGTCCACCAGAATAATTCAGAAACATGGAGCCAAACAGAAGCACCTGCTTTGGGAAAGCAATGACATCCAAGTTTGACAAATCTGTATGTTTGCTGGTAAAATCATCTATATGCATAAGCCACACACCATCTATAGGACAGCTCAGTGCAACTGTGGAATAGAAATACACCGTGTCACTTTTTTTTCAGCTGGCAGGATCTGAAGGTTAGAAACCCAAACATGCAGCAGGGCCCAGGATTTGGTTGCAGAGAGCCTCTGATGCAATTCCAAGAAACTAACTCACCCTGTATCATCCTGTTACAGTGTGGCTCATGGTTAGCTCTCCACATTGTGTCTGTGACAGCTTTAAACGGATTCGTGTATTGATAAAGCACGGCCATGAGCCCACTTCAGCATATAACCAACCATGCAAAATTGCTTCCAATCCTTTCTTTAAATAAGCCCAACAGGGCGAGGGATTGATGCAATGCTGAGGAATCTTTCTGTATATCCACCCAGTGAAAAACCAATTCACGTCTGTTCACGATTTGAACTGGCCTCTAGGTTATCAGATGATCTGGCGCACCTGCAAACTGTAAACGCTGTCATAAAAATTGCTCCACAATTAAAGTCTCTCATGAAGGGCTGGTGATGAAATCTATTCTTTTTCTTGGCAGAGCTGCAAGGAGCAGTTTCTTGACATGAAACCTTCCTCTGCAGCCAGTGCTGCAGCAAGTGTGAGGGATGAGACACACATGACAGGAGCCTCTGCAACTGATGGGCATACAAGGACTCACCGACCTGTCTCTGATAATGATAAATAAAGACAGAGCAAAGATTTCATATGCCTGAGGGGGGTGAGGACTCGCCGACGTGCCCGCGCACTCATGCACGCTCGCACGAAGTGAAAAAGCCAGGTCTGGAGACAGCTAGGACCTCCGGGCAAATCGTTCTTTAATGTAATGATCAAAATGGGATCAAAATCACCGCATCGCAATTACACACCCTGCGAAAAAAGGGAAGGAAGGAAGAAAGAAAAACAGGGTGACGACGGGCTCGCACCCCAAAGACCACCACTGCTCCCCCCGTTTATTCTTTCATTAGTGATTGTCGACAGATTTTCAGCATGGTTAAAGATTTCGGCCCTGCGAAGACTCCTGCTCACTGAAAAGTGCATGCAATCCATGAAATGCGCTGGTTTGCGCTTGCAAAAAAAGAAAAGAAAAAACTGAGATTAATATTCTACCTCATCTTTTCCCTTTTACCTACAATTGAGTGGATAGCTTTCTTTATGAACTAAGAGGCTGGCTATTTCTTGGACTGTCTCTCAAGCGGATCACATATTAGTCGGCACTGAGGTAAAAGTTGCTGTTAGCTATACATTTAGAGATAGCATGCATAAAACAGCAACAAACTGTGTGCGTGGCTGTCTGAGGTTAGTCGGAGACCCATTTTTCCCCCAGACGGACCGACAGCAGTTCACGTTGTCCACCTTTAATGTCATTTTTTCTAAGTGTTTCCACTTTTAACAAACAAATTCGTGAGCGTTTGGCCAATAAAAAAAATCCGCAAGTTATGCAACTTAACGGCACCGCTAAAAGCCGCGTCTCAAGTTCAATGGGGGACATTTAGAAAGAGATAACGGTGCACTTACTGAATCTCCTCTTTGTCACCGCCGTTGGCATTTCTCTCCGTCTCTCCACCACAACGTTTAGTCCCGGTTTGAGTTTGTAGCGAGCACAACAATCCACTTCATGTAATTAACAGCCACAAAACGGGAGTTAGAACCAGCCCAAGGAGTAAAAGAAGAGAAGGAGGGGGAAAAAGATACGAGTCCAGTGCGAGAGGAACACGAGGTCCTATCCCGGTCAGCCGACCGGGGTCGTGGATACTGGATCTATTCGTGGCAGCTCCTGCGTCTCGCCGCTAACGGGTTAACGTCAGCTTTAAGTGTTCAGTGTCGCTGCATGCATGTGAGAAAAAAACCAAGACGATAAGAAATGAGACTTCTTCTCTTTTGAGTGAATTTTCTTCTCTGGCAAGTTAATTAGTAAGCACAAGTCTGCGCACAGTCTCCCCCCCACAGAAGGAGCTGTGGAAGGTAGGGAGTTGTTACGTCTCTCCCTTCACAGTCACGCTTCTTTCTGCCTCTGTGGAGAAAACACATACAGGTCGGTCAGCAGGATTTTCGGATTCACTCGGCTGCACTCGCTTCTGTGTCCATTCATTTCTGCTCCTGAAGTCCTGTAGCCTCTGAAGGCACGCACTAGACACAGAGGGCTCTCAAAACAGTCATTTTGATTTCTCTATTTACACTATAAGCAACTGCTATGGAAGAAAAGGCAATTTTCTGCAACGATACGTGAATTTGGAAGTTAATTATGGTTCAGGAGGCAAACACAGAGTTCTTACATTAAACTGTCTACTAACTGCTGCAACGAGCAAAGTCGTGAATTACCACCGAGAATAGAAAAATTACTATTAAGTACTGCCATACTCTTCAGGTAATAAAATGCATCTGCATCCTCACACCTCATCCTTGATCACACCTTGTGAAGGCTTTGTACAAAGGTACAATATATATATGAATATAATTTATAAGTGCTAAGCAACTTTGTAGCTCTTTCACCACTAGCTGAAATTGTGTTTTTTTTTTAAAAGACAACCTTGGGAGATGGTGGCAAGAAAAATTCCCCACTGTGCAGTGACACCCAAGCATGTTAACAAGTTTTCTTTGATAACAAATACTGCACTGATTTTAAAGCAATCCACATTTATTTTTAAGAAAGATTTGCAGACTGACTTTGTGCTCTGCAATAATTTTTATTTCTGATGGTGATCACTTTAAATCTGGGCTTGGAATCCAGTTTAATTGTAACCCACTGGCAATCAAGGATAGTTTTTGGGAGCAACAAAATTCATGGGGACAGAGAATGGGCTCTGCTTACATTGCAGCCTGGCTGTTAGTGCATGAGCACTCAAGCGACACAGCTGAACGTGCAGGTCATGGATACTGTGACCCCCAGTAATGAGGACCTGAATATCTTCAGGGTTCTGACAACCCATCTACTCCGCCTTCTAACCTTACCATGATCAATCGTTTGCTTGGCAGAACCCCTGCTGTACTGCAGCTCCAAGCTATCTGCCACACCTTCCTAATAACTGGTGCAAATGACGTTTACACAAGGTTTTACCCTGCCATAAATGTCTCTTGCAATTGGGCAATCAAGCAGGTCCTCAGTTCACCACACACACACACACAGAGGCTCACGTATATATTCACCTCTACTTCAACAAAATGACTTGCTACGTGACCTCTGAGTGATTGAAAGGGAATTCTGTTCCTTTTGGCTGACAAATGATAATCACGGTCTAATGCATTGTTCCAGGAATAGAATCTTGTTGCACAAATAAGAGGCTGAGCCAGCTTTATTACACTCTAAAGGAGGCCATTGTTTTGACACAACAACCTTCAGTATGTAGGTGCCACAGAGAGAAAGTGGTGCATGTGTCCAATAACGCCATTACATATCTCTGGTGGCCAAAACCAGGCCTGTTTTTCAGTTTTAGACATCTCTCGTGGACAGTGTTAGAGACCTATAAACAATCTTTGTTTGTCAAGGTCAAAGAACATGTCTAGTGGTGTGTGTGTGTGTGTTTGTTTTTTCAGCAGTACTGCTAAAGAGTTCTAAAAGGGCAACTATACTTTGTCCTTCCAAACATTTGCTTAGCAGTACAATTTTGTACTGTGATGCTCTTACCATATAAATACATTTGAACTCAAACAGGTTTGCAAAAGAAATATTCTGAATACCAAAGTAGAATATCTTCCATTTTTTGCACATAAATGTTATAATTATTAAGGGCTAATATACATCACAGAACCTTAAAACCATTTTTTTCAGTCAATTGAACAATTACTTTCATCATAGTACTGGAACGAACTCCCCGTCTAAAGTACTTCCTCTTCATAATTATTGCTGTGATTTGAAGTTGATTGGTGGCTAAATTAGTGCAAATCAAAAAGTGTCTGAGGTACCATATCAGCCTTAAACCACAACACTGCTAGAAGGAAGATTCATACAGTACATGGATCCTTTTATCAGTTGTTCCTCTTTATTAAATTTTTATTGAACTCTGTGGGGAAATTAGTCAAGAGAAATTACTTGTAAAGAAATTAATTTCTATCTAGAAGACCCTCAGCTGGCACTTGATGGTTTTGAGGCTGACTTAATACTTGTACAAAAATAGAATATGGACTATGACTAAATGTAAACTGAACACACAGATCTCACATAGGACTAATATTAACTTCAGACTTCTAAGAAGAAATAGTGTTATTACCTCTTTTGGGATGTTAATTTACTCATGCTGTGGATTTTTTAAGTGACTAAAACAAATGCATTCTGTGTAGATTAGAGAGGTTTTATTTATCCCAGAAGCAAATGGGAAATTCTCTGATTTGATATTAAAAATGGGTTTTCTTTAAGTAACAACATTGTCAGTCAAGACACTGACAATAAAAAGAGGCTGGCTTCTGCTGGAGAATTATCTAAAGTATTTCTCAAGATTCACTATGAACTACTTCAAGCGACACTGAAGTTCTTTGAGTGGCCTTCACTGTTCCTTTACTTGAGAATCACTGATGTGGGTAGAGCTTATGCGTGTTGTATGCACAAGGAGTTGCACAGTGGGTAAAAAATTTCCATATGAAGGGTTAAAAATAATATTAAAAAGATTTCTGCATCAGGTTTTGGTACTTTTACCCAGAAATGTTTACTGATGGGACTGATCAGAGGCGTTATTGTGACACAGCCAAACACATCATCATCAAAAAAACCCCCAGTCCTAACATCTTAATGTCATTCAGACTCTGCATGCGTATACTTGTCCATACGAGAGTCTGCTTAACTTCTCTGCTCTATTTTCTTATCTATGTTGCAATTAGAATTAAATTGCCTTTTTATGATAAAATATAGATGCTAATTATTTCAAAATTCATAGAGAAAATTGTTCCCCGTAAGAGACTGTTACATTATTACCACAATCCCTCCAGGAAAGTCTGTGATTCATATGATCTGATTTGGTTCTGACCTGGTTCATAAAAGTTCTCAGTTAAAAATTCTTAAAATGACATCGACATCTCCCCGCACTTGTTTGGATGTTTCCATAATAATAAAATTAATATTTGACTCCTGATACTAATTGTTTCAATACATGGTGGAAAGACCATTTTCGAAATATTTCCAATGCAGGCATCATTTTTGCATCCTACGCTTGTTTATTGGAACTGGATGTAGTACAATACGTGTCTGTTTAACATATTATATGTATTGCTGCAGCTGACACAGCTTAATGAAAACATGTTTTGGATAAGAGCTGATAAATAATGATAGAAAGACCTAACGCGAACTCCATATAGCAGGATACTTTTATCTTATAACTGTTGTACAATTAACGCAGGATTCAATGAGGCAGGAAAACAGTTAATGGAAGTTAATGATGAGAACACACAGAGTTCTTGTATCATTAACCAACATGCAGTCAAACATGTTAATGATTGTGTTTACTATCCCTGCAGTCAGAGAGAATAAAGACCCAAACTTAGATACTTACCTTTGCATCTCATTCAAAAGGAAGAAAATCACACTGTCAGCTACAGCAAGTTGCACAGAGCAGTGCGGAAACTGGTACTGAGAATGTGGTTAAAAGTGGTTTCATTTGCAATTTTAGACAGGAAATGCATGTGTGGCATAAACAAATTAGCAGAAGAAAAGAAAACATTCTATTAGTCAGGATTTTAATGTTGATAATACAATGTGATCCACTAAACAGCATGTAAATGTACACCTCTGAAGCCATGAGAGAGAGCTGTGAATGATTTGAAATACTCCTCTTCTTCAAAGACTGGAACCATAAGAAACACACAGCAGCGTTTTCACAGAAGTTATATTTATAAGGCGAAATGCAGAGAAACGAAGAGGAAGAGACAGTACCGGTAAGAGACAGAGAGTGGTGGGTTGGAATTGGATGAAGGACGCATAAGCTCTCATTGAGTTGGCAACGGTGAAAAGAGCCCTTGGTTATTGAAAAAAGAAGAAATCAAAGGCAGAAAATTCCTGCAGAGGGATGGGGGCAGAGAAACAAGCCTGTCCTCCTCTTCTTTGTTTTTTTTTTCCCTTCCTTTTTTCCCAGTGTGGTTAGAGTAGTTAGCCACTCAGCAATAGAAGAGAGATGCATGGCAGCCAGCAGGTTGGCAAGGCCCTTAAGCATAAGGATCTAAGAAGGAATAGGAGGCGACACAGCACAAATTGTTTTCTATTCTGCAATGTGGAGGATTTTGCTGAGTGTTGAACACTGCTGAAAACAGTGACACTATTTGCCTTTTTGCAGTGCAGCACTTCCTACGGCGGCAAACGTGCCATCTTATATGATGACATAATTACTCATTAAATGTTAAACATCTACAAGACGTGAGCGAAAATGCAACATTCTGCTTGGTGTGAGTCATATGTAGCTTCCACTATACTGACAGTGCACTGACAGTGCATACATATGTAAGGACGCTAGCAGCAAGGTCAGGCGTGCTTCATGACGGCTCAGGAATAGACTGTAGCTTTTTACGGGGGAGGTCATTTCTTTGCAGCCAGCTGTTAGCTGTTACAGATGCGAGTCAGTTGCGATGGATGTGATGGAGAGACATTATTTCTTTGTTACTTCCTGCCATCTCAGTCAGCGTTTTCCCTCCAGCAGATTGGGTTCCACAAACCGGCCCTTGCAGGCCATCGCTGGGGGAATCTGCTGTTTCAACCATCCAGAGCATCCCATCAGACAAATGGATAATAGCTAGTTAATTTTTAATTCCTGAGATGCAAGAGAGACACACTCTTTCACGGCTGGAAGGAGAGCTAATGGGCCCGGATTAGGTATCACGGACGGATATCTGGGAACGGCCCCTTGGGAATGATGTGGGTCTCTCCATTGAACACCATTAAGAGTCCTGAAGTAAGGCAGAAAGCCTCTCAAAGACACACTGTCCAGCTATTGACCTTTTGGCAGCACAATGGAGGTCCTCGCTGAAGAGATATTGAGTGGATGCTGAGAGTGGTTCATTAAACCATGGTGAGAGTAAAAACATGGCCGCTGATAAGGTCTGTACCCGGTCTAACACAGTCAGACATAGATTTCTGTTTCCCACTAAACAAGTTCCCCGGGCCCACCAAGAGAGCTCAAAATGCAGCATCTGCATGGTCAAACAACAGCCGGTTCATTGTGAGGCGGCAATTGGCTTTCACCGCTGAAAAAACCCTGCTGGGGTCATCAATGTATTCACACAAGACAAATACAGAAGATCAAGACTGTAATAGGTTGTCTGGCTAAGTGCACATCAAGCTGCTCCCTGGACAGATAGATTCAAACACCTAAGCCATGTTTTCTTTGATGACCTAAAATAATTTCCTTGCTTTCAGTAGAATTGGCAGTGATGATTGTTTTTATTGACTTAGATGTTCCATTAGGGGAGGAGATGCTTGGGGTAAATGGCTCCTGACAGCAGCACAGAGCAGGCTGATGATGCCCCATCACTAGACCTCACACTAGGGTTATTAACTGGCCGCCACTGCAGCAGAGCACCAGCGCTTCCCTGACAGTGATGCATACATGGACAAAATCAATGCTGTCCTCATTTTCATCCAGCAGAGCAGGGATGACATTAGATTGCCGAAGATAGGGATGACGGTGTTTTGAGATTAACGACAGCCAACTGAAACTAAATGACAGTGGCACATAGTATTTGTGTTGTACATTCTGCATTGTTTACAGCGACGTTGTTGTTTTTGAAGGGAGCTCAGATTGCTACACTGTTTTATTCAATGACATAAAAGGCTTGAAAACATCTAATTAGGTGAACATTTTACCCGAGGAAATAATGTAATTATATAATTGCTCTTTTTACGGTGATGGAAGGAGAGTGGAAATTGTATCAACAGAAAATCTTCTTAGGCTGCACAAAGTGTTTTTTAAAAATTTGATTCCTGTGCTGCTTACTGTTTTTAATGAATCGATGAGGCAGTTAAAAAAAATGCTTGTCACAGAGCCCAAGGTGAATAAGCTTGTTTTGCCCAAAAAGCAAAAAGATATTCAATTTCCAGTGTTAAAAAACTGAAGCAAGTGGATCTTGTCTTTTTTTGTGATGAATAACAAAACAACACATTGGGGACTTGTACCCATGTCTTAACAACTTCTTTTTCACCACAGCGTTATTCAGGAACCTAAAAAAAACGGAAAAGAAATACGAATTTAAAATACTTTGTAAAAAACTGGTGGTTAAGACCACTGCCATTTCACATCAGCATTTCCGCTGTAAATCAACATGCTGAGTAGAGTGTTTACCACCTCATCCTGTCAGCTGAACTCAACTTGAGAAAACAGACATGCAGGTGCGGCGCAGTGAGTGACAGGTCGCATAGATGTTCACATTGGGAAACATGCGTAGACACACACACAGAAACACACACGTGAACATGCGCCTTGTCAGCATTTCTGAATTCGCACAAACACACAGAGCTCAGTGCTGTCACTCCATGAACACCTGTGTGTGGCATCATTACTGCCTGTGGTACCAGATAGAGCCGTGCTGTCACGCAGGAGTGATTAGAGCCTCCCTTTATAATCTCCCCCCTCTGTCCTTTCTCCACACATCATTACGGTAATACACCAAGCTCTATTACCCCTCAGCATCCTGTCAATGCCCCGCAGCTACTTCCTCCCTCCAGCCTCTGAGGCAGGCCTCAGAGGGGTGATGATGATGGTGGGTTAAGGAAGGACCCAGGGTCCCTGCAGCATGGCAGCTTTAATTTCACGCTTTGTTAATGTCCCCATTGCAAGTGCTTGTCCTGCCCGATGCCCTCCACAGCCCCAACCAGGGCCGCATCCGTCCTGGCTGCCCTCTGGCCGGCTCAAGGACTGCACCCGGGAGAAACGACAGATATTCTTCTTCCCTTTTTTCCTTTTTTTTTTTTTTTGCAGTGCGACTGTCGCCCATTTCTTGAAAATCTCTCCCTCACAACCGCCGCCCTTGCTTATACCTTTATCTTATTCTCTCCCCGTTGTGCACTCTGTCACTGTCTGTTTCACTCTCGACCGCCCCCTCTCCCATTCCCTCCGACCCGCGTCGATTATCTATCTCTCTTCTATTGCGGTCTCTTTCTCGTTCGCTGCCTTCCTCTCTCTGGTAAACAGCTCTTTTTCTCAGCTCAGCCCACTCTCTGCCCATTCACTGTATCTTCCAAGTGTTCTCTCACTTCACCTCAATTGCTTCTCTTCATCTCGCTCCCTCTTTCTGTCCCATTATCTTCTCCTTTAATTCAGATGCACTCTGCTTTCATTTAGGTTTGCTCAGTGTCTCAGTTCAGACGAACACGTCTCATTGCATCCCACCCCCCGCTCCTTCCCTCTGTGTCTCCGTCCTTAAGCCTCCATTTACACACCATACCATCTGTATTTGCTAGGCACTGAGAGGCTGCGAATCATCATTCTGTCAACCTGCTCCTTCTGCATGAGTCGGCAGCCACTTTCAGGCGTCCCTAAAAATGCCACCATAAGCACAAACTTGTTGAACCATAGTTTCAGAGTCAGCTTAAATACTTCACTAAAGGGGTGAAACAAAGGCCTTCAATCTGCTGCTCAAAAACAGTGTCCTTCCCCATCTGTTTCTTTCACTATTATTTTTTACGTTGTTTATCACACTGCCCTACCTTTCTAGTACTAGACTATAACTTCAACATGAATAGATTCTATTAACAGACATTAATAGTGCCACAAAGCCGTCTATAAACATCAGTAATCATACCTGATTTAAATTTAAGCCATCTCCTCTTAACCCTTAAGAGCCCAGACCCATGTTTTACCGTCATAAAAACTATGGGAGAGTCAATTTTGAAACATTAACAGAAACTATCCTCAATGTGTAAAGGGGCGGTGACACCTGTGTCACTGTGGGTTCTTAAGGGTTAAAGGTTGTGTCGTTGTGCAACTCTTTACCAGTTCCAGCTTAGATCTCTCTGGAAGTCGTGTTCTGACTATGTTTGTGTGCACTCTGTGATTTTATTGTGAACCTGAAGCCCCAGCAAGCCGGCGAATAAACATCACCTTTAGTGTCAAAGTGACCTAAATTTCACAAGCGACAGCTGTCTTGAGTATCTAAGAGAGAATATTTGGTACATTTGTTTTTATAGGGTCACTGTTTCAACACATAGGAGGAAATACGGAGGATCTCACATTCACAAGTAGCATTTAGTCATGGCAGATGGTTGCCCCTCCCTGAGCCTGGTTCTGCCGGAGGTTTCTTCCTGTTAAAAGGGAGATTTTCCTTCCCACTATTGCAAAAGTGCTTGCTCATCGGGGGGCCATTGTAATTACCTTGTAGATTAACTTTTAAACTTCGGTAAAAATGGTAATATTGTTATTGGTATTAGTGGCTATTTTTCAGTGGGATTAGTGACACAGGCAAACAATCCATCCATGCATTTTCTTCCACTCATCCAATTCAGGCTCGCAGTCGGGCTCGAGTCTTTCCCAGCTGTCACGCGGTGAGAGGCAGGGTACACCCTGGACAGGTGGCCAATCTGTCACAGGGCATTCACACCTATGGGCAATTTAGAATCACAGTTAACCTAACCCCACTAACTGCATTTGTTTGAAATGTAGGAGGAAGTAAAAGTACCTGGAGAACCCAAGCAGACAACCATGCAAACTCTACACAGAAAGGCCCAGACTGGATACAAACCCATGACCTTCTTACTGCCAGGACACAGTGCTCACAGTGTGCCGTTCCATCCATTAGTGCTGCTGAAAAGAAACCCCCAGGTTAACTGGACTTATTTGGCAAAGAAAAAAGGAAAATAAAAGTAAAACTGTTAACCAAAGAACCCACTGAACACAACAGCAAATTGAAGATCAATTTCAGAAGACAGCAAGAGACAGGTGGGCCTCTTATTGATTGTTATTTTCTGTACTTTTGTTTTTTCCCACTTTCTTTTGTATCTGTTCCCTTATTAGTAGAGCATCTCTACCAGATATGCAGGTAGCGCAAAAAGAGTGAATAATGAAATGAAGGCTCCTTGAAAAGAAAGCGGTTAAAAAAAAAAAGCTCTTTTTGTAAAGAGGTGTCTTGTTTCCCAGACAAGAGGGAAGAGGTAACAGAACCTCTTTGTGGGTGAAGTCATGGGGTCTCCTGTGGGAGGGCATTGATCGGAGGTGAAGCACTGAGGAAAAAGGGAGCACCTATCAGATTCTACCCACACATAGAAATACACACTTGCTCCACACATACACACTCACACGTATCCATTATACACACACTTGTATTGGCATAAAAGTCAAGCTGCAAACTTTTTCTTGCGCTGAACACCCCTTTTACACACACACACATATACACAGCACCAGAGCTAGACACCAATACTTATCAGTGTCAGACAAAAATCTATTCATTAGACTTTAAGAAGAATATTTTTTAACCACAGGCTACACTTGAACAAACACACCTAATGCTACAAATTAGCAACAAGTTGCAACAATTTTTGATTATTGTCGATTTCCAAATTGTCCTGCCACACAATAGCGCACAGTTTTAGCTTGTGTTAATGGTTTGGCAGAAGCAGTTGAGCAATTAACACCACAATGATTGTTTGTCTCTAAATTTGACTTCCCTCCCTAAGCTTAATCATGAAAAATGGAATGACACTGGCCCACAGAACGAAAGCCATAGTTAGTGTTGAGTTCTTTCTAAGCTGCTTGTTGCTAGGTAACCGGGATTTATCAGCCCCTTCTACTATTTTTTATTGTAGTTTTTTTTTTTTTTTTTTTTTTTTTTTATTGCATGTCTTAAGTTGCTACATCCTACAATTGCTACAAGGCCTGTTTCACATTTGGAATATTGTCTTTTGTAGTTATTGTAACACATGCCAGATAGAGCCTAATACCTCAGGCTATGGTGCTGTGACACAGCAATACTTAATCTTGCATTATACTTGTCTTAGATGATACTCTGCATGACTGTCTTCATGTCTGTGTGTGTTTGCCTGCATGTGTGTGCACTGTAGACAGACTCCAATCCCTCACGTGAAACAGCAGGCAGTTTTTATCTCTGCAACGCTGTGGAAAATAATATCATTTTTGCAGAGCATTACAACATCAACATCCTCACTGAGTTTATCAGTTTTCTACTATTTATATTGATACACCCACCCTGCAGCTAAGATATATGGCAGCATGAAGTATGGCCTTGTCCACAGTGAGAAGGTACTGAACGCTATTTTGTGATGAGATGGGGACCGGGCCAAGGTGACCCTTCAGTAATATATGGGCTGCGGCTGCCAAGGCCTCCCAGGAAGGTATTTGTCATCAGTGTCCCCCAAGTGTAAGGTTACCAGCAAATCAGGTTATCAGTCTAGTGTTTTTGGCAGGAATGGCACAAAAACACAGATTATCTTTTCAATATGGCTCAGTACAGCAAAAAATAGACACAGATACTGACACACACACAAACAGCAACAAAACACACACACAAACTATTTAAGGAAGCTCTACTGGTGTACACTATCTTCACTCTCCAACCTCTAACCCTCAAACTCAGTGCCAGGCCTTAACCTTTACCTTAATAAGCAAGCTAGTACAATACCTTCAACAGCAATTACTTGATTGCATTAAGTATTGCTGGTTTAATCTGATCTCTACAGTAATAAACTTTAACTGAAGAAAAGTAAGACAGAGCAATGTTTAAAACTAGAAAATCAACATTAGAGGAAAGTATGTGCACTTCACTTTAACAATAGTGTCCAAGTTCAACATCTGGACTTTAAAAACAACTGGGAGAACAGTCAATCCCTCCTACTTAATACATTGTTACTGTCCTTCCTGGAAGGCATCGATCATTGGTATGCTTCGTTTATCTCTCTCTACAGCCTGGGGCAAACAGCCACAAAGGATAATCACACCAAGAAAGAACTGTGCTTTCATAACTCGGAATATGAAAAATATTTATTGAATAATGAATATGTCTGCCAGTGAGGGTGTCGGCCCCGCACCTCCTTGTTGCTATAAAAGTGAGACTGCCACTCCAAAGAGCATGAACTCTCCTCCACATCAGCAGCAGAGCGTGTAGGCGGGAAAGGGGGGTGACAAATGTGGAGCGTTATGTGAGAGGAGGCAGGAAGCTACACAACATGTCAGGATACAGATGCTTGCATCTCCCTCACATCTCCCCTACTGATGTGTTTCAACCCACAGCTTTAATTGTGTTTGCCTTGAAAATAACTGTCTCGCTGGCTGCCAAAGTGGTGGCAGAGCAGGGGTTAATGCAGCGGTCAGGCGCCTCTACAGTAAGTGGCGTATGGAACTGCATGGGATTGTGCAAATATTAAGTTACGTATCTGCTGTATATAGGTATACCATGAGGTCAGTATCGCGTGCTGCAGCTATTATAGAAGGCCAGAGTCTGTGTTGGGAAATGTCCTAAAAAGTTTTGAGTTTAAAAAACAAAATCAGATTAATGCTTTCTGGAGTATTAGGGCCACATTAATAAAAAACAACAACAACAATAAGAAATAGAATCATTTTTCCATTGTTGTTCATTAAGTTTAATATGCATTTTGCTATTTTGAGAATAAGGTTGAAATGTGCAGATTAAAGTTGTTGTTTTAACACAATGAAAAAAAAAATCTTTTGTTTGTTTCTTAGTCTGTCTGTCTGTTTGTTAGCAGTCTAGCCTCCACAGTTTTGAACATATAATTTTCAATTTTTTGTGATGGTTGATACCAACAACAGCTCTGATTTAATTTATTGCAAAATTGGGTCAAGATCAAAGGTCAAGGTCACACAAATGTGAAGGTCTGTAAAAACTTTATATTACCAACATTTAAAAAAATGAAAAGGTTTGGATTGTCTTCAAACTTCACAATACAAACCAACAAATACAAACAAAACAACATACTAGGCCTTGGGGTAGGTCCCCAGGCCTAGTATGTACCTTGACCTTTATTGTTAAAACTGAGCTTGAAAAAAAAATCACTTTATTTTTTCAATTTTCATTTTTTTCAGTGTGCCCTATGGCATAACAGGCTGACGTCACATGGTAATAAACACATAGGAAACATCAAAGTTTTAGTATAGCCCTTGTCCTCATGGCCTATGAGTGCTCTTGTTTCTTAATGTGGCCCTAATACTTTGGTGTACTTTTCTCATGTGCTGAGCTTTGGAAAAAAAGGCAGTGTCTTTTTAAATCTAAATTTAACCACCTATACCTTGGACAAGAAGCAGTGGACAGCCTGGTGAGTGAAGACAGAAAGTCTGTGCTGGCCTTTGTCTCTCTAAGGATGTAAGCTGGACCAACCTAAGTAGAGAAATAAGCCCTTTTGCAAGCAAGAGCATGACCCATAGCCAGCTAGGTGACAGAACTAAAAAAAGACAAAAGCTGTCAAGAGGCTTTGTGATGAGCAGCTGACCATACAATCAACAGATGGCTCAGTGTGCCAGGCTGTCTAAGCAGGTTATTAGCAGGCCAGGCATGTGTGTTTTCATGTTTGCTTTTGTGTCTCTTAAGGTCATGGGCATCAATGGGCATGCCTGCTTTTTGGGACTTATTTATTTATTACAGTTTCATGCTGCTCTCCAGTTTATGGATGAAAAACAGGTCTGTAAGCACAAGAAAGAAATGTTTTCCTTCAAAAGTGTCAGACTTTTAATGAAATATGCACTAAACTGCATAGGAGCAACAAAATATTTTCTTGTTATGCTAGCGTATAGCAAAGCTGTTGCTTTATTACTGCAGACATATAACCTGTTTGTATTCAATGCATAAAATTCAAGTCTAATAAGTCCCAGCATAGCTGCTAAAAGTGCACTCCAAAAATAATAGAAATCACAGGGCCATTAGAGCAAATCAAAGGCAGCAGAGATTGCCGTTCACTTCAGCTGACTAGCTCAATCACCACCTCACAACAAACCAGACCGGCTGAAGATATGAGGGGTAATATCATCCAGTAAGTGGGACACAGCTCTGGAGTCATGGAATACATCTAAGCGGATTGAGGAGATCCTATTAAACACAGCTTCGTGACACCTGCTCCTCTCGGCTTTGACCAGCAGTCTACCGGCTCTTCTGACCTGTATCTTCATCACACGAGTTCGAATCACTTCTTTGTGGATCTCCGCTCAAGAGGCAGCCAAAGGAAGGTGCTAAAGGAGCACGGAAGAGCCGAAGCCAGTATTTCATGAGGAGCATCAGTCTGCACTTTTGTGATCCTACATCAGAGCCTTTCTGTCTCAGCTTCTGTATGATGAAATTGAAAAACGTAATGGGGTAATGTAAAGCCCTTTTGAAATGGTTCTTTATACAACTGAGCTGAAATGGCTCTAAACAGAGAAAAAGAAAAAGGAAAAAACAACCTTTGAAATGCATGAAATTGTCCAAATGCAGCAGAGGGAAAAAAAGCCCTGAATCTGTTTGCTTTTTTTTTTCTTGGGTGGGGTGTTCTGAAGTAATTGTTCTTTAATTTTAACAGTTCCATCAAGACCAACTTTCCTCACTAAAAAAAAACTCTTATCAGTGCATACTTGAATTTGCTTGAATAAAAAAAGGTTTTCTAGGCTTTAAATTGACATTAATTGAAGGTTCTTGTACTAGCATGAGCTGATTTGAAAGATCATTAACTGCTCTGACTTATAAGCTTAGTTAATATTAGCTAAAACCCTCATTTGCCCAGCATTTGTTTGCATTTGCCAGCTCGTTTACTGCAGAGTAATAGTTTAAAATTTCGATGTTTTAGCACTCCTTTTGCCATTCTTTTATCTCTGTTAGCCAACCATTCTCCCACAGGGCACGTGCAGGAGCTCTGCACACATAATCATAACAAGCTCTGTTTATTCTACAAACACTATTATGAAAATGGTCTCGCAATAGGCTATACCCAAGATGGTTGAAGATGCACAAATAAATGGTCTAAGATGGGTTAAGGACAGGATGAAGTGACTCGGAACAAATATGGATGGTGGGCTCAATGTCATCAATGCCTCTTGTAATTGAGCCGATGACATATTGATCTCTGGGTTAATGAAGATAAACTGCACAAGAGATAGGGTGCTTAAATACACCATGGTTAATTCCTGTGAATCGTACCATGAATCTTAAAACCTTTCATGTTCACTGCATGAATGAGAAGTCTAAAAAAGATACATGTTTTTGTGTCTGAGGGGGAAACCTCAATTAAGAACTGTCTTTGTGATTATGTTTTTAACTCCGTGGTTGATGGGTTGGCCCAATTGACCATTTTCTAAGCACCACAAAGTTTCCCAATCTAGCTTTAAGTGTGTTCATATGTAAGGTGTGGTGTTAGCAGCATGTCGCAAACATGAACATGAACAGTTTACAAAGAAGAGTCGCTTGAAGCAACAAAGCTGCTGTACAAAAATCAGTGGTTTGAACACAGGTGACATGAAAAGCATAGTATAGTCCGGTGCTGAAAAATCTGGGAATCTGTGTAAAATGAAAATAAAAACTAATTGCATAACCCCATATTTCATTCAAGAGAACACCAAAAACATCAAATGTTCAGACTAAGAAAAATGACCAGTTTAAGGAAAACATTAGATCATTTTAGCTAATTTTGAATGTGATGGCAGCAACAGATCTCAAAAAGGTTGGTACAGGTTCATGTTTACTACAGTGTAGCATTCCCTCTTCTTTTAACAGCAGTCTGTAAATATCTGGGAACTTAGGAAACCACCTTCTGGACTTTTTGAAGAGGAACTGTGTTCATGGACAGTGATTTCTGGAAGTGATCCTGAGTCCATGCAATGATTTCTGTGACAAAATTGTGCCTGTTTTTAATGCAGTGCCATCTGAGGACCTGAAGATAACAGGCATCCAGGCTGGTTTTCAGCCTTGTCCCTTTGCACACAGAGATTTCTCCAGATTCAGAATGTTTTGATGATATAATGCAATGCAGATGTTGTTATATTTAAAGTAGTGCTGTCAGCGTTAATCTCGTTAAAATGACATTAACGCCATAACCACATTAACGCTGCAAAACTCTAACTTAGCGAGTTAGCGCAGATCGGCCTGTGCGTGGGGCTGCACAGTGTCAACACGTTAGCGCAGTTAGCTCATTAACATGTTAGCGCGGTTAGCTCATTAATGCGTTAGCACCGTGCAGCCCCACGCACGGGGCGATCTGCGCTAACTCGCTACCGGAGATTTGCCGTGTTAATGCGGTTATGGGGTTAACGTCATTTTAACGAGATTAACGCTGACAGCACTAATTTAAACTCTTGAAAATGTTTACATTATTTAGATTCCCCATAATGTTTAGAATGCAGTGATTAAGTCCTCGTATATCAATATATGTTGTCAATGCGAACAATCACAGTAGGAAACATAGTTTTAATTAGTTCTATATAGCATTATTATCACTTTGACCTTCAGATCAATTCAAGGAAAGTTCAAAGGTCAAATGTGATGCAATATTTTAAATCCTCATAAGGTGCTTTCTCTATGTTGACAACACACAGCACACTTGTAAAAATCATTCTTTCTAAGGCTTTTTGTCAGTGTTCAACCAATAAATCATTAAGATGACCTTGAAGACCTTGGTGGATGTTCGCCAAATTTTAATGGATTGTTAACATGACCCCACGCTACACGCCTGTAAAGTTTTATCAGAATTCATTCAAAAATGTTCGAGCTGATACACACATAAACACACACACACACACACACACACACACACACACACACCCTCTGTAGGTTGATAATTATCATTTCCATAAATGATGTGGCATCCTTTCTTTCCTAACATATGACCAAATCCACATCAGTGTGTTTTCTTCCCCCAATGAAATCTGATGTATTTTTAAAACGTTCCTTTTTTCCATTTCTTGAGCCGGGTATATTTGCAATATTGATAACATTAATAAGGACAAATAAGTTCCTTGTTTTAAAACCATATATTGAATCTTGAATGATAACATTTCTGCTGCTTGCAGCTAGCAGGAAAAAAAGAGAGGAAGGAATAAAGTTGCTCCAATAATTCATGTTGCTCATCAGGGAAACACAAAGACTTTAAGACAGACTTTGGAAAAAAAAACGAAACCTTTGATCCTAATACCATCTCTGCACTGGCAGAGACGCTATGGGGTCTTCTGGGAGTTACAACGCTATTTTGCTGAGAACTTATTAGTCAGTAAGCAATGATACTTGTTGAACTCTTATCTCAAACATAACCTGCTCCGGAGCAGGTCAGCTCTGTAGCAGAAGCCATCATGAGAATGAACCCTGGAAAGAAGTTAACCACATTTGAAAAGACGGGGTTAAAACGGGAGCAACCTTGTTAAGCCTCACATCCTGCTTCACAGTGCAGCGTGTATTTCATCAGCCTCATTATGTAATTTTGACCTCATCCTTTCTCATTAATAACCACACTGTATTAATGATCAGTGTATGAATATAAAGTGCTGGTGGTTCCTCCATAACAATATGGATTCTAACATAGTTGTTTACATCTGCCCATTGCTCTGGTGTCCAACTATGAAAACAGATGTCCAGTCCAATAGGCCTGTATCCCACACTCTGACGTATGAGACGTTTAACACTGCAGTGCTCTCTTCTGTGTGCAGTGATAATGTTTTGGCTCATTGGTGTACATAATGGTGTCTCTCCAATATACTTACACTGTCTGTGTAACTTCATATTACACTCACTTGTGCCTATAAAAGGCAAATTTTTAACATGATTGACAAATACATAAAAAATAAGCTTCTGTAGGTTCACTTAACTAGTGTGCATAAGTGCTAAGAGAGTGTATTTGCATAACACATCAAATGTGTCTGAGTAGAATTGTCTATAATGTTATCATGATGATTTTAAGTGCTGGCTAATGTGGAATAACAGCAGAATGGTGAAACGGTGCTTTAATAGCTACCCCATACTAGAAAACAGTTCTTACAACAGAGAATGACAGAGTGCTTCCATACTCTACTTGCCCACATTTTAGCACATGGCTCCTGTCACTGGCTGAGAGCTGGCTAGTGAAGAAAGTGTCACAGAGAGCAGCCGTCCATGGAATCTCCAAGCAGCAGGAGCGATGAGATAGAGATGAATCATGACTCCGTCCATTCCTGCAGCTTTCAGCAGGGATCAACCCACGACTTATTCCCCTCCATGTGTGACTTCAACAGGGGCACGACCTTCAAAGATCACAAATCTTGCAAGTGTCACCAGTCATTAACCAAAGCAATATGTCCCGAGTCCTCTCTCTGCGGCCAATTCCGCCGCATTTCACAGAAAGAGCCCTGATAGGCACTGTCGCGCTCCCTCATTTGTACATCCATCTTTTCCATGTCATGTAGTGGCAGTAAAACGGTGCGTAATCTATGACTTTGGGACAGTCAGCATCCTGAGGCAGCATAGACCAGCAAGACTATTCATTTGTGTTGTATAACTTACATCCACATTTTATAATTGCCTGTTTTTCCTCTGCATACTGTATTGAAATTTAAGCAGCATATATAAATGTATTACATTGCCACCCCTTGGGCTTCATGACCCCTCAAATATGAACAATTCTGTAAATACACCTCATTAATAATTCATGGAAAATATTCCTAATCAATTCATCATGTAGCAGAGCAGAAGTCTGGCAGATGTAAGCCGGTGAATACATCACACGCATTAAAACAAAAAGTGGGATTTCAACAATGTCAGTAACACTTGGTTAAGCTGAAGAAATTGCTGCCTTCCTCTTTTGTACTTTTTTAATGAACTGTTTTGGGAAAAGAGTAAAAGATAACAGAGCCGGGGAGAGGAAGAAAAGGAGTTACGTAATTCCATCATCAATATTTTTCTCTTTGAAAGTTGCAAACACGGGATATGAAGCGGGCCTATGCATTCTCAGGCTCGCCACTATATTTTGAAGAAAAACAATTTCACAGCAAAGGGCACCTGACACTCACAAAACTCACTGGAGCCTTTATTTCTAGAACCCCGAGACAGATTTTGAGTATTGATTCGCCTCCTCCCACCTCGTGAAAGCAAAGACACGTATGTTGAGAGCCATGTCTAATCAGGAGAACATTTGCTGAGGGTTGGATTAAGACGAGAGGGATGTGAGGTCGACATGCTGGATGCATTTCGCTGAGCTGAGCTGTGGGTAGACTCAGTTAGCCGCAGATAAACAGCCTACAGACGCTGCACAAAGGACTGATTAAAACAGGAGCAGATGGAAAGAGGTGTTTATATCACAACAGGCATTCTGTGCTTAAACTGCTGCCTACTGCTGATGTGATGAAGTCACAAAATACTGTACGTGAAGGATGTACAATGACACACAAAAAAAACTGTCTACAAATCAACTTAGTTTGATTGTGACTTCATTACGGAGACTTTCTTAGGTCTCCAAGTAACTTTATGTTCTTCGCTTTCAGGAAAACAATTTCACAGAGCTATGTAATCACACTGAGAACAATAATGACCATAATTTTTGACTTTTAACAAAATGCTTTCCCAAATTTTGTCAGTCGGGTAAATTCAGTTTTATATTTCTTTGCAGCCTTAACTCTTAATTCTTTTATCTTACATTACTCAGTCCCATTGTGTGGGAAACGAATAAGTTACAGTACACACAGTTCTTTTGTGATTGACATCACTTAATGAATATTACCTGTAGCAACGACAGCGACTCATTTGTAAGAGGATGTTTTTTTCCACCCACTTGGATCAGGCGATTCCTGCAAACTGACAGATTTATCTCTGTGCCATAACCTTGCTTCACTTGCCTCTGATCACAGAGAACTTTCTTTGCTTTTTGAGTCAGATGAACAAAGTCACTTCTTAACTATTCTGAGTGAATAGTGAGTGACTGAGAGACTTTGTCCCCCCTCAGGGCACCTGTGTTTCAACTGACCAGTGTCATCAAACTGAGATGTGCTGAGTCTTTGTAGAGCCCAGGTCATGGGAAGCGAAGAAAAAGAGACGTACCAAAGGGAGAGAAAGGAAAAGGGACAAGAGGCTGAGAGACAAAGGGACCAAAAGAAACTGTTATGGGCATGTGTCTGCCGGTGACAGTGAGAGCTCATATGCAGTTTAATAGCAAGTTGGTTGTCAAAAGTCACACTGATGTACTGATGTGAGATCAGTCAGGTCACCAGCTGGTTCCTCTCTGGCAGAGCTGGATTTCATTTTACAGGCCAGCGGTGACAATGGCATGACAGGTCTGTTTCCATGGGAACACATTTGTCACTTCTGTGGAGCATGGCCAAAGTGTTGGAGGGGAATCACCAATGAGGACTGTAGGACTGGAGGGAAAATTAATCACACTAATGATGATTCAAAGCTTGAGCTCTGGCAGAATGCGAAAATCGCTCCTGCTTCTCCGGTCTTTCAGTTTCCCCTGCAGCCGAAAACTTCCGAGCCGCATCGGGGTTTCTCTCCACAAACATAATGTTACAAAAGTGACGTATGGCATGCACAAATGGGAATGCCAATGCTATTGAGATATGTGAGAACAACGTGGTGGTATTTTTGCAAGATGAGTTAAAGAAAAGAAGTGGTGTGGTGCACCACTGCAAGATGGAATTGTTATGCTGTGAAAGCCTTGTTTTCTTGCTTTTGACCAAATGGGTCATGTGCTGATTGTTGTTCACTACATTTCTAACTGAACTAAACTAAGCTAATCAAATTTCTGAACAGAGGTGACTTTTAGCTGAGCTCAATAGAAAATTAACAGGTAAAAGTAGTAAATTTAACTGAAAAAACTGAGTGTGACAAAACTGGTGGAAATATGTTTAAATATTTAATATTTTTGAAAACATTTTTGAAATATTTAATATTGTCACCTTTATGCAGTGTTACAAACAACTACTTTTTGTGTTAGTTTTTCTTATGTGTTGTTGGCAGTGTTGGGTGTAATGTGTTATAAAGGAATATAACACATTACTGTAATCACATATTTCAGTAACCCAGTAATTACATTTCAAATGCAATCATTTTTGTTACAAAGATTCTTCAGGTATCTGTGCACCGAACGGATAGGAAGAAAAAACATGAACAAACATGCTTGGTTCACCCTGTGGGCTTTCAATCAGCTGATTTCACTTTTTGTGCAGGGGAGATATGGACATTAACTAGAGTGGAATGGTAAAGTGGAAACTGCATGCAGAACAAATACAACCACATTATACTGGTAATCCAACTTTAGGTCATTGAAAGCATCAGCACAGACAGCATGCTAACACAAAGCAAGCCAAGAACAGAGAGTCATGACTGAGTGAATGCCCAGCAGCCAGATCCTGATCTTCAAAAGGCAACAATAGCAGTGATGAGCAGTGAGCCTCTGTTTCTACCTGTTTCTAAAGTAGAATCACTGTGGTGATGGCTTTAAAGTAACGAGCGACCCTAACGCTGATTGTGTGTAACGTATTTCAAAGTAATGCACTACTGTAATCACATTATATTTTTCACTAAGGCAGTAAAGTATTCCATTACTATGCTTTTATGATGTATTACTACAATTCAGTAATACATCATAAATATGTTATATTTATTTATACAGTTATGTTGTTACTTGCATTACAAAGACTCATCCATCATGTTCTTGTGATGGAACTGTACCTAGGACAGAAACAACCACATTATACTGCTAACATAACTTCAACTCTTTGCAAACATCTACACAAACAACACGCTAACACAAAACTAGCAGGGTCCAGAGTGCTGTTAAATCTGGGTGTATGCTGACCCCACCCCAGCAGCCAGAGTCTGATCTTCAAAACAGCAAAGTCAGTGTTGATCAGTCAGGCTTAGAGCCTCTATTTCTTCCTATTCATGTTTCTAAAGTGGAATCACTGTGGTGGTTTAAAGTCTTCTTGGGTTGGTTTTCATCTTTGCTTTGTGTTACTGACTTTGGGTTCATGTCTGAAAATTAAAAAGAAAGACCGTATGTGTGTCCTCATTAGGATAGGGAATTCTGCTGGCATGTGGGACTCATCCATCATGTTCTTGTGATGGAACTGCACCTAGGACAGAAACAACTGCATTATACTGCTAACATAACTTCAGCCCTTTGCACACATCTACACAAACAACATGCTAACACAAACCTAGCAAAGAGCTCAGAGTGGTGTTAAAGCTGGGTGTATGCCCACCTCAGCAGCCAGAATCTGATCTTCAAAAGATAGCAAAGTCAGTGTTGATCACTCAGACTTTACAGCCTCTGCGTCTGCCTGTTCATGATTGTAAAGTACAGTCACTGTGGTGATTGCTTTAAAGTCTCTTTGGGCTGGTTTTCATCTTTGCTGTGTGTTGCTGGTTTTGCGTTTAAACTGTTCAAATAACACTAAAAGAAAGGTTGCATGTGTGTCCACATTAGTGCAAGGATTTGTGTTGATGTTTTACTTGCTAATTCATAATTATGTGATGGTGCATTTTAGTGTTACAGACAAAAAAAAAAGTAGTATAAAGAGTAGTGTAATGAATGACTTCCTCTTGTGAGTAATTATGTAACATACTGCCTTACTTTAAAGAATTACCTTTTTTGGATTATGACCCCAACCAGTGTTGGAGTGATTACTAAAAAAAGTCCTCTGAGACTTGGCTAGTCTACTAGCTAAATGAGCTAATTTCAACAATCACAATAAACTGAGGAAATAATGCGATAACAGTGGAAGTTATATTTAAGTATCATTCCCACAGAGTTAAGTCTAGACCAGCAGCATTTAGCTTCCCTTGAGGGATAACAGGTCTCGCCTGCTATTGCCACTGCTGTAGTTTAAAGTTTGACAGCCCTTAGGGGCCCCTCCACTGACCTTGGTTCCCAAGCAGTTGCCTGGTGGCAAGACAGGGAACTGCTGGTGGCAGGCAGCATCTCCAGAAATTTGGTTAAGAGCCTTTGGTTGAAAAAGGAGTCCATAAACTGAATATAAAGAGACCACCTGCACAGCTGAGTTTTTTACATTAGCGCTGTATTTATACAGTTTTGCTTGCAGAAGCAGATTAAGTGTTGATGTGCCATGTTTTTAAAACACTGGGTTCTTTATTTGAGATAAAATAACCCAAACTGTTTAGCAAATTTTATTAGTTGCAACTGGTGAATTAATAATACTGATGTGTGTTAATTAAAACATCTTTAGAGAGGCTGCTTTAATGATTCCACCTGGATTGTATGAAAACAATGGTTCAGTTATCAATAGAAATGATAATATTCTAACTATATACTATTATTCAAGCTACCTATCGGTACCTGTCATGGCTTTTTGTTATGGTTATGTTCCAGTTATCTGGGCATTAAGGCAATGTGGATTAGAGAAAATCCAAAATAAATGTAACGTTATTTTTTATAGTCACCAAATATGTATGCGGTACAATTATTCCACCCTGGAAAAAACACTTCAAAGAAATCATCAAAAGCCCCAAATTACCACAACATTCATGATACTGATGAGTGCCTCTAAACTTCTGATGACAAGTGCCTTAGAAATAACACTTGGCTATTAACTTGTACTTTTATAAAGAACATGCAACTTGCTGAAAACCAAACCATGCAATTCATCCAGCGTGTTTGTCCACGTTTTTGGAGGAATGCATGTATTTCTTTGTAGAGGCATTTTCACACCTCTTCAAAATATAGAGAAATCTAAACTCGACAGGCCTGTCCTGTCTCATTATTAATGCTTAGCTAGAATCTCACCGGGAAGAAATTACATTCAAACATTAGTACCTCATACAAATTGTCTATTTTTTCTTCACTTTGCTATGAGCTGGCACAACTATCATGTTTATTGGAACGCACTGACTTCTAGCTGGATGCTAGGGAACACGAAATTTAAACAAATATTAGTTTAAATAAAATACTCTGTCAGCGAAAATGTATAAACCTTCCCAAACACTAGAACTGAATGTATAAAAAGGTAAATTGCAATAACCTACAATATAAGCTAAAAGTTAGAATCTATCACAAACAGCCTTGCAATATCAGAATCCTTAAAGGCGATTTCATCTTAATACACATCTGTGAGAAAGTGTCTCTTTCAACATCATTTCAAATCACTCAAACATGCCTAGTGCAATCAGCTTAAAAAGTCCACTGCCATTGTTCTGCTGTATCATAATACCCCTCAAAGGCACTTCACTGCTTGGAGAGCTATGTGCATTCATTATGTAGTTGTGTCTAATTTATGCTAACTCTCTGTATTAATGTGATGCAATTGTCACAAAACAAGTATTCATAGGAATACTCATACTTCATGTTTGAACCATGAATACTAAGTAAAGACCAAGTTTTATGCTTTGGGCGTCATTAAATGAAAGAAGTTGATAAATAATTTATTGTAAGCAACTGAGCTGACCATCTGGATGGTGTCTATCCTCCGCAGCAGTGCTCTCACTGAATCTTTTCAGCTTCTTACCATTCCCATCATCTCCTTTTCTATATTTCTAAGCTGGCTTCCCTCCGTTTGGCTTGGCACTCCACACTTTGGCTCTCCTGGTTCTGCTGGTGAAGAAAATCCTGGCATCCCTTCTGCAATTCCTCTGCCTTACTCTGAATCCTTGCCTCCTTCTATTTTCCCAGACATGTTCCCAGAAGGCTATTCTTTCATGGCACAGCTGAACTCTCCAGATTCCTCCATTTGGTCTTGGTGAAAACCGACTTGGAGCAGTGCTGAGAGGGTGGTGCAGTGGCCTCTCTCCAGTTGCCAGGCCTGCCAGGATCTACAAGTCTTTCCAGTTAATGTGATGGTGCCAGAACGGATGGTGGGGCGTTGGGGGGGGCAGGAAGAGAGGGTGGAAAGCAGGCAGTGGGATTCTGGGATCACTTCGCTGTGACCCATATCCCTCTGTTCTGCTCTGAATGCCTAAATATAAAAAAAACAACCCAATTACTGTTGACCCCTGCACCGCCTCCAAAACACAGCAGCAGCGACTAATTAAAACTGAAAGGGTTCCCATTCCCTCCTTTGTTTTTTTCTCAGAGTGTGGGTTTGAGTGAGTGTATGTGTGTGTGTATACTTGTATTTAACTGAAAGCCCCAGTTAGTGTGAGTATCTGCATATTTTCTAGGAATAGACAAGATTGCGCTCAAGTACTCGTGCTGAGAAAAAAGGATTTTCTACGTGTATTTATGAGCCACTTGGTCCGAGCAGGACAGTTTAAAAGCAAAAACAAATCACAGAGCAATCCAAGTAGGCCGTTTCTTTATCACCAGCCAGACCCTGGGGGTACGAGTCATCAACCTGCCGATATGTCTGGCACTGACAGAAGCTTCCAATCCAATCTCTATTTCATTCAATTATCATCCCCTGGAACAGGCCTCTGCGTTGTTTGCCCTCAAGAGGAACTTCTGTCGCACCCACAGCATCTAGTGTGCACTGCTCTCTTGCTGTAGCTCGACTAAAATCCAAAACCAGCCCCGTGAATCACAGAAACATGCTGCAATAGAAACTAACTTTCCCTTAAAAACTAATTAAAGGCTTGCTGTGCTAAAATCTTGAGTGACCCTTCATTTATTTACATTTAGCTTTCAAGTTTCCAGACTTTTAAAGCGGCGTTAAGCAATAGTTCTCCAGGGTTTCTGAAGGTCTTTCACTGTTTTGAACAATTTTCAGTCTAGTCCTTTTACCTAGCCATTTTCAGAGGAATGTTTTTTCTTTCTTTTTCTTTTTGTTAAGCCACTTCGCATTAACCATGAATCTTTCAACCACCAAAAAAGTAACTAATTCAAGGAATGAGTCAATTTTGTGTCTGCACATAATAGAAAACTTATTAAAGAACCTTTAGTATCTTTAGGCACCTTTTAGCTTTCTTTAGCTAAATCTACAAAAAAGGCCAAATATATGGCTAAATATATGACAGACATTATTGTATTTTTGCACCAACAAATCTTGTCAGAATTGATGGAATTATGAATGTAGAAAATTACTGTCAGATTTTGATCCACCATGCAATAACATCTGGGAAGCATCTTGGAAATGGCTTCATTTTTCAGTCTGATAATGTTGCCAATGCAGTAAAAGCATACCTGGACAAATGAACACTATCAGTCATCAACTGTCCTCCCCAGAGATCGGACCTCAAGATTAGTGAAGCAGTGTCGAATAATCTGAACAGAAAATGCAGAAAAAGGCTGCAAACAAAAAAAAGAAGAGCTGTGAATGTCCTTCTTGAAGCCTGGAGAACTATTGGTGATGACTAATTAAAGAAATTCAAAGGAAGCTTGTCTAAGAGAGTTTATCCTGCATTCAAGATTAAAGGTGGTCATACTAAATATTGACTTTTAATTTGGTCAGAGATCAAAGAAGTCAAAACACCAGTAAAAGAAGAAGAAGGAAATAAAAGTAAGAAGGTACCTGCCAAGCGCTGGGTGGATGTTCCTACAAATCCTCCATGCAAAAAGAAGTTCTTCAAGCCTTTTTCAGGTTCTGCGTGGTACAGGCTGATCTTTGGAGAAGAGTTGTCACGTGTCCATGTAACTCCTCAAAGCTGGCAGTCATTGGTCTGACTCCATACTGACTATTTGTCTCCCATTATGAGTATGATTTCGAAGGCCGTGGTGAAAAGGGTGGGAGAGATTGGGCAACACATTGCAATGCCTTTCCTAAGTTGGTGTCAGCTGGTAGTAGCCTCTTGAGTTGTGTAGCAAACACTGAAGCTGAGAAAGCAGTTGGAAAATTAGATTCTGGATACTGGTTGGTATATGAAAGAACTCAAGGGAAAAGGTGATAAGCTGGTGGGGAACTGAGGTGTAAGCATTTGCCAGAACTGGTGACAATGTAATTATTTTCCAGAAGGTATTTAGACAGTAGAAGATCCTCCCCTTGCACATTTAGATTGCGATCCCGCTGAACTGGTTGAGTGCAAAGTACGCTGTACATATTATGAACTAGATGAAATCTTTGATACAACATGTATGAAGTGGAAAAGGAAAGCCATCCCTATACACAAATCAGCCACATAAAAACGGGCTAGGAAAATATAAAGAATATAAAGAACTGACTTTAGCACAATACTGTATTTAAGTTTTTACTGTAACGGATGGAGTCAAATTGCTGAAGTGAACAAATGCTCTCCAAATCAAGAAACTGGGCAAGAAATCCTGTGATCTGTGACAAAACTTGAAGCTGCTGCACTGACAGTTAATTCTGCTGGCTGTTGGCTCACAGAATGCTGATCTGAGCTTACAACCAAATATTTCACTGTAGTGCTAAGAGTTACTAAGATGAAAAAGTGTCCATATCGATCAATGGATACACAAAGTTGCCTCTAAATTAGTTGTGAAATTACCCAAGGCCATAAAAATAAACTAATTCCGTAGTTTGTTTTCACTGCTGTTAAAAACGTGTGCATAGCAATTCCTGGTATAGCAAAAAGCTTCATGTAAAGTTTCAAGTATTTTTGATATTGAGCTTTTTTGCATATCAAACGGTGCATAATGGCTACATGTATTTGTCCTTCCTTCTTGTCAGTCGGGTTTTCTTTCTCCTTCACCCTCAGCAGCACTTCTGCGTCTCCTCTGGGAAACTTCAGCCCTCCTCCCACCCAGCAGATGGTCAAGGTTGAGCACTTCTTGATTCAACTGCACATCACATCTTTGTCTTGAAAATAAAGCCACTATTCAGCCTCCTTTTAATTATTACATATACCTAGACCTATTTCTATATATTCAGTGTTTTTAATCAATGAATCAATGTTTTTTTTTTGTTTTTCTTTTACATTTTGTGTATGTGAAGCGGTGATTCAAATATATTTTGAGATACTAGCACAGCTATCAGATGGGAAAAAAACTGTCAGATGATAAGACCGTGCTAGCCTCTATACTGCTTTTTACTTTATGTGCCAGTGGGTCGCTGATGTTTATCAAGAACAAACAAAGCCAAAGATTTTGAGATTTCACAGCAGCAGATGGTGAGACGAGGGGGAAGAAGAAGAAATTTTCTGAAAAGTTCTGACATGTTTACCTCGTTTTCCCACTGACAAAGACAGAGATTCATTCGAAAGAGCAGGAAAATTATTCATGAGAAATAGGGTCTTACTTTTTGGAAAACATCGCCGCTAACAACACGGCTGTAGCGAGGAAGTAAGATACCAATCCACTTGACCGAGGTCTTGTTAAATGTTTAAAATGTAGCCAACATTAATGATTTAAACGGGGAAATAGAAATGAAAGTGCTGGATGAGCCAACCAGCTAACCTGTTGCTTCTCACATGACCCCTGTTTTTTGAGTGAGAGAGGGAGAGATTGCCTGTCTCCGTCAGATCTGGTCCAGGCCCCTTGGAGCAGAGAGCTTACAGAGCACAGCGAGGACAGCCACATCAGGGCAGCACACAGACAGCTGGCTCCCTCAGATGATGCATTGGCCTTGGCATCCTAATTGGCCCCAGTGCCTCAGCCAGCACTTCAGCCAGGGGACGTGGTGTTTCTGTATGTGTGCACCCATGTGCAGTTCTGCATGTCTGTCTTTATCTCTCCGTAGTGTAGGTTGCACAACTCTGTGTTTATATTTTCTTTCTCTGTGCATCTGTTCGAGGACTGCACGCTTCTGAATTTTGGTGAAAATATTTTTTTTTTTTAGGCGTGATGTGGCTCCTTCCTTACTTGTCTCTTTGAATATACACACCCCATGCTGCGCTTTGGGCCAGGCTGTACTTCATCTGACCTTTCATCTGCGCAATTTGCACCACACACACACACACACACACACACACACACACACACACACACACACACACACACACACACACACACACACACACACACACACAGGACAGAAAATATATTACAACTGTGGGCAGCTTACATGTGCACGTGCATTTGGTGGCACATACAACCCCTACGCTATATTTATTTATCATCTACTAAATGTTATCATTACATAAGCAGAAATAAAGTGTGCATGCATGCGTGCCTCACTTCACAGCATATATGCATGCTATTAAGCATTCAAGCGTGTAACTGTAGTGTTAGTGTGTGTGTGTGTGTGTGTGTCCTTTTGCTGTCATGGCTAATATCAGTCAAGTTAAGGATTATAAAGAGAAATGACTTGAGACATTTACATTATCCCTGACTCTACTAAATGGAGTTAATTATTGTTGTCATCCTGCCTGTTAGAGAACTGTCCAGTGACCTTAAGTGGTGGCGTTGGCCTGGTGGGAAGAAAACTGAAAACTAAATGAAAAGGTCACACATATAATTCCAACAACAGTTTATGCATGCACCACTTAAAAGGACATTTAAGTCATATACGCTGCAGGGAGCAGGATGCATCATGCAATCTCACTCAGTCTCAGGGCAAAGGAAAGCCCTCATTACTGTACTGCACATTACACCTAGTAAGAGATTTTCAATGCCAAAGCATAAACTTCATCAGTCCTAAATTCATCAACATGGTGACAGTTGATCACTGGCTTTGCTACTCGTAGCATAATTTGCTCCTCCCCCCTTCTTGTTCAATTTCAGGACTCCATAGTGAAGCTGCGGGCTGTAATAACTATTTTAACATGGACCGGTGTCGACTGACTGGAAAAATAGGCTGCGACTTGCTCAGAATTGGAAGTGTATAGTGGACCAATTACCCCCGTGGTGATGGCAATATACTAGTGTAGCTATAGGCTGGAGCTGCTGTGGGTGTAATTGATGTTGCTCGCTGGCTGCCAGAGAGGTTGGAGGCATGTAGACCACAGAGACATTTCCTCTAATAGGCCCTGCCAGGGGTCATGGCACACGCTACAGACCAAAGCACTTACAACCTCACCGGCACTCTGGTGTCTCCTCCAATACATACTGTATAACACGTTCGGACCGAGGCTGTTTTGGTTTGTTTTAGCCTGAAAAGGCTAATATTTGTATTAGCCTTTTCAGGCTAATGACAATATTTGCTGTATTCCAAAAGATAGATTGATACTTTCCTAGTTGAGAGCGAGATATTCTAATTTCAGAACATAAAATGTCGCTGTCAAAGTTTTAAAGTATTTCAATACCTTCTACAGGCCTATTTTTAAAGAAGTTAGGATGCTTGTGAAATTTAAACTAAAAAAATTGTAATTCTAATTCTAAATTGTTTTATAATATCATAAACTGATGTTCTTTTCACAACAGCAAATAGAAAACAAGTCAAATATGTAAACAGAAAATATACCAAGCTAGGTCATGATTATTTTGGTGGTTGTCATCTGGATGGCAGCATAGGATGGGAACATGATGTCTTTCCAGGTGTGCAAGCTGTCCATTCCCTCTGCCTTAATGCACCCCTGTATCATCACACCAACAAGACAGCTTCTGTGTTTTCCAAAAACACGGAGATTAATCCAGGGCTGGACTAGGACAAAAATGTATATATAAAAATATCTATATCTATGTCATGCATACACATATATTGCATATACATTTTGTTTGATTGATTAAAACAGATTTTAATCAGGTTGGTACAGTTGTTGTTGGGCTAGTTCTTAGCTGCACTGCAGCATGTGATGATAATTAAAAGCAACACTTTAGCTGTTAGCAGTGGCTCATGGTCAAAGCAGCCATTCATTTTAACCGAATCCTTAAATCTCTCCCTTCCTAATTATGTCCCTCCATCTATTTTCTTACCACGATAATTTAATCTTCTTCGTCTCTTTTCACTTCTCCACAGCTGGTGCTAGCAGCAGCCTCCTGTGAGGCCTGGTTACTAGTTGTTGCTGGTTCTACTGTTCATGGTGCAGCAGCCCTGACAGCTAACGTGTTGGTTAATTTGACACATTTTGCTGCATCTATTTTTAGTTTATTTTTATTACTTCCTCCCAGCTTTTCAGCTCCACCTTTTCACCACTTGTTCCAAACTAAACTTTTTCTGCATCCTGCTGTGAGTGCACAGCGCAGGTAGGGGAGGGGCCGCATTAAGAGATTTGATTGGGCAATCCAGTGACAGTAATGAAAATGAACCAATGCGCTGCTGTCAGTCCTTGTACAGCCGGTGTGTATGGGCCCCTCAGGCTGGCCCATTGGCCCAAAAGTGCATCAGCCCACTGGAAAATGGGCTTTCCACTACATGTGCTTTGTGGAACTATGTAATCGCTTCTGAGGTACCTTTTTGACAAATGTTATCGCTTTATGACTCTGGTAGAAAAACCTTTTTTTCCAAGTCTAGGGTAACACAGGAAGAAACAACAATCACTTTGAAAGTATGTAAGCCAAGCAAGAAAACAAATGACTGTATGGCAAGAAATTATATATATGAGTAGTGTAACAAACACAATGAAGCAAATCAAGGTCTACAGAGCCAAAATCACAAGCTAAGAGACACTAGGCTACAAAAATTAGAAGTCACACACCTGGGCTCCCTGATCCACCACAATCCAAAAGGGATGATCTGATATTGTCGTGTTGGTGTTGTTCCCAGATCAACATAGTAAATGTTGATCCAGGATCAACATTGCAAGTGACCAATCAGAATGTTGTGACGTTATTCTTTGGCGCGCCAAGCCATTTGTGCATTTATGAAATTCCAATGTTGCAAGGACAATATCAATTCTGCTTAGCGTTTATCAGAGGTGTGGACTCGAGTCACAAGACTTGGACTCGAGTCAGACTCGAGTCATTAATTTTATGACTTTAGACTTGACTTGAAAAAAGGTTGTAAGACTTGTGACTTGACTTGGACTTTTACACCAGTGACTTGGGACTTGAATTGGACTTGAACCTGTTTACTTGAAAAGACTTGATATTTTACCCAAATCTAAAATTTAACATACATATTATATAAAAAGTGCGGACCATTAATTCACTTTATTCATTCATTCATTCTTACCACACTCCGTATGTATGTGAGCGTGGGCTGTAGCACAGCCAATCAAATTAACCAGATTTGAAAAAACAAGAACAAAACGCTCGAGCCAAAAATGCTCCCAAGAGTAATTTCTTTCGGGTACATAAACTACTAAGTAGTCAACAAAAACGAAATGCAATATGCAAAACATGCAAGAAGAGAATCACAGACGGAGATGGAACAACTTCCAACTTTGTCCGACATTTGAAGTTGCATAAAGAATGGTAGGTGGTGCTTTTTTTTTTTTTTTTTTTTTGCTACGACGAGACAGCTGACTTAGCTAACTTCATCTTATTAGCAAATGTTCTTCGGCTACGTTGATGATACTGTTTGGCTTTAACAGGTATGATATGTTTGTCATGCTATTTTAAATCCGGTCCTGCAAGCGCATCCAAGAATAACATGCAACTTGTTAGCTCAGAACTGTCGTGGTGAATGGTGAGCAGGGTCCGTTTCAGAAAGTGGGTTCTGTAGCTGTACTCAGTCTCTCTCCGTCTCCTCCCCATCATTAACCCTGTAGATTTAACCCAGTTTAGACTGACAAATATTTATTTTACCATCACATCACAATTCAAAATCACTGTGTTTAATTTGCAATTAGTGTATGGTCGTGTTTAACTTTTGCATGTCTGAGCCAGGAAAATGTTTTTTTTTTGGTTAGAAAATCTGGCCCACCTTAGTGTGTAATTGAGTAGTCCTGCTATACATGGCCTTTTTCTTCTGTCATTTATGTCAATACATCAAATAAAATACTTTGATCTTATATTATTAGCTGTTGTTTATTTGCAAAGGTTAATCTCAACAGGGATGCTAGACAAAACGGCGTTTTCTACAGACAGCCTAGCATACGCTCTCCACTTGCAGTGAAAAAGAAAAAAAGAAAAAACACCCCTTCCCTATTGGTGTTAGAGTTTACCATGCCAGCCAATCAAAAAAATGATAAGGCAACATGTGACATTTGGTTGTTTAGGGAGAAGGGGAAGTTTTTAGGAGTGACACCCGCGACGGAAAGCGGGCGAGCGAAAGAAAGAGAGAGAGAGAGTTTTCATATGTGAGACATTAGTGACGTTTAGCGTGTTTGGAGGCTATAGTTAGTTTGTTGTGTAGTTTGTTGACTGAAGAAGTCACTTGGATGAGTGACGAAACGTTTCTCCCACAAAACGCTACGTCCAGATGAACAGATTCAACTTTTGGAGATTTACTTTCCTGGATGATTGAGAATGCATCAAAAAGTTATTGTTTTGTATTGTGTGTCGGTTAGACTGCTGAATTTCATATTTGATCTAAAAAAGCTGTCAAAGGCAGATTCCAGTGTAAACGCTGTCTCCACATAGAAAACTGGAGTGTTGCACCTCCAGTTGTCAGACCTGCAGGGTTTAGGCCTGTGGTGTTCTCCTCTGTCTTATACTGAACACAAACTACATTTTTTGGACTGGCACAAATAATTTGTGTGCCTTCTTATTTGATGCAGCACACCTGATTGTTCTGTAAATAGATTTAAATGGTTATATAAAAAACACCTGAGGCCTTGGCTGCATTTTTAGGTAAATAGTACCATATAACTTTGTTGTTTGCAAAACAACAAAGTTGCATAATTTTTAGAAATGTACAATTTCTATTTGCATTTCAAGTTATGAAAATGATTCGTTAAACATGTAAAAAAATATAACTTTTTTCTACTCGGATTCTGAATTTTTTGTCTGAATTTAGATCAACTGTGCTAATATAGTATACCAAAATGAAAAAAATAACTCAAATTTCAGATATTTGAGGTTGTGCTGTAAATAATGATACCAAACAAGGCAAGAAAAACATATTTTAAAAGTGAAATATAGAAGTAAAATCAAAAGTAGTCAAGAACGGCCAATTATACCCAGGACCCCAGAGGGTTAAAAAAAAGACTTGAAAGGACTTGAAATTCAAAGTTTCGGACTTGGGACTTGACTTGAAAGTTGTCTGTCTTGACTTGCGACTTGACTCTGACTTGCTTGACTTTACTTGAGACTTGACTTGTGACTTGAGGATAAAGACTTGGGACTTACTTGAGACTTGCAAAACAATGACTTGGTCCCACCTCTGGCGTTTATTAAAGGGTTCGGGGTTAGGGTTAGGGTCAGGGTCCGTTGATCGGCGGACAGAGGCGGTTTCTCGCAGCTTAAGTACAGTTTTTTGTTTTACGGCGGTTTTTCCCAAAGTCGCAAAAGTATGACATCACAACATTCTGATTGGTCGCTTCCAATGTTGATCCTGGAACAACATTTACTATGTTGATCTGGGAACAACACCAACACGACGATATCAGATCGTACATCCAAAAGATAGAGTGTTTGTGAGAGAACCCCTACTAAGATTCCTTACACTAACACAAACACTTCTAAGAAATAACACGATTGTCTAAAGCTGAGCTTGAGGGTACTAACAGATTACTTAGAAAGACAAACAATACACACTCACACGCAAAGCCCAGTGGCCAGATGAGAGAAACCCCTTGGTCCTGAGGCTTGATAGAGAGCCCCATTAATGATCACATAACATTCATGTGTTTGGGCAGTCAGAGGTGTGGCAGACCTGAAATACACAAAAAGTCAGATATCAGGCCAGATATCTGATGTAAAAAAGGATGGCCACAGACAGTTTTATCTAATCAAGGTTCATGGTATGATTTGTGCTACAAAGTATAAGAAACTACTGTGCAAAGATAACAACACCCTCCCATTTTATGAGGACATGAATCATCTAAATATGAGTCTATGATGGACTATGCTTTTGTGGAATTAATGAGCCATAGATGATAGATATGACATTCATTAAGAAAAAGCACGTTAGAATAATTCGCTTTTGGAAAATGATTGATTTCACTCAGAAAACCTCCACCTCAAGGTTTTATAATTAACATGTAACTTAGAGAATATTTTCTATGTTGTTGGTTGAGAAAACTGGTTTCTATCTAAAGCTGTAGTCCTGGTATAGCTGTGGGTAAAGTAATCCTCAATGAACCTGTTGAGAGGACCTTGTAGAGGTAGCACGGCCCTGTGTCGTGATGTTTATTACTGTGCTTTTCATAAATAGATTCTCCTACAAAACCAAATGTATGCAAGATTCATTTTCTGGCATTGAGGTAGTGCTGGTACTTTAGAGTTTATTCTGCAGACACTTCACCATTGTACGTCACATCATATTCATGCATTAGCCTTGCAGGAACAATATGTAACCCCAGGTAACGAAGGCAAACACACATGACTTAAATTCTGCACATGAAAGGCTTTAAGTTTAAAGTTCAGCTGCTATGTGAATATGGTTACCCGTTGACAACAATCTTAGCTAGAAGTCCACCGAGGCGAGCAGCAGCTGACTAAAAAATAAGCTGCATTAGTTGCCAGAAGTAAGTTGTGTTGTCTTCAATGAATTTGACTTTGCCTGTTCATAAACAACCGCAGCGAGTTTAGTGAATAACCTCTAAAGGGACAGTTGCCTCATCCTAATTAGCATTATAGTAAAGGAAGGACAAGTCTGTGTGTTCTTTAAGGGAAATTATTCAGCACTTGTGAATCAAACTGAAAAGATATTTAAAAGTCCAATAAGTAAAAGACTAAGACATACTTGGCTTCGATGAAACACTGAAATATAGCATCACTTAAATTATTATTTAAATACCAGTCTGGTACAATACATTCCAGAGCTGAAAAACATTTTTGTACTAGTTGCCCTGACCAAGAAAGATTTTTATGTCCAAGTCTAAAATGGTGCAATCTGAATGTGACCTTGCATGTATTAATTTGAATCATATAGGTAGATAGATAACTTAGATGTGTGTTATAACTACATGATTACATATGTCACTAAATTAATAAAAAATATAGCAAAAGTATGACATGTAAATAAAAAAAAAAAACAACTTTACCATAGCAAAATATATAAACACATGAAAAAAATGATACAAAGGTTTGAAAACATCATTATTTTCTAAAAGTCAACGCTGATCATTGGTTTTACAAGTTTAAGAAATAAATGATTGAATGAGTTATTAACTGAAAAGCCCTATGGAAGAGGATTAGGGCCACTAGAAAAAAAAGACGTCATGCAATCAGCAATCAAGTGGTTGGACTGAATTCCTCAGCCAAAACTAATCATACAAAAACTATAAAATCACAAGACTGTTTTTGGATTCAAGAGGTCAGACACAGGCCTACAGACTGGTCGCCAACTTCCTGGCAACCTGAAAACGGAGGTCTTAATAAAGACCAATAAACTCCTTCATTGGACAAAATATTGTTTTAGATAAAAACAATTCAAATAATTCACAGAAATGTCATTATAGACTGCTGGGGGATAGAATTGGCATTACCCAAGGATAGGTTCTTGGCCCACTGCTTTTTAGAGTGGTCATCAGTGACCTCAGTGCTAGCTGCTGAGAAGCTGGATGCTGGTTTTAGGCAGATGATGCAGTCACAAAGACGAGAAAAGGGAAGTAAAGCCTACTGAAACCTACTGAAATATATACATGTACCACTGCTTTGTCACCTAACGAGGCAGCAGCAATAATAACTTCATGTTTAGATGGTGTACATCAGTAGCTGCAACATAAATGTCTTGTACTAAAAATAAAAATGTATGTGTTTCTTCCTTTTCTCCCACTTGAAGACAATTAAAAGGCAATTAAGACCAAACTGAAAAGTTTTAAGCTAATTTGATACTACATACCCACTCAGGAAGCCCTGCATCATCCATTTTATGACATTTTTTCATTTTTTGTATTGTATAACTGCATGAGCTCAAGTGTCACCATCTACAATTAAGCATCTGGCATCCTTATATAACTAGTTTCTGAGAATAATGGATAAAAAGGCTCTTCCATAGTATCATTGTCACATTTTAAAAATATGATCTTTTTAGCTTTGAGAGTTTCATTCAATTATGTTTCCTTAAAGCAGTTTTCAAATATATAAACAGTCTAGCTGCAGAAAGTCTTTCCAGATGCATCACAAGACAGTGGTAGAGCCACTAGTAGCATGGTGAATGGAAGCTATTTACAGATCTAAATTTGGACAGTCAATATTCTCCATTAAGACATATCATCTATGGAAAAAACAAACCAAAGATGCAGACATTTAAATGAATTATCCTATAATTTTATAGTTACCACATTTTTCAGACCATAAGGCGCACTGGATTATAAGGCGCATTAAGCGAAACAAAACAGTCAGATAAGTCAAACTTTACTCAACTCATTCTTCTTGCTTCCTACACTTCCGTGCCATTGATTCATTAATGTATATTAATGACTAACCTCATATTGTGGATGGATTATCTCAGTTGTTCTCCTGACTGAAGTTTGGTCTATTTACAGCATCCTGCCATGCGATTGCATTTGTCCATCCTAACCATTGGGAACCCTTGCGTTAACTTTTATCAAGGGGAAAAAAAATTAGCGTTCATCCTCCAGCTGTGTTTATGTTATGCTAACATAGCTGTGTCGCTAGCAATCACGTAGCACATCATTCTATACCAGCTAGTCATACTTCAAACCCGACCAAAGTCACTGCTGTTTAGTTTTCTGTCTTCATTTATGTTGGAAGTGACAAGGGAGCTGTACATTTTAATTTCTTCAGAAATCTCTCAGTCAGAACATGCTATATCATTTTTAGGTGGAAACTAGTGAGCTAACTTCTTGCTAGCTTGTTAATCCGGCAAATTTAATATTTTCTGTTTTCATGGATGCCTGGATGTTAAACTTAATTGTTACACCTGGTAAAGCAGCAACCCTGATTATTTTATTAAAGATGAAAGAATTTAGACAGTTTTGAACTCTCAGTGATGCTGCAGTGTTTGTTTGACTTTGGGACCTGAAGTGGACGGAGTTTTGGACCCAGATTATTCCGCGAGGCTCCTGACTACGGTAGCCGTAATGCTCTGACAATCCATCAAGCTGTGCGGCTTCTTAGCTTACCAAAGTCGTACTAAAACATTTTTTGACAGATTTTTAAGCGCCTTGTACCACATAAAATCGGTTTGAGGTCAGTAAGCACAACCAGAATTCATACATAAGGCGCACTGTAGAGTTTTGAGAAAATTAAAGGATTTTAAGTGCATTTTATAGTGCGAAGAAAATGGTATTCTTAGAAGTCATATCTTAATTCATGTCTTTATATATTTCTCAGTTAATGTGTATTTATTGCATATTTTATCTATGTTATGTTGTGCTTTAATGTATTTGAATATTGTCATATTTTATTTGTTTTGTGGATGTAAAAGCCCAATTAGGGACATATTAATACCATGTTAAACGGCATCCCTTTCAATATTCAGTAGTACATTCAAATTCAGTGGTAGTTTTGAATGAAGAGCCCAGCAATGCTGGCAATTAGTCTAAACCAGATTAAATAAAGACTATTAATTTAGCCTCTCCCATTTCTCTGCTTCACCTGCCTAAGAGTACCTACTGCAATAGTTTTTTTGTATTATTTGCAGTGTTTTTAGTTTTTGATGTCTCCAGATTGTCTGTGTATATGTATTAGCAGTAACAGTTGACTTTGATGCCAAACAGCAAAATTGGGAAGATGAAATAAAGCACAGGTTAACCCAGGTTACAAAATATTCCCCCAATAAATAAATAAATAAATAAAACAAGTACTGAATATAGAAGTGAAATGAGGGCAGAAACACAGATGGAATGACAAATAGAAAAGGGAATGGGAAGACTATAAATACACAGAGAACTGACTAATTGAACACATGTAAAACTAATTATAAGAGGGAGAACAGTCACAAAGAAGGGAAAAGGGAAGTAAAACCTACTGAAACACACAAGGCAAATGGTTAACAAAATAAAACAAGCAACAACCATGAGAATAATAGCCTGTCCCTGAGAAACTTATTCTACAATTTTCCAAGAAAAAATGCTTATTGTCGATTTATTTACTTCATCAATAAGAATTTAAGGCTTTCTTAAAAGTTCTAAATATGGCTTTAATTTTCCAAAACCACCCTCACTTTTCTTTGTCCTGCTCAAGGTTATTCCTTCAGAAAAGGATTGTTGACATAAGGCCTCCTCTAACTGTGAATCCACTGAATCATATCTTTTCTGCTTTTTTCTAATTGAAACAGTCTCAACTGTAATTTAATTTCTTTGCTTGGTTCTTTTTTTTTTCAGTTTGCCTGCTCACATGAATATTATTTGCGGTGAGTAAAATTCTGTCCATTTTGCTTGTTGCTCTCTGGTGTATGCATTTATCTTAATTCCCATTGACAGTTCAATTGAGCCAGCCACAATCAAAAGTGATAACCTCACTGGGGTGGCAATCGTCTGCAGCACTTTAATCAAGATGGAAAGGCCTAACTTTATCCAAGTATGAAACTACAGCTGAATACGCTGAAGTGATAAGGTTTAAGGACAGTCTCTGCAGGGTGGAACTCAGTTGTGTACCAAATTGCTGATAGCTGCAGAAGTTCCAGAAAGGTCACGCTCTTTCTGTAGAGTGTCCGTCAAGTGCTGATCAAACACCTCGCAATGACACTTCTTTACCTATACTACGCTGTGAGCTAGATATGACGTGACATTTTACTAAATTTGTCCTTAAGATAAATAACCTTCATGTGAAAAGTGTACACCGTGAAGTCTTGGAAAATGCAGAGTCACAGAAACCAAAAGGAAATAATCAAATCTAAGGTTCACTTCCTTGAAAGTGTTCTACCTGGCTGTTCTTTTCTGGCATTTCTGACATACATATGACAACAAAACCAAATGATATCTTCTGTTGGAGCATTGTGTCAGTGATCTTTGCCCTTTTAGCTTATTATTTTGCTCCTGAGAGGTAAAAATTTCCAGTTGTTGCCTTAAGCAAGTCACTCCAGACGAGAGTGAAAGTTTAAATGCTAAAAGTACTTTTATCGACACCTGAACCTGATTATGACAGTGGCCTCTTAAAGAGAAAAGAACTGCAAACTAGAACCGTATTGCCGTATGTTTTGATAGTATGTTTTCAGCGGTTGTGGCAAGGAGAGAATGCCTCAATTACCGGGGCGTGTTGTATTCAAGCCTGCCTCTTTTAAGCCCTCCGGCATTCTGAACCAGTGTACTGTTCCTCATTAACATTTTACTGTGGTAGGTGACCCTGCCATTCATTTACAGACAATTGCTTCCTGACAATGTTTTTTTTCCCTTCCTCTCAAAGGAGAGCAGCCTATTCTCTCCAGAATGTTAATGTCTTGTAAATCCAGACGTGAGTCTGAGTTGAGAAGGAGCAAACTACCTTCGCCTCTTCTGGTGAGCATTATTAAAAAATTCAATTAGTGCAGTGAACCAGAGTCAAAAGAAAACAACACAAAACCAAACCAAAAAAAAGCTGCCTTCAGTGTGTATATGCGTGTTTCTTTTTTTTCCTTCTGGGAACACAAAGTCGTTTTCTCTTAGCTGAAAGGGAGGCATTTGCCAGGTTTGCACTTGGCAGAAGATGTAGGCGACACAAAAGGGGATCAATACTCAGTCGTCTGCTGGCTGAATTTAGAATCGATGTCTGTTCTGGGGCAGCCGCAACAATAGAAGAGGTGCGTACATCAATAAAGACGTCTGCCTGAGAATTACTGTGAATCTAGTCCTCGTCAAATGTAATTCAGTTTTCTTAATGTGCGCAAAGTGACTTGAAATCAGTCATTGTTGAATGCCCATGCACACAGCAAAAATTTCAATTTCCCTAAAAATGGCTATCCAAAAACCAATAAGCAAACCTATAAAACTAAGCAGAGGCGCAGTGTATGAGGTACCTGTCCTTTTTCCCTTTCTTAACCAACTAGGTTACGACATTTTCCTCTATTACATACTACCTCCGTTACCCAGAAGACTGCTGTTTTAAATAAATTACAGCGTAAGAACAAATTACTGGACCACTGGACATCTACAGGAGCTGCTGAACCTTGGAAACCCATGCCATGAAGCTTTGGTCTAAAGTTTTTGTGCTAATCTTAATAGCGGAGTAGGTTTGTAACAGCGGTGTCCTGTTACGGCACCACGCTACAATTTAGCGAGCTCTTCAGAACGAACCACTCCCTCACAAATTTTTGTAAAAGCAGGCTGCATGACTAGGTGCTTGATTTTATTCTCCTTTGGCAATGGGACTAAAACACTTGAATTCAAAGATAAAAAGGTATAAATTGAGCTTAATGCATCTCTGATACAGTGTTAAGAGAGCAAATAATAATGCTAAGGGTCATATCATTGACAGCAAATTAAAAATGTAACAGTAGTGTTGAATTAAATGTTAATTTTATTGAGTACCTTGTGCGAGTAAAGATAATTTAAATACCTTCACTCACTCAATTAGAAGGGGAGATGGATACTACTGGCTAACTTTAAAAAAACAGTATTCAGAACATGGCAATTACAGAAAATAAATACAAGAAATGTCGGACATCAAAGAAAAAAGGGGAAAAAAGTTATAACAATTATTGCCATAAATCGAGCATCATTCGCTAAATAATACCAAGAAAAACTATTTTCAGCCTGCAATATGGAGCTTGTGTCGTCCCCTTTTGGAAACATGTTGCCTCCAAAGACAAATAACTACATAAATGTCAATCAGCATTTCTCATTGTCACTTACGGCTTTATGCTGTATGGTGAAAGCAATAGATGACATAAGCTAGCACACTGTCGGAAACTTTTCTTGTATACTTCCTTGCTTTTCCACCATTGTCACTGTTACCGTTTCCCTCAAGTTCCTTTTTAAAAAGAAAAAAAATGCTGCCAAAACAATAGTTGGTGGCTGACATTAAACACTTTACTACCAGTTTACCATTGTGGGAATATTACCACAAACAGCAGAGTTAAAACTGTAATGTCAGGGACATTCAGTTATGTTGTATGCAAAGGTCCTCCACTCCAGCCGTGAGTACAATTTGCTTTAAAGCTTGGTGCCCTAACTAAAGAATGGCAGACTATTAATTTAAGTGGGGGTATTATAGTAAGTAAAGGATCCGAGCTACTTTTCTTCTACCACTGCATGCTGCTTCCTCTCAGTCAAGGACAGCCTGATAAAACTCAGCCTTTGCTGACTCACACAGCCACAACAGCTCTGACTTCCCTGTTCTGCTCAGACGCACATGATGAGCACGGTCCCGACAAGTACAGCCGATCGATCGGATGTTGTACTATTCCCAAAGAACAGATCAATGCGGAGCAGTGCCATGCTCTTCACAGGTATGCTAAGGTATGCAGGGCGCAGCCTTTACTCCAGATGAGATTCTGTATTTGTTTTAAATTTTATTTTGTGGTGCAACTCATAGCCTTCTCGCAGATGATGCATTTAGACTGCCAAAAGCACTTTGGGAGTAGAAAGAGAAATTACAGCAGTATTGTATGAAAAAGTTTTTCATAACAACATGAAATTCCTAAACAAAGAATATTGAGCTGTGGAATGTTTATGGCACTGCTGAAGGCCACAGACAGCCTCTTGCCAAGCTGCCTGTGCTATATATTTTCCCTAGCTTAGGTACGGTGTGCCAGTTTTTCTGCATTACTTTTTTTCCCTGATGCAGCCACTGACCGGGAGGCATCCTGCGGCACCTGTATTAGATAAAGTCGAAACAAGGGTAGGTGCTGCTTGGCTCATACAGCCATACTTGATAAAAGATAGCATCTCTCTCCTTTTCTCTCAGTCTACTGCCGAGGGCCAGCCTGCTCCTGTTTCCTCTGCTTCCTAAACCAAATCTCCCTCCTGGGGGACGTTGTCAAGCAGCCTGTTGCTGGGTAACCAAAGAGGATTGTGGGTCAGAGAAATTATCAGTTGAATACCAACAACAACTCCTCAGCCCATAGTGCAGATAATGATGTCAAGCCTGAATCCTGATAAAATCTAGTTTCACCTGATAACCATTTACGATACGAAAGGGGTGTTCTTTGCTCCTTCTGTGGTTTTTTAAAAATTAATTTAGAGTTTGTGTTTCTAAAGCATGTTTTAAATGTTAGCTTACTGCTGAATAAACATGTATTTGACTCCCAACTGCTTGGCTCATTTATGAATAAGTGGACAAAGTCAGACTGTCCTTTGTGAATGCATTTAAATATCAAAGAGGTAAAAACACCAGTAAAACACGACATATATAGAACACCTTGCTAAACTAATGCATTTGGGTTTGTGGACTTTGTCAGGGTCACATATTACAAAATGTATTAAAATATTTTATAGACTAGACACAATTTTAAATACAATATGCATGAAGCAAAAGAAAAATTGAGAAAAAAAAACATATGTACACCACTGAACATAGTGTATCAGCCAATGGGGCACACAAGGATGCCTGAGCATATGCTAATATGTTTTTAGGCTAATCATTGTCCTGGGCAAGAAGGCATGCCCAATAGGAGATGTGAATAACACTATGTTCTGTCTGTAAAATTCAGATGGATCCTTGTGACTTACTGTAAATGGATTATTTCTTGGTATTTTGGGGTTGGATTACCTGAGGGATCGGCTCTAAGCCCCTTCTTGTTTGCAGTGTTTATGGACAGGCTGATTCAGGAGTCTCCGTGGACTTGTTTGATGTTTGCTGTTTGTGGTGAGAGCAGGGAGCAGGTGGAAGAGAGTCTGGAGAGGTGGAGGCATGCACTGGAGAGAAGAGGAATGAAAGTCTGTAGACGCAAGACAGAATATATATATGCAAGACAGGCAAGGCTGAGATAGTTTAGATATGTGCATAGGAGGGATAGTGGATATGTTAGACGGAGGATGCTCAATCTGGTGCAGGAAAAGAAAAGAAGAAGGAAAAGAGGAGATTCATGGATGTAGTAAAGGAGGACATTCAGAGGGCTGGTGTGACAAAAGAGGATGCCATGGATAGGCTGATATGGAGGCGGATGATCCACTGTAGAGACTCCTAAAGAGAGAAGCTGAAAGAAGGTGAAGACTGTTGGGAAGCACTAATGCAGCAAGGTGTTCACAGGTTGCCCTGTGGTGGCCATCTTGTTTTCCCTGTAAAGAGGAGGCCCGCCTAAGTTGTAGCTCTTTTATAGGCCAGTCTGAATTGAGAAGGCGTGGTCTCTAGAGTAGCTGGCAGGAAATGGATAGGGGGGCATTTTTTGGGGAAGTTGCTGTCTCTATGTGCAAGAGATCAAACTTCTACTGTATTTCTATTGTGTGCATTAGATATTATATACAGTTGTCCAGCTATACTTTAGCATCTAGAATACAGGTGTTGAAGAAGTTCTTATTTCCATGTTAGAATAGCAAAGCTGTTACATCATGAGAACGATTTGCTTGGTTCATGACCTGTTAGCAAATAAGCATATAGGCGCATGTAGAGCAGTGCTCTGACCACCTAACAAGAAAAAAATATCTCTAAGTAAACCTAAAATGTGATTTATAATTCCTTTAAGTAGTGAATAATTACTCACTGGAAGATGTTTAATAACAATCTTGTATAAAGATCAGTGATTGTGTTACAGCAGTTAATTGAAGAAGTTAATTAGATACAATAACGATAGCAGCATAAAGTATTGGGATTACAATAATAAAATTCTAATATGTGTTTGTGAAGCTTTGTTTGTGTTTTTCTATGTTTGAATATTCTTTTCTTAATCCCACGGAAAAGGAAAATGAACATCACATTAACTGAACATAACAGAGTTGATTGTGTAAGAAATTTAATTTCGCCTGAAAAAAAGGAAAACAACTTACTTTTAAGTTTATCAACTTAAAAATAATCTTTTGTCTTGAATTCTTGGAGTTGTATTAACTTACTTGAATTTACAGTGCACATCTTTATGTTACATAAGAGAAAGAAAAAAAAAGACTCTGCGGTATCACTGGTCTTTTCCAATATTTAAATAATTCCAGAAATGATGTGCTGTTAATATTTTTTTTTCTCCAAATAGCAGCACACCAGCAGTGAACCAGTTTCCAATCAGTTCTATCCAACTGAGACTTGAAACAGCTCTGGCAGTCATCCATCTGCAAGCTGTTTAACACATGTCGAACTATTTCAGAACGTGAGATAAAAAATTAATAGCTTTAAATAAATCTGGGTAAAATATAACACTGTGCCAGTTAGCATATAAATACCAGATATGTTCAAAGGCACCAGTTATTTATGATGCATTCCTAGCTCTCAGTATAAGACAAATGCTCAACAGTTACAGGCCTGAACTGGAAATGACAGCCAAAAATGAGCGAATGCATTGTCCCCTTTGATAAAATATATTCCACGACTCTGAGCTTTGACAGATTCCTGTAACTTCTCCCAGTTCAGTGGACTATGAAATCAAATTTGGGTGATCTACCTTTATCAATCTGATGTCCTGCAAAATGTTTATATGAATGACAGCACATCTTACTCCTTTTCAGATGGTGATTTATAAAATACAGAAGCAGCATTTTGCTGATTTCAGGTATTTCACTGGAAAAAAAAGTTGCCTGGATTATATTGTTTTGTATATATATGCATACATTTCATGTAATTTCTGTATGGTAGAGTGTAAAATCAGAGAAATGAAAGCATCAAACTGTAATGAAAGATCTGCACAAACTAAACTGTTGCACTGAGCTCACTGTTGAATGGCACGCAGACACAAATAGCTTCATGCTGGAGCCAAGGGAAGGTGAATCATCTGCGGATCCACTTCAGCATTTTAATCAAGGACCTAATATTGGTGATCCAATCGAGGGAGCCGGGCTCAGCCAAGCGCACCAGTGTCTGAACCACGTGACTAAAGCCATTTGAATAGAAATGGCCCCTGCTCGGCACCATGCCACTGCACCCAACATTCATGTATTTGAAACAATTGTGCTATTTACACCACGAGATCCACTTTGCTTTCTTTCTAATGATGCTTTAGATGGGCACATTTGGGTCAGCCCTTTAAACGCTTTCTCCCTTACTGAATGAGCGCATTAACAAAGCGCATTTGTTTTTTTCCGGCACTCAAAGTGAGGAAGACGTGGATGAAACCTGAGCGAATCAAGTCCACCGTTATCTATTGACATGCATCACGGTATCATGGCTGTGTGGCAAAGCAGGCTGAAACTGGCTTTAAAGGACGTCTGATAGGTTGTGCTGTGAATGTACTGCAGAGTGGAAAAAGGGGATGATGGTTTAAATCCTCTGCACAGCTACCAAGATTAATGAGGCTAACTAGATTTCCTTTTTTCTTTCCACAAACCACCAGGACTCTGAACTCCTACCCACTAATTACTTAGTGAGCATGTGCACACATGCATCTGTGAGAATGGTGCATCTGTACATGTGTCTGCATACTTTTAAGTGCACAGGGCTACGTGGACATATGTGTGTAAGCTGCAGAGGTTGGCGAACAGGAGAGAAAATATGATAATATTTGCCTGAGTCAATGACTTACTCACCAGTTACTAAAGGCCTCACAGCCAAAGCGTGGGAGGCTTTACTTATGTGTCTTTGGTATGTACAGTATGCAGAAGTGGGGATATTGATGTGGGCCATGTTTTATTTGTATTAATGTGTGTGTTTGTATAATGGGGAGGGTGTGGGCAGTGAAGTGAAGCTGAAAGAGGAGAATGACATGCTGTCAGTCTGAGTTGACGGTCACTGCTCAGTGCTAAGGCTCCTCCTGACACTTTCTATTCAAACCAGGGAGAGTCTGCAGAGTGCCTCCGGCATATCGAGGGATCCCACTTTTTAATTGAGCCTTTACCCAAGATTCATTTCATCCTCCACCTTTAGCCTTACTGGGAGCTGACACAACGAAGAGTGTGACAAAACTGGGCCTCACATTGTTCGGGGTAAGAGGCTGTTGGAATCGAGACCTACATAAAAAAATGTTAACCTTTACAGATATTATCCCAGTTTCACAGGCACCGAAAGTTCAGTAATCTGAACCTCTAGCATATGAAAGTCATTTAATAATCGGAACACTCCATTTAATGTGGAAAGACCTCTATTAGCAAATATAGGTTTACATATGATCCCCCGAGATGGAAGAAGACCTTGCGCAAGATACCTGAATACTCTAGTTTTACTTTAAGATAAGACATAAAGACTCCATCCATAGAAATGCTGAAAGCAGAATACAAAAATACTTTTCACTATAAATAATTGTGTTGCTAACACTTGTTTGGGATTTAGTTCTAATCAAAAAGAAAAAAAAAAGATGCCATTTTAAAAGGTATCTTTAGCATTTTGTTACTAAAATCCTGTTGCAAAATCACAGTTTGTTCCCATTTCTTTAGCTGAATCTACAAAAAAATGATAACACAATTTGCACCAACAAAGTAATTTCCAAAGAGCAAACCAAAAATCTGGCATATTTCGACATGGTGTGCATTGTCCTTTAAAATTTCAAGGAAATTGGATGAGTGGAGAACAAAAGAAGAAGTAGCAGGCTAAAAAAAACATCAAAACAACAAGAACAACAACCAAAAACTAAACTAAAACTGTCTACAGCAGATGAAATGTATCTGAAAGTCACATCCTTAAGAAATGGGGAAAATAAAATCCAGCAAAGACTTGACACACCACCTGAGAGGGCTGTTTCTAGCCCTTCACTTGATCCAGATACCATTCACTGAAGTGTCATCGGAAATAGGAAGGAAGGGAAACATGTAGAAAAAGTTGAGGTATGTCATATGACACATCTTATGGAGTGATGAATTACAGTTTGATATTTTGGTTGAAATCATTGTCAGTATCTGTGAAGGAGGTCGGCAAAGAGGTACAACAGTGCATGTCCACAACGATCTGTAAAAGGTGGTGAAGGCTTTGCCATGGTTTGGGGATGAATTTCAGGCAGTAGTGTTGGAATGTTGTCAAAATTTATGGAATTATGAATGCAGAAAAGTACAGTCCGATTTTAACCCACCATGCATTACCATCTGGAATGTGTCAATTTTCAGCATGACGATGATCCCAAACACTCTGCCAATGGAATAAAAGCATACCTGGGCAGAAAAACACACAATGGAACACAATCCATCACGAACTGGCTTCTCTAAAGCCCGGTCCTCAACATCACTGAAACAGTGTGGGATCATCGTGACAGTAATGGCAACAAAAGGCTGCCAACACCTAAAGAAGAGCTTTGAATGTCCTTTAAGAAGAGGGAAGAACTATTCCTGCAGACTACTTAAAGAGATGACCAGTAAGCCTGCCTAACAGAGTTAGGGCTGTGTTGAAGAATAAGGGTGCTCATACCAAATATTGACGTTCAAGCTTGTTAGAATTGTACAAAATGTTTGTTGCCTTAGGACAACGATCTCTGTGCAACCAGTAAAAAACAGCAGCTGGTAAGTGATTGGACTGATTGTTTTTTTTGTGTTTTTTTGCTGTCTAGGACTGTTTGCAGGTAGCTGTGGTGAGCAACTATAGTTGCCCAGAGGTTAAGTGTGCAACACCCCGAACCTTTTGGTCACAAGACGATTGCACAGGTCATCTAGTGGGAGGCAATCTGACTCATTTGGACCTGAACTAACTGCCTGCAATCACTCTCAAACAGACTGGGGAAGGTATGCAATTAATCACCATCTCATTTATAAAGATAGACAGATTGTCAACATGTTGTAATCAGTCGGAGTCAGTCTGCACCGCTGAGCGTAACTTCTCAGCTCCATCAAACAATGATACACACAAACCTGAGTTACTACTGTGGGAGGCAATTTACTCCAAACTGCACTGCTCTTAACACTGAAAAGCGTATCTTATTTTGTGCCTGATATGTCTGACCATTGCTGCTATAAGTGTTTATTCATTTGGAATAAGAGGGGGAGATGTTATCAGAATGAGTGCATAATTGGCACCATTGGATGGCTCAAAGTTGAGAGCACAGGGCTGAAACTTTGGTGTGTCCTCTAGCTCTTTACTTAGTCCTCTGTCTGAGTATTTAGAGCCAAGCCCTACAGGTTTCTGCTCTGCAAGAATACTGGTGTTTTATTGAAACGGAGCAGAACTGAACTGAACTTAATGGAGCGTTGGAGTGAGGAAGGAGGAGGAGAATCCTGCTGCAAAAGCCACACAAGGATACGTCTTGTTTTCTTTTTTTACTGTGAGCAGAGCAGGTTCAAGTGTTTCAGGCTTTTAGTCACATTTAGTCACACAGAGATAAGTAGACAATGAAAACATCTTTTGCTGTATTTTTTCAGCAGTGCACACAGACAAAGCAAGATTCACGCTTCTTTCTTTCTTTTGCTTCCCTCTGTTGGTGCTGTTACATAATATATATGTCTGTCGAAATGCACCTGTTAACAGAACTGTTCAATTAATGTCTGAAAGTTATCTTAGGTTTACTTAAAGTATTGTTTATGAAACATTCTCAGTCTCATACTTTCCTCTTCAGACACTTGCAATCAAACGCAACAATACAAACAGTTTAATGTGCCACAATAAAATCCTCTGTCCAACTTAAGTCCAGTATTTAATATGAAATAATGTCAAAATGCAACATCACAAAATGCTGTCAGGTTAAAGAAAGAATTAATATAACACTACAATAGATTCCAGTATTAGAGCCAGTATGCTCCAATGGGCATTTTTTATGTCTCATTTATTGCTTTACTACAGAGTTTGGGTTTGCAGCATATCACCTTATTTCTTTAGGGAACAAAATCCCTAAAACATGCTGTTCGATTTAATTAAGGGCAGTACTAACTATGAATAATGCCATGATCTTTTCACTCAGGAGTGCAGATGCTCCTCTCTATTAGCCAATCACAGCAGCTGCACCATCAGTTGCACAATCAGTTGCAAACTCAAAAAACTGCTTGTGTAACATTTTTTGATAGATAGCCTCATAGCAAGAGTTTCTAACTGTGGGATGTGAGATAACAGCCCCTGCAGAAAAACCCAGAGTGATGCTCGCATTTAGGCATGTAACACAGTAATAGTACTACATATGCATGAACAGCTGAGGCTCTGAGGGTAAATAAAGTTTTGTGTACCTCTACAAATCGTACATGTCAGCTGTTGCATGTAGATTTCAGGTTTATATGGAGGAATAGCAATAAAGTCTTTTAGGTAAGAGAGAGAAATAAAGCACCATTTCTCAGGATAAATCTTGTCCCTCCACCTGAGTTTCTGTTCCCAGGACCTCTGCAGTTTCTAATGGAAGAGTCCATCCTTACATCATAAATATATTCATTCTTCTTCAGAGTTCTACCATTTATGCAAACTGCCAGGGCTGTTTTCAGACACTTATAGCAGATAGACTCCTTCTTATCACCATTTTATCCGTGGTTTATTTTTGTCTTGATGCACTGAAGTCAAGAGAGCAACTGACTGCGAGTGGTCACAGACCCTCTCCCTGTCTTTGAAGCGACCATTTCAAAAGCAAGGAAATAGCAAGTTGATTGCACAGGGTCGCATTTTAGTGTTGTAGAGGTCTTCAGCTACTCTTCCACTAGTGTGACTGTAGCCTTACATACTTTCCATGTGTAAGTTTCTTTGTCTATATGTGTATATTTGTATATTTTTCCTAGCAAAATATAAAGAAATGAGTGGTGGCTCAGTTCTTTTACACAGGTCTGTAACAGAATTAAGTGCTGTATTCCTATTTTGCTTGTTAAACTGAGAGTAGTTTGCAAATTATACCAGAGATAGATTCTATTGTGTTCAAATTATTTGCTTCTATGTACTCTCTACTCTCTATGCAGACTTACATAGAAAATGTACATCTTCTATGTAAGTCTATTTTACTAAAATTCAAATCCATTTATGGTCCAGTTAGAAAATTTATTGCAATCAAAAGGAAACCCCTATAAACTGTGAGCAGGAATGAGCTAATAACTGGCTTGGTTCTCACATTCTTATACATTTTCTGCATACAGAGATCCAGTTCCTTATTTTAAGGATGACTTAATAAGTAAAGCCTGTTCTGACAGTTGAGACAAGAAACTGAGTACTAACAAGCTTCATTAGCAGCAGCTGGAATGGAAAGGCCTCACCTGCTGTGACAGATCTCCTCAGACCTCTAAGAGCAAACAATGTGCTCCATTATTCTCCTCCTATGGTAGCTATGCTAGTCCAGTCTGATGACTGCCTGCAAGAAAACAGAGCAAGCACAATGCCAAATGAACTTTCTGCAATGGAGTCATTCAACCAAAGGCAGAAAAACTACAAAACTACTACAATTAACACGCACAGAAACAAGGTGATGAGTTATACAAAACACTGTTTATTTAAATCCAGTTAAAATTTAAAGGCTAAATTAATTAGCAACAAAAACATGGCATTTTTCTTTAAAGGGAGACTGAGGTAAGGAAAGTTAAGTTTGAAACACAAAAATAAAGACAAAATTTATCATTTTGAAATAACATGTAATTTAGAAAATTAGTAGTTTTGCAGCTATTACGTTACACAAATAAACAGACATTGGTGTAATGAGTCATTCCCTGCTAAATCGGCGAAAATTACATGAGCTGCATTGGAACCATTTCGTGTGATGGACAAAGGGGCAAAAAAGAACGTAACGAGCAGATGAATTACCAGTTCCCCTGCTCATTCTCTCAGGTGGGCAAAACTCAGAGTCTTTTGAAAAAAAAAGAAGTTTTTTTTAGGGGATAGCAGTTTTGCCAATTTCCCTGGTGACAGGCAGCCAAACTAGAAGTGATCTCTGCCTCTCTGTGTGTTCGGACTCCCTGTCTGTTAATAAGTAAACCTCCCCAAAGGCACAGCCGGCTTCTCTGTTTGCCATGTTACCCAGGCAAGCCCCATTAATACTAAATTTAATGGAGTGGCCAAGATGTAAAATGCATCACAGTACTGCTGAATGTATACAGTGCATGTAAACTATACAACAGAAACCATGAAACATGAACGGAATGTTTAATTTACAATATATGGTTACAAATAGTTCCTCTGTTTAAAATGAAAATACCAGCACCAGTGTCAACATACTAACATGCTCACAATTACGAAGTAAAGATAGTGATGTTTGTTAAATTTCTATATTTGATCTGATATAACAAATATACATCAACAAAATCGCTACTTTAAAAAATGCAAAACAGTGCAACTGAATCTATATGAATATATTACACAAAAGACTCATAGGAAATACAGATGCAGCTATGCATTTAGCTTAATGCAACTTACACAACTGCTGTGAATATCCCAACACAAGTATGTAAACTAATTGTTTATTTCTACAGTAACTGTTTACTTCTGATATAGCCTCTGCCACCATGATGATCCTGTGGGTTGTATCAGCTTGATGCATTCTCAAGCCACTGGTCTCACACTGCAAAAAAACTGTCTAAGAACAACATTGGTATTACAGCTTTAGAAAGGCTTTCATGCCTGAACTGTTGCTGGAACCGTGCATATCTATGAGAGCATCATCTCTGATCTGATTGTTCTTAATGACTTAGTGAAAACCTGACTGGGCAGATGTGCCAAAATGAGGCGCTCCAACCTGTACGGTGCCATTCTTGCAGCAGCCTTGTGCTCTTCAAATGTCTCAGCAGCTCAATGCCTGACCACACACGGCCATCATTTCATAGTCAGACACTTTTTACTCCCTGTATGTCTCGTACTAAACATGTATGGGACATGCTGGGTGTATGCATTCTTCAGAGGCAGAGACAACCAGTGACAGTTGCATAGCTGCAGGCTGCATTCAACCGGGAATGGAAAACAGTTCCAGATCCAGACAATTGTAGATCCATGTGCAGATAAGTGACTGCTAGCATAACGCAAAGAGGAGACCATACGTATATCAAACTTCTTGTATACAAACAAACACACAAAGGACAGGAGTTTGCCGTTTTGTATTTACTGGCTATTTAATGAATTCAGTAGGGCATTTTGACTGACAGTTCAGTCCAAAAACAACCCCCCTGTTTTAACAGTAAAGGCTGTGGGGCTGCTTTCTGACATGTTGTACCAAGTACCAGTGAGACATGTAACACAACACATGAGCCTAGTTTGACTAACAGATTAATGTGCAAGGCTTATGAAATGCAAGAATTCTCAAACTCTTTGCAAAATAACCCTGAGCTGAACTGAAACCCTGTGGACTGGAATTTATTGTTTGTTTTGGGCATTAGTTTGAGTGATTAGCGCAGTAAATATGAGGAAAGCGCAGCCACTCACCACTCCTTATAACAGTTTGGATCCAGGAACTGCCCTTTTACGGTCAAGTTCTTGAAGGAATGTGCCAACTGAGGTATGAAGGAGGAGATTTAGAAAGAATTTTTTTAGGATGTCTTGATTTTAAGCAGTTTGGGTTCAGTCTCCTAATATGATTACATATGTTTTGTTCACTTTAACCACTGCTACAGGTTCATTTAAGACTCAGTTATAATTTACCGTGTTAGCCCTGTGAAAGACTGGCAAGCTGCCCAGTGTGTACCCAGCCTCCACCCTGGCTCCAGCCCCCATGACCTTGAACTGGATAAGCCTAAGAAGATTGATAGATGATGGATGAATGATGGATGAATGGATTTTTATTTTCTGGATTGGGAGGGACTTTGTTTGCATAGGCAGAAGTTACATCTCCTCTTGAGATTCGTTTGTGTGTCAGGTGATGGTAGTGCTCAGTGGCAGTGTACGGGGTATGAAGCAGGATTTGTGCTGATGCTAACCTCAAGGTTAACCTTGGGTTCAGTACAACGGTGATTCAGTTCTTACCCAAGTACATCACCACTGGAATTTATGCTACAAACCTAATCCTACTGACCAGTCAGTTCTCTCTAAAACACTGTCCACATTCCTGGAAGATCCCTTGTACCTTTGTGTGTTTATCAGGAGGGGCTTAAATCTTTTAGATTTCGATTGTCTAGATTCTTGTCTGGATCTATGGATTTTGTTTCCTGTTGTCTGCAAACAATTTTACAAGAATATTATTGTTATATAAGCATTAATATATAACACAGGATATTCATCTATTGTGCCTTAAGCTGACATTTGAATTCTGTATGAAGAATATTTTATTATTTACTTGCTGTCAGAACCTTACACAGCACAGCAGCTGAAAGAATAGAAACTAAAGCTGGGTTTTAAACATTAATTTAATGAAATACTTGATTAAAAGCCTCAGATTCTCTCTTGTCTCAACAATAATGATACCAAAACATAAAAGTTGTGATATTGTAAAGTCTGTTAACTTTCACAGCTGTCAGTTTTTTCTGACTTACTTTCCTGGCTTCAAAAAGGCTGAACTTTATTTATATCGTAGGTCTTAACCAAAGAGCTTGAAGGGCTCTAGCATTCACGCAGCACTTTTAATAGTAAACAACTGTAAAGTACTTTTTCTCTCTCTCTCTCTCTCACACACACACAAACACATTCTCAGCTATGTTGCTTTCAGTCTGTATTATATGTTTAACCTCAGCATATTTTCCCTGTGGTATAGTTTTCTTCCCTTGTAAAATCAGCCCTTCTGCTGCCAGTACACTTATCTGTAAGTGCGGTTGGTCAGATGCTGCCAATGCCACTCATTTCCTGTGAACACAGGGAAGACACTGGTTAAAATTAGTCAGGTGAAAACAATCTGGCCAGCGTTAGGCTAAATTAATCCAGATAACAGAAAGATACCCAGGGTATGTTGAACTGTCTTTGCAGTCAGACCTCTACATTGTAAATATGACACTCTAATCCACTCTTGTAAGGGAAACAGGAAAACGTAAGGTTTGGTCCGCTATCAAAACCAACTTTAGCATCATCCAAAGTACAAATCAGCAACTCTGTGATTAGAGGACGACCTGCCCTGCCACCTGAGCCACAGCACATCTGGGCTGATGAATGATAACAATGTACCAGGGCTGGATATCAGCATGTCTTGTTCTAGTTGGCCTCACAATTAAGATCTGTGATTTCTCAGACAGAGTTTAAATCTATGATTATTATTAACAGTTATGTAATTGAAACCTAGCAACCTACTACAATGAAAATAATAGCCATTTATGGGTACATGCCTAAATTATAATTGAAGACTTTCCCAGTATTACAGAAGTTACATTGTAACCAATGGTTTTAAGATGGCTAATTATTTTATTATAGTCAATATTATAATATTATAGTCAATAAGTTAAACTTTTACTTCCGCAATCATTTTGTGAAAGAGAGTTTCTCTCTTGCAAAAGGCATTTCGCTGCACCGAAACTTTCCTCTTTTCAATAATACAGACTTTTGGGTGTGAAGATTTTTCATTATGATGACTCATGAGGATGGGCTGTAAATGGTTGCTTCTGGCAGCCTGAGGTGCTGAGACAATTCATGAGGATATAGTGGAGCTTTTTCCTGTTAACAGAAACAGCGTGTGTAGCAAAATTCCTTCACCTTTATTTTAGCAGATTTTTCACAAAAAAAGTATACCCCCCCCGCTCCCCCCCCCGTATTCTTACACAAACACTAGACATACACACACACACACGCCCAGAGAAAGAATCGGGAATGGATACAAAGCTGTATGCATATAGTAAAAAACAACCACAGTAGCTGTTTGTTTTCATAGGTTCTATTACAACACTTATATAACTTAATTGGTTAGACTTGCTCCTTGACCTCTTAACAACATCTTAAACTCAAGTTAATCCGTCTTCTAAAGTTGACCTAAAAACTATTTCGTGAGCATAAATTAATCCCTTAAAGAATCCCTGAGAGAACTCTACAACCTCACAAGAGGAAAAATAATGAAGACACACACACAAACCCACACACCGACACACACACACTCTTGTGAATGTTTACAATGTGGCACAGAGGTGAGAATGATGTTTGCTGAGCGTCCCTGCCACTGCAGTGATATAGTGTCCTCAGCTGACTGCGGTCCAAGGCTGCCAGGCTGCCTCGCTATACTTGAGATGCTGCCCATCTCCACGGTGCTCATGCCAGCGGACATTAGTATCAGCCCCATCCCTCTGTTAGCGATTTATACCCATTAATAATTAATGAACTGCTGCGGACTTAGAAAGGCCCGCTCCTCCTTACAGGACCACGCTGGCTCATTTACACGCTTCCAAAATGACACACGGTGGAGAAATTTGCAGAGCGGCTTTAGTGGCCCTGGCATTTAAGCTAAAAGAAAGTGAGGACAAAAAGGAAAGAGAAGCGATAGAAAGCTCCATCTTGCGTTCTGTTTCCATCCCCTTTCTCTCTCATGGTTGCTAGGCTACACCACAACTAATCACCGGGAAAATTATCGTCATTCAAAACCATATCTCTAACTTGCGTGAGGACATACAGTATTTACCCGGCAGTTCAGATTTAAGATATAAAAAAAGTGGAGCTGTAAAATACACAGGAGGGTTGTGTTTATGAATATACTTGTGTCCAGTTGTTAAGGATGATTTAGCTGACAATATGCCTAAATAAATCACCAATTTGGTGCTTATCAGTGTTCTCAAATTGAAGTTTAATATCCTCCGCTCCCAGCAATTTCCTACATCCTCGAGCCCTGTGTGCTGCCAACCAGACACCCAGGACTTGGATGGAAATCTTTCCCATCACCGTTCACCACCTCTGTGGGAGAAGATTATGAAGATTAGATTTGCCTTAAATAGATTTTTTATGGCAGCCAGAAACAATGCTATCTTGGAGTCACTCTATATGCAATTCACTCTGCCGCATGCCTGACAAAAACCACTCGCCTTTCATTGTGCGTGAAGCATGGCTTTGTGCACTTTGTGATTGAATCTTGCAGGGGAAGTAATGGCAAATGTTATGACCACTGACGTAAAGGGATGGAGACTAATACCGTTCCCTGCCTTCCACAGCAAACCACATGTCCACGCAATCTGTCTGCAGATCATAAAAATGCTACACCTGCAATGTACTACTGTACTAGTTTAAGTGTGTGTGTGTGTGTGTGTGTGTGTGAGTGTGTGTGTGTGTGTGTGTGTGTGTGTGTGTGAGAGAGAGGGAGAGAGAGAGAGAGAGAGAGAGAGGATGTAAACATGAGAATTGTGCATTTACATTTCACATAAATATGTAACTGTAGATGTACTAAAGTGTGTTCTGAATATATACTCACTGGTCCCTTCATTAGGTTCAGCTCTTCATTTACTTGTTACAGATAGATATCTAATCAGCCAATCACTTGGCAGCATCTCAACACATTTAAGCATGTAGACATGGTCAGAACAACTTGATGAAGGTCAAAGTGAGCATCAGTATGGAGAAGAAAGGTGACTGCCAGACGGGCAGGTCTGAGCATTACAGAAACTGCCGATCTGCTGGGATTTTCCCGCACAGCTGTCTCTAGGATTATTCTAGGACAATGGTCCAAAGAATAAGAAAAAAATCTAGTGAGCTGCAGTTCTCTGGGTGAAAATGCCTTGAGGATGCCATGTCGAACCTTGAAGTGGATGGGCTACAAGCAGCAGCGGGTCACACCAGGTGCCACCCCATTCAGCCAAGAGCAATTTGCACGAGCTCACCAAAATTGAAAAACAGAAGATTGAAAAATCGTTGGCTGGTATGATGAGTCTTGATTTCTGCTGTGGCATCCAGATGGTACAGTCAGAATTTAGTGTAAACAACATGAAAACATGGATTTCTCCTGCCTTGTATCAATGTTTCAAGTGTCTTGTTGGTGATCATGTCAACACAGACCAAAATCTCTAAGGAATTTTTCCAGCATCTTGTTGCATTGCTTGCAAATGGAGGCTACTTACTATGTGCTTATTTTGTCGTCTTCGCACTGGCTCCCCATAAAGTTTAAACTTCAGTTTAAAATCTTGGTGATCACTTTCAGAGCTCTAACCAAAACCTGCTGGTAGTTTCTTGATGTAGGCTGAAAACCAAAGGAGACTGTGTGCTTGAGGTAGCAGCTGCTAAACTCAGGAATGGATTACATCTGGGATCTGTGGAAACTTTTAAAGAGCTGCTCAAGGCTTATTTGTATAGGTCTGATTTTAACTAGTGGATACTATTAATTATTTATATTTTATTCGTTGAAAGTTATTGTGAAGCACTTTGTGATCCGTATCTCCAAAGGTGCTATATAAATATATATTTTACTTGTTTACGTACAAAAAGGGCTCCAAAACAGTACTAGCAATATGTAACTAATGAATTGGCCAGAAGTGTATGTGCACATATGCACAAAATAGGTAGAAGGTCAGAAAAAGCTCAAATTAGAATAATGAATAGAAGTAAAAAATGTTTTAAAAAGTAGTGAATTTTACTTGCAGCGTGCATGTGCATAGATACTTATGTTTATATTATTTTAGTATTTTAGTTTGACTAAAGACTAAGAGTACAAACACGTTATCACTGGCTGCCATTTTCCTTTCCTTTCATTACTCTTTGATCAGCATTGCCTTGAGACACTCCACTGGGTTTCATTTGCAGCTTCTTGAAACTACCTGCACCCTCACATTGTGAGAAGAAGATGCTGCCTCGTTTAATGATTTAATATTATAACGCAACATTTTCTTTCTTTGTAATTTTTACAAGACCCAGCCTCCTACTCATGCCCCTACCTACTGCGATTCTAGCCCACAATAAATGAATACATACATCATTTAATGTCATACAGTATCAACCATAACATACTGTACAGCATTAGGATTGGATCATGAGCAAGAACTTGACATTTAAAAATGTACCAAATGAGCTGAAAACAATTGTACACGGCATATGAAGATGTTTTACTTATGTAATCCTCCACATTTGCAGTATTATATACTTTTTTTAAAAATGTTGTAAGAATGCTAATGATTATAAATTGGATTCAACATATTTCGTTCATATATAGCCACATACATATTTAACAACATAGACTGTATGCTATATTAGTTGATATGATTGATGATTGCATTTCATTATTTTTTTCATGCCTTTGGGGATGAGTCTGTCCGTATGTAACAGAAATGTATGGATTTTCCTTTAATTTTTAATTCAAAAATATTACATGTGAGTTGATAACCCCATTTAAAAAAAGGTTAAAAACAAACAAAGAAGAGGAGGAAACAGGCTTCAGCTGAGAAATATGGAATGTGGGGTGAACTTCCATGGAAGTTTTGTTTCACCCCCAACCAGTCACGACAGATGGACGCCCCTCTCTGAGTCTAGTTCTGCAGATGGTTTCTTACTGTTAAGTTTTTTCCTTCCCACTGTCGCCAAAGTGCTGGCTCATAGGAGGTCATATGATTTTGTGTTTTTCTCTGTATCATGGTAGGGTCTTTACCTTACAATATAAAGCACTTCGAGGCAACTGTTGTTGTGATTTGGTGCTATATAAATAACACTGAATTTAATTGGACACTGATGGCAGAGGGCTTAATGATGTTATCGATGAACAAAGGTTCAATAAACTGAGGGTATAGGTTTTTCTTTATTTTTTTATTTTTAAATTCATTCTTTAAAGGAATGCCCTTAACAACAAAAACAAAAAACCCCCAAAACTTTCTGACCTGGGTTATAAACAGGGGCTGGGGTCCTCCATCGGTCAGCCAGCTTCTTATTCTGATCTGCTGTCCAGAAGAGCGCTGCCTTCATTCGATTCCAGTTTGCATCAGTGATGAAGATGGAGGCATGAGCTTTTCCTTCATGAGCTGGGAATAGTAAGTATTCGAGGCAAGCTTCAAAAGGAATCAGGCCGGTACCTGAGTATGTCATGGTGTTGTGAACATATTCAATCCAGGGAAGGTGTGTACTCTACACAGACTGATTTGAAGTGGGTATGCAGCATAAGGCTGCTCCCAACTCCTGGTTTGCCTGTTCAGTTTGCTCATTGCTTTTTGGATGGAATCCAGAAGTCAAGCTTGCTTTTGCTTCTAATGTATTTGCTTTAAAACTGTGATGCAAACTGCAGACCTCTGTTGGAAACTATGCCATTAGGGATGCCATGGGAGAAAAAAACATGGAGCATTGTGTTACCCGCTATCATAGGAGGTAACACAATGTTCCATGTACGCTGGACTTTACAGGACTTTATACTAGAACAAAGTGAGCAGGCAGACGCGCATGATATTCCATCCTTTTTCAAAGCTGATCAACAGAATATTCATTTAAACAACTTGCTCCAGGATTGCACGCAAATCTCACTGTGTGAACATTTTAGAGGAAGAGATACTTCCTGTTCCTGAGCCTGGATGATGGTGGTTTCAATCTCCCACTGCAGAGATCCCAGGACACGGGCTGAAGGGAAGATGGTCTTTGGAATATCATCTTCAGATGAGAAACTGCTGGGATAACGTATCAGGTTGGAGATTCCTTTATTTGGAGTGCTAGGTTCTGGTAAAGTCAAAAACCATCGACCAACCAAAAAAACAGTGATAGGAATGTAGTCTTTTGGCTGGCTGGAAAATGCTAGATTTTTAAGGTCTGGGTGATCAGCTTCCTCCAAATGGTCTCTACTCCTAAAGGGCCAATTTTAATACTATTGCTTTTTATTTCCAGAATCATAATTACATTCCACTACTGTCGAGCAGATAAAACAGCATAAAGGCGCAGCTTACCAGTGTGCTGAAACAGGACAGCCACCACCCCAATTTCAACCTCCACAATAACATGAAGGCATGGGTCAGGCTGGGTGAGTAGAACTTTTTCTTTCAGGAACGAAAACGTTAACTCTGCTTCTGGGTACCAAATAGAGAGTGATAATCTTACTATAGCAATGAAACTCCTATGAAAAGTGTCAAACCCTAGAACATGTTGTTGCTTCTTCTTTGATGTGGGAAAAGCCAATTTGCTACCACCTTAATTTTCTTTGGGTCAATCTTCACCAGACCACTGGACCACCAAAAAATGAAAAAAGATGGCACATGGAATTCGTATTTCTCAGCTTTAACATTCAGCTGAGTTTCTGCAACACCTTCCTGACATGCTGTCTGTGACCCTTTGGATCTTTGGAAAAAATGAGAATGTTTTCATGGTACACCAAAACAAAAAGATTCAGGTGGTTGTGGAGTACATCATTAACAATGTTTGGAAGCATGCCAGTGCATTTGTGAGTGTGACCAAATACTGTAATGTTCTAGAGGTGTGTTGAAAGCTACCAACAGGTTCTGCTGTATATTAAAATTTATTGGCCTTAGTTAGCCCAGTGACATTGGTGGGATTATTTATGGTCTCACTGTGAGAAGTAATGACCACAAAGTTTAAGTCCCATGCTGGTAGCATGTCTAATAACTATTATTTATATGCTAGAGCAGATAGTTTATTCTCTCCCTCTGGAGCTGTGTCAGTAACTGAGGTGACTGGCAGCACACCCATTTTCTATCCGGGTGCTTCTGTGCTGGATGGTTCACTGGAGGCAGCAGGGTTTGTTAGTGTCCTGTGGAGGCAGAGACAGGTAGACAAGAGCCAGTGAGATGTAATGACCACTGCCATCAATGACTAAGCCCCAGCAGCACCTCTACATGGCTGAGAAAGTACACCTGATATTAATGACAGCAGAGCTATAGAAAACCCCTGCTGCCTCACTTTCTCTTTCTTTTTTTTCTTGTCACTGAAAAAGTCAGGTGGACAGGCTGCTGGAGGGAGTGCCAAGTTTGAATGTGTGGACATGTGTGCCACCCAGAGACACACTTATACCACATGCAGCAAGGTTTTAACCCCTTATATCCGCATCTGTTGTTATGATAGCGGAAAAAAAAAGTATATGCATTGTATTAAAAAGAAAAAGTGTAGTGCTGATGGATCCTTGCTGACTTCTTGGCTGCCAGCTCATATAATTAGTTTCTCAAGTCCATTTTTTATGGATTGTCTTTTGTTTTGCAATCTTACCTAGTTGGTGAAAGCAATACTGCTGAGTGTTTTGCATTTAAATTTCCCAGCTCATCCCACCTGAAGTGTCAATAATATTGATTTGAATTTTAAAATGCATTATTTTTCACCAAGTGTAAAACCAAACAGAATACTGTATATTTACTGGAAAGGATTACTTAGTAAAGAAGGTCTGAAAAAAGTGTGGATGAAACTCACTGATTCTCAAGGTAAAAGTTTATCCTCTCATTGAGTTATGATGTTATGAAGCCAGAGCCAGAAAACAACCCAGTTATCTTATTATAAAGACTGACACTCACTAATTAAAATGCAAAATGTTCTTTCTTGAATTTACACACAGTTGGTTGGTTTTAGTTGCATATTATAACCACTTATAGATGAACATCAGCCATTGGTCTCCTCAGGACTTTCATGCAATATCCCTGTTAAGTCTCAGTCACAGAAGCCTAGAGATTGGTTTTTTACTGCCTTGCAAACATCATTACTCCCCAAAATGACATTTTTCCAACAGCAGTATTGGACAGATGGCCGCCTCTCCCTGAGCTGGTTGTGCTGGAGGTTTCTGCCTAAAAGGAAGTTTTTCCTTCCCACTGTCACCAAGCGCTTGCTCTCACTAACCTCAGTGGTTAGTTTGCAAGAACTGCAGGCAAGTTCGCATCTATGCAAACGAAAGACAAGCGTGGCATTTACAAAGAGGTTTGACTTTTAGCACTGATTACTTTGCGACAGCCAGCAACTTCTCACCAACCAGCTGAGGAATGTACATTTTTCTCTAGTGACTAGTGGATGACAGGTGGTCACTAACCAGACTCGTGACTTAGGCCATAGCAAGTGAGAAATTCAGGCCGTGGATTATGTTGCGCTTTGCTTACAAACCACCAAATACAAAAACCCCCCACTAATAATACTGTGAATAAAAACAATTTTAAGATCACTGGTTATATAATCTATGTTGTAAAAACCTGGTAGCACGGTGGCAACTCAATCAAACTTATTTGCATATATTTTATACTGTAGATGATGATATAAAATGGTTAGAAATTGGTAAACGATATAGGATCTTCAGTCTGTTACTTCAATTCTTGTCCCTCTCAGATGTGTCACATCTCAATTACCGTACATCATTATGGTCTCAGTTATAGACATTTTTCCAGGAGATGACTATTATATCTTGCTAGGCTACAGCTGTAGTAATTAGCCAAAACAAGCCTGCAAATACATTTTAAGAATAAACATTTTCACTGAAGTGTGCAGCAGCTTTGTGAAAAACAAAAGAAATAATATAATTGATCTCTTTCTTAAAAAACAAAACAAATGTAAACCATTTTTCTAAAGCCAGTTCTCTCTCAGATATATTGCATGCTATAATGTCTCAATAACTTCAAGACTGAGCTTGCCACTTAAAGAAAAAGAAGTCACGAATACAACAAAACTGTACGTCCTCATGTTGCTCGCTGTCTTCCAGATAAATTGAGTAAAGCCCAGAAGCCTATGATTACCCTAAACTCAGAGAGTTCATTACTTCAAAGTAGAACCTCATTAGTTTAGATTTGCCTTTCAAGTTCACTTTCTCTCAGGATCCCGACTTTTAACTGTTAATTACTGTTCTATTAATTAAAGAACCGGTACCTCAGAGGCAGGTACTGATACCACATATAACTGATCAAGTTGGGCTTATTTCCATAATTTTGTGTAATATCACTACTGGGAATATGGTGAAAAATAATAGAGAGCGAAGCCTATCGCCAAAGTGATAGGGCAGAGTACGAGCAAATATTCATACTGCATTCTCGTTGTTTGATGTAAATCTTGATTAAACATCACAGTTATTAATTTCAAGGCAGAGCCTGAGTGGATAGTTAATTACACAAGCTCTGTTTCAACAAGACTTATGTTCTCCTGCAATTAATCAAGGCAGTCATGAACCAAGACATACACAAGAACGCCAGCCCACCCCTTCACGCACAATCCGAGAGCTGACCTCTTTCAAGAACTGGATTTAATACTGACGGGGTCAAGATGTGGGAGGTTGAAACAGTAGTTCTCAGCTTAATCCCACTGAGTCATTATGTTACATGCATAACAGAATTCAAATGAGCTTCAGCACCCAGTTGAGAAGGAAAACCATGTCCTGTCTTTTGTTCCCCCATCACCTCAGGTTTAAGTTTGCAGAAAGACCTGATTGGAGGGATGTATTGGTCTACAACAAAAAAAAAGAAAAAAAAGAAGAAGATGTGAGCCATACCGAGAAATGATGAATATATGAGGGTTCATGCTTGCCTGGTTGTACAGTGTCTCCATGCACACGAGTGAGCTGCAAGCTGTCATGATGATTTTACCTCCTCGTTTTTCATGTACTGTACTGTAGAATGTGCTCTTGCTCAGCAGGGAGAGTGATTACGTGCAAATATTAGACAGAGGGGAGAAGGAGATATAAACGTCCCACATCTCTGCATCATCTGTGCATCGCAAGCTGTGCTGTGGATCAAAACCTTGCAGCTATGGAATTTTTTACTCTATCAGATTTGATCTTTTTCCACCTTTGTGACTTGATGTCAAGAGTGGAGCTAGCAAAGCACTTGGATCCATGTATCTCTGTGTGGAGGCTGAACTAGAGCCACTCTTGTGTTTGTCAACCAACAAGTTCTGGCAATTTCCAGAGATGGGCTTGGGTCATCTGATGGCAAAAGGTATACAGCAAACTTTGTACTATTTCTATGTTTGCTGTGCTGTATTGAGTTTGCTACAATTGTTTCACTTCACTGATAATCACAGTGACATCTTTCAAATTTGCAGCTTCAGAGGTGAACAGGAGGTGAACTATCACAGGTGCAGAAACTGCCAGACTGTTTTTTCTGCCTCTGAATGTTGAAGTATTGATAGCTCCAACAAATGCGTTTTGACCACCAACGATAAAGTGGCATAACATCTGTTGACTCAGCACCATTTTCACTTTTGTGGAAACCAAATCTCTCCATATTACCACCGTACTGGATGTGATAATCCTTACAAATTCTTGAAAATACATTTATAAACAACTTCATTTCAGCAAGGATATACAATTGGGACCAGATTTTGTTTTCTATGAATATAATGTTATAATGTTAAAAAAAAGTATCGACCTGGTCAAGATATCTGAAGCTGCAGTTGCAAAATATCCACTTGTAGTTTTTAGGTATTCACAAAATTCCACAATAAGAAAAGGATGGATATTTACACTGTTCCAATCTTTCTTTAACTTTAACCAGTCTGTTAATGAAAACTTGGATGCAAAACAAGGTATAAACAATACTCATCTCAACGTGCTTTATACTGTAAGTTAAGACCTCACAGTATTCTGAGCCAAAAACCGAACAATCAAATCAAATCAAACCCCTATGAGCAAGAATTGTGCAATGGTGGGAAGGAAAAACTCAAGAGACCTTTTAACAGGAAGAAACCTTCAGCAGAACCAGGCTCAGGTAGGTGCAGCAATCCACCATGGCCGGTTGAGAGATGAAGGGAAAGAGAATGTACAATAAACAGAAAAATACTATCACAATTAGACTGAAGATTTTATCATTTAGTTGGTTTCTTTTCCTCAGTTTGTGCAGTACATGCAAAAATAAATTACAATAAAACTCTAGAGGATACAACATTCAGTTCAAACTCTTTGTATTAATGATATTATGAAACAAATATAGAAAGGAACAAATAAAAAAAAGAAACATGAATAAATGCATCATTAAGTGTACAGAATCTTTACTGGTCTGTTGTTGCTGTATGACAAAATAATAAAAAATAGCTTAAAAGTTAATTAAACTCAGAGGGTGTAGTTATTAAGGGACTGGGAACAATCATACATTAGAAGAGAGGTAGTTTTAAAGTGTAATGCTCATGCTAATATTTTTCATCAGCATGGCTGAGAGTTATTAAGGCTACAGGTTACTAATGGAATTAAAATTGCTTCTTTCATGCAGTCCTGCTCTATTACAGAGTCCATCCGCCACCTTTGTAACACAGAAATACAATTTCTAATAAATTTCATGGAAAATGATTATTCCTTCCTGAGAAGGCAATGGACGCCATTAAATATGCCACTCGAAACAAAGCGAACGAACAATAAATAGGCCAATTTGAAGTTTTACACAATTTTTTTTCATCTTTTTTAGAATGACGTGAAAAACTAAAGTGGCTTTCTTTGACATTTATATTTGATCCTCTATGAAACAATCCCTCAATCCAAAAAACCTAAAAGATAACTAAAGTCACATTTAATTTTAAAAGCAAAGCCCAGGGGTTACATATACCATTTTAATCCATATGACTACACTAAAGGGCTCTTCAGAACTTGACAAAGAGAAATGGTTTTATTTAAACTTTTGACATCTAGGGTCTGGTGCTGTTTTTCAACATAAACATCAGGCCAAGATTTAAGGAGCTCTCTCAGAGGCCTTTGAATAAAACAACAACAAAAAACCCCCAACCCCCCACTCCATCCGAGACCCTTTTGTGTCTGTAAACCGGAAAAGCCCAGATGTAAGAGGTGAGAGATTTAAGTGAGATTTAGATGCAAAGAAAGTTTTGTGCCACCTATTTTAGGTGTACACTTTTAATTTGAGATGTAAGTTCATTCAATTCCATTTTTTACATCAGGTCTATCCTACCCCCTCCGAGCTACATTAGTTTAACACAGGGCTGGACTGGTAATCTGGGATATGGGCAACCACTGAAATTAACGTGGTGAGAAAATAGTTGGAGGGACATAATTAGGAAGAGAGAGATTCAAGGATTCAGGTAAAATGAATGGCTGCTTTTACCATGAGCTGCTGCTAACAACTAAAGTGCAGCTTTTGATAACTGTCACATGCTGTAGTGCAACTAAAAACTATTAATATATGCTTTAATATCTATAATCAAACAAAATGAAATATATACATATATATATATATATATATATATATAGCGAGAGAGAGAGAGAGAGAGAGAGAGAGAGAGAGAGAGAGAGAGAGCTCATGGTGGGCTGTGTGTACCAAAAATTCCAGTCCAGTGCAGGTTTAACACTCATCCCTACATTTTAGATGTGGTCTTGTAGAGGGCACATTCCTTTATTCCACTTGGCAGGGTAGTACAAGGTTTTTGGCAGGGACCTGTGATGTGTTATCTGAAATTCATGGGGCTGCCTTTCCAGCAGATTCTGTGATATGCTTCTTGTGCACCCTCTCTAAGTCTAACCTTACACTGGCATTTGCCAAAAAATGTATTATAATGACACAGAACTCTGCTCTCCATTGCCAAATGGATTATGGATTTTGGAAGTTATCGCATAACTCTTGAAAAGATAACTTGCATGTAAAAGAATGAAATCAATTTCTTCTATAAAATATGGAAATCCTTTATTGACTATGGAGAACTGTGGACTGACTGGTTGACTAATTCCTGAAACATGCCGGGAGCGTTTCAGAAGCATAGCATTTTAACTGAATGGGGTCTTTAAATCCTCTCTTGCCCCGCTCATCTGGTCTGCACTGCTTGACATGAGCTCAATGAGAAACAATTCATTTTTTAGTTTTTAAGTTTATTTTTTGATGTATTTTTGCTATACAGTGGAGCGATGAAAATAAATGGGAAAGTGGGGAAAAAGAGAACCCGGGCCGCTGCAATTCGACCATGTGGTATGTGGTTGGCTGCTCACCCACTGAGCTGATCTGTTCTGGAATGCCTCTGAAAAGTGCCATGGTACATCTCATGGATATGCAAGCACCGTCTTAGGCAGGTGTGAACAGATCCAGCAGCCGCGTTGGAGCCAGAACACAACTGAACCGCCCCGGGTGAATTTCAGGGATACAAGGCTCTGATTAAACTATGAGTTTTGTATCTTTTTCACAAGGGCACGAAGATTGTGTGAGGTCATTTCATCTGGAAGCTGAAGCTGAAACAGAGGTGGATCTTTAAATTGGATAATGAGCCAAAGCACGTTAGTAAAACCACCAAGGAAGTGTTCAAATGAAGAAAAAGAGAGCTGGCAATCGTGGATTTTAAACTATTTTTAGTTATGTGGTTTTGTGTAAACTCTCTAAATTATGAAACAAAGATGCACTTCACCTGCTCAGGTTGTTATTGAATAAAGAAAAACTATTAGAGAGTCTTTAAAATGAACCTTTAACCCGAATTAACTAATGATTGTGTCCTGTCAGTCTTTACCTCCAATTTAGTGAACACACCTACAACAATTGCTTCTCCAGTTGAAGGATTTGATATGTGACGGGCTGGAGTGGATTCATTTGACAGATTCTAAGACTGACTGCCTAAATCACATTTCAGCAAGTTGCCTTGAAGCAATTATGGGAGAAAAAGTCCATCACAAAACTTTTTATAGAGAGTTGAAGATGAGACATTATTTACCACATCTACAGAACTGCTACTTTAATGATCACATTCTGCTCAAATGCAATAGTCTGTCAGATAGGCAGAGTTTACAATGCATTTCCGCTGAGATAAATTGAGCTGCTATTAACAATTAAGACTCTAATGACCATTTTAGTCAAGCTACAACTCAGTATTGCCTTGAGTCGGTTGTTAGAAAGCGATGCCACTGCATTCCTGCACAACCTTGTGTGATTTCAAACTAAAGTCAATATGTATTTACTTATGTCGGTTTAAAAAAAATACAAATTGGATTTCAGACAAATACAAAACAACATGACTATGCAGCAGTGCTTGTTGTAAGGAAATGTCACAAGCACTTCACTTTGAATATAACTCCATGACCGCAAAGTGACCACTCCTCAGTCCACTGTCTGCTTTGAATGTACAGTGCTTCCTGAAAATAGATTGCTCATATGTCCTCAACCTTTGACCATTTCCTGCGTGCACTATGCAGTCCATAGCTTCGGCCACCTTGAGCCAGCGACCTCATCAACGTACATCACAAAAGAACAGGAATGACAGGCTTTTCATTATTGCCCAGCCATTGTGCCAGAGGGGGAAATCAATTATAAAAACACGACTAACAGCAAAGATAACAGCAATGTCCTCTATTGTGTTGGAACAAGGTAACTTTTTTTTTCCTCAAGGGTCTCTTGACCAGTTCAGCATCACCTTGGTGCAATTTGCTCCCCATCTCAAATCCCATTGCCTTTTGGAATTGGATTTACCTGACTCATTCACACAGTGAATGGACTCTCCTACCAGTGACAAAAAAAAGAGAGAGGTTCTGTGTGAAATTGCCTGAGGAGTCATGAGGTTTTGGAATCGTCAGGTACCTCTCTCTGTCTGCCATTAACCTTCCAACAGGAAGAATGTCCTCATTACAGGGAAAGACTGGAGGTTCCTTGAGGGGTGGTATAGGATGAAGCCCCCACACACACACACACACACACACACACACACACACACACACACACACACACACACACACTGGACACTGACACAAGGAAGGAATATGTAAACAAGAATGAGAATGTCACCAAAGAGAACTACAGCACACCATGCGCCTTAGGAGAGGCAGCTTGATCTAATTTGAAATACAAACTCTTGTTCCTTACAGCACAGTTACAGAAAACAATACTATATACACCAACTATAACTAGAAACTTGGAAGCAAGATTTTCTTTACTGTAAAAATCTTGCTTCAAAACTGCAAAGCAGGGAGCTATCAAGACAAAGAACAACAAAAATAGAAATAAGAAAAAATGCCTTATATGCTTCTGGCAAGCTCCGGGACAGTCACTCCCAGATGAACAGCTTCTAAATACGGCAATGACATCCACTCACAGCTGGAAATTAGGCTAAATCAGCATGAAACCAAACTGACACAGATGCACTTTTCTTTAGGAATAAATTGGTTTTCTGTCACTGTTATTCTGTAACTAGGAAAGCAACACTAAAGAAGAACACAAAACCCAAAACAGTTCTGCGCCATCCAACACTCCCCAGTTCTTGTAAAACCACATTTCCTGTCTTGTGGTCAAGCGTAAAACAAAATACTGCTTCATTAAGTAATAAGTACAACATGTTCTAGTTTATATACAGTGCAGTTCCATTTTCTAACTGTAACCAGTGGTGGAAACATTCTAATGCAACACAATGAATGCTGTAAGTGGCAATACAAGCAGTACTATATAATATTAAAATGCACTGTCTAGACCCACAAACACAACAAGATTTATTACATATAAAATAATGATTGAAGGTCCCTTTCATTTCCATAGTGTCGTGGTAACATGCTTTGTTTTTTACTTTGGTAATTAAATAATATACAATGATTAGTACTTTTATTTATTGTTGCCTCATTATTTTATTATTACCATGCTATTACTGAGTTGTAAACTAAAGACCTGCAAAGTTTTTAGTTTTCCGGGGTTTTGCTCAGCCGTCAAATGTATTTCTGTACGTTTCTGCAATAAAAATAAGACGCTTTAAATAGTTTGGAGCTATGATCAGAGTTTCTTCGGCTCATTAAAGAGTTCAGACATGCTATCGGAGATGTAGTTTGGTCTGTATGAAGTTTACTAAAGAGTTCAGAGGTGTAATTTTGAGTTTATTAAGTTCATTAACCCACTGGAGTAAAGTTGGTATACATTTTCCTAGTTTATGGTTTCCGTAGCTGTCTTATAAATAATGGGTGTATTTATAAGCGAGCTGTATCTGGCATCCATTCATCCATTCATAATGCTGTAAAGAAGCCTAACTCATTCATTGGAAATACTAATACCTTTAAAAAATAACCCCCTGACCCCCAAATAAAAAATAAATAAATGAATAAATAAATAAATAAATAAAGAATGTCATCTACTGACACTGGAGTCTAACATTAGCTGGCATAATTTTACCTGTTTGGGACCTAGAGGGTTGCATGACTAATCTACTGACAATAAGTATTTGTGAAAATATCTGGAATTAATAAGCATGTATATCAATGTGTTTTTGTGTTAGAGCCCTGCCTTCAGTTTAGGAGTTGAGACCTGAGGTGAACTGGAAGAGGATGAGGTGGAGATGTAGGAGGACAGAGAGCAGTGGTGGAGGAGGCAGATAAAGAAGAGGAGGAGAAAGAGATGATAAGAATATGAATGATAATATAGTTTAAAAGTGCAAGTTTGCAATATTAAAATTAAAAGTAATTTATAATTCACACTTTCCAGTAGTTTTTAAGGTAATTGAGGTGTTTAGAGATTTTTCATTTCTTTCAGGACTCTTAGGAATCTTTATTTAAATAAAACCATAATAAACTCATACAAAGACACTAAAAATTCACAGTGTAAAAAAATAGTGAAAAAAAAAAAACAGGAAGGGAGAAAGAAAAATTCAAATTATTTGAAAAAGTATGGATGCTTGTAAAATTACAATATGATTAATTAAAATGATTACTAATAGAACTGCATTGCAGTATAGAAAGATGAGCATGTGTGGCATAACACCTAAAATAAATTAAAGTAACTTTAGACTCCCCAAAGTTTGCAAACAACTCAAATAGCAGGGCTGCTTTACCGAGGTAGTGAAAACAAGCTGAGGAGACAACTGAATATTCCTGGGAGTGCTAGGAAACATTTGTCCCAATGGATGGTAGCGATGTGTAGCTTCTGGGTCTCAAAAGTGTAGCCAGTGTGGAATTGCCTAAAACCTGCATTCTTTCTAATGGCAAGCAGATTGTGTAGAAGTCTATGGGGAAAAGACCTTCAACCTCCATTGAACTATGACCTAAACATGTTCCTCATGTGTTTAATGTTTAAATCACTAGTTTTTACGATTTATGATTTACATTTTAAAAATCATGACCCCTGTAGAATCAAGAATCTTTAGAATCAATTTAGCTTCTTAGTCTCTGATATCATGTGATCAGAGTGAAAGTAAATGACCAAGTGAGACAGAGAGAAAAAAACATCTTTATCAGATCTTTACACTCATGTCAGCTCACCTGGATCCCAGTTTACAGTTAACTAAAAAACTTCAGCAAACATAAAAACAGAAGCTGTGGTTGTATCAGTGTGAAATGCCTTCAAACAGCTGTTCGCTCCCTAAATGCTGCATTAGCTCTGCCATTAGTGGCTGCTATCTGATCAGACCATGGGTTGGCTTACTGTCAACAATATTCAGCTTTTTGGGTTAGTATCAGACTGATATCCCATCCAAATATCGGATCGGCGCACCCCTACTTTAGGGTGAAAAAGTGAAAAACTATATTTTTTCCACATATCCCCTAAATTTGCTGTCTTGGAGGCGAGTACACAAGGAAGCAGGGTAGGAAGAAAATGAATAAACTGCAACATGAAAGACCACACTCAGAGTGTGAGGAATAGCACCCACACAGCTCTCCTGACACAATTAGGAAATTACATCATAGTACTTTGAAATTACAAGCCCATAGCTGGGCTTAATATCCTTTCAGGCTAAAACCCTGGCTTTTTTAGTATCATTGTAATCACAAAACCCACAACATACATCTTTGCTTATGTTGTCCTGCAGCTTGTTGTTGTGCTCTGCTGTTTCTATTCTAACTGCCAGCTATTAGGTCTTGGTAGCATTTGTGAATCCAACCAGAAAGGGAAAAAAAAAGAAACCTTTAAGGTAGAGAAGCTATGCAGTGGGCAGTTATGAGCAGAAAATCCTTAGAGTCCCTGGGGTCTGAGAGCGCCTTATTATTGGGACCCACTACGGTTGGGTGTCTGTGTATCAGTATGTCTAATGCATGAGTAAAACCAAGCTATCTCACCAAAAGAAAAGCTATGTTTTTTAAGGGAGAAGGTCCAGTGATGTGCATGGATTATGTAAACTAGTGATTCTAAATTGACTGTAGGTGTGAGTGTGAATGGCTGGCTGTCTCTCTATGTTAGCCCGATGCCAGACTGGTGACCTGTCCAGTGTGTACTCTGCTTCTTCTGCCAGGTCAGCTGGGATAGGCTCAAGCACCCCTGTGACCCTGAAGAAAAAGGATGCATGGATGGATTTTCAACCTGCACAATGTATTTCAGGGTACAAATTTTATTATCATCTGCAGAGTAAAGAAACATGTTTCCCTGTACAATGAAATTCTGCTACCCACAATATGAATAGTAGGGAAAATATTCTGTATGAAGACAAGGACTCCTTTTATTGTTCAGCAGATCTGGCAGAAATAGTTCGTCTTGTGCATGTTCTGTTTTGGAAGCATTTTATTTTTGTGCTACCAAGAGGAAACTAATTTCCCCTTGTGGGACAATAAAGCATTGAATTGAACTGAACTGATTTGATTTGAACTGGACTGAATTAAATTGGCATGTTCCTCGCCTCATACCTGCAAAAGTGACCTACTCTGATCCGCACTCATCAACTCATCGGCATGTATCCTTCAGATTCATTGTTAGTCCCTTCATGAGGTCTGTTTGTTTTTCTTTTGGTCATGCTAGCAGCTTATGAGGCTCTTTGCCAGCAGCGTGTGGAACCTGGTTTACCATATTACATCATCTACTGTGAAAGATAATTGCTGGTTGAAACACATAATTCTATAATCTTCTGAAAGGTAGCTTGCCGATCTCCTGCTGGGAAAGTCCTGTCAGATTACTCCACATATTACACATCAGCGCCAACTGGAAAGGAGGCACGCAGCCAAAAACCAGTAGCTGTTTACCATTAGCATTTGAGTTAGATTTGGTTGCAACCCGTCATCAGGTGCAAGGCTAATTCAGGCTGACGGGATGCAACAGAATAAACAAAAAAAGTTCAATACCACTTTACAGGGTGGAAACCCATCTAGAGTCATTTGTAAATGTCTCAGTCATTGTAATCTTTTAAAAGAAAATCTAACACAACAGTAAGTCAGTTTCATTTCTCACAAAATTGAATCTTACTGCAGAACAATCGAGTGCAGACACAGAAATCAATGTGAGCTCCGATGTATTCCATTATATTTTTGATGGCAGTTGGGGGATTGTGTTGTGTTTCTTGAGGGCTTTCATTTTAATTTGACCTGTTTCCAAAAGAAGTGGTGAAGTAGAATAGATTATGTGTGTTTGAATTTCACAAAAGTTATACTCTGCTACCATCAAAGATCGGTTTTTCTTACTGAGTTGTATACAAGTACTAATATCAGTTCTAATAATATAGGTTTTACAGGAAAACACATTCTGGCATGTTGTTTTGCTCTTCAAACACACTGCCAGTGTAATCAATCAGAAGTCAGTAGTTACTGCAATTAATGTCATTGTTGTCTTCATCTTAGTGAGATTATGACAGGCAAATTAGTTTTATCTTATATGTTCATACACTGCTGCTGATCTCGGTATAATCTGATCAAACACTCTCACACCCACCACACACACACTCACATAGAGCCACAGACCCGGCACAAAACAAAACAGATGTAGGTCTAATGACCCACTCGCAGAGTAAATGACAGTTGAAATAGGTTTAGAGCAATCTGAAATCAGATAAATGGGCCTAATCTCGTTCTGGTCGGGACCCTGGCCGGGAAATGGCTCCTGACACCTGAGACCCTGCTACACGTCAAGCCTCAATCGAGGCTGGCGGCACAAGCCCATACATCTCCATTTTAGATGACAAGACACAAGTCTGAATCCTCAAGAAGGGGAAAGCCTGGGAGGGTCAGCTGTGGTTTAGTGTGAGATTAAAAGGAGAAGAAAGTCATGGTCAACCGAGATGTAATGCATGTGTTTTACTAGATAAAGCTGACAAGAGAAATGGACCTGATCTGGGCCTCATTAAGCCAGTTGAAAAGGCTGACTAAACCCAAGTCTTGTTTGCTTGCTTGTTTGTTTCCCCTGCCAGAAGGAATGCCTGAATTTACTATCAGAGGATTAAAATTTGTTTAATTTGTCCAAACTTAAATTATTGATGCAGAAAACTTCAAAGTAATCACAGACTGAAGGCATGAAGAAAGACATAATTAATTATAGCTCTAATCACATCATTCCAACTTGTCAAATTGATGAACCAAACTGCAAATATGAGGAATGTGTTGAGAAAAATGCTTAAAAATGTGTCCATCGCTGGATTAGTTGACTAAATGAAAAATTTACAAACAAATATCTTGTTAATTAAGGCAAAAACACCAAATGTCTGGTTACGACTTCTCAAATCGGAGGATCTTTTTTTCTAACATTTAATGATTTAGCAATAAAGCAATTAATCATATTTAGTTGCAAAAAAGAGAAGCTATTTCCTGCATTTTCAGTCCTCTGTCTTCTAACAGAGGCTGTGAAGTCTAATGGAGAACTTCAGAGGACGTGGCACCTGTACTGGCTGCACTGAAATGTGCTGCCTGTGATGTCAGATGACAGAGAAATGTCAGTCTCTAATATTCACCCCATCACCTTCAATCACCGCCTTAGACACACCTCGAAAGATGAGAGCCAGATAGCAAAGATCAAAGGTGGGAATTGCTGGCAGACAGCATGATGGTGAGGCTGGAAAAAGATCCACAGGTCCATCTGGAAAGAGAGAGCAGGTAGCACACTGTCAGTGCCGCATATATGAATCTTCATCGACTCTCAGGTCAGATGTTATAGACAGATCGTGTTTAATTGGGATACGCCGTATTAATGAATGTAATTCTTCAAACAGCTTACAAGATTCAGCCAAGTGAAAGAACGAAATATAGTTCAATTAAGGTTGATGCTATTTTTTTGTAGGATTATGGAGATGTAAGGTTTAGGGTTTTCAAAAAACGTGTCATTTCCTCAACATTTTAGGGTAATATTGTTAACATTTTTTGTGAATTTAACACCCTATGTAGTTTAGGCTGGTATTATTGCCTTTGGATACTCTAATGTCAATTTGTAGTACTGTCTAAAAATCTTTCTATCTATATACTTCTAAAAAATCTAAAGGAAAACTTTTTAATAAGAGTATAACATCAAGGCAGTTAAACGTCTGGGATATTAATCTGGGCAGTTAAGTACCAGAGGGTGTTGGCAGCTTTGGTGTTAATGAAATTAAGAACATGTGCACTAGAAGGGCAACGATGAGATAATCCCCAAAACAGGAATGTTTTTTATGACTGTTTTTTCACTATTTTTGCATTTTGCTAGGGCCAGTGTCACTACTGGTGGTACCTGGACAACTCCCCCAGGATGGCACATCAGTAAATGCCACTGCCAGAAGGTTTCCTGTGTCTCTCAGCACAGTCTGAAGAGTGTGGAGGAGATTCCAGGAGACAGGCAGTCACTGTAGGAGAGCTGGACAGGGCGTAGAAAGTCCCAAACCCATCGTCATGACCGATATCTGCTCCTTTGTGCATAGAATGTGAATAGAATAGGCACTGCCTTAGTCCTGCAAAATGACCTCCAGTAGGCCACTGGTGTGAACGTCTCTGACCAATTAATCAACAATGTGGGATCCTTCTATTTCCAACACATTACCCAGTCCTTAACTGTGTAGATATCCAGCAAGATTTTTTCCCCATTGAGATCTGACTTGTTTTCAAAGTGGTCCTTTAATTTTTTAGGATTGCATTTTGCTTCCAAGGAGCTAGGCGTGCTTGTATTTTTTAAACTGGTCTTAGTATTAGTTCCCCAGGCCTTTCCTAGGTGTTCCAGACTTCTGCTTTAGACCTTGGCTGCTTTTTTAAAAAAACTTATTATCAGTCCAGTCCTTGTACATGGCCATTTTCAGCGGAGGTTTTTTTCTTATTTCTTTGTTAAGCCACTTAATAACAAACTGAAATATCCAAGGATAAAAAAGATATCTAACTCAAGGGATGACGCAGTGTTGTGCCTACACATAACAGACAACTTAGCAAACGGTTGATTTTAAACTGTTTCTTCAGGCACATTGTTATTAGCAGCCTGTCATAAATACACATAGTTTGTTCCCATCTCTTTAGCCAAATCTAAAACACATGATAGCAGTTTGACAGGCATAACATAGCAAGGGTGATTCCGACAAGGCTATTAGCTGAAAATTTGGCATTTTGTGACATGGTGTGCGGTGGGTCCTTAAATAAAGTGAGGACACCGGACAAGTGCAGGACAAAAGAAGAAGTGGCAGGTCCTAAAAAAACACTATGCAGTAGATGAAAAGTATCTGAAATCAGGCCCTTAAGAAACAGGAAAGGCAGCTGTCAAGAAGCAATTATTAAGGAAGGGTAAAAAGGCTGATGCGTCCAAAATTACACAAAAACTGGACTGAAAATCAGGGGTAACGTGTCTTCTGGCGTGATGAATCCAAATTTTAACGTTTTGGTTCAAATCACTGTCATCATATATGGAGGAGGTCAGGAGAAAGGTATGACACTGAGTGTCTACAGCCATCTGTAAAAAATGGTGGAGACTGTCATGGTTTGGGGCTGCATTTTAGCCAGCAGTGATGGGGATTTTGTTAAAATTGTTGGAATTATGAAGGCATAAAAGTATCATCGGATTTTGACGTATCTTACAATACCATCCGGAAAGTGTCTGATTGGCAACGTCTTCTTTTTTCAGAATGACAATGATCCCAAACATACTGCCATTGGAGTAAAAGCATACCTGGATAGAAAAACACACAATGGAACAGTATCAGAGCCCAGACCCCAACATTATTGAAGCAGTGTGGGATCATCTTGACAGAGAATGCAACAAAAGGCAGCCGACATCCAAAGAAGAGCTTCGAATGTCCATCAGGAAGCCTGGAGAACTATTCCTAAAGATTACTTAAAAAAATTGCAAGAAAGCTGCCTTAAGATAATTCAGGTTGTGTTGAACTCTGTTTCTACTTTATACGCTATATTTCTGTCTATGTTTGCACAAGTTTAAACACTCATTTATGTATTTATTGACACTTCTGTGAACCTTTATGGTATTTCTATTATATTTCTGTGTCATTGTTGCTTTCTCTCTTGCCTCTGTCTATTGTGAATCTACTGAGAGAAACAAGCATGCAGTTTTTAATGGACAAGCACCAAAAATCATCAGAATAGCAGCAGGAACGTGTGCATATGTGAAAATCCATCTGATACTCTGCTTACTTGGCAAACTTGGCGTTGAGAGACACAATAGCCTGGCCTTTTTCCTCATGTCATCTTCATTTTTTGCATCACAGGACATAACCATGATATTCTTAAACTATTATTTCATTAAAGCTCAGTTATTTGTCATTCAACATGTCACTGTGAGTAAACATTTCAGAATCTACTGAATATAAATAATGAAGGGAAAAGCTTTGTTCTTTGCTTAAGGTCATAAAAATATATATACAGAGCAGCTTGATTTCATCGTTTGTTCGTTAACTTGAACGGCAATTGTTTAAATCAAAACCTTTAAATGTGCATCTGCACCGAGATAAGTCTAGAAGATTTAACAAGGTTAGAAAAATACAAGGCTCACAGATTAATGAAGCCATAAATTGAGGGTAAAACCACAGCTCTTATCAGATAAAAACACACTGAAGTTTATTACTCTAGCAGAGCACTTTTCCCATAATGCACTAGGAGTGATGACCTCTGAAACAGTCTGTTTATTATATAGAGGGAAAAAGACCTGTTTTGAGTGCAGACATAATACAGCCTTGAACTATTTCATTTATTTTTAGGCCACCTGTCTTCCATTAAAAGGCCGTGGCTCTTTGTAGATGTATGTGAACAGCTGGTGTGTGTTTAAAAAGACGCTTAAATTTGTCTCATTCAACAAAAGGATTGAGTTTTATGTACTTTTATTAGCTTTGTGATTAGTTATGTGGGGGGATGATTTCAATTATTAACAGAGACGCACGAGGTGTTATGATTTATTATCTTAATTAAGACATTAAATATGACAGATTAGTGGTGACAATTAAATGCTGATTTAAGCATGATACGATATGATGAATCTACGCGTGCATATAAGCGCCCTATTTGAAAAGCAAAGTAAACTTTTGCTACTGTTATATAAGCTTTACATTCTCAATCTCTGCACAAACATAAAGCAGACAGACTGATGCTTTCTGGTCAACTCTCAGTGGCTCATTAGCTCGTGTTTATGAAAAGTGGGAAATAGCATCCTCTCACAACTGCCTTCAACTTTACTTTGCTGTGTTTTCTCGTCTAGAGTGCCTAATGCATAGTAAAGTATCACATTCCAGGGCAAACAACCAGATATGTTCCAGTTACTCATTAGAGCTAAACAGTAACGGGATGATGACTCAAGACTAATATTGCCTTCCAAGCTAATTTCAGCAGAACATTCAGTCGCTTGAAGGAAATGGACACGATTTTGCATGACATTTCAAACCACCTATTACAGAAATCATATACTGAGAACAAGACGGGATGATCATAAAAATTCTGAGCGAGTTCCTCCAATTTCACGGCCATGACTCTTGTATAAAGTTTAAGGTGACAGTGTATACACACGGACATCAGTGTCACTTTTTCCCCCTTTCATTATAATTAATCACATATCTCCAGGGCACACGGAGAGCGCAAGGGAAGCAAGTTGAAGCCAGGATGGCTGTAATCTGACATTGATGTACAGCAAAAATGGAAGTCCTCGTTCACCTTCCCTTTGTTCCAGGCAGAGGGAAGTGGTGTGTGAAAGGGTGTAATTAATGAACCTACAAATAGCTCCAGTTTCATTTAATGACAATCTATGTGTTAAGAGGCAGTACCCTTTGTTACTGTGGGTGTGGGAGTGCTGGCAACACTGGCTCCCAATAGAGCTCTGACAGGTAATTCTGCATTTTGAAATGGTAATGAAGCAGAATACATCACCGGATTACACCTAAGGGACTAACGTGTTGAGCGTCCTTCAGGGTGCAAAAATGTAACACTCTTGATCATCAACGAGGCCACTGGCAAAACAGTATCAGTGGGTGAGAAGGTCGAGAACTGTGTCTGTGTGACTTACCCCAGGGCTTAGCCAGTGCAGCCAATTTCTAATTGCCGCTTTAAATGGGGCAAATGAAGCTGGCATGACAAATTGCGTCAAAACAAGTCTGTAGGCTGGCACTCAGTTAATTTGTGAGACACAGATGTATTTTGTGCCAGGAAGAGCTCACGCGTAATGAATATCATTTCCCAGGTAGCAGCTTGCAAATGATGCATTTTACTGCAAACTGTGCACAGTGCAGTGCAAGACAGGCGAAGCGCTCCTTATCTCATTTAAAGTGAACCTGGACATCGCGGTGTCTCTGTGCTTCTTAGTGCTAATGCATACAGTGTGCTCAGTGTTGAGGAAGCTACTTTGAAAGCATAGCTTTGCTATGCTAATTACCTCTTTCTTCACTCTGGAAGTAGTTGAATTACAGCAAAGTGACCCTGGGGAGAAATCTAGTTTGGTAAACTAAAGTTATTTAGAAAAAGTAGGTCAAACTACCTTAGCAAAAAAAGATCAAACCTATGTGATGTAAAATTATGACATTAAAAATGCTAACTGGTTCCCACCTGTTCACAGTTAAAACATGAATGAAAATACACCATACTATTTATGGGGGATGAATTTTGACTTGTATGAGTAGCATATAAAACATGTTACTCATGTGTTTCATATGTTGGGCAGTCATGAATTTGGCTAAATATGGATTTGGTGATTTCTGTGAGGACTGAGCAAAGCCGACTCATTTGCAGCAGTGCTGTTAGCTGTCTGGTCAATGCATTGCCTGGGCAAGCCTTCACAGCTGTTAGGATGAAAGACAAAGGGGGCGGGGCTGGTCATGGGGTTCAATTACAGTGGAGAAGCAATGCTAACATAAAAATAAAAACTAATTCCTTTCCTTTTATGGCCACAGACAGTTTAAAGTTTCACAGTTAAGTTCATGTAAACTGGCCAAAACGGCACTATGCAAATGTTATTGTTACTGAACTAACAGTACGCTACTATTGTAGTTAAACTACTAGCATAAACCCCCAATGCTGAATATGCTCTGAAAGAAAGAAAGGAAGAGAAAGATTATTAGCTTTTCCTTTAATTACTGATACTGTGATTTTGATGAATTAGATTGTTAGCTCAAATTAGATGTTTTCTTCTTCAGAGGGATTTTACACAATCAGTGTTTAATTAATTTTTCAGTTCACACAATTTCTAAGACCATATCTTATTCTCTTATCTTTCGGTCCAGAAAAAGTTTCTGGCACCATCACTGCCCATCTATTTTCACAATATGCTTATCTCAGTCCCTGAAAGAATCTCATTGTTCTTCCTCTAATCCTCCAAATCTGCAGCATGACTCAGAAGTTAACCAGACTCTCTTGTGCCAATACAATTCTGTTCTGCATTATCCTCCAACAGGAGCCACACGTCATTTTTCCCTCTGAAACAATGCACCCAAAATGACTCCTTGTCTGCCAAACAGCTGATAAAATACCCAGCTGTGAGTTTTAATAATGCTCGCTGGCAAACACGAGTCAAGGGACCAGTGAAAGATATAATAACACACTTTGTTATAATGAAGCTCGTTATCTTATACAACAGCGAGTGACCTGAAATAGAAATGGTTAGCATTGCACAACGAGTACTTGTTGGACCTAAATCTGTTCTATAGCTTGGACAATAAGAGTTGACTTCCAGTTCTTGGAGAACCAAAAATATAATAAACACTTCTTACTTTATGTGTTTGTCTTGGAAAACCACAGAAAGGCAACATAAGAGTCAAAATTAAGCTTTTTTGATCTGAGTTACTGCGCAGCGTATGTCAGTGACAGCTTCTAGACATGTTATTCTTAATCCCTGACCTGGTCCAGTCATTCAAAACCTTCGAAGCCAATTGAGATGAATCCATAGGAATGTAATGCATTCCTGGGAGGGGCTGACTAGTGGAAGATGCCTATTAACCTTCACGGTCACGGGAATCCAGTCATTATGGAAAAGGATGCTGGCAGCTTTAATAAAAAATCATGGCAAGCTGTGACATTCTTGCACAAGTGTGGGTGCTTTTCAGCAGGTCCCTAATCTCCGAGGTCTATTTTGGACGTCACATTGGACCCCAAGGCCCCCTTACCCTTGTGTCTCACTCTGTCTCCATCTGACCAACTGTGCACTGTCACATAATACACTGTCTGCCTTTAATTACTGTCTGGAAGTATCGGGGTTAAGGGTCGCATTCCATTGGGAGTCTCTGTGTGCATTTGTGTGTGTGCGTGAGTGGCAAGACCGGAGCGTGTTCTTTGTATGACGGTGGGAGCATTGAGGGTAGTGCTGAATTCCACAGCACTTTTACCCCCTCGCTCATCGCGTATCACACATCCCCGACCACTGGCCACACTGTTGCACATCGGACTTGTTTTGAGAGTGCAAATAGTTTGCTGGGAGCCACAAAGAATGTGTCAGAGCTGTGATTACAAGTGTCTAATTTAAGTGTGCGACAAAACATTTTAATCCACTGTGATATGCAACCCAAACTCTAAAAGGATTTGTTGCCCTTAAGGTTAAAGCCCTGCTATCAGTGGAGCTCAACTTCTACTCTCCCCGACAAGAGAATTAGGAATGTGTATTGGAAACAATCTGTGCTTTGCAAAAGCCACTAATTTGACCTCTTATCTACAAGTGAAAGAGGTACAATTATTTTCACATGCAGACAAGAAAAAAAACCTTAGCTGTTTACTTCAATAGGAAACAATTTCAAAAATATGTCCTGTACTCATACTGTCTAAAATGCGAGGCCAATAGGGTATTATTATATGAGGGAAGAAACAAAAGAGGCTGGTCAGAGATATGAATAAAACTCAAACACCACACCCTGCAATTTGACTCCAAATATTATTGCATAAATCAGCCATTGGCCTTTCATGCTCTACTGCCATCAGCAAGCCATGAATCCAGCTAGACTATAAATTAAAGCAAACAAACTTAGGTGTTGGGCCACCGTAATTGAGTTTTGTGTCTGTTGTTATATTTCCGTATCTGCTGAATTGTTATGCGGAATCATAAAATTCAATGACTAAACACAATAATGGTTTCACGATGGCAGGATAGGCAAGCGCAGGGGTCGATTTGAATACACTTTAGTTGAGATTTAGCAGCTCTGCCTTCGGCGGTGCGACCAGCATCATTTTTTATCGAGTTTTTATTAAATGCTCTGAGTCGCCAGCAGAATTCCACACAGGCAGAAACGGCATATTGTTGAATGCTGATGCACTGTTCCCAGAAAACATAATCTAGCGACTAGGCAGAAATAGGCTGTTTATCATGGGATCTGTTGACTAAACTGTCTTAGACCATTAGGCAGATCCTTGAGAAACTGATTACTAAGAGGGACAAAAACATGAAATGCAAATGTTTACAGTGACTGAGGTGAAAATCCATGATGCATATTGCACTCAATCAGGGAAAACAATGTAACACTCATAGTGAAGATTTGGGTATTTTTGTTACAATCAGGTACACAAAGGAACATCAATCCAATTCATGGGCTGTTCAATAATATATGCATAAATAAAGCTTTTGAATAATAAATGATGCACTTAAAGTGAAAGCAGGAGGAGTCTATTGATTAGGCCTCTTACATCTGTCATATGACCCATAGATTATCACATGATCTGCACAGATTGCCTTACACTCTATACTCCATTGGTAGAAACATAGTGAAGAAGGGCCCATGTTCCATTAAAAAAAAAAAAAAAAGGAAAGAAAGAAATGGGTTGATGCACTGATGAGGTGATCCCTATGGTTTATCAGATTCCCTTGAACTTGACCATACACAGGATAATGTGTAGCTGCTGGCTTAATGGATACATTTTGGACTGTTTGTGCGATATCTGTTTGTTGTAGCATCATATTGGGAGGTATACATTATCAGCTGTATAAAAAAAACAAGATATGACTCATTGTACTTAGGGGATTATTACATGCAAGTGAAATACTAGTTTGTTCATCAGTGCAAATACCAGCTCACTGCAGCTACATAGCCATCACTTGCTAGCTGTGGTTGGGGACTCCACAGTCTATACAGGAATATACTTCAGCTGAGTAACACTCTGATGTTCTGTTCAATTAAATGTACTTTTATTTAAGTAGAACCACTTCATAGTTGCCTCGAGGCACTTTGTAAGGTAAACCCACTGCAATATTAGATGTTGCAAGATATTAAAGATAAAAAACAAAAATATAGAGACCAAGGGGAAACCAAAACTATGGGCGAGAGTAGATAAAGTTTATTCTATTCATGACATGCAGTAGAAGCAAATAAACACACCAAGAATGAAAAAGCATGAGTAGAAATCCTCAGTGCATCATGTGAAACCCGTGGTAAGCCATGGTTTACCTGATTAAACTTTAACTATAAACTATAAGTTGTAAACCAAAGCGGGATAGATGACAATTGTAAAGTGAGGGCTCTAGTTGGATCTGGAAAATCTAGTTGTATTTAGGGTACAATGTAACTACTCAACAGGAAACTTTGTTAGCCACACATTTTTTAAACTATTGTACTTTTTTGCAGACAACTTAGTTTATAACTAAGAACTAGAACCTTTTTCTTGTTTGATGACATTAGTTCCCTTTCTTATCCACTCTTTCTTGTCTCAATGCTTGTTTACATTTCTGTCTCTGTGTCAGGTCTGAGTTTCACAATATGTTCATTTATGTGAGTGTGTCTTCTGCTCAGTTACTTCTTGTTCTACTTTGGTCTTTTGTCCTCTGTGCGTTTGCATTTAGTTTAACTCCCTTCGCTTCACCAGGCTGGATTTGTTCTCTTTCGTTTTCCTTGGTGTCCCACACTTGTCTGCATTTGTCCTTCCCACGCTCCCCTGTCTATGTCAGGTTAACCCTCGTTCCCCATTCAGTTGTGTCTTCCAGTTTCATTGCAATAACCGTGGCCTCCTGTGAATTGTATTGTTTACTTCCCCTGCCCCGTCATGTCTGTAGTTTCCAGTGTGTCCCACCTGTTGCCTTTCCTCTCATTATCCTGTGAGTATATATATTGATTTGTCTCCCGCTATTCTTTGTCGCATCGTCCCTCAACCCTTATGCCGTGTGTTCATCTGTTCCTTTGTTTTGCTCCGGCCTTGCGCCGTGTTTATTTAGTTACCTTCAGTATGTTACCAGTAATAAAACTGAGTTAAGTTCACATCTCTCTCCTGTGTTCAGCATATTGGTTTCATGGCCTGCCTGCTGCACAGCAACATATGAGACAGAGGGCTGGTGTGACTGAAGAGGCTGCTACGGATAGCGTGAGATGGAGGCAGATGATCGTCTGTGGCGACTGTTAAAGGGAGCAGCTAAATCATTTTAAAGATTTAGTAAATTCATGAACGTGCAACCTCTTTATTGGAAATGTTTTTCAGCAGTACAATGTTTCCTTTGGTTTCGATTGTGACAGGCAATATTCACAAAAAGAGACACTTGTTTAGCTTCCTTGTATGATTTCTGACAGTAACATATTCGTATTGTGTTATTGAAAACACACTTTAAGTTGGCAAAAACATCTTTAACACCTTACATGTTATAATGTCTGTGAGTCATTTTCTTTGATCTTGTTCACAAGTTTCAATCACAACACAACAATGGAAAACAGCAAAACACACACACACACACACACACACACACACACACACACACACACACACACACACACACACACACACACACACACAAAAGTCATATGAATAACTGGCAGTCTCTATGACAGGTTTGCTTATTGGTATTCCACGCCTGTCTAGTTCGTATTTTCCCCCCACTGATAATTATAAAAAATAAAAAAACAATAACAAAATCAGCTCGAAGACAAGGTGGTGACGTTGTGAGTAGTTTGTGGTGTTCTACTTAAAAAGGGGGGATGATAGAAAAAGAAAGTTTCCCTATGAAGTCCCATCTAGCTGATATAGTACACTGTAAAGCTGCCACGTTTTTTCCCCCTTATCTAACCAAGGCTTACGTACCTTCTCTCCCACCGAGTTGCCTTATCCTCCTCAAGCATCTGTTTTTGAAGCCAGGCAGCTTAAGCGCAGATTAATGGAGAGTCCTAGAGTTCTTGCCATGAGGGCACAAAACAGAAGTCTTGGCTTGAATTTTGGCATCAGAACCTGCATGCAGAGAGGCCCCATTATCAGTAACACATCTTTTAGACTGCTGAGACAGCAGGTTTGCTCACACCACCTCTTTGACTTATCTCAGTGTTGTACTTTTCAGCTCTTCGGGCGGTAATGCCTTGAATCGAGTACCAATGGATGTTTTCTATTTCCCGTCTCTGTCTTTTTTTTTTTTTTGGTTTGTTTTAGTGGTTTGTGATACATTGTTGTAAATGTGCTGTAATAAGATAGTTGTCCTGCACTTTCATTACCGCTTTCATTATCTTGAGGAAATGCTGAAACAGCTTCTGTTGTAGACGGTGCTGTACTATAGGCCTACTGGCGTGTATTACCCAATCAATACTCACCTTAATCTAATTTAGTGGGAAGTAGTGAACTCTTTCACTTTATCCCTTCCCCCTTCTCATTGAGCTTGGCTCTGGTAAAAAGGCCTCTCATTCTCTCATTCTGTTGCAAGGCTTTTCATCCTACAGACAGATACAATGTTCCTGAAGCCCTGCAGTGACTGTTCTCACGCTTTCTCGCTCACTGCTTTGAAAAAAAAAGTGGGAAAAAAGAGCTTTTTCCCTCTTTCTTTCCCCAGGAAAAGAAAGGGTTGAGTGGGAGTGGATTTTAAAGGGGGGCATCAGCAATCCAGTCACCACCCCTTCCTCAAATGTCGCTGTGACCCTGTGAGTTGTGTCTTCCAGCCAATCGCAGCAAAATGTGCCGAATGAAACAGTCTTTTTTTAAGTGAGCCAAAGCGAGCAGAGTACGAAACGGTAACCCTGACATAGTGAACGTGACTGGCCTACCATTCATGAGGTTTAATCAGAGATTAAATATACCCCGCATTACTTTTCCCACTCTGGCACAATGACAGCTCCTTCATCATCCTGTGCTATTTCCAGGAAATATATACTTAGAGAAGCCCCCCTGAGGTCAGGTCTAACTATGTTTATATTTGTTGATTATCTGTTTTCGTGCTGCTCTTGCTGATTTATTTACATCATTTTTTATCAGTCTTGAAGTTTTCTGTTATTTGTAAGCCTTGCTTTCTGCATTGGACAAGCAATTGTGAAACCATCACTGGACCACAGTCTGTGTGACTGTCAGTTCAAAGTGATCTTGTATTAGAAGTAAAACTATTAAGTTTAAATGCACTGGAAACATTCATACATTCATACAAACACAATATCTCAGCTCCTCTATTTTTGTTGACTGATGGACTTGTTGACAACCGACTATCAAAGAAGCCCTGTAGTTATTAGCTTATAACTTCAGACTTTCAGTGCCTACTGCTTTTAGGGATGGGTGAGCTGCTGGAGACTTTTTTTTTCTCCATGCGTCAATCATGTAACGTGTACACAGTATGGAGCCAAACTAAGTGGCGGCGAGTGGGGGCGCAAGCCCGTGTACTCCTAGAGCTGGTCTCAAGCCTGGATAAATTGGAAAGGTTGCATCAGGAAGGGCATCTGGCATAAAATCTTTGCCAAATCAAACATGCACATCATCAAGAATGAGATTTACATACCGGACTGGTTTGGGCCCATTTGGGCAATGACTGCCTCTGGTGTTGTTGGCCAGCAGGGTGCAGATGGAAATTGTGCTACTGTTGGTGGAAAATAAAGAGGGGGAAGGCATGTTTGAAGGAAGTGAGAGAGAAAGCAAGGCAGGAGTGAAGCAGTGAGAGTAGGGACTTGAGGTAGCTGATATGATGGTGAGAAGAAAGGTAGATATAGTGTGTGTGTGTGTGTGTGTGTGTGTGTGTGTGTGTGTGTGTGCAGATAGAAGGGAACCGGGGCAGGTGGATTCAAACCATGTTCTACCATGATATAGACTGAAGTATGGGTAAACCTGAAGTAAGACTATGTGAATAGTTGTGTGATGTGAGGACATTGTCAGACAGGATCACGACTTTGAAGCTGGAAGTTGAAGGGGTGATGCTGAATGCTGTCAGTGCAAAGGTCTGACAAGAGGGATGTCAGAAGAGAAAGAGGAATTAGTCAGAATAATTGGATAAAGAGGTAGAAAGTGTCTCCACAGGGGAGAGAGGAGTGATTGGAGCGGATTTCAGTGTAGATGTAGGCGAAGGGAACAAGGGTGAAGGAAAGCTGTTGGGTAGGTGTGGTGTTAAGGAGAGAAATATGGAAGGAAAGAAGATAGTGGAATTTGTGTAAAGGATGAGAATGGAGCAACACAGTGTGACATATAAGAGTGGTGGAAGGTGCACATAGGTGGAGCTAGATTCACAAGAGGCAATGCAAAAAAGAGACTGAAGACTGCAGGGTGGTGTCAGGGGACGATGTAGCTTGGCATCATCAGATGGCAGCCTGCAGAATCACTGTTATGGTCTTGAGTTTTGGTGATGGACTCATGACAAGAAGACTTTTCTGATCGGGCAGAGAGCAGTAAAAGAAAAAGGGCGTGGCCAACCAAGGAAGTAGTTGAAATTACAAACAGCTCTAAAAATAATTTATTTTCAATAAAAAAATAAACAAAAAAAACATAATCCACACAAAACCACATTCTATTATCTTTTTATTTTGCTAGGGGCAAGTAAACTCTGCCTGCCTCTAATTTCCTCCCACGGGCCGCCCTTCGCCATTTACGCTTTGGTCTCACTAACAAATGCTAGAGCGCTAAACATGTCTCATGCATCTGCTTCCACTTCAGCGTGCCCCTCTGCAGCGTGCCTTTTATGTCTGCTCCCACCTGTGTCTCCTGCTGACCTCACATAAAACCTCTCCATGCCATTGACTCCAATTCTCCTGTTGGTGTCCTCCCCTGTGGTGACCACCTCTCTAGTTTTATATTAGGTCCTGCAAGTCATTCCTTTAATTGGGTAAATACTAAAATTTCAAAATAGAAGCATAGGATTTGGGTTACAGCAAGGATTGGTGCTGAACCCCTTCTTGTTTCCAGTGGTAATGGTAGATGAGGTCAGACAGGAGTTTACATGAACTATGATGTTGACAACATCTGCAGCAAGAGTAGGAAGCAGGTGGAAAAGATTTACAGAACAGCGGTAAGATCTGGTTTGATGTATGATTTGGCACTAACAAAGAGATAAAGGTGGAGCTGAAGACATTGAGATTTTTACTGGGAGTGACCAGTATGGACAGGAAATCTCAGACAAAGGTAGAGAGGCTGGGTTGAGATGGTTTGGACATGTGCAGAGGAGCACTAATGCATGTACTGGGAAAAGAATGTTGAATATGGAGTTACCAGGCAGGAGGGAAGGAAGTATATCACAGAGAAAATTTGTGGATATAGTGAAGGACGACATGCAGAGTGCTGGTGTGACAGAAACGGATGATATGGATAGGGTGAGATTGAGCTAGATGATCCACTGCAGTGATTTCTAAAGGAACCTGCTGTATAAGGGAAAAGAAGAAGAAGAAGAAGACAGTATGGAGCCAAACCTATGTGTAATAAAAGCAAAACCTGAAACATCATCCATCCAGTGACAGTATTTAATTTTGCTTCAGGTTCCCATGCGTCTTCATATGTGGTCATTTGTGTACAGGATGGAAGAATGCAAGCCTCACTTGGTTGATTTTCACTGATTTTTTTGCAGCACTCAGTAGATGCTGATTGCAGTTCAAATTACCACTACACATTCTCACTGTAAAAAACTAGTTACCATTCAGAATAATTTTTGAAATATTAAGTGAATGACATTATACTGCATCTCCATTAGGTTTTTCAGCAATCAAGCCAGTCTGTGGAACCAGATTGCCCCAGTGGTTTGTGTGTCTGTGAAGCGAGATTTATAGCCCAGTAAAGGTGTTGAATGAGCAAATCAATAGATTCGTGTCTGATATACTGTGTCGCATTCAGAAACACCTCCATGTAGCGTTGTTCTACCTCCACCTTTAAGACAGACAATTCCTCATAGTTATTTTGTGAGACATGACATTGACAGCACACCTACAGCCTTTTTGTGTTATTTTGCAAATACCTGAAAAAAACAACAAGGCAGAAATTATAATTTCTTTACCAGATTGTAGAATTATATTATTAACTATTGCTGGTGCATTCATAATCTTTATTTAAACAAATAAATCAGTTCAAAACTAGAATTAAAAAGCTTGTGTTGAAGATTCCCAATCGGTATTAAAGCAGCTATTTTAAAATTTACCAAAGCAACAAATTATGCTTTGTGAAAATCTACATTAGGGATTGTGCTGATTAACAAACCCTTTTTTAAAAACCACAAAAACAACAGAAGTTGATTATGAATTAATTATGGATTGTATAAATTTGCTAAACAGGATGTTTTAGATTACTGGAATCTTAGTAAATGAATAATGTACAGTATACAACTGGATAGTAGTAATCTAAGTAATCCCCCCCCCCGTCTTATCAAAAGAAATAGCAGTACTATTGAGTATTGATTGGTTTCCTGCTTAGCATCCTGCTTATCATCCCTTTTACTGGAAAGTACTAACTCAGGTGTGATGTCACTACCGTCATTTGAATTCCAAGGTATCTGCATGGCGGCATTACTACACAAACCATACACAGTAAAATTAGATCTCTTTATGTCCAGTAGAAACAGAGTTCATATGTAGTATATCCATGTTGGTACGGTTTTAAGATAGACTTCAGAAATTCACTCACCCATTCTGCGATCATTCACCCATTCTGTGCTCAGATGTGATTTGCAAGCATAGATGGAAGAAAGGTTATAGCACTATACAACATAAATGTGTACCGGCTGCATTGAAGTGGACTTCACACCTGGCATGTAAAAGCATCCAGATCAAAATGCCCCAGAGATGAAAAGCGGGTATAGCCATCTGCGCCATACACTGTACACTGTACACTGTAATGAAGCAGCTGTAGCGCCTCCCTCTACCAGACAGTCTCCACATCCAGTCTCTCTTAATATGCAAACATCTGCCTGCTCTTTTTACGAGGTGTGAATCTTAAGTTTCCTCAACAGCATCTGTAAGTCAACAGTGCTCAGTTGGGGTTTGGCCCGCTAAACATTAGCAGCTGTTGACCCTACGGATGTGGGCTGTGTGTAACAGTTACCACACCGGTCCTCTGTGTCCATTCTCACAGAAACCTCTTTATCTCTTTCACTGTGTTAAGCAGACGTGCTGCTTAATAAGGGGAGAGTCTCTAATCCACAGATGTCTAAAACACTTTGAGGTGACATCAAAGCTTTGTTGCCAGATTCAACTCAACAGTTTATGAAAGTTAAGTTGGATTTAAATGTGCCTTCACCGGCTGCTATGTGAAACATTCTCTCAAGGTGACTTATTGCTCTTAGACATAAACACACTGTATTCTTTTTTCTTTCCGAGCTGATGAGCAATTGCATTATTGACAAAAGGAAAGAGATGGAGCAAGAAAAAAGCTTTGTGTTGTCTTGATTTTTAGAGCAGCAATGTAAAATGCAATACAAAGGAGATCTACTCACCAGCCACAGTGACAAGCTCCTGCTCTTTCTAACCCGAAGGAAAAAGCAATATTATGTGACGGTAGCTATCCGTACCTCCACCACTCCACCTGTCCACCTCCCTGTTTCGTCATTTCTATCTCAGTTTGGAGAGTTTTGTTTGCACCAACTTGACTTCTGTTGCCCTGTCCCGCTACATAAAGGTGTGCGTCTCTCTGCTTCACCTGTCATCCACAAACTAGACCCCAAATTTAAGTGTGAACCGCACACTTCATGTCATAGGAGCTTTCTGTGTGGATCATCAAGATGTGCTGAGCATGCGGAGCAGATTAGATGGTCTGTTAACTGTCTGATTGGAAGGAAATTCTGCTATTTGTTGATAAGTTTTTCTTGTTTGTTGTTCCTGCTGATTAGATACCCAAATTCGTTCACTCTCTGGTTTTGATGATGATGAATATGATGCACTAACAGCGATTCAGGCTGGGAATCTGCATGTTAATTTTGCATTTGCAATGAGCTAATTTGGCCTAATGCACTAGGAAAAAACCATCTTAGCTCTTTCCAGGTCACACATCCTTTTATTGGATGATAAAGTCAGAGAAGTGAAAAGACCAGAGTAGCTGCAATAAAGTAGGGTAAAAACAAAAATGAGAAATCCTTTGCATATATTACGTTTTAACAAATGCAAAAATATAACTGGTTTACTAATATTTACTCTTAGATTACTCTTAACGATGCATCGGAAGTTAGAAAACTAATTTTAGACACACATTCTGTGAGTCCTAGAAGTTTAGACTATTACACGCTTGGTTGTACCTTTTCTTTTTCTTACTAATGCAGGATGAGTTACTGCAGATGAGTCACTTGACAATAAAAGCCAGTCAGGGGATGTAGTGGGATTGCACTGCTACAGCCACTAAAACGTTTTTCATGTAAAACAGAGAGATGACAGCAAATTAACATGTCAACATAAGGCAGAAATAAGAAGGATCCTTACTAAAAAAACAAAAATCATTTAATGCTGCTTACAGGGAAATCAGAAACAGGCCTGGATTTCATTATAATCTGACTCTTGATCAAAGGTTAAAAAAAAAATATCATACTTATTTTATAGTTTCTATAAATACCAATAACAGAATTATCTGAAAACCTTTTGTAGTTCCTCTGTTTTACATTAATGAATGGCTTTTTTTGATTTATGTGAATGCACAGCTTTGAGTAAATCTAATTGTAAAAAAATAATAAATCGCTGTAGGTTTTGTTTCATTATTAAGTAAGTGTATCCATGACATTGCCCCTAGACCTGTTTGCATTCAAAAGTAGAAACAGCTGTACAATATACAGTTTAATACTAGGGATCTCTGAATCGCACTATTAAATCATGGAGCAGTCTACATGTGCAGACAGAGTTTGCTCAGCTGTCATGTGTTCATGAAGATACTGCGATTCAAAGCGAACCACTAATGATTTTGTCCATGACACATATTTAGGAGTTTAGCTAGGCTAATGAAAGCAAACCGCTCTTTCAGAGGTCTAAGAATAAACTTTAATGCTTCAGTTAAATGCGACCAAATTTCCCGAAAGACTCTACTTTCAATAAAAGTTCATCTATATTTATTGTAAATGGAGCGGTCATTAACAAACTTCTTTCAATTGATTCTTTCTTTGTGCACTGAGGCGTTGCCATATTTAAATAGAGGAAGGCTAGAAGAGAATAGTTTTGCACCACAGAGTACTCCCATTAAATGACATCATATTCTTTGGCTGTTATACGACCGTGCAGCGCAGTAATCACGTCTAATGATTCCCCTGCCTGCTTATATCACTGCAGATCCACCACCATGTATAATAGCAAGCAACAAAATTTGTGAGCTGCGAGTTTCGTTCCCTTTTTCTCTCCACAGGTAGGGAAATAGTCAAAACATTAGGCCGTGCAATGCATTTCCAAATGGGTCTGTGTTTTGTACTTGGATTATGTCTATCTGCAGACATATCCCACTTCCTTGCATTGTGAGAAGTGGTGGTTGCATGAGTCTTATAGAGCAATTTCATCCAGGAGACTGGAGTTTGTGTTGTGTCATTATTATTATTACTAATATTTTGTGTTATTTTTAGACTTTACTTGCTGTTTAACTTCATTATTAGCTGCTGTGTGGCATCATTATTTTTAAAACTACTCCTATGTTTAGTTGTCTCTTGTTACTTGGTCACATTGGTTGTTGAGTCAGATTCAGGCAAAGGTTTTTTAAGGTTTAGGAAAATATTCTTGTTATATTAGTATCTAAATAGATCCTTTAAGAACATTAATTTTAATTGGTGTGGTCAAGAAAACCACTTCTCTGCAGTGTAGAGACACATTTTGCTTTATGACAGGAGGCCAGCGTCCCTTGACATATTGGCAACGTTCTAACTCTATCCTTCCCTCAATTTCCACAGTTTTTCCTCGTTGGGATTCTTGTTTGTTGCCATTTATCTTTGAAGACTGAACACTTACATATAAATATAAATTGATCATGTCAGGCTATTGCCAAAGGAGACAGCCTGGAGCGTGCAGTCGACTTTGTAATTGTGATTTATTTACCCTCCCTCTGTTTCAGTGTTTGTCGTGATGAAAATGTGATACATGTTTCGGATATTGCACCGCATGTGTCCTTCCTTTGACCTGCCGTATGGCTGCCTTGTAATTGTGGTGCAGGAATTTTTTTGGGAAGTTCATTCCAAGTCTCAGGAGATGCCAAGAACCACCAAGGGAGTTTCCTCCTCAAAACACCACTGATCAGAAACCACACCAGTACTCATCAAATTTCACTGAACACCAAAAAACAGAGGGCCCAGAATTACCCTTTGAAACGTTAACAATCTGGGGACTGAAATAACCTTTCAGGAGTTCCTATTTTTGCCCTAAACTCTGGTTTAGATTGATAGTAGGTTAGATCTCATGAGAAGAGCTGTGTTTAGGGCAAACATTTGTGCTTGTTTATTTGGCCATAAGTTTTCTAACCTTACAGAAAGTCCCTTTTCAGGCTCAGTAAACAGACACATTCAGTCCACCCAAAATAAGACAAGTATTATGTGATTCCTTGTTTCCCTTTATGGCGATATGTTCCTTCAGTAACTCATAAACATACAGACTCTTCCTGTCTCCATTACTTTCCACACTGGAGTCTGTTTTTGTTTGCCTTTGCTAGGCCTTGTTCATATTTCATAGCTGGACTGTCAAATAACAAAAGGGTGCTTCAACAGCCGACACAAAAGTCTGCTATAATCTGATGTCTAAGCAACAAACTTTCATTGTGCTTAAGGGGAAAAATGTTTTTTGAAACGAACTTGCCTTTAAATAAGATTTCTAATTAATTAGATAACCTAGCTACCTCAGACAGGGTAAATTAATGAAACCACTAATGTTCAGTGGGTTCCTTAATTCAAAATGTGGCAGATGACCACTGACAATGAGGATTTCATCACTCAATTACATAAAATGAGATCAAGAAGAAGATTAAATTATGTTACTGTTATTCTACGATTAAGAAAAACGCCGCAAAGCCTCACTGACTTTCAAAACAGACTCGCACAGAGAGTGTAAGAGTGATTCTTCACCCTCTAAGAATAAATTTATGAGTCTCAAAAAACTGTCTCAAATGTGCCTCAAAAAGCTTCTAATAAATGTCTCAGTCTATGCTGAGAGGGGTATTATGTGTAACAGCTTATGTCCACATGCTGGCTTGCAGAAGAGTCTGCACGTGGATTTATTCATTAAGTAAATTGGCTTGTTGAGGCAGCTCATGTTAGACAGTGAGTCTGAAATAAAGAAAAGAAAACCCCCCACAAACTTTTGCAACTTCTACAAAACAACATGAGAGGAGGCTGCATGTAGAGACAAGCTACGTGCATGTAGCTAAGTTTTTCTTTTAATTTGTCACTCTTCTAATTTTTGCTTTTTTAAAAGCTATCTGTAACCACGATCCAGCAACATCATCATGAGAAATGATCCTCACAGGCTCAATTTGCAGTCCAGCTGAAGCAGGCCAAGTAAAGTTGAATTTACATCGTGATATATGGCTCGTCAATTTTGAATAATGTCATAGCTGGGTCTAGAAACAACAGCCTGAAGTTAACAGTGCCATCTTGTTCTCTGTTGATTGACAGCTCTCTTCTGCAAATAGCATAAACATAAGAATGTCACAGACCCATTTAGAAGACGTATAGCACCCTGATAATGTTCAATTTTCCAGCAGCTATACTGAGTCCAATGTGCATTTTCCTATTTATACCCTCATGTTTTCTGATTTGAGTGGATATGTGAAGTATTCTCTAGCAGAGGTAATGGGTTCTGTCAGCAAATTCCCTCTCCAGCTACTTATTACTCTCCACACACCTGCCCATCAATATCAAAGGCTTCACAAAAATACACCAGTGAACTTTCTCAAATGTCCCTCAAACAGCTTCAATCAAAACAAGTCAATATACATTACAACCCTGCTCCCAGAGAAAGATTGAGGCCTGCACTTTTATGTACAAATTGCACGGAGTGCATTCACGGTGCTCTTATCCAGTCAGCACATGCAGGAGGAACATGTGTGATAGAGATCTGTTGATTGCACAGCAGAAGAGGTGAGTGAGCGAGCGAATGAGGGAACACGAGAAGTTTGTGAAGCAGGCAACTTCACGCCCAATTCATCAATTTTATGACAGAACCAATTTGAAAATAGCTCCGGCAGAGATAATCAGCACATTTGAAAATGGAGAAAAATCACACGAAAAAAAAAAAAGGATTTGTCCTCCTGTAGACCAATCAGCATTCAGGAAAAGGCCTGCATCGGGATGACAAAAGTCATTCCCCTTGTTGCCCCGTGATTGAGGCTGAAGCACTTCTCATTAGGTCTCATTTCATGAGTGAGCACACAGTGAATTGATTCATTGATGTGGTGACCTGGAAGCCCACCAGTGATGTTTGGGTCACTTCTACAGCTGTGATTAATCTGATGTGTCTCAAAGTCTAACTTCACACTGACACATCCCATAAAATAGGCAGAGAATATTCATAAACAGCAACCCAATTTTTAGAAGAATAAAATGATGTTATTCCAGGTATATATCAGTGTTAAAGAAGTCCTCTTCTGTTGTTACACTTTTAGTCTTCCACATTGACAGATAATTCATAAGACGCTGTTAATACCTGCATAGCAGCCTGCTTTGAATTGTCACACACTCTTTGAATGTCTCTGATAAGACCATATGCTTACCTGAAGAATAAATGTTAATGTTAACTTAATTTTCAACAGTGCAGTTAGCGCTAGGAAGATGAAAAAAGGAGGTTTATAAGAGGGAGCCTATTATGTGAGCAGAGATTCTGCTGAGATGAATGGGTCTGTCTCAATAAATTGTATTTTTGTGTCAGAGAAGAACGTGGGACCCTTGCCTAATGTGGCGTAAAAGTCTCTTTTGTGGAGCCTCCAATTCATTGTATCACCCTGTCAAAGCTAAACTAGAGAAATAACAGTGAACAATGGAAACACAAAAGAAAGAGAGGTCAGGGCGCTGAGCGTGTTCCTGGAAACAACATGTGCTCTTTCCAAAAGATGGCAATCAGCGCTCAACTGAGACAGGGCTATTTTCCCTGATTTTCAAGATTATACTTGACATACGACGTGGGATGTTTCCAAAGGTGGCAGTTTGGCAGTTTTGGTAGTATTTCTAGAAACTTTTAATTAAAGGGGAGACAAACTTTGACATTCCTGTATTTGTGTAGAGCTCCATGTCTGCGCAAAACTAAAAAGTAGAAGGAGGGTATGCTTCAAACAAAGCAGTTCTTACCATGTGTGGTCTGACCACATCAAGTGTCTGTAACTCTTTCATGTAGCCATGTTGCCTCCACATACTGGTAGAGGTAAATTACATTTGCCCAGAGGCATTGAGAATTGGGTCCAGGTCAACGTCAAGGTCACACCAAATGTCAGAACAAAACTTTACCCACCCATCTTTTATTGATAATTTTCAAACTTCACAACAATACTGGGCCTCAGGGCACACGAGTACCTAGGTTGGCTAACCATTTGACCTTGACCTTTATTATTGGCACCCAAGGTTGATGTTGACCTTAAAAAAAATTTAAACTATATCAAGTAATATATCTGATGAGAGGGGATGGAGAGAATTGTACAACACATGCTTTATTTTTTCAATACTACATTCTACATTAAGATGACATCAAAAAGTTTTGCAAAATCTCACTGCAGGGATATAATGTAACATCTCACACTTTTACAGCTGATACAAGCCAAAGATTTCAGCCAATTCTGCTCCGATCACATGGGTAAAGATGATAAAATACACAATTTTAGTATGCAGTGTTTTAAGGTCATAGGTCAAAGTCAAGGTCACACAAATTAGGAAAAAGGGTTCGTTTTCATAGGCTCATCTCTGAACTTGAAAGCAGTTTATTAATCATATAGGGGTACATAGACGCTTTGTTTGAGCTCTTTAAAACATTGTTTTTTCAATATAACATTATATGACTTCACAATGACACCTGAAGATTAATGCACTATACTAGATTTCCAAATGAGAGGTTGAGAAAACGAGCTCTCAGTAGTCACCATGGATACAAGTTTTATGGCCCAGAAAGAAGTCTGACAGACAAAATGCACTGAGATGTTCAACAGGTTTTAATAAGAAATAAAGGTAAGTATTACGAGACAAGGTTTCTTGAGTGAAAGTTAAATCGCAAATGAATCACTTTTCTCCGTCTTCCGCCTTTTCTCATATCCAAAAGACATTTTATTTTCAGGTAATTCTTAGTTTTTGCTGATAGGTTACTTAAAGTAGGTGGGTAGCGAATGTGGCAGAGAAATACAAATTCAAGGGTTAGCAACAGGTAAGCAAGATATTTAATGGCCTGAGCAAATCTTCCACACTGAGTCGGTCAATGATCTGGCGATGAATGGAGAGGTGAGCTGGAGTTAAATACTGCAGTGATAATGAGACACAGTTGTGTGAGCCTGAGCCTGGAGACGTAGCACTGATGATAGAGGGAGGCAAAAAATAGAAAAGGAAAAGGAGAACAGAGAGACGGCAGGTCAGCACCTTAAGGATAGGGGGGAGGGGCCAAAATAAGCTTCCCCAGTATTGGGAGAAACTAGCTAATGTGGTTTGGTCATCTCATTATGATGCCTCCCTTTGGTGGTATTTTGGGCACACATAAATGGGTCTACCCTCGGATAGACTCAGAACTCATTAGAGAGATTTTATATCTTGTCTTGCGTGGAAGCACCTCAGAATATCTCAGGATAAACAGGAAAATATTACTGGGGAAAAGAATGTATGGAATACCTCATTCAGTCTGATGCCACCACAACCCCGCTTTAGATAAATGGAGGAAAATGGATGTGTGCTTTTTGTTAATCTGTTGATTACTATCGATGATAACATCCTCCTGAGCTGGCTAGCCCAGGTTGGGATGAATAGATCATCAAGACATTGGACTTTGACACTCCTTCAAGCTAATAAAATGCATTTCATATTCCATGTACCACATGGTACAAGGAATAGCCTTGCATAATATAACCTGCAAAACATTGTTTAAGGTCAACTGTGAAGGATTTAGGGGAATCCATTAGCAGAAAGAGATATGCACAAACATGCTTATATTACTGCATATTTATCTGGAAATATTATTTATTGTGATTACTTTAGAAACACTATAGAAGAGACCTTTATATCAGCTGCTTACAATCTGCAGCCTTACACTATAAATCCCATATAACGTTTCTTTAAAGGGGGGTTGAAATCCTGAAATTACAGAGTGGACTTGTGTGCTCGTGCCATTGAACCTTGTCAGTACATCTTCTTATTGACAACTGACATCCCTGAAGGGGATTGAATGATACTCTTCTTAATGCCTTTCAGACACATACCAAAATGCATGTCAGACTCATCAAAAGCAGTAATACTATATGTTTTTTTGTCTTTTGTTTGGATTCTGAAATGTAATTAACGAGCTTTAATCCAGAACACACAATTTTGTGTCAGTATTCAATCAATGGTATGGCTAAATTAGCTAGCTGGAAGTGAAAAGCACTGAAACAAACTACATCTTGTCCATCGTGACCCCCATTACAATTCCAATTTATTTTCCCACCCACGGTCTGAATCAAATTGAACCTATTGACCAGGCAGATAGAAAAGGACTGGTAAACAAAACAAGATGTTATACACTTCCTCCTCATTAAATACTGAGAGTCCATTGAAAAATCAACAACCTATTGATGGGGACATGCTACATGTTGCTTAAAGGAATTAAACTTGAAGTGCTTGTTGTTTTTGAATGGATCTATGAGTCAGTGGCTTTATGGTAACAGTCCTTCTTTTTACTGAGGATCACTGAGAAATTATGAATCATGCAGACTTTAATATCACTGTAAGCAAGAGACATGGCAGCTCCAGATAGACTAATGTAGGAAGAAATCTCATGCTGCTGGTATTCCTCCCTGTCTTTATTATTTGAATACAAAACCCATCAGCTTAGGCCGACATGCAAGACACTGCTCTTTGTTGTGGGCGATTGCCGCCATGCTCGAGACTGATATGGTTGTGCGCTTTTATTTTACCCAGCACTCTAGTGGGTCCGTTGTGATTCAACAGTCATTATCAATGCCCAACACATGTCCGCCTGCCTCTAACTGTCCTAGTAGCACACTGACCACAACAGGGAACCAAACGCACTAATCCACTGCCGTCTCAAAATGCATGCCGAACAATTGCTTGGCATTTGCGGCACTCACAGGAGGTTGCTAAGAATATGTCTTATTCTGCACTAAGAAACAAAAGAGATGAAAATGTATTTATCCTAATATGAATGTAAGGTGGATTCATTTCATAACACTGTTCAAAACAGGAACTGCATTTTAGTGCAAAACAAGATTAAATGCACATGAAATATCAGTCAGGACACATACATATAAAAGGGGCTCATATTATATAAGACACATTAAGGCATCTGGCACAAGACAATGGATAGAGCTGCCTTTCACAATCCATTGGCTCTGTTCTTCTCTTCCTGTTTACACATTAGGGAGGGTGTCAAAACTGAGCTGATTATTACACAAGGAAATCAAGCCATCTGACATGCCGATCAATGGCTGCCTTGACTGATGGGTCTCCTATCTAGATGAACAGTTCCCCCGAGGCTTGCTCTGCCTAACCGCTGTTACAGAGATAGGAAGGATGCAACAGCACTGATTGTCAAGGTCACCTTGAGTGATTATGTGACGCAGCAGACCAACCAGAAGGAGATCATACAGCCAGCTTTGACGGCGGAGGCTATGCAAAGTAAGAAAGGCAAAGTCCATCTTTCATTCTGCAAAATCTGGTACATATTTGTATAGATTTAAAACTGTATAAGACCACATTAAAACGGAGGCTCATTAAAAGAGACCCACAAGAGATGTGGCAAATGTCCTTTTCTTGAAGACCCACTCAAACCCTTCAGGGACAAGTGGCTCATCGTGATTCCCCCCCAGCATCAGAAGCCAGCTGTCCCTCATTCTGGGAAGGCAGTAGATATGTGGAGACTTTGACATTGAATGTAGCCTGAAGATGTTTGGAAGGCGCACTGATAATGTTGGTCAGCTGCTGAACCCCAACTGAAATGTCACATGGATCTACTCACATCCAAGGGAAGTCGAAACGTGGAATATCACATACTGATAAGTAGGTTTATATCATTTATGTATGCACACAGAGAAATTCAAATGAAAAATGTACAATTCTCTAGGTAGAAGACATACAGTTCACCTGCGTGAATCAAATTGTGTTTGTTAATTACTATTAAGGATGATTATTTCATCTAAAAACACTACTCAACATTCACCGGGAACTATGTGACTGCTCTTTGAAGATGACCACAAACTGAAATGACCTGTAGACTTGCTCACCTGACAGATCACCAGGACCTAATTTTTCCAGACTTCTTGTGCAACATAAACCAGTCTCACCATTACCTTTCTGCACTAATGGTTTTAAACCAGGTGCTAATAAAATGAAAGGAAATATAATTTAAGGAAAGATATAATTGCATAAATGATTAAATAAATAAAGAATTAAATAAAAAAGAATGTTTGACTTTGTAAAAAAAAGTCACAACCGTCCCTAACTATTAAAGTAAACGTGGCTAGGTCTAAGTGCTCTAACCAGCTGAGGCTGATTTCATGCTGAGGCAAAGCACCCATATGTATACTTGAGAAAACTGCTAACATGGCTGTGCACTCTTAGACGGGCACATGCGGTGAGCAAGAAAAAAAAAAAGTTTGCATCTAAAATGAGTTTTTCTCTTTCAAAATCCACAAACAAATCTTCCAAACTGGCACAGAAACCTTCAAAAGTGCTGAGTGTTGTAATGGTTGTTGTAATGGCCCGGTTCTCCTGGATCCATCTCTGTCTGCCTCTGGCTGCTGGGGGCCGTTATTGCGGCTTCCCACCCTCCCACACTCACACTCGACACGCTCTCTCTTTCTCTCTCTCACACTCACACACGAAAAGAAGATTGTGGCTGTATAAACCTGTGCATTTTCAAATTTTTGTGTTCCGGCTGTTGTATGTTTGTTTTTCCTACAGGTACGGCAGTTGCCGATACATTATGCATTTCTATTTGTACTCTGTCCTTTTATTAACCCCCCCCCTTTTTTTCTCTCCTGCCTGTCCTGCCTTAGACATTGTCATACTGTATAGCACATATAACTTTAAATTACACGAACAGAAATGACGAAATAAACAGATAAACCCTGAACAAGAGGAGAATTTATAAATCTGACCTTTAAAAAAGCAAATTATGTTCGGCACAACAGTGCATTTAGATCACAACTCTGATTTCAAAAGCTGCCAGAAAGGACAGGATTAAAAAATAAATGAATAAAATAAAAGAAAGTGCTAAGTGTTGCTGCACTGATCTGACTTCAAGACTGACGAGAGGAGTGTTAACAGGGTGGAGAAGTAAGCTTATCCCATTTGAAGATTTTGGGACTCCCTCTGTTCAGCCCGTTACATCTGCTGCTTAGTAATTGACACGACATGAATTATACCTTATAGGTTTCCAGCATGTTCAAAGGAACCATCTTGGTACAAAAACAGGCCCCATTACAAATGCAGACTGACACTGCAGACATCTCTGCTCTCATTCTCCTCGGTATTTAATGTGAGTGCCTCTTCACTTTCTCACAGGTGCATGTAGTAGTGCTGCTGACCACATTTTTTGTTTCTCTCTTCCCCTGTATTCTCTATCCAGAATAAATACAATTATCTTATAATGGGATCCCTTTTTGATAAAAAGCAGTCTTCTGTCATTCTGTTGAAGGTGCCAGAGTGTTGGATGGCGAGAAACTCCAGGTTAAGTACTTTCTTTTATCATTGCTCCTTTTTATATGCAAATCATTCTTCCCGCCCATCTATTTACTGTTGCAGGTATTCAGACAGGGCCTCAAACCGTGCCAGCCACAGACCGCAGCCCGCCATCCGGCGCCAGCATGGGACTTGAAATAGATTTGATTAGGATTCAGAAATACGCCTTTGATCTTACGTTTGTTAGGCAAATGCAGCCACATGACAATACGCTCGAGCGGACGGAATGATTCTGCTGGCGTTTACAAAATAATGGACAATCTAATTGTACTGTAATGCAGGTTGTGAGCGGTTATTAATTTGTGAGGTGCAGTGAGCCAGAAACTGGCTTCATTTGCATCTGGGTCTGACAGGTTTAGAGAGAGGCAGTGGTTTGGCTTCAAATAAATATGCTGTTGCTTATAGATAATCAACACTGTTGCTGTGTGGCAAAAACTCACTACCTGCTGTCACAATGAATAGGCTGTCATTTTGTCTGTAAATGCAGGGCAGAGGTTTTCAATAATTAAATTTATCGTTACATAACAGGATGCTCATTGGTGACTGGATTCCTGTAAATTCACAGCGCTGGAACAGATTTGGTCTTTTAGACTAAACAGAAAGCTGCTGTCATCCAAATCAAGACGAGAATGGTGCCAAGACTGAACACAGAAAGAGCAAAATACAAAAGAATAATCATCCCGGCAATCTCACTCCTTCCATTCCACTAACTTTAAATTAGCCACATTTGCTTCTTTTTTCTTGTTGCTTTCTAATACGAGCACCAGACATACCAGAAATGAGCCGTTGTCATTTTTAATGTTGAGTAACCCAAAAGACCTCAACGACCCAGATCGAGATCAAGCTCCACATCCATTATTTAAACCTAGTGGCATGTGTGTGTGATTTGAGAGTTAACCCACTTCCAAAAATAAAGCCATGACTGTGAAACATAATCCGACAGTGCATATAGCATTATCATAGCTGCAGATTTTGATTTCAAGGATGATTAGACATTTGGACTCTTCTGAACCCTTTTTATCTTTCATTAAGCTGAAGACAGTCACAGTGATAGGACCGAGTAACCCACTCCACATTCATTATTAACGACACTACAGACTATTCCGTGATGAGCTGTAATTCGACTTGCATAGGCACAGCTGGGCGGCCTGCACAAAGGTTTTAAAACGAGCAAGTCCATGCTAGGGGGAATTTGTTGTGAGAATCTATTTAAAGAAGTCTTTACATAGGTAAACACTGTGAGATTAGTAGCAGCTGGCCAACCCACGTAATTAAATTGTTGTTGAAGCACAATGACAGGTAAATGTTCTCTTTCCATTCTCAGTCATGGATAAACAAGGGACTATTTTTGGTCTTCTGGGCGTGGGCTCAGACGGACTGAAAAAGCTCCCCTTTACTTTAAGCTTTTTCAAGCCGTAATTGACAATGCTCGATGCTCAGGCTTCGGAAAAGAACATGGATTTCCCTGGATTAGAGTCTGAGTGTCAAGGTTATTCCATCCTCTGCAACTGGATTAAATCACTTGATTGGTAAGAAAGCTAAAGAGATGTTTGTGGCAGAAGACGTGTTGAAAGGTTAACTGTCCTTTCAAGAAAGGCTTGAAACCATTTGGCCGTGACCATGCATGTCAGCAGATTGCAATCATAAATCACACCACAATGAACTATGATCAAAGAGCAGCATCGGGCTACTTTTCATCACATTTTCACTGATGGAGGAAAAAGCTTTATTAATATTTTTCAAGAGGTAATATTTCCAACACAGATGAAAAACCGAACAGATAAGCATGCCTTCGCTCATATAAAGTGCACACATAAAAGCATTTTGCCCACACACAACATATAGTCAAAAATGCTTAATCCTCTCATTTCTTAGCGGTAGTCACACAACCTTGACTTGTTTCTTCCGCATCAGTTCACAGTGTCAAATGCCCTTTCTCTCTCTGTGTCATCCTATGAACCACAGCGTCCCCAAGGCTTAAGTTTTCGAGTGGCTGGGGTGCAAAAGTGGAGTTTGCTTCAAATCTCATTTCATGATTTATAATGCAGTGAGTCCGTTAAAGTTTTATCCCACGATTGGTCTTACTCCATCATTTTCAGCAACGGCTGTTTCTGGCTTATATGATAGAGTCCACACAGTGTGCATATGCTGTGGTCCAAAGGGTATACTCCATATGGCCTGCAATTAAAATGAGAACCATGTGGATTCAGTTAACCTCCACACTTTTTGGAGGTTGGTAGTTTATCTGTTTGCTAGCAGATAAATATGATGGCATAATCTTTCTTGCTAAAGTACCTCCTTTCAAAACAGCTGGGATGATATGATGAATCATTTTATTTGTAAATATATACACATTTTGAATTTTACAACAGGAACATCTTTACTGCTGTGGAATTTCTTGATTTCATGATAATCTGTGATGTTCCACTACATCCCAAAGATCTTTACTGGATTGAGATCTGGCGACTGATCTAAACCCAGATGGTCTCCACATGTTCATGATACCAGTTTGAGGTAATCTGAGCTGTTACATGGCATATCATCCTACTTGAAACATTTTGTTTCACCTTTAAAATAATTTTTGCCAAATTTAATTGACTGTCAAAACAAACACTCAAAAATATTGACACTGATTTTGAGGCTTACAGAAGATTATTTTTTCATATATATCCCAGCCTAGGCTCCAGCCCCCCGTGACCCTGAAACGGATAAGCAGAAGGGAATGGATGGATATATAATTCACACTGAGGTTGCCTTAGATGGTAAATGGACCGGTTCTCATATAGTGCTTTTCTACTCTGAGCACTCAAAGCGCTTTACACAACTTGCCCCTTTCTCCCGTTCACAAGAGCACTTTTTCTAAGTAAGTGCTTTTGATCCTCCAATGGATGCATCAGAGAGCAACTCGGGGTTAATATCTTGCCCAAGGATATTTGGCATTCAGACTGGAGCAGACAGAAAATGAACCGCCAACCTATCGATTAGTTGTTGACCTGCTCTACCACCTGAGCTACAGCCCACCTTTAACAGCTCAATATACGACTACTGCTGTGGCCTTTAAAAATAAAATTCCCTTGATATTAAAGGACAATTCAAAAGCCCATCCATCCATCCATCCATCCATCCATCCATCCATCCATCCATCCATCCATCCATCCATCCATCCATCCATCCATCCATCCTCTTCCGCTGATCCAGAGGCCGGGTTTGCTTGTCTAGGAGAACACCAAGGCGTTCCCAGGCCAGCCGAGAGATACGAGAGATATAATCTCTCGTGTCTTGGTTCTGCCCTGGGGCCTCCTCCCGGAGGCACATCTCCGGACCATCTCAACCGGCTCCTTTCAATGTGGAGGAGTAGCAGCTCGTCAGCCTTTCTCTAAGGGAGAGGTCAGCCAGCCTTTGAAGAAAGCTCATTTCTGTCGCTTGTATCCGCGATCATGTTCTTTCGGTCACTACCCAAAGTTCGCGACCTTAGGTGAGAGTTTCAGTTTTGTTTTTGCTAATTATCTACCATCTTTTGCTGTTGAAGAATTTGTATTTTCATGTATTTTCACATGCTACACAAAATGCTACCCCTCTCTGCTTCAAATGAAGCAATCACTACTACCACCCTGTCTCTTTGTTTTAATATTGCTCAGTGATCATTTTAGGAGACACATTTGTGGAAATGCTGGTGAAAACCTGACAGTTAACTCCCAAAAAGCCTCAGAGAGCCATTTTAACGTCCAAAGTGACCGCAAAAGAAAGCGATCACATAGCCTTGTTTTGGCAGTTCCCATACAGTCATTGTCTCAGGGGTGATAAACGGCCTCCATCACAGCCACAGCCAACCACAGCCTAAACTAATTACTGGACTGGCAGGTCCTGTATTCATTGTGGGCCTTGCAATAGCACATGCCCAGTTTTCTTTCAGCCCCTTCATGAAATGGCCATTACCTCAAAGCCCTCCGAGACAAGTGAAAGAGGAATGATGTAGTATTATGTTTTCTCAGTAATAGTAGAAACATGCCACAAATTCCTGCTACGTTGAATGTGGTTTATTTATTTTCTCGCCATCTCATTAGCACCTGAGGGAGAGCTGGATACAATAAAAGTCCATCCTGTGAGGTATCATCCCCCCCTAAAGCATCACAAAACCAATGTTAGGTGAAAATCTTCAAAGGGACTGACTGTGCCTTCACTTAGACAGATAATATGTCCTACTATAAAAGGGTCTTTCAATGACATTTAAATAACATTCCATCTCAATCATTCAGTACAATGCTGAGGGAATGCATTTCTTTAATACAGCCTCCTTTGGTGCTGCTAGCTTTCAACAGTACAAAAATATTAGTATTAAACTCCACAATCATGGAGTATATAACTGCTCTTTTTCCTCCCCATTTCTCGTTGAGTCAGTGGCACTGGAAGAAAGTCACATTTAACTTTATCGTCCATGGTCAATCTATTTAACACTGTAAGCAGACTGAAATGGTTGGACTGAAAGTGTCTGGGGAAATATCAGAGGCTGGGAAGATGTCCAATGATGCTGTGATTTATGGTTTCATTACTGCATCTAACAGGAAAGATCCCTGTGTGAATCTCTGCTTTGAACACACCACATTTTAACATCATTCAGAGCAGAAAACATTACATCCCACCCATGAATTACTTAATATTTTCTATGTTAATACAACTCTGTAGAATAAACAAATGTGTATTAGTAAGCTATGTAGGTAAATAATGATGTAACAATAAAGTTAAATGAGCAATGTCTACTGACATTACTTACAAAGGTTCCATTTTATTATAAAGGACCTGAGAGTCAGAGGAGAATAGGACAGATATGCTAACTCCACTGGAGGAAGACATATCTTACAACCTGCATTTTAGCATTCATAAAACATTCATACATCGAATCATTTAACATATTGAAATACACATGAGTCGGCTGGGTACAGAGACTAGAGTTCTATTTCTTTTCTCCGAAAACACCATGTCATAAAACTTACTTTTGGAAATGAAAGGAATGATGAAGAAAGCCTAATGCATCTGAAATGGCCGAACAGAGGGGATACATATCACTGGTATTCACGCAGAGCTATTAGCTCTTATGGGACTATGTATCAAAGGACCTTCTTGAAAAAGGACAACAGATAGCGCTATTATTCTGAAATAGTGACCTATAATTTGGACACCTTTTCTGGAGTTTGTTCCACAGTAACAGAAAGTTTTAAACACCAGGGAAAAGATTGCACAACTTATTCTTCACACACACACACACACACACACACACACACACACACACACACACACACACACACACACACACACACACACACACACACACACACACACACACACACACACACACACACACACACATATATTTATATATCACTCACTCTAAAACCTGTATATACCTTTCAGTATTCATGGTGCCTTTCCAGATGCACAAGCTGCTAATTCCATGGCCACTAGCATGGCCCCATACCATCAAAGATGCAGAGAGTCTTTGAAATTTTACAATCTACCTTGAAACTGTTCCACAATAAGCAGTTTTTTTCAGATTGATGCCAAACTCTCTCTAAGTTCCTATTTATATACCCAGTCTTGTTAATGACCTTTTGCCATTTAATCTAATTAGCTACAAAATGTTCCTCCAGTCTTTTCTTTTTAGTACCATTTACTTTTAAAGCTTTTTATTGCCTCTGTTACAACTTTTTTGTGCCATCAAATTCAAAATTAGCTAATATTTTTCTTAAAATTATACATTTTCATAGTTCTATGTTCTTTTGTGAATAAATATGGTTTTACAAGATTTTCAAGTCATTGCATTCTGTTTTTGTTTAAATAGCATCCTAAGTTTTGGGGGGAATTTTGTGAAGTATTACATCCCTGACTGTTCATCATTCACAATTTCTTCACAAATCTTTATACAGCACGATTATATTCTATTAAATATAATTTTACATGAAATAAAATAGGGTTGCAGTTTAATATATATTCTTTTGCAGTTATTGTGAATGTAGTGGAGGTTCCTGCAACAGCAATGCACGCCGGGTATTGTTTGCTTGTTGTCAACCTCAGATAAACGAAGTGTGGTTTTATCTACACCTCCAGCAGATATTCTGTAAGCTCACATGTGCAGCACATGAACATCACACTGTTTGTCATTGTAGGCTGCCACTGCCACTGTTGATCCTGACACAAGAGCCCAGGTTTAAAAGCCTGCAGGAACATGACAGACATTCAAAGGGGAAACGTAGCTGTGCAACGAAAACAGAACGATAGCCCCGCACAGAAAATTCTCTCATTAACTGATTGGAATAAGAAGACTGGCACTGACACTGCATTCGGTGCTTTGAAGTGCTCCAATATTTGTTTTTAATTTGTGTTTATCTCCGTTAGATGTTCTAACAAAATTTCACACTGGCCTGTGGTGATTTTGAAGGTTACCGATCTTTGTGGATTTATTTTATAAGCAGATGTTTGCTATCATGAGCTATTACAGCTGCTTTTTAATCTCCAAATATTAAAAAGAGAGAATAAAGACAGGCAAGTCAAACTAAAAAACATCATCCCTTGGCCTAACATAACAGTGACCACATGCTGGCTGCACCAGTTCAACATAAACCATTACTGTAAACTATCACAATATTAGTATTTGTTTTAAACGTATTTGTTTCTTTCTGCTCCGTGGGAAATACAGCAGTGATATCTTAAGCTAAAGCAGTTGCCTTTACCCTCACTCACCTTTTTTAGCACTAGCTACACATTGCTTCCACAACTATAATATCGTGTGCATTCATTAATGCATGACAGACATGTGAATGAAAAAAATCTGTAAGTGGTACCGATGACATTACTTGCTGATTCATTTAGCAAGTCACTTCATGAAATCAACTGGGAGCAATACAGGACACAAATAATTTACTTTCTTTAAATTATTATGTATTAAATTGCCTATCAGATTTAGTTACTGATTAACTGAACTTTAACCCCTGACTAATGGTGATTTAGCAATTACTTATCTCCAACAAGTAATTGCTCGCAAAATGTAATATGTTTTTATGGTTGTAATTGGGCTTGGGTATGTCTAATACAGCTGCGAGCAGGTGTCACTGCACTTGATAGGGTGCTAATACAGTTTCCATAAGTGCAGTTGTTATCAGTGTTAATTTCGTTGACTAAAGATTTTCAACATAATATTCGTCAACCTTTTTTTCCTGACGATAACTAAATAATAACCTATGCACGAGGACAAAAATGATGATAAAATATATTGACAGATCCAATCAGAATTAATTAAGTTGTGTAGAGAGGTGGGACGAGTTTGGAAGCGATCCAATTAGAAGTAATATCCTAGTGCAGCAAGGTTACACACGGGTAATTTACTCTGCCACCGAAAAACAGGGTTTAGGGTGCTGCAATGCTCCCGGCTTCTCATGAAAACGCAACAAATTGCCAACGCTTGGGAGAAAGAGAAGAGTAGACATATGAAAACATTGTCTTTGTCCTTCAAGCTCGGGTCCTGGGAGCTTGAGGGTCCTCTGCAGTATGTTTCTGTTCCTAAGACTGCACTCTTTTGGACAGAGATCTCAGATGTTGTTCCTGGGATTTGCTGGAGCAACTCACCCAGCTTGGGGGTCAGTGCACCAAGTGCTCCAATTACCACCAGGACCACTGTTACCTTCACCCTCCACATCCTCTCAAGCTCTTCTCTCAGCCCTTGGTATTTCTCAAGCCTCTCATCTTCCTTTTTCCTGATGTTTCTATCATTCAGTATAGCTACATCTATAACTACTCGACACGGATGTTTCTGTATACTATGCCAGCTACTTGGTTATGACGTTCCATGTATACCCTACCTGCTAGCTTCTTACAGCCTGCTGTTATGTGCTGGATTATCTCAGGGGCATCTTTACACAGGCTGCTCATGGGGTCTTGTCTGGTGTGGTAGAGCCCCCACACTTTGGCTTATCTTGTGCTTAGAGCTTGTTCCTGTGCTGCCAAGTGCCTCTGTGCTGTCTTTCATTCCACGTTTGTCCAGCCACTGGATGTCAGCCACTCCTTCTATCCAGTGGTACCATGCAGGGTCCTGTCCTTCCATGATGGTTCTTCTCCTTGTTCCTCTTATATCTTGAGTTTCTGCTGCCCGAGGTATTCACTAAGCACGTGTTCAGTAGTGGTCATCTTCCTGATGGACTCATGGATGTTGACTCTTCTGGAAAGTGGTTCTCCTAGCCTAGAGTCTCAGGGTGCTGGATTTGGGGAAAAACTCTCTCTCTCTATATATATATATATAAATATATTTATATATATTAATGTCTCATATTGAGTGAAGGTAATCTGTCATCACAGTGTTCACAGCTACAAACACAGTACTGAAATTAATTGTGCAAAAACAAACTTGTGCTTGGTGCATACAGACTCAGTGAAATGTGAGCAGTTTAGTCTGTTTGGAAAGGTTAATGATTAAAAAGAAACACATTTAACTGTATGTGATGCAGAAGTCTGCATAGCACTGCTGAAATTATGTGCATGTAGATAATAATTGGGTCATTAGCCTTCAGTGGTGCCTATAGCCCTGTCATTAACAGTGTTTGGATGTGTAGCAACTATCAAAGTAACAACCACATGAATGCCTGGACACAAGGTTTCCCATCAGAACATGCAATGTGGTTGTATTGTGAAATCATTTCAAATTACTTCTTTGATCATCAGATTGCTGCTCCTTCTTAACAGCCCTAGTTCATAACCACTAAAAGCCTTTTAAACAAACCCGACCTTCAAAAATCTATATAAAAAAAGAGAGCAACAGAATTTATAGAAAAAAAAGAAATTAAGTAATGTTTTACGACTAAAACAATGTCAACAATGTATTACTCATATTATACAGTTATTAAATGAGAGATTACAAATGTAGAACTGCATTTGCTTGTTAGTTGCTTATTAAGCAGACATGTCCCATGCTGTGATCAGCTTGTCTGGCTCGGCTATTACAGTACGGCCAATTATAACTAACAGCTACTAAAACGTTCCACTGATAAGGACTGGTACTTCACTAGGGCTGCATGAACAAGTATTATTTGTCTAAGACTCTTGGAGGACAGTGTTTCCTGCAATAAGTCATCACTCTCTCAATACAGGGAAATTCTCTGGTGCAAGGCTATGTTGGTTTTCCGTCCCCCTGATTTAGCCCAAAGCAATGGATCCCACAGACACTGAGGACATGTGTAGGCATGCTTCACTGTGACAGCTCCATCTGGACTCACCACACAGACCTTCTAATGATCACAGAGTAGGTTTCTCTCTCAAGGACCCGAAGCTCTTTACTGAACACTGACCAGTGTCTACTTTGTTGTGCCTTTAATCAGGATTTTTTTCCTTCTTTGATATGTAACTTTAAGGTCTTCAACCATAAGGGTGAGGACTGTTAAACCCAAATGTCTGGGGAACTTTGGCATTTGATCTTCATCTCTGTCAACTGTACAAGACAGAATATTTTTTTCCCCCAAGTCTGCCTGTGTGCATGTGTGGGCGGGGGCTGTTGGTTTGATTAAGATACACGACAGTAGCTCTGGTTATGGGGGACCATTATTTGAGTGTCCTTGGGCTCTTGGGCTCTTTTCATATCGTTGGGGCTGGCTGTCCCTGGGCGGTGTGAACCCTGCTTGGTTCCATTATTTATGACTCTGTCACTCTGACATCAGGTTGCTCTACCTGTGCTTTTCAGCCCACTACGCTGAATGTCAGTAGAATGTGCAGCAAAAGATAACAACAGCTGTTGACAGAAAAACATTGGGTTGCCTCATATTGCTTTAACTTCCAGCACCAGAGAGACCCAGGTGATGGCAAACGCTGCAAAATCCTTCCACTCACATAAAATCTGGAGGCTGTATTTTAAGCAGAAAAAAAAATTACAGGAATGTTCTAACATCACCCAGCATTCGTTTGGCTTTTCACCCAACTATACTTGGACGACAAGGCTTACAGAAACAGCTTGGATCAAGAGGATGATGTGACAAATGGGTAGTGATCTAGCAGGTCTGAGACCTTTGGCAGGCATAGGGCTCAGTTTGAATGATTGTTCTGACCTGCCCATCCATCAGTCACGATATGTCAAAGCGGGAGCTGCTTCCACCGAGGGACAGCCCTGAAATCAAAAGAAGGGGTTAGTATATCCTCTTCACCACCGGCCTCATAAGACATTCACATCTCCATACCACTGGGGAGAAAAGACTGCCCCGCTGAGCCGAAAGAACAAGTGTCCCGGCTGGATTCTAATTCGAAATTTTCGAGGGGCTGCGGATGAATGATGCCCTCACCGCTGAGAGCACATCATGCATAAAGGATGTCACAGACAGGTAATTTGACAACCGCAGTGCAAACAAAAGTGACACTGTAAGCTCAGTTAATATTTTCATGTTATAAATGTCTTCTTTGAAAACAACTTTGTAATGCTGATGCATTTATTCATATGATGAATCATGTCGCCATCAGTTCAAAGGATCCAGTGAAATTATATGAGCAAAAGTGAAGACTCAGTAGGCTGCATACAAATGAAATAAGGAATATTAATCAATACTATATTTCCCTTACTAAGCGAAGCGTTAACTATTGCGCTATTTCAGGAACACTGCATTTTAATAAATATTTGATAACAGTAAAACAGAGTACATGCATGTTTGACAAGGAAAATCCATCACAGTACTTGATTAATGCAAACAGCATTTTAAACCACTTTTAATAAGGAATGTATTTTTGTCTGTGCTTTCCACTGAGCAACCGAGAACTACAGATCTACCTCTCTGAAGAAAACACAGAAAACATGAACGAGAATGAAAACTAATACGTCATACCGAGGATGGACTTCAGGCTTCAATTTTGTTGTTGCTATGGTGACCTTAACACTTGAGCTGCCTTTCTGCCAATACACTGTAAATTAATAATTTGGTAATTGTTTCTAAAGAGCGGTTGAATAATATGGCTGAATGTTAAATTATTTGGCTGCATTCTTCAAGTACCCAGATGGCTCATGTGTGTTTTTATCTAAGATCAACTGAGAAAAGAAACCAATAGCAGTATTTTATTTTTTATTTTATTTTTTGAAAAAGTGGATGCTGCATAATTAGTTGAGACGATAAAGAAGCCTTTTTATTTTTGCATCTAAAATTTTTGGCTTGTTTAAACTTTTACTTTCACAAAACAATCTATTCATCTATATCTGTTCTTTTTCCAAGATGGTGCCAAATTAACTCTGTGTAAAGAACCAGTAGCTTCTGCGAACAATACCTATGAAATGTACAAAGGGATGAAAAGCTAAATTAACCAAGTGAAATAAGAACATGAAATCCTGCCATCTCCACAAGCTGACAGTCACTATATTTCATGATAAAATGAAAAATGCCATGTTTAAATGCCTGTCAGACATTTGTTATTCATGTTATGATTCATTCATAATGTATGAGATGATAAAAATGAAAATGTCAGACCGAGACACAAGTCTCTGTGTTGAAAGGTAATACAGCTCTTAGGGAAACATGTAGTCATTAGGAATATGATGGTGTGTATGTGTAGATACAAGGTTTCACAGTTAAATACAATTATTTTACTGAATAAACAAGTCAAAGCCTTAAACAGGTGTTAACATATAGTGAAAATGTAATTTCAAACACAGAGCAGGAGGGCAAATGCAATGTCTTACTCATGTACATAGCACATGAGTAAAATAGAGCAACTTTTATATCACTGCATATATAGATTTAAACAAAAAACAGTCTCAGCTGCTTGTGTACTGCATTTCATAGAATAAAAATTTTTAAAATTCGAGCAGTTAAGAAGAGTTTAATTTGCAATTACAAGTGAGTCTCTATTGAGATTTACTTCTGAAACCTAAGAGACTGGTTAATTAAAGCAAATGCAAGTTGAAACATGCTTTTTTTTAAATTTAAATGATCAAATGCATTCAGAATATCAAAATTACTATAATAAAAGCACATCAGAAATAAATAAATTCTGTTATGGAATCAAGTGTATACCTGTATAGATCAGGGATGTGGCTGAGCCAGTGAAAATCTCTTTCCTGTCAGTCTGAAGAAATTTAACTACTCATTTAATTCCCAAGATATCTCAATATAAGAAAAGCTGTAATTTCAACAGCATGGCTCAGGTTTCTACATGATAAAGAAATGATGCTGTAGCAAATGAAAGAAAGCTGTCGGCCTGACTCTTTACTGCAGATCAAGGGCGTAGATTTGGCATGGACGGAAGGGACGTGTCCCCCCCAATATCCAGCGATTATTGAATTGTCCCCACCAATAATTTGGTCTCTTCAAGTAAAGAAAAACAAACCTGATAGAAAGAAAAAAACGATCTGTCAACGTCTCATTCACCCAGCGGTGCAGAAAGAGTTAAATTACGTTCTCTACTGGAGTCCTACCTCATGTGACAAATATGGCCAATGTGATTGGCTGTGCCTTTCAGCGAGCTCTGTTTAGTTTTAGCAGCGGCAAGCCTGCGCTGAGGACCTGCAAGGAGGAGAGGAGGGTGGCAGCAAAAAGGAAGAACCTGATATAAGAAAGTATTTTTCAAATAAACCTGTAAGTCACTTAAAGTCAAGTTCACTCATAAAATGTATCCGTCATAATAACGTTACAGGCTATGCTAGGCTTTGGCCCACATCAGTCTAAAAGTGTATGTAACCATGAATAACGTGTTTTGGAAACTAACTGCACAACAGGCAGCACTATTAGTTCTCTCGATCTCACAGTAGCATTTCTAATTTTGATTGAAACTGTCAGAGAAAACAGCAGCCTCGAGAAAGCCAGGATATTAGTTTACAGAGGCTGTTAAAATTATATGTCTAACGTTAAAATGTTGGTGACAATAATTTCATCCTAATGGTACTGATATTTTCACAGGATTAATTTTTGAGACAAAATATCATGAGGTAGTCATGATTTTGCAAATATTCCACCTTGTAGTGCAGTTTGCACAAATTGTTTTAAAAATGTACTCACCCTACAAACATTACTGATGAGTCAAGATCTGCACAAATTGACAGAAACACTGAAGCAGCGACCCGTTTTATTCTTATGTCCTATTTGTCAGGTGACAGAAGAACCAACACAAAGCTCAGAGAGTCATGGTGATACAAGATCACAGGTGAAATTGGATAATGACTTGGTGGTTCATTACTGTATTTGAAGCACGTGTGAAGGCATGTATTTGGAATGTCTCACTGTTATTTATCAGGTGACAGAGGCAGCTCTGCCATGTTGTAGCTCGGACAGAGGTGAAGAGGCGAGGTCACAGGTGACAACCAGTAGGGGCATATGCTAGGATGATTTGGTGCTATAGATTAACGAGAGGAGAAGGCATGTGTTTGGCTCCTTCACATAGTGGGCATTGAGTTGTTGTGTGGGGCACTAGTAGTCCATGTCTGTTGCTGTAACAGTAGTTCATGTTTAGAATCAAAAATCCCAGCTCACTGATTTGATCGGGGCAACAGTGCGCCTAAAATGTTGCATAATTCTGCTGAGAGATCTTTTACTTTGTGGTAATCTTAGATGAGTAGATTACCACAAAGGTCATTCAGTGTTCCCTTAGTGCTAATGTATAAGAGATGTTGGTGTACTATAACTGAAGTAATGTTGTTAAGTCCTTAAAGTCATATTCTTTCATTGTCATGACTGTATTTGAAGCTATTTTTATTTTTGTATGATACCTGATTTATATGGAATATGGCTGAAGTAAACTAAAGTCCAAAATAGTCAGTCATTTGTTTAATAGTAATTTAACATTATATAATTCACATATAAAACTATGAATTGTAATTCTAAATGGTTTAAAAGCATGTAGAATAGCATATGTAGGCAAGTATATTTCTCCTTTTTATCAAGAAGCAAAGACAAAAAGGAAAAAAAAAGAAACAGGGCAGGGTTCGGTGGTTGAATCATCCGTCCCCACCAATGCCAAAACCAAATCTACGCCCTTGCTGCAGATCCATTATTAAAACTTCTTTAGTAGAAAAAAACAGGAATTTTTTTATCCATTGGTGGTGTGTGGGCTGGAGCCTATCCCAGCTGTCTTGGAGTGAAAGGTACACCCTGGACAGGTCACCAGTCTGTCACAGGGCTAACATATAGACACAGACAACCATTCGCACTCACATTCACACCTGTGGGCAATTTAGAGTTTCCAATTAATCTATCCTCACTAACTTCATGTCTTTGGACTGTGGGGGGAAGCTGGAGTACCCGACGGAAACCCATGCAAAAATGGGGAAAACTTGCAAACTCCACACAGAAAGACATCGACCTGATGGTGGAATTAAACTCAGGACCTTCTTGCTGTGAGGCAGTGCTAACCGCTGTGCACCTGTGCTAATTTTTTTTATTTATCACTGAATTAATTTGGTATAGCAAGAAATGGGTTGCTTGTAAAAATTTAGAAAATACACCTGAAAGTCTAACATGTATGCCCTCCTTCACATTTTCCAATGTCATTCAGTGGACCAGATTGGAGTCTTTGCTGGGCTGATTCTGGCCTCCTTACCTTGTTTGACATTCCTTATATTGATGTTGTGGGTCTGCTGTTGGTCTCTTGACTTTTCAATACATGTTCGAGATATTTCATTTTCATTACAACAGTGTTGTCCTCAGCAGCAAGTGTTCTTTTTACTTCAATTTGTACAACTCAGTTTCACAGGAGTATGTTCTCATCTATTGATTCCTGTCTCTGAACATGAATTACACGGGAATTTTTTGTATTCCTGGACACATTCTTTCACCTGTCCAACCTCTTATGTACTAAGTCATGTCTATATACACACACAAAAAATGTCACTATTAAAAAGCAAATTCCACATTTCTATTTCCACAAATTTTTTACGTATAAAAGCACAGACAAAAATTTGAGTGATACGTGTCATAGATTTACCACATAGTTTCTATCCTTCCACTTATTCTTATCAGGATTGTCGGAGTGCTGGAGCCTAACTCAGGGTACACCCTGGACAGGTTTCCAGTGTGTCCCAGGGTTAACACATAGACAACCGTTCACACCTATGGGCAATTTAGAATGACCAATTAAACTAACTTTGAACTGAAGCCGGAGAGAACCCACATAAACATGCAAACTCCACACAGAAAGGCTCCGGCTAGATGGTGTGTTTAAACTCTGGACCTTTGTGCTGTGGCGCTAACCACCACACCGCTAGTGTGGTCAGAGGTCAGAGATAGCCATTAAAAACTACCGGGTCAGGTTTAGAAAAAGGTCATGGTGTTGGTCTAAATACAAGGATTGCCACTTCTTTTCTTCTTGGTTGCAATCCATCCTTACTTTGTAGGCATGAGAGGTGTTGAATGGAAGAGTCGCGTCATCTCTGTTCGCTCCAACCGACAATCTGTTTTTTACAGCAATGGCGGATCATGGAGCATCGCAATAGTTCAGAAAGTTAGTAACATATGCTAGCCGCGCTGCACAGATATAGCAGCACAGAAGTTTGAGATGTGTTTTTATAAGGTAACAAGTTAAAAAAAAAATTCTATATGTTAACAGCACACATTTCAGCTGCTCACTAAGCATTTGTACTACAGCAACTGTATCAAGGCTACATGAGCCACAACCCTGAATACTAAACTCTGCTGACATGACTCTGACTTAAGGGCTCAAGGACTCTGAAGGCTACATGACCCACGTGACAACCCTGACTTTGACTTACTGGCTTTTTTCCATCCATGAGGTTCATATTTATTTTAGAATAGTGGAAAGACAAAATACTAAATACTGAAATTAAAAAATTTCATTCATTATAAAAATTGTTTTCAAATGTCTTTTTTATCGCTTTTGAAATCAAGCAATGGATGACTGGAAAATAATTGTAATCATTTTTCAAAAATTATTGAAAAATAATTTTCAATAATTACAAGATTTCATAAATGCAACCTTAATTCCAAAAAAGTTGAGATGCTGTTTAAAAAGTAAATGTGTGAAGTGATTTGGAAATCTCATATTTTATTCACAATAGAGTATAGAAAATATATCAAAAGATTTAACTTTTACCTGGTTTTCTTTTGAATTTGATGGCACTGACACATCTCAAAAAAATTTAGACAGGCCTGTGTTTACCACTATGTAGCATGCCCCCTTCCTTTGAACAACAGTCTGTAAATATCTGGGAACTGAAGAGATCAGTGCCTACTTTTTTCTAGATAAAGAAGACCCAGGTCTAGTCCCGGATCGTCTTTGTTGTATTTTCCGTTTCATGGTGCACTAAATCTTTTCAGTTTGTGAATAGTTTTTACTGCAGGCAGGTCACTTCAGCACCTGGACTGTTCTACTATGAAGCAATGCTGTTGTGAAAGGTGCAGTATGCACTTGGTTCTAAAAACTGTGAATACTTTTCACTGATGTGAGATATGCAAGATGCAAAAAACTAAATAGGCACTGAAGCGCCCCCCCCCATACCATTAGAGATGCAGGTTTCTGAAGGGAGGGTGCTATAACAGGCCCGATGGTCCCGCTCTTCTTTAGTCCAGAGGATACAGAGTCTTTGTTTTCCAAAACCAGTTTAAAATTTTGATTTGGCCGACCACAGAACAGATTTACATCTCGCTTCAGTCCATTTTAAATTACCTTGGCATTTCTGGATCATATTCCTGTTTGTCCTTTTCTTTGCATGAAAGAGCTTTAATCTGTATCTCTGGGTGGCACGGTGAACTGTGTTTACAGACAGTGATTCCTGTAAGTGTTCCTGAGCCCATGCACTGATTTCCATGACAGAACCATTTCCCCTTTTAAAGCTGTGCCACCTGAGGGTCAGAAGATCATAGGCATCCAATATTGATTTTCAGCCTTGTCTGACATTTTTAGACTTTGGGTTATAATTAAGGTAATTTGTAACATAATTATGTATAAAAAATGGCATCTTAAAAAAAACCAAAAAACAAAAACGAGTTTGCAGAAATAAAAAAGCTTCCACTATGAAAGTGTAAAGAATTTGGAATTTCATCATCTTCTGTAAAGAGTTTTGTTGAAAGATTATGAGAAGCTGGAGAAATGTCTGTGAACATTAAAATATCGAATGCCCATGATCTTCAAGCCCTCAGGCGGAACTGCACTGCAAACAGACACATGTTGTTGCTGCATTTGCAAATACAAGTAAGTAAATGCCAACATGCTAACAAAAGAAAATTAACATGTTTCACAAATGTTGCCACATCTCTGGGGTGGAGATCAATGAAGATGGCCTGTGGGTAACTCTTGTCCTGTGATCTGTCCAATTAATCCAATCATGCATTCCAAGTCCCTGGCTATGTGGGGAAGGACCACCCAACCTTGTGTGCTCAAAAGCAAGTGATGTTATGAAGTTGCACTGGTACACTTGGTGTGGTTAACTTCCTCATCTGATTAATGCTAAACAGCATATACATATTTTGTACAAACATCAGACAATGTGTTGTATTTTTCAGGGAAGAAGTTGCTCATTTCAACAAAATATTGCCAAGCCAGATTGTCCAGATGTCATTAACTTGGCTCACTAGTAAAAAAAACAAAATACAAACCAAAAATAAAAAACATAAAAATGGTAAACTGGCCTGTGTATAATCCAAAGGGGTTTATTATGAAATCAAATGAACAAAACCAAGTTTTCTCTGACTCATTTTGCTTTACAAACCTAAAGCCCTAGACAGATTTCAGATATCACAGTGGTAGTTATTAATCGTCTTTGTCAGTTTGGCTTTACATTTCAGCGAGGCATTTGATGCATCACTTGGCTATTCTTTGCCACAAAATCAACAATCTACTTCAGTCAGAGGAACAGATTATAGACTGAAATGAAGAATCCACAATATTATTACAGCAAAATGCAACACAGGTGCTGCAAATAAAGCAAGAGACGAATACTGCAGAAAATTGTTCATCGTGTAAATTCATATAAGAATAAATATGTATTTGATCACTTAGGAGCTCTCATTGTGTCTTTTTTCTAATGTGAAGGAATTCTGAAATTATAAACTGAAGCTATTAAAACCTGATATTTAAGAAATGCATTCAGTTTTGAGACTTTCCCAATATGACAGACACATGAAAATCTCCCCCCATTTGATTGAGTGAATTTTCTCTGTGGCAAAAACTAACAAACACTAATCACTTTTCAAATCCGCATTGATTTTCAACTCCAGCAGTGTAAAATTGGCTTGGCAGCAGTTCAGAACTAAACATAAAACTATATTTATGTCCACATTTTTTCTGTACCTGAATGCAACATGAGGCATGCAGCTTGGGCTGCTATAAAATCTGTATCAGTATTAGAGCATAATTCATTGAAAGATGAAAATGTGGCTCTTACAGATGATTGCAAATAGAAATTCTGAACGTAACCTGCTTCAGACGCAGCTATGTGGTCAGCATAAGTTGCCACTGTGTTGTGATCGAGCTACGTTTAAAGAGAGTAGTTGGACACAACATATCTTGTGAACTCATTGATAAATATTACTTAAATTTTCTTATGCTGTACATAAAACGACATGTATTGCACATAAATTGACTTATAGTATATTTATTTGTTAAAATCTGACTTGTTGCCCCCTTGTTCAAGTGTAATAACCTTTGTAGGCAAATATAATTACATTGTGATTTCAAATAAAATACAGTGAAATTATATTTAGTTACAGGGGAATTACACCTTTAATTGTAGACCATGTTGTAAAGTGTAATCTTTTTTTTTTTTATTTAACTGAACTTATTTAGACATGGCACACAAATACTGATGAAGGAGTGCATAGTTGAGTAGAAAGCCATAACACAGTGCTCTCAGAAACATAAAGTTCCTTCATTTCCAAGCCATGGAGGTCCAAACACTTATGTAACCTGGATTCAACACTGAGCCATATTCTTCCCACAACGAGTGCAGTTCCGCAGTTAGCTTAATCGGGATTGATGGTACAGGACATTGAGTCTAAATTTAGTCTCCCCAAGAACATTCCTCTCCTTTCTGTTGCTGTGGGGCGAAGCTGAGGTTTTCAGATCCACCACGGTCACACGCACAGGATGGGAGGCACTGGAGCTTAAATGCACTCCTATGTCACACTCCTTCCTTTCCCCCTGCACCACACTCTTGGTTTCCTTTTTTCCTCTCTGTCTGTTTATCTCTCGATGCGCTGGGATTTTGTGGATCACTTACTCCCCCGAGGAAACAGGATTCCGTGTCGAGAGATCCAATTTCTCAAATCCATTCTTATGCGGATCAGCTGAAATATAATGCGCAAATCAAACTGGATCATTATTACAGGAAACTTTTAATTTTCAGAATTTATCATCTGATCATGAAAATGGGCAAAACCAATAATGTCTTTAATGTGGGAATATCACACTGCAGAGCTAGTAGCACTCTGGGGAGCTGTTCTTCAGTTTTCTTTCACTTGCTCCTGTGCCTCTGTAAAAATTGTGAAAATAAAAAAAGACACTGGAAGAACCTTCAGGCAAGCCATTAATATTTTGTCACAATTTGCTTTTCAGTGCAAAAAACAGAAGCAAAAGCCATCTCATTTGCCATAAACATTTTACATTAAAAATCTGCCTCAGGTCTGTAGATTTAACTCATTTGCATCGGTATAGTGTCACCAAGCTATCAGCAAACCTTAAATCAAATGCTTAAACCAAAATGATTTTGTAGAGCTTGTCACAGGTCCACAGGATGGAGACTCGCTGGGTGTAGTACAAATAGTGCATTTTTGAGTTGTGATGGATGTAGCGATGTTACATTTCTGCATCTCTCATTTTCATGTATCAATATTTTGAATATCTCAGTGGCTCTGAAAAGACTGGATAGCTCAGCTGATACAGGGGGATTGATAATAGCTGCTGAGTTCACATGCTATTGTCAGCGCTACTGTTCTCTCTTCCTTGTTTAAGTAAACCTGAATGTGAATGCTTATTGGTAGGCCAAATGCTAAGGTTTTCAAAAGCTGCATAAAATATTACCAACGGCAGCCACTGGAAGGGCCAAACCAATTTAAATATGAAAATGAAATATATGAAGATCTTTCTTGTTTGCCTGCCTTTTTCATACCTGTGTCACTTTAACCGGCCTTGAGCTGCAGTCCCTGTAAGGTAATAAACTGCTGACTGGAATCAAATGTCAGGAACATACAGGTAATGCTGGGAGGGTCCCCGCCAAAAAATGCAAGCAATCAATTGCAAAGAGGCTTCACATACTTGAGAAAGAGTTCAAAGAATAACATATACTTTCATGTCACGAGTCAATTATGATGTATAGTACGTAAAAATGTTTCAAATAAAAATTGAAAACAATTTCTTAATCATACTGAAATTACTTCAAGGAGCCAATGCAAGCAGAAAGAGTCTGATCTATGAAAAATTCTGCAATATATAATTAATTAAAACAACAAGAGGGCAGCGCCTTGGCTTAACCAGCCACAAACACTGCTTCACACCATTTATTTTTCACTGTCCAAACCACAAACCAGCTGTGTGGTTTGTGGTGTGCAGACTGTGTTTTTGCTGTTTACTGCAGAGGGGATAGTCCCGATAAAAAAGAAAGGAAAAATAAAAGAAATGCAATTTATTTCCCACAAAGCTATCTGACACAGACAAAGTGTTTTTAAGTTTCAGTTGGCGAAACAAAGATGCTGTATCTTCAGCAACAATAGTAACTGCTTAGTTAAACACCCTGAATGCGATATCCAGCGTTTGTCTTTCAATAACAAAGTGCCTCTTGGAAAATGAAAGTCTGGTACATTAAAAATGGATTTGGTTTTCATCCACGTTTTTATAATCTGCAATGTAGAGGATTAAAATTGAATGTAATTTGGCTGCAAAGATTTGTTAGAAATGGTTGTATTTGGCAAAAAATGGAACTTGAGTTAAGAGTCACCAAAGTTATTTGTGTCTGTTCAAACTATGCAGGTTACAGGTTTTGCATTAATCATGAAAAGAACAAATATATATCATTATTTTTGGCTTCTTTCTATAGTGAAAACTATAATATGAGCTGCTTTGTTGTTTGATAATTACCCTTCACAACATATTCCGCTATAAAAATCTGGCAAAACAGTGCATAATCACGTTACACCAGTATTACAAAGTTCATTTCCATTTTCCAGTCTGTACAGAGGCAACATTTTCCCTTTTTTCATCATAGCTTCCATCATAGTCTGCCAACATCTGCATAGCTTGTGACTTTGTGGTGACTCGCAATTTTCTCTGTCGGGTGTAGTGTAGGCAGCAAGCAATGGTGACAGGTTAACCTGCACTTGACCCATGATGACAGCCTTCCCTGCTTTTTTCACAGAATAAAAGTCAGACTTTAGAAAACTGTCTTTTCTGCAGTGTTGATTTTTGAAAGCTAGAGCCATTCCATTATTGTAGTCGAGACATTCGCTCAAGTTATAAATGGCGGCACCAGATGCAACATCAGAGCACTGTCAAAATCTGCAGGCTTCATCCTCAGGGGACAATCAGCGTCTGTACAAAATTCATTTGGAGGAATATTTTAGAGGGACACAACCAACGACCAATAATTCCATGCATAGACCTGCCCATGAGCATGGCTAAAAAATAGTTCCCCATTATAGAAACTGCCCACACTGCTGTACAGCAATGCTTTGATAACCAAGTCCTTGTGTTGTCTCTTGTGGCACCAGCACAAGAGCAACAAGAAAACAGATTACTACTGGATGCAAACATGAGCAGTAATGCATACTGAATGTCTGTGGTGGGAATTTGCCGTAAAAGCATTTTCCCAATACAAGAAAAGGTAAGTGCAAGTGCATATATATGTATAAATGGATGTTACAGTAAATGTTTTATGCGCTACAAAATAGATTTCGTATGGTATTTGTTCAGCTTCAGTAAGAAATACAGAATGTAAATAAAAACATATTTTACACAATCAGAAACCCAATTAAAAATACATCTACACTAGTTTTTCTTTATTTTCATGACTATTTACATTATCGATTCTCACTGAAGGCATCAAGACTATGAATGAATTTATCTGGAATTATGTCGTAGACAAAAAAGTGTGAAATAAGTTAAAACATGTTTAATATTTTAGATTCTTTTAAAAATAACCACCCTTTGCTTTGAGTACTGCTTTGGAATTCTCTTGATGAGGTAGGCCAAGGTAGTCAGCTGAAGTCAGCATCTCCATCTTGAAGGAGATGCTGAGCACTTGTTGGCCCCTTTCCCTTCACTCTGCCATCTCATCCCAAAACATCTCGATTGGGTTTAGGTCAGGTGACTATGGAGGCAAAGCCATCTGGCGCAGCACTCCATCACTCTCCTTCTTGGATAAATAGCCCTTACACAGCCTGGAGGCGTGTTTGGGGTCATTGTCCTGTTGAAAAATAAATGATGGTCCAACTAAACGCAAACTGGATGGGCTGGCATGTCGTTGCAGGATGCTGTGGTAGCCATGTTGTTTCAGTGTACCTCAATTTGAAATAATTCCCCAACAGCGTCACCAGCAAAGAGCCCATACACCATCATACCACCTTCAGCTTCATGGTGAGAGCCATGCATGTAGAAACCATCTGTTAATCTTTTCAGTGTCGCACAAAGACATGGCCACATGAAATAAATGTGGGTTAATACGGTGCTGGAAACATTCCTCAGAGATTTTTGTCATCAAAAATGTTTGATGTCATCAAACATTTTCTTCAGATTTGTCAGCTTGGCATCCATGTTGAATCCACCATGTACCAAAGATGGTCTGTTGGACTGAGATCAGATGACTGTGTAGGCTATTTGAGTATTTGGGCTTTGTCATATGGTCCAGCTATCAGAAGATGGGTACACTGCAGTCATAAAGGGACGGACATGGTTATCAGTAATACTCAGATAAGCTGTGGTGTTTAAATGATGCTCAGGTATCCAAATGTATTGAGAAAATTAGACCAACGAGGTAGGAAGGATCTATGCTCTCATGTTGTTTATGTAAAATTCTGACCCTAACATTCAAATGTTGCAGCAGAAATCAAGACTCATCAGATTAAGCAATGTTCTTCCAATCTTCTATTGTCCAATTTTGGTGAATCCATGCAAGGTGCAGTGACCTGCTGATGATTGGTTCTCTTTTACTCTATAAACCTTATAGATAATTGTATTGGAAAATCCCAGTAAATCATCAATTTCTGAAATATGTAGATCAGCCCATCTGGCACCAAAAATCTTGCAGCACTCAAAGTCAACATAAAGTTTTTTCCTCATTCTGATGTTTGGTTTAAAATTCAGCAGATAGTCTTGACCATGTCTCCATGCCTAAATACATTAGTCAGTCAAATGGAGCAACTCAAATAGATAATTGTGATAATGGGCAGTTGAACAGGTACATCTAATAAAGTGGCCAGTGAGTACATACAGCAGTATGTATGTAAGCATGTATGTAAGTTACTTTGTTAAATAAAGTTATACTTTCCTTCTAAAATTTATACATCCCTTATGATAAACCTCAATTCTAACCGTTTTTATTTTGCAACTAATTAGGCTCACCTACAAGTTGTGAATACAAATTTAAACAAATTCTTATTAACCAGTTAACCAGTAATTATCATTTCTAGGGGGTCATGAGGCCAACGCTCCTGATCTCACAGTGAATGTAAATACCTGTGAAAGGGCTGATCACTGAGAAATTAATGCATAAGGACTTGATTGCCCATTTATGGTCTGAAAGCTACATTTCACACTTTCACACTGTTAAGTCTTTGACCAAGAAAAGGAACACACACACACACACACACACACACCCTAACTAAACCCTTTTACACTCCCCTGCTGTTACATCAAGGGATGTTTCTGTACTGATAGACTACAGGCTATGTTCTATTGTATCATGCAACTTCCCACTGGCTGCTATTCAAGGTTATTGATCAACACTCACCTCCATCATCACTTTGCTGTCTATTTAATTTGCTGCTAGGCTCCTCATTAATTACACTTTTTCCATCTGGGCCTAGCTATTAATCTCTTAGTCTTTGATCTGTTTAATATGCCTTGTGGACTATTCTTGACATCCTCTGCAGTTGTCAAGGCACATTTAGAAGTCCACTGGCTTGTTCTGTTAATGTCGATAGACTAGAAGAATATAGTGCGCGTCTGTGTGTGTGTCTGTACATCTCTATCTATCTATCGTATATAGTACTTGTGGATGAAATGGTTGAACTCTAACAGCAGAAAATGTCTCAGAAGTCTTCTGTGAGTTGTCATTCACTAAATAGACACAAGAGCGTGGCAGTCGTCTAAAATGGATCCACTTTTGAGATGCTTCACACGTGAGGGAGGAAAAAAAGTTCTGTTTTTTTTGTCCAGTCTTTCTCTTGCCAAATCTGAAACCATCTACACATCATTTTGAAAACTAATCTTGAGTGCCTCATCCACGGTGAAAACCGACTTTCAAACTCCATCTCCCCAGCAATCAATCTTCCCCTGGCAGGGGAAGTCTGTCGAAACTAGAAGCCATGGCTATGAAGAAAGTAACATTTCAATTTCTCTCTTCAACTCTTAGTGGCAGCCGGCATATGTTAGCCTTGGCACTGGATGAAACCATTATGAACGGGTGACAGGGGGTGTTCTTGTAGGAAACAGAAGAATGCAATAACTCATCAGAGCTCTGTTTCAAAAATGTTGATGCGAGAAGAGGTCTGTGGGGGTTGCTGTGGCTATGACAACAGGGGTTTTTAGTAATTGAACTTGCTGCTGTGTGCTTGAAAAAACAACAAAATAAAATGCTATTTGCTTGAATAAATGTATCTGTGTAATAAATGTATTTAATATACACATTATTCTTTCTGCATCTTTTGCGCTTATACTTATTGTTTAGCATCTCTCTACTAAAAAAACAAAAAAACAAAAACAATAATTTTTTTATGCTACTGTATCCTGAATCCAGCAATTAAAAAAAAAAAAAAAAAAAACTTTCTGGGAACAAAATTTCCAAACTTCACAGGCATTGAGATGTTTAATGAGCAGACAAATGCTCCAAGAGAAGACTTTTTTCCCCTCCTAACTGCTGATCAAATATTCAATTAATCTACCCTTTGAGTCAGTTCCAGTTTCCTAAACTTAGTTATCACATCATTGCTGTTCACCAGGAATGAATTTTACAAATAGTATGTTTTTTACCAAGTAGCAAGTATTATTTCTGAAGGGCATTACTCATTGGTCCCATAAATTATTATTAGTATTTTGTCACTTTAAATCAAACATATTAGTGTAGTTTCTAATGAAAATACACTGACTCTTGATGTTATTTTTGTACTTTCTGTCATTATGAACCAAAAGACTGACCAGCAGATCAACTCATAACAAATATACTAAATAAATGGACATCAAATTTTGACCCAATTCACAAAAAGTTGGGACATTGTGTAGAATCTAAATGAAAACAGTAAGCAATGATTTTCAAATGTCATGATACCATGATATAAAACATTTCAAATCTACCATTTTATGAAAAATATTATGTTAATTCGATGTTTATGGACTTTCTGGAGAGGAATGTTGGCATATATTTGTCTGATTTAGGATTCTAGACAACTTAACATTCTGTATCTTCTTTGTCACAATTTTCACTTCGTTATTTTCCAAATGTTTTCAGCTAGTGAAAGGTCTGGACTGCAGGCAGGCCGGTTCAACACCCAGACTTATGCACACATTGTCTTCTTCTTTGCCGGTTTATCATGGATGTGTGGATGACACAGTTAAGTTTGTTCACAGAGAGGAACGCTTCCAGAAATTACTAAACCCATGCAGTTATTTCCAAGACTTATGGACATAATTATCCTGACTTAAAGCAATAATGATATTATGTACTATAGATGATAAGATACTTAACATCCTCACAATTTTAAATTGAGAAATATTATACAGAAATTGTTATTTGTAGATACAGCTTATTTGTTTTTGGTTTTTTCAGAATGGTGAACCCCTGCACTTCTTTACTTCTGACAAGCTCTGCCTCTCTATGATTCTTTTTTCATACCAATCATGTTACTGACCTATTGCCAATTAACACAACTATTTTCAAAATCTTTCTCCGGCTATTTCTTTTTTTGTGCCACTTACTTTTCCAACCTTTTGTTGCTGTCAAATTCAAAATGATTTTTCTTGAAATAGCACAGTGTCTTAGTTTAAAGATTTGATATCTTTCCATGTTCTATTGTAAATAAAATATGGATTTATGAGATTTTCATATTTGTCGTTTTTGCTTACATTTTTCACAAAGTTTATGAAATTGGTTTCGTATTTATAATACTAAAAAAAATAGTTGCTGCAAAAATTCCAGTGGACTAAAGTCACCGCTGGCCTTGCTCATATGAGGAGTGGCTGTTTAAGTCAGAGAAATGTCAGCTCAAGTTTGCTCCCCTCGGTGATTGGACAAATGTCAAGAGAAAGCGAGAGAAAATCCCATCCAGTATATCCATCTCAAAGGAGTGACAAAAATCAATGGGTGAGATACTCATCAGGAGCATGTTAATAATTTATCGCAAGCCTGTGGCAGGTGTATAATTGATCAATGGGCGATAAGTTGTGGTGATAAATATTTCAAGGGTGGCTGAGAGAGAAAGAAAGGCCTCTCACTTGTCAACGGACCCTCGGTCAGGCATTCTCAATGGGAGACTAGGTTTATTGAGTCTCTTCAGTTGTGCAGTCATTTTCTCTGAATGCCTGTTTGTTGCGGGGGTAGCTCTCCCAGAAATGATGGACACGATTCCCATGGAGAAGATCAAAGGGCTCAAACAAGTACACACGAGCTAACAGTGTATTGTTCAGGTCTATGGATCAACTGTGGCATCCCAAAGGCTAAAGCCTTGGAATTGGTTGTGCAGAGGGGTTTGCTTCAGCAGTCACTTTTAAAAGATATAGTCCTCACTTGAAAGGGATTATTTGTGACTCTCTGCCAGTCGCTGAATATGTTTTCTGTTCACTGTAGGGACTTTATAACTGAAGGGGATCCAATGAGACCACATAGAGATAGAAACAAGTCAAAACATCTGTTACTTACTGTATAATGAAATGGCTAGAATTTTTAAGGTTTTGCTACATAAGTGACACGTTTTATCCTGACAAGCCACTTTTTTCTGGGTAAAGTCTAAACTCAGCTTCACTGTTATGTGACAGTTGTTAATTCTTGGATAGAGTTTTTCACTCTTCTAAACATTTGAAGCCACCCAAAATGAATCAGTAAAGACACCTGAACACAAAATGCATGAGAAACCATATCAAATACATCCTGGCACACAGAGGCTGTCTGTTTCTGTGTGTCTACAGAGACAGACAGTCTCTGACAGATGTCTACAGTTTCATGAAATAAAACATCAATTCAAAAAAAGAAACAAAAAAGGGGGGTGGGGGTTGTTGATATAGAAAATCTCTTACAGTATATTCACTGACTGGATGGATTTTTAAGTCCTTTATCTGCTGACTAAACTGCATCAAGTACCAGGCTGTGTAACAAACTGCGTCTAGGTTATCATTTATTCTATACACAACATCTTAGTTTCTGTTTGCTTTTGAATTGTTCTGGAATAATGGCATGTTGCCTTTTTAATATAAAACCTGTAGTAGGGAGACAGACACTATCTCTACTTTTAAGATTAGGCTTAAAACTTTCCTTTTTGCTAAAGCATATAGTTAGGGCTGGACCAGGTGACCCTGAATCCTCCCTTAGTTATGCTGCAATAGATGTAGGCTGAGGGGGATTCCCATGATGTATTGAGTATTTCCTTTATAGTCTCCTTTCTCACTCTATGTGTTAATAAGCCTCCCTGCTGAATCATACCTGTTTTTACTCTGTGTCTCTCTTTCACAGCATGTCTTTATCCTGTCTTTTTACCAGTCCAGCCCTGAAGTGTGCTGATATTTGAAAAATTAAATCTCAAAGAAGAACAACATTTTTTTTTCTTCTGAAGAAAGGATTAATCTGCACTCTACATAAGAAAACCTAAAATACACATAAATAATCTCTCAAGCACTGAAAAAACACAGTGCTGTCGTTTTCTTGTTTGCACTGTCCTTAATTGTTGCCAATAGGAAACATGACAAGCATCATTATAAATGATTAATTTCCATCAGACAATGAACTGTGCTGTGAATGTGAGAGACAAATGAAAAATTGGAAGATAATCTTCATAGCACCTGTGAAAGCCTATGTTTTATGTGGGAGTGCATAAATATTTATTTTATTGAATCAAATATAACTCCTTAATCCACTGGCAGTATTCATCAACTGAGAAAGCCATGAATATTCATCCTAGTTTATCACGAGTGAACAGAATTTTGTTCTGAAATTTCCATCTTGATTAGTTCACCGTGAACTAAACAAGGAAAACAGAAACAATGTAATTCATTAACATGGAGATGAAATGAAATGAGTATCAAGTCTAGGCATCACATGTGTTTAATATTCAGTCCTGTACAAGGTGTTACAGTGTTTGGAGCTGTAAGGAATTAAAAAGTTAACACAAGAAGTACTTTTCAAATATTGTTAAGGAGGAAGATGTTTTTTGAGTGTAAAAAAGTACAGCAGTTGTGCAACATCAGTTTATATAACCCGTTAAGTTAATGTCCTTGTAAGTAGTCATTTTGCAAAGAATGCATAGCCTTTCTTTTTCACAAAACAGAATTTACAACGCTTATATGCTTCTGAGATCCAGATTTTCACATGCTGACCTCTGATGGAATGTAATAATAATCCCCTTTTGTTGGATTTAAAGATGCTGCTTTCTCCTTCTTTGTCTGTTCAGTGAATCATCCCTTATAATTTACACAAATTTAAAACAAACACTCTTATAACCACAGATTGAACCTGGATGTCTGCTTATGTTTGTTTTAAATTAGAATACATTTACATTCTCCGTGGGGGGTGGGAACATAAAAGAAAAGAGCAAAGGGATTCTTATTCACTGGGAAACAAAAATTGAAACAAAAAGGCTATTTAGATGTTACGCAAGCCAGAGTTCTGATATTTGATTCATGCATCCGAAAAACACTTAGCTGCTAATTAATTGAAAGAGGAGAAAAAGTCGTGAAACAAAAAGAAAAAGAAATCTTCTTTGCATGAGCTTTTTTGAAGAAGTGTGGCGTAGTCTTTGATAGACGTGTTCAGTGAAGTTTAGAAAATAAATCAAGGTCACCTACATATAACAAACACAATGAGTCTTTGAATTGCTGGAGGAATTCTTACATCTGACATTTGATGCCTCTTGTGTTATGTAGAGTGCAGCTTGTGAACATTGTATTATCCTGTGTAGTCGCACAACCACCTCATGGTAAAGCGATGCTCACTGCATTCCTGTTTATTCCTGCTTGAGCAATACATTATGTAACAGGTTGTAACAAAATATATAAACGATGGCCAAATCAGAAAACTTCAGGAACAGCAGGAGCCTAGCCTAGAGGATGGGTAACCACAATGAAAACACAACCACAAACAATGAAGCAATGGCTCAGTTGTATTAAAATGTGTGCACTGTATTGTATTTAACAACAATAACCAAAATTGTGTGTGCACACAATGTCAGACCCGGGTCTTTTAAATTGTCAGTTTGATCCATCTCAGGCCTGTTAGGTGATCTGGGCAGTTTATTGCTGTGAGTTCAGTCCACGATCGATGTATGGTTTGCACAGTTTGTCCTACCACAATTCAGGTAACCAGACTACAAGATTCAGTTCCATATGGGCTGTGGCTCGCCATCCATTGCAATGGAAAATCATTGTTCTTCTATGTATTTCCAGAAGAACTATAATCCGAAGTTCTCTGTGGAGTCTCAGCTCCTTTCATAACAACCGCTCCGGGTCTCCAAATCTAGCAGCTAACCAAACAGACACCACGCTGCATGCACTTCGCTGTTTCAACAGCAACCACGTTCCCCGTACAGGTACAGATATGGCGGGTGTGGGCTGAGCAGCCTTACCGGTGCAACCAAACAGGAACAGTCAAGGCGGGGCAAGCAATCCCATTGGTTAAGAACTGACCTTGTACATCCAGGTCAGGAAATGACCTTTGTTAAAGAAAAATAAATAAATAACAAAAATAATACAATTCAATACAAAATCACTAGGGATTTTCTTCCAATTTTGAGTGTTTTTAACTGGAACACAATAAAACCTCTTTAAAAATAATTCCAATAAACAGTTTCTGGTTGCACCTGCTTGCTACTATTGGCTACAATTAGAAAAACAACAAAATATTTTCTTATTACTTATTATATATAGAAAAAGTTGAGCCATCATTCACAAATAATTCCAACATACACTGTCAAAAGGTAAGTAAGTAAAAAATAAGTAAAATGTATTTTTAAAGCGCATTTGAATATTAAAACAGTTGGTCCAAAGTGATATACAGCATGATTAGAAAACTATGTATATTGACAAAAGTGCTGTACAGGTGATATTCAGGTAGGGCTTAGTTTTTGTATTGCATTGTTTTTACACTACAAGCAAAAACAACATATGTATAGCATGTATTGATATATGAACACGTGTTGATTTGAAGATGCAAGCTGTTTCACAATCAGCTACTGCAAGGACAGAGCTTCTCTTTGCTTTGAACTGGACCAAAAAACATTTAAGAGCATCTGTTCAGCAGACTTCTGTGATCTCCAGGGAGTAGGTGTTGTTAATAGATAACCGGTAAGGCGGTTCCAACTCAGTATATTGTAAAATTTAATACATAAAAACCTTGTCAATTAATGTAAAGGTCACACCTACATGAAATGACAACCACCAGTGTGACACATGTTCATTCTGAGTAAATAGCTCCCTTGTTTTCAGAGGTCTTAGACATCCTAACTCGTTGATAGTGAGCTGTGTATGTACTATCTCATGGGTATCTTACCCCTGGTCTGCATTCAGTCTGGGGGTTTTAGCTTTAAGGAATCTCTGCTGTCTCCAGCTCACGGGCCATATCTCCATACCCGACCCCCATGTTGTGTGAGAGGATTAAACTGTAATATGAATCCTTTTTGTCCCTTCCGTCAATTCAACTCAATTACATACCCATCCTGGGCAAAAATTTTTATGTTGTAATATAATTGAGAGATCATAACTCAGCTGGAAGACACAAGTGGAGATAGGATGTGCCTGACCTTACCTGATGCCTTTTGACAGAGCTCCCTTTTTAAGATTGAATTACAGCTTTGCCATTTGTTCCTTGAATACCATTTTCTAGAGCCATGGGCCATATGTTAATGGATGATTTTTAATTAAATATTTCCAAGTTTAAACTTCCGCAAGACTTTAAACGACTTCAGCTATGCAGCTACAGGCAGGGTGATATTTTCACTGCTGTTGGTTGGATATCTGAACCACTGGTATCCTTCTGGCCAGGAGAATCAATATCTATCTAATGGGGGCACGTAATACGATAATACTGGGCAATTATCAGTCCAGGGGTATGATTAGCATCATCACTGTTAACCTCTCAGCTTTCAGCTGGGAAAAAATGGTGTCCAATTGAATATTTCTAGTGTGTACCACAGAAATACAAGAGAAAAGCTCATTTAACTTGTCGCGAAAGAGCCGTATCTCACTTTCCCTACTTCTGGATTCGATGCTGTAATTAAAAATTTGAGACAACAATACACAGCTCACATATTATAGTGGAATGCCTCAATAAAATGCTGATTAAATGCACAGCGACTATCATTTTACCAGTACCGGATTGTTGAGACGGCTACAGATATAAATATTTGAACTGCAGGGAAAATTTTATATGTTGACAGTAAAACTGACGACATAGGGAATACATAGATATTATAATGAAACAGAACCACAGCTGACAATTTCCATTCAACTTAGTAAAGATATCGTAGATTCTATACAGATTAAACTTTTATTAATAAAATGCATTACTCTGTAAATGTTATGCATCAAAAACAACATAATCTTCTGGGTAACTGTTGCAAACTAGCACCATACTTTTATTAAGCCTTGCATTCGTCATCGCATTGCAGTGATGTCGAGATAACTGATAACTATCTACAGTTTCCATTGGACTTCTGAGATCTTCTCTTGCTTCGTCCTTGATTGGATAAGTGGTGGGGAATTTGATCAACGGTCTCTCTCTACCAATAATGCTTTGCAGTGAAATAAAAGAATCACAAGTTGGACCGCTCCCTTGTGATAAACCTTGGCGATAAAAGACTTTCTCACTGGGCAATTAATCTTGCAGTGGGTGGTTAGATTTCATACCAGTGCTTAAGTTCAAAAGGGAGAATCCAATGAGATTACCGACCTCAGCAATTTTTTTCTACGGCGGCGGCTCTCTTACTGTGCTATGCCCGGTGTAATAAAGAAAGTGACAATGTTCAGAAAGAAAAATGGGTAAATAAGTTGTTTTGCTGACCAAAAGGCTTCTGCTGGTTTCAAAAGACAAAAGGTAGAAAAAAAAAATAGAGAAAAATCCTCAATGTTTCCTTCTCTTCGAAAGTCAGTCAACATCATGCTGGGAATGAAGCAGCGCTGTGCTCCGGACAGTTTTGAATTTGCCTTTCATTCATTATTCACGGCGGTTATAAATCTGTAAAATGACTGCTCCTCACCAGTTTTCACACAATTGTACTCATTCTCTCACCTCTCGATGACCCGAGTTCATCTGTCTCCTCTGAAATAGCCGTGGCACATGCTGTGTTAGAAGTGCAAAATCTGCGATGCGACATATCGCTGAAGGTGTCCGATGCCACTTAAATGTTCACGCCCTGTCTCAATGTCACAGTAAAGTTCATCCACCTCCCAGCAAAGGGACAAGCCAACAGGTCACAGGAAAACATTGTTCTGTTTACTGAGCCACTGTGCAACCACTGTGCAGCCCCGGACTGTGGAGGCGCAAAGCAAAGTCAATACAAAGCAAAGCCGTTCACCGCAAGAGTTATTGTTGTGTCAACTGAGTGCTTGTCTACCCATACTACTAAAGGAGTCATTTCACTGCTTGAGAAGGTAATATCCCTCTATCATCATCAACCCTACATTTAATCATTATATTGCCTTTCAACTTTGAATGGGTGTATCTGATAGTCTGTCTTATGTCATTCCTGGCTTAACTGTGTTGACTTAACGGTGTTGTTATACCTGTCCCTGTTATTTATATTGTCTGCCATTTGCAGCACACTTACAATACATCACTTCGGGGACTTAGCACTAACCGTTATTGCGACATTATTAAAGATATGTCCAAACTAAATATACGGTATGGAAAGAGTAGCGTCATTATTCACATTATTAGTTACTGTACAACTTGCCAGTACTGGGTTGTACCCTTTCTTTGCATTCACAACTGCCTTAATTCTTTGTAGCACAGATTTAACCAGGTGCTGGGAGCATTCCTCAGAGATTTTGGTCCATATGGACATAACAGGATCATCAGTTGCTCCAGATTGTTCAGCTGCACATGCATGATGTGAGTCTCCTGTTCCATCCTATCGCAAAGGTGCTCTATTGGATTGCGATCTGGTGACTTTGGGAGTCATTTCATCATTCATTGGGAGTCAGTCTCAGATGATTTGGGCTTTTGTGACATGAGAATAAAGTTACATTGAAACCAAGCACACCATTGTTTTTCTTGTGACATTACCAATAAGTTTGATGTGTCACATGACCCTCTTCCTATTGAAAAAACAAAAGTTGTATCCAAGATGGCCGACTCCTAAATGGCCACCATGGTCACCACCCATCTTGAGGAGTTTGCCCCCTCACATATACTAATGTGCCACAAACAGGACTTTAATATCACCAACCATTCCCATTTTATTACGGTGTATCCATATAAATGGCCCACCCTGTAGTTTCCTGTTTGCAGCTAACAGGAGTGGCACACTGTTGTTTTCTGACACTGCAGCCCATCAGCTTCAAGGTTTAACATGTTGTGCATTCAGAATTTTTCTTTTGCATACTTTGGTTTCAGCATTTGAAAAAAAAAAAGAATTAAAAAAAAATTCCCATTATGAGTTTCTGAAATACTGAGAGAAGCTCACTTAGCGTAAACAACCATGGACACCTAATTGGTTGATAAGATATCAATTCAATTCAATTTTATTTTTATAGCGCCAAATCACAACAACAGTCGCCTCAAGACGCTTTATATTCTAAGGTACACCCTACAATAATCTGCATCAGCTGACAAGATATTCCTAACAAAATAGCCAATGAGTGTCTGCTAGTGTCATGGTCCCTGTGCCTCTCCAGCTGGCTCATGTTGGCCACAGGTTTGTTCTGTTTTCTCCCTGGGCAGAGCTCATTGTGGGCTCTTGCTCTTGGCCCACACACCTGAGGTGATTACAATACCTGTTGCTGATCAGCTGACGTTCCCTTTGCCTATTTAACGCTGCGGCATGGAGCAGTCGGCGCTGTAACGTTGAACCTCCCGTGTTCGTGCTCTTAGCTCTCCTTCTAAAAAGACTCTCGGTGTTATTTGGCGTATTGAATCTAATCGAGCTCTCTGTGTTTAGATCTCCCCGGAACTGGTGGTGGACCCTTACCTGTGATCCCTGAGTGTGTCGGCATAAGTGGAAATTGGAGCGAGAGTGGCTAAGGAGAAGTGAGTGTCTGTGAGAAGAGGAGTGGCGGAGTTTGGACTGAGTGAAGAGCGAGCGTGGATTCCCTCCCCTCCATCCCCTGGAACCCTGGACCCCTGCCCCACTCACTGTATATACAAATCACTGTGGTTTCACTCGTGTGTCAATAAATTGTCATCTTTTTTTTGCTTGTCAGAACGCTGTCTGCGCTTGAATCCATCTATTAGCCATGACAGATAGATACCATAAAAAAAAGTCTCACCAAGTTTTCATCTTTGTGATAAAAATCAATCAAGCAGTGTAGAAATTTAGGGGTATTTTTTAAGTGTTTATTCACCTTAGAAAGGACTGTTTCAGTACAAGCCCTTATATCTACAACTGTGCCAACATGTCTACACAGGCACAAAACAAATGCACCAAACACCGATTTTAGAGTTCACATTTTTAACCATTATCTAAAATAGTCTGCTAGATTCCATTTAATCCCACAAAGTGATAGTTAGTGAAAATATGAAGTTCAAAAAAAACAATAAAAAAAATCCATTCAATTTATTTCTCTGATGGATATTGGCACTGGGCTAATGATACAATATTGTTAAAATATTACAAACATAACAACAGGGTTGTCCTACTGAGCTAATAACAAGCTTTATTTTCAGAGAATAATGATGCAAACAGTTTTATTTAAATTTTATATCGGGATATTATGTTAGTGTGACCTGCACTTACTCAAAATACATTATACATTTAGAATATTTAAACATGTAAAGCTGTTTTCACACATAAAGCCATGAACTTTTCTAGACATCATCCAACAGAGGTACAAGTGCGCATCTGGACTTTAACCTGGCAGCTCCTTATTAAAAAGTCAGTGTGAAGTCTTGTGAAGGATTGTGAAGATGTGTGACTAGCACAGCTGATAGTCTGATACATTCACTCCCATCAATTAGATGTCATGTGAGCTGCCTCCTGCACCCCTCCCCCCAGCTCAGAAAAACATTATGACCTGATTCTCTCAAAATAGCCTGACGTTCATGTAAGCTGATGTGCAAACTCGACCACAGATCATATCAATAGAAGTGCTTCACTCTGAAACACTTGTTTTATGGCATTAGTTAATTTCACTGTTCCAAAAACTTCAAACAGACTGAGGAACCTTACTGAGGTCAGTGATATATGTTCAGCATCATCATTCACTCTCATCTATACATGTAAAATTAAAGCCTATTAATAGTTTTAGCACTTTCAGTATTTGCAGTAGCTCATGAAAAATTAATGTATAACCATACTATAAAATATAAATTCAACGGTTCATGCTGCATGTGTTAACAGATTATCATAACCATTAATAAATGAATGCTAAATGATGAAGGAAGGAATTAATGGGTGTGTTGTATTTCCTCAGAGATTTTTTTTGTTCTCAGCTACAGAAAGCAACAGGCTTATGTTTGTGGAAGAATTTTGTTTCATCCAGCTCATCTGTTTAGAGAGAAAAAGTCATGTCTATCTAGATAAAGTCTTTCTTCCATATACTCCAAGTTCATTTTTTCAGTTACTGTATTGCACAGTCTGCATTAATGTAAACCCAGAAATGGCTGGATTATCTGAGCTCCTCTTTTCCCATACAAGCACACACTGTCAGATCCCTCCACCTAAAAAGATCATGGTCTCATTGTGGCAACACTTTTTTTCTTTGGGGAGGAATTCAAACACGGTTAGGCGTTTAACTATTTCCTCTCTCTGGCACCTACCAACCTGAGTAGGGAGTAAACCTCATTTCCAGGAGATACAATTGTGAAAGCTGTGCTCTGCACAAAGGCATACAAGTAAGCCTGACTGTTACTTAGCATTAATTTACCTCCCATGATTTTCAGCATCCCTGGACCATTTGCCTGCTGTCGAGTTGCAATACATCCAGCCCTGATGCCTACCCCTCTGGGTTGTGGATCACAGGAATGTCTTTGTGCCTGGTTAAGCCCCATGGGACAAGGCTTTCCCTTTTCTGGGCCACGTCGCAGGCACTTTTAGCAAATTCATCAGGACAATAAATCATTCTTTGACCAATTTGTTTTGGGAGACTTACCAAGGGCTATTACCCCCAACAACACAGCAGCAAGGATCACCAGGATAAGCAAATATCTCCATCGTGATAAAGAGGCAGTTCTTCAAGGGCTACACAAGTTCTACACTTACAAAATATTCTATGGAAAAACAGAATGAATACACCGCCATAATCAGTTCCCTGACAAATAGATATTTCAGAGAAGAGAATAAACTGGGAAAAAAGAGAAAACAATTGAAGATGGTGAGCAAAAGTGGAGAAAAAACAGTATGATGGGATTGCAGATAATGCACAGTGGACCCCTCATTCCAAGTAATGCAACACACAATGTGACCAGCTTCCCACAGAGGGGAATCTATCCATCTCACAACATCAATTATTCATTTCACTCACTTTCTCTCCAGCCCCCGTTACAAGACAAAAGCTTTCTCTTGAAATTGTGGCTGAAATAGGAGAAAAGTGCTTCCCTTCATTCTGACAGCTTCCAACAAAACACGTGTACAGGTCCCTTAGTAACAGACTCTGTGTAGTGGGAACATGGCATGATTTTACCAGAATAGATTCGACATCTGTTAATCCAGTCAACTACATGAAAAATGTAAGTAAATATGTTGAACTTTACAAAGTGCACTCAATAATAGTGGATTTTCAATCTTCAATATACTTTACAACAGCAATAAAAAGTCAGGGCTTTTAAATAATGCTCATTCTCAGAGCAGTTCAATAGATATAGCTCACAGTGGGAGGACATTTGGGTGTATGTTTATTCATGAGTCACGACGACCGCTCATGCTTATGTCAGATATGCAAAGCCGAAATTTATGTACTGTATGCATCAAATCATACACAAATAATGATGCATCACAATATGTAGGCGTCAAGTGTCAGATATATACAATATGCTTATATTGGACATAAATGTCCTTTCACTCACTATAAAGTCAAACGCCACAAGCCATTATTTAAATATGGCTGAACCCCTCATCATGCTGATCCCGTTGTTGTTGTAGACATAATTAACACAGTCTTTCTGGATAATCCTTAATTATTTGCCAGTGAACTAGATGATACTCGTTTATTGTCGAGCTGTTGAGACCAATAAGGGGATCAAGAACTCAATGATAATCAGTCTGGGTAAGAAATACAGTTAATTCCTAATTTAATTGGCATTTTAGAATTAATCACTTTTCACCTATTTCATAGTGAAGACCTTTATATAGGTTTGTCAAGGGCACCATCTTCCAGGGATATGCAATGCTTCCAACTGCTTTCATCGTTTTAACTGCCTGTTCAATTAAATTCCCCTCAGTAAAGCTGACAGAAGATCTTTGACTATGTTTATGGCTCAACAAAACTCAAATACCACAAATTTACAGCAAGTTGCAAGTAAGTTGTTGTAAATCAGTAGAGGTGATTACATTTAATTTTTTCACATTTGGAGACCCATTGCAAGTACACAGACAACCAAGTGGTCACCTAGAGGTTGAGTGGGTAACGCTCTCATCCTCTGGGTGCCCACTTTTGATTGCAAAGCAATGGCATAGGTCTCCTGATGAGGGGCTAGCTCTCAACAAACCCAGCTCACACTGACTACACTGAGTATCAGGTAGATAGATAGATTGCCGCTGTGGTCAGTCTGCACCAGTGAGTGCAACTTGTCTGTGATGCAGCTCTTTACAATCTGGGCCTCAACTCAGCTGGTTGCCAACTTGTTGTATTCTTGTTATATACCTATATATAAAAACAAGGTTGCTATTTTGCAGTTAAACTGACATCCTTATTAGTATTACCAATGTCATACACTCGCAGTAAGAGATGCATTTGACAGGTAACAGCTACGTGCAGTAAAGTGTCCAATAAACAGTATTGCTGTAGGGGTCTTCAAATTTCACCTCCACAGTTCTCCAATAATAAAACATTATCAGCTGGATAAGAAAACAACAAGACATCAAATTTAAAAGTGATCAAATTTTTGCCTATATAATTAATAAGACATATTTTAGTATAAAAAATAACAGTTGTTATTTAAGTAGTAGATTATTAAAAGTACTTTATGGTAAGTATATATATGGTGTAGTCATAAATTACAACATATGATCGAGCCAACAAGCATCATAGCCATATTTTTATTTAACCCATTCATTAGTAACTGAACATCATGAAGGTGTTTCTCCTCTAATATTCCAGAGCACAGATGCAAAAAAAGAAGAAAAAATGAATAGAAACCAACAAAACTGAACAGAAACCAGCAAAAAGACACAGACCAGAGGCCTGGTGGGTCACCTAACATTTGAAATGCTCCATATTCATTGGGTTTAAAGTCATTGCATCCTCCTTTAAAGTCAGGGAAGTTAGTGGATGACACTGGCCTCAAATCTTACTAATAACCACCTCTCCTAAATACAACAATCAATAGTTTCTGCATTTCTACAAAGGCTAAGACACAAGTTTGTCTTCTGCATCAATGTGAGACAAACTACATGGTCAACTTCACTTTCTGCAATATGTTCTATATACAGTGAACACTAAGTTCTGTACAGAATGTTGGCACCAGACCATAAAACAGAACACATATTAGATTATAAAATATAGACTTGAGTCCTTGGTATTTAAGGATAATAATATCATCACCCTCCTTTTTTTTAAAGTTTATTATAGATTTTATTTCAAATCTCCATCTATGTACCTCTGTATTATTATCTGTGTGTACATAGTCTACTCTATCTAGTTTCCAAGGAGGCCTACAAGCCAAGGCTAGAATGAAAAGAGGAGACAGAGTGAAATACTTTAAGATTTCAATGAGAAAAACCTAGCAACAAGGCGGACAAGGAGGACTGCACATCAGCTATCTTATTCTCTAAAGTCTCCTTAATGATAGGACGCTGTTAATTTTGCACTTACATTAGTTGAGGAACATTAATTTAGATGGATTTACATGCACTCGCCATCACTAGTTGATTGTCTTTACGTGATAATAAATCTTCCCACACTACACTTTGCTTATCGCCCTTGACGGAACATTTAAAACCATCTCAAAAAGGATTTCGGTCTGTTTTGGCTTGAAAATGTTTCATTCTGCTCTGATTTGACAGCTCTCTTTGCCACATCCTGGTAGCGTTACACGTGCATTAGCAGTACACATGCGTGCTCAGATACATTGCAGAAAGGTATAATTCTGGACTCATCAACACATCTCTTGGATCCAGGTTAGCAGATGACTCTTTCTGTGGACCCCCAACCCACTTCAATTAGTGACCTCCACAGGGCTTCTCCGAGCAGAGTGCTGAGGTTCTCTTCGCAGATCAGAATGTATGATTAATGCTTGCTTTCCATCACAGCTAGGGCTAATCATCCAACGACTCACAAAGCCATTAATACCTTTGAAAAAAAAAAACAGACTAGAAAAGCTCTTTTAAACAGCATTTTAGCAACAGCTATCTTTGTACTTCATATTCATTAGCATGGAAGCTATGCTTTGCGGGCAAGTGATTCACTAAGACAGCCAGCTATATTTAAGGTAATGGGCCCTAAAACCTTAAGACACCTTTACAGCATCTTTGAAGCATATAGCACATGAAGGCAAAGATGAACTAAAGCAGAAAAAACGATAGTCAAGTGGTGAAGTGTTTTAGATGCATCGCTATTTCTGTAAAAGTGGGCTTGTACAAAGATAACGTCCTTTAGTGTTGCATTCCAGCCTTGAAGGACCTATGATTAAAAATCTTTTCACTGGGGGCTTTAGCTCCATATCAATCGATGGAAGAACGGCATGGTCTTCAAAATACTTCAACTAATCATCCATCTGTGGCTATTGTCTGCTAGAACCACATGCGACTGGGATTTCTGTATATGTTAATGAGGATGAAGATAAGTAGCATTTGATTACTTCCTTACAAACTGTGAAGCCTGAAGTACTGCATGTGCCCAGTTGCAGCTCATTCTGTGTCCAGAAATAACAGGCCCTCTTAACTGATGGAATTTTGAAATGATAAACATTAAATGCCAGGAATTCATTACTGCTAGCTTTATTTCATCGTGTAAGTAGCACAGAAAGAACGACTGGCATAGAAAAGAAACAAGATCTTGCTTTTCACTATCTGCTTAGTGATTAGTGATCATTCAGTGCCATCATGCTGTTACTTCTATTTTCTCGACCATAGGACATTCCCCAGGGGAATACGCAACCATAATGGTTTTCAAGAAATATTATCGATCTTTTCTGATTCTGAAGGTGGCTATTACAGCAATAATTCCCTCGCCTTGTGTATAGATGAGATACAAATTAAAAAGTGAAATCACTCCATTTGAAACCAAAGTGCAAATACGTTTCTTTAAATAGATTTTTGCTTTTTGGAATTCATGCTGTGGTTTGTTAAAGAAATTATTGCAAAAAAAAAAAAATGTTTGTAAACAAAAGTTGCATTTATTTGAATGAATTTGATTTATTTTTTACTGCCTATGACAGCTTGAAGCCTGAATCTGTTTGTTCATTCCCTTGCACAAAGTACTCTTTCTGTCTACAGAGCTCAGTGTGAAGCTACAGATCATCAACATATAGAAGCAGTGTGACATGCTAATTCAAAACCATTTAAAAAGCGCAATGCTGACAAATAAAAAATGCAACGTACACAAAAATGTCCCTGAAATATCTGATTTTTAATAATAATCCAACCAATATGGCGACTACAATTCTACTGACTCTGCCAAACTGTGTGTGTGTGTATATATATATATATATATATGTGTGTATATATAAGTAGTTATAAACAATTGTGCAATGAGGTGTTATACTGTACGCTATATAGCAGTGTTACATTTAACTGTTTGCTACAGTGGCTTTCTGCACATTTGCAGAAATTGCGTGAGGATTGGAACAAGAAAGCGAAGCCACATTTAGCAGTTAGATAAAGAGCTGCAGGCGACAGACTTCACATCTCCAACTTCTCAGTGAAGTAACCAACTGCTTTAACTGTGCCCTGCTGTTCCCAAACTCATGCTGTCTGCAGCATAAACTCTGATCACGGTTGCTCACTGAATGATAAAAAAGCCAATTAATCCCTGAATTCTTTGTTGAAATAAAAATAGTTTGTTTTGCTTCTTCCAGAATTCTGAAAGCTGTGGTATAAAAGGGCATCTATTAACACCACCATTCACAGGTGTCACAAAAAAGCCACGACTGAAATCTACGAGATTACCACTTTAAAAGCCACTGAATTTGTTAATTGTAAGACTCTATCATGAAACCTTTGTTATATTTCTTCTGTAAGAGCTTTGTGAACATTAGAGCGGTACTTAAAGAAATTAGACTGTTATTTGTACTCTATTTAAGGCCCAGTAACATTAAAGAGCTCCATACACTGTAAAGGCTAGTGAGACCTAGACAGCCAATTACATAAAACTGAATTAAGAAGTCACTGTACTTACTAGATGTTAGAATTCTTCTGCAATTAAGATTCATGCCCATGTATGTTGTCCAGCCAAATGCAATTTAAACTTCCTCAAGCACACTATAGATTAAAATCAGTATGATACAGACTCAGAAAAATCATAAATTAGAGTGACAGAAAAAACACTTTTCCTCATCACGCTCTCTGACCAAAAAAACAGAAAGAAAAACAAGCCTTGTATTCTTCTTGAGCTGATTAAAAAAAAGAATGGTGCAATTGCCACTGTCAAGCTTATAAAATACCCATTGTGGATATCCATTAGGGTTTCACAGTGAAGATGCTTTTATTGGAGGAGACTTAGGATGAAAAGAAAGGTCTTACATGTCTGCCATAAGACACTGAGTGTCAAAGTAGAGTGGTAAAATTATATTTATATCACTTTGTTTCAAGATGCATTACTTATCTGAAATCACTTTAGGCTCACGCCTGCCTGAATATCACACATCTTCTTTGCCTAAGGCCACTGACTGTTTTTCTTTTTTAAAAATGGAAGAGTGCAGTGTGGGTCTATTTAGCAGACACAAAGGTGGAATGATGGCAGATCAGCCTTTGTTAAGGACCATCACAGTGTGAAATTAAGTGCTGTTGTTGAACGTGGCATCTGTTAGTGGTGGTGTTTATGCTTGCAAAACTCTGTTAGCTTATCGGGACTTTATAAACATTCTCATTTTGCCACAGATGCTTTAATAACATAGCAACATGAATATTCAGGAATTGAAATCCCACATTACGATTACCTAGTACAACATATTACATATTAGACTGACCAAATTTGTTCTTAGCAAATTGCAACTATGGGCTCCTTTTGCATCTTTTATTGGCAGAACCACTATTAGATAAGTGTTTGGCTTAAAATGATTCATCAGCCAAACACAGCCTTTTCTAAACGATACCATAAGTAATTATACCCATTTAAATTGCATCTAAGAAAGAGCAGTCATACTTGACCTTAAATGCAATAAAGTAAATCCCTTTAGAACACGAAAAACACATTTTCTACCACATGTTGTTTAAGTAATGTAAATAGCAATTAAGGACAACAGCAAGTTTTATTTCAGTCTTTCAGCTTAACTGATCAATGAAAAAAAAGATGAAGAGAATCTTTTAAGATAAGCCAACTGGATCTAACTATGCAAATCATTTAGAAACTTCAAGCTCTTTTCATTATGTCATGAATAATGACAGCAGCAGCTTTAGTGGCATTTTGTATCCATGCGAGTTTGGTACATAGCATGTGTTTCACATTGGAACTTCATACAACCTTCTGCAAGGGCAAAGTAGGGTAAAACAATGTTTATGGATCTATACTGAGATCTCTTCATCTCACCTACTTAGTTCTTGACAGAGATATTGTATATAAAGGGCTAAAAAGAGCTTAAAAAAACTGCTCTTAAATAAATGTGCTGATGTACTGTCCGGAGCAAAAGCATTAGCTCTCTAGACTTTCTGAACATCTTTCAAAGTGTTTCTTTGGACATTGGCTACATTTTCACTCCACTTCTTGTATCTGAGCCTTTTTAGAGAAAGAATTTCTTGTTGTTCTCTTTCTGTTGTTTGAACCACTTAACGTCATCTATTGGGATTAACTAGTGAACCAGTGTTATGTGTACACATTAAAGAAAACTTAGCAATATCCTAATTTTAAATTGAATTTAATCTTTGGGTACTTTGTTACCAGCAGCCTGTCACAAAAACACATTTTGTTCCAGTTTCATTAGCTGACAGTTTGACTGGCCAAATAACTGTTAACTGCAAACTTGATAAATCTTGGCACAATGTGCAAAAAAATGTGCACCTTCAGGTGTTCGCTGAAACCTCATCAAAAATGGTCTCAGTAGAAGGGTGGCTGTGAAGAAGCCATTGTTAAGGAAGGAACCAGAGAGGAATGTGGAATTTTTGTTTTGAAATTCATTTGTGTACAGATGAGATCAGGAGAGGTGTACAACAGTGCGTGCCTAAAGCCATCTATTAAACAAAGCTCTGATATGGTTGGGGCCTGCATCTCAGCCAGTCATGTTTTGGACCTTGTTAAAATTGTCTGAATTATGAATGCAGAAAAATACTGTCAGAATTTAACTAATCAAATTTGAATTATGCAACAATGTCTTGAAAGAGTATGATTTGTAACTGCTTCATTTAGTAGCATTACAATGACCCAACACACTCCACCAAGGCAGTAAAGCAGGCCTGTATTAAAAACACACAAACATATTGGTACTATCAGTTATGAATTGTCCTCATCAGAGCTCAGCATTACTGAAGCAGTGTGGAATTACCTTGACAGGATGCAACAAAAGGCAGACAACATCTAAAGAAGAGCTTTGGATGTCCTTCAAGAAGTTGGAAAACTATCTCTGAAAACAATTTGAGAAATTACAAAAAGCTATTCAGACTTGTGAAACTTATGAAGGAAATAAATGTTATTGTTATGCAAAGGCAGGACTCTTTAAAAGCCCTTTATTTTGCTCCAAGTTTTAAAGCAAAACACCAGAAGCAGAGTTTTAAAAACTCTTCAGGGTCAGTGTTCATACTAAACAATTTTGCTCTCAAGTGTATTTCAGACTCCTCTGATGCAAAAAGGTTTGTTTTTCCATTACTGCCTTAAAAAGTACGTTAGTATGTCATCGCAGCAGATCATCCTAGTGCACCTTGACAGGGGCCACAGTCACCTGACCTGTAAGTGTATGTCTGCCAGCAACAACAGTTGACACAAGTTTAGTCAGAAATGTTATAGATGAGGCCAGAATCTCTCTCTCTGACACAAGTGAAATATCAAAGTCATTGTGAAAAAAGGAAAAGGAAAAAAAAACTTGGAAATCTGACACCCTTTTAAGAAAGTGTGAAACCACATAAAGAAATAATGCATCAAAAAAAACCTTATATATACACAGCACACATGGAGGCACAAAAATATACACACAATGCTTTAAATGTGTGTCTGGAAGGCGAAGATCACATACAAAGTCACATTGCTTTGACTGGTACAAGGAAATAAATCATACATCAAAACAGCAATACTTCTCCAAACCACCTGATATGGGTGCATTCACTGCATTTAAAACAGTAACACCTGCCATCAATGTGTCAGTCAAAGAAAAACAACAGGGAGACTTACAATCCCAGTGTTTTACTGACAGTTAGGTCCATATCTGTTGGAACAATTATACATTTTCCTCTATACGCCAACTTGATGGATTTTCATCAAAACAAAATGTGATTGAAGTGCAGATGTTCAGCTTTAATTTAAGTGGTTTAAAAAAAACATTGATTTCAGCATTTAAGAATTACAGACAATTATATACAGAGTATACCATTTTTAGGGGCTCAAATATAACTGGAAAAACTCGTGCAATTTTAAGCATAAAAAGTGTTTTTTATGCTTGGATGAAAATGTATAAATGTACAATTAGTCGACATCACGAAATCCTGCATTTCCCCTTATGAAATGACCAGCTATGGCTTTACTGCAGGTGCCTCTGTGGGTCTCTTTGTAAGCATGCTCTCTTGGGTTGAGATCACCTGACTGACTTGGCCACTGAAGAATATCCCATTTCTTGGCATTAAGAAACTCCTGGGTTGTATTTGCAGTATACTTTGCTTTATCTTTTTGTAGTGGGAAGCACCGTGTGTCAGTTTTGCAGCATTTAGCTGAACTTGAGCTGAGTGTATAGACCCATACATACTAGTGAAAATGTTCCATTGGCAGCCATACATGCCTATACCATAACATTACATCCACCATGTTTGACAGATAATGCTTTGGATCATACGCTGCTCCTTTCCTTATTCTTGTTAATAATTCCAGTTATTCTTGATTTCATACATCCAAAGACTGAACTTTACAGGCTATTTTAGATGTTTTCTGGCAAAGTCTACTCTGGGTGTAATCAGTGGATTTGCACTTTATGTACAATTTACATAACTGTCAGGGCTCTAGGTGCAAGCAGGACTCACACAGACTCAGGACTCTGAGTGAAAGTTCAGTGGATTTTTTTACTGTGAAACATAGCAATTTCTAAAAGATCAGTTGTGACAGTCCCAGTCTCCCCTCAGGCTTTCCACAAATTACAAACAACTCCCAGCCCATGTGTTCACTCCCCCCCCCAAAAAAATAAATTAAAAAAGACAGCTCACCACTCCGAAACAGCGGACTATCTAGGCAAAACCTGAGCACAAGGAAAAACACTCACCAAGACAAGGAGCTGGGTTACATTAGCTGCTACAAATCAAATAACTAGTAAAGACTGACGCTCAGACACTTCCAGAGAAGTGTGTGATTACCAGCAGGTGTGGAGAACCAGAAGGTAGGAACCCGGGCAAAGTCCCCACCCACAGACACACACAAACACAAGTTTGACCCAGTTGAACTTTGACCACTGCGCGCTGTGATGTACCTTTGCATGTGTCATGGAATTGCACTTAAACAGGCCACTCCTTGCCATTAATTTTTTTTTACTTTTCATTCTCTGAAAATGGTGGACTATGAATAGAAATGGCTGTAACATTTAATACAATACCTTGTCGTTAGGGCAACTGCATTTCGTTGCCCTGTACCTGTGACATGTGCAATGACAATAAAGTTGAATTCTATTCTAATTCTATTCTATTAAAGCCTGTGAATTAAATCTGCAATGAAGAGCTGAAAAGATCTACTGTGGTGGTGTTATGATATTGCCCTTAAACCCACGGACCTAACTGTATTTGTATATCACCTTTAATGCAGGTTGATTAATTTCAGATTGCTTGACTGATGACTGATAAGAACACAGAATAACAATGAACCCAGATGATGCTGGATGAAACACAGATTAGGTCACATCAGTCAAAAAATAGCTAATTTATTTTGCCAAGAGATACTTTCACGGCCATTTAAGCAATGATAACATTTTAATGGACTCTCCCACTTCAAGGTACAACACTATGACAGCAACATATTTAAATAAATATTAATAAAGTCAAATTTTTTCTGCATAACAATTTTAGCTATGGGACTTTCAAAAACCATTGATGTAAGCACATCATGAATAACAAAGTAATTCAATCACCAAGGTTAAATTTGGGTTGGTATTTTACATATTGATGTAAATTCTTTAACATATTTAGTGTAAGACTTTAGATTCAGGATTCTTTTATAATACTTACTTAAAATCTAAATTCCATTAGAATCACCAACTAACCTGACATGCATGTCTGTGGACTGTGGGAGGAAGCTGGAGTACCAAAGAACAAAGAAAGACAGGGAGAACATGTAAAATGTGAAACAGGTGAGCCCCAAGCTAAACTATTCTGAACCCCGAGGTGAATGATTGAAGTGACTGCAAATGGGATTTCAGGCTATAGTTAACTGACATATGACAAGGTATGAAATTGGACGGTTACCTTGGAGCCTTTGCAACAAGCAAATTGCTCCCCAAGTGATCTCTTCTTTAGAAAAACATTGTAGTTTGGGTTAAAAACAACTACATGACTGATATATGCAAAAGGGAATGTTGTCTTCTTGATTATACTATCAAACACTTGAGTTTAACAGTGGCCACCAGCATCAACATCCAATGTCAAACACCCTAACCTTTTTCCTCTGTTTTTATTAATCTGTAATATCTGGCAATATAACTTCTTACTGTTGCATTTTATAAAGCCATAAAAGGCTTTATAGAAAAAAGCTCAGTAGTAGGTTGTTTGTAGCTTACTTTTCATTGGTGTCAGCGGCTTGTTCAAGCACAGGCAATGCAAGTAGCAATGTTCATTGTGCTGTTGTGTTTATTTATAGTTGGTCCAGGAGTAGCAGCTCTGGAGTAGCTGTCCTAAGAGTTCCAAGGAAAAGACAAGATAACATAAGTATACTAGGCTTTCTCTCTGCCTGCCACTATCTCAACAGTGCTAGCACTCAATGCTGCCACCTCTACCAGTCAACCAAAAAGAAATACCACTTCTTTATATATGATCAAATGCTGGGAAATAGCAAAAAGTAAATATCTGGTGGAAAATCACATATATTTCCACTTAATTCGTGCACAGCTAATACTATGGTGAATGCTCACACTGGCACCAGCTGTTGCTAAAAGATTAACTTCAAAAGTTCTATACATCTTCAAGGATCCATTTTGTTTGTGAAGAGAAAACAAAACCAAACTGCTGATCCCACTGTGCTACCAGCAAGAGTCCGTCCACAGCATGCAAACCGTGGAACGAAATCTTATTGGTAGTAGTGCAGTCCAGTCTCTATGCAGCACCAACAGCGTGTCTAGATGAAAGATGTGTTTTGATGAAGGCTGTATTAGAATTTAATGAGGCAAGATGGGAGTGAGCCTGAAGCTATGGACACCTATTGATGTGAAATGAGAGAAGGGGATTCCTCTTTCTTTGCCGCTATAAGTTTGATACCTTTATATGGGATTCGGCAAAATAGTGCACGCATTGCAAGTGGTATTTTATTATTTGTTTTCAAAAGGATTGCTCTCTCTCTGTGACCCCTACTTGAACTGCTTCAAGCCAATCATTTGACCTAAAAGACCACGCCACAGATAACAATAACCTAAAAGTATCTTTGTCAGAGAACACCACTGCACCTAAGCAAAATCCCCTGATTCATCTTTAGTTGAAAAGCGAGCTTGATTCAAAGGCATGCCTCAGGCAACATACATCTGAAGCAAAGAAAAATTAGCTTCTTCAGCTACCCTTTGATATACGGACACCCCACTGTAAGGTTACGGTCTAACACTTTTAGTTATTTATTTTTTAGGCTTTGGATGGTTCCTAACTGGATAAAATGACCTGGAAGTAGCAGCTAAGATAAGAACTAGTTGTAATATCTAAATGATAAGAAAAAAGAACTTTAGAGCTTTCTTACTTATCTGCTGTAGCATAGGCTGTATTCTACCAACATTTAAAAAAATAAAGGAGATAATGTCATACCACAGTTCCTTGCAACTGTGAACTGTAAGCGCAGTTGGATTGTTTTTGTACCAAACTTGTCTTTTCATGAAAAGAAAAGCACTATATAAATACAGGCCATTTACCATTTACCATGAAGTTCTGGAAGTGTTGAGGAAAACAAGTTTCTAAGTGTATAGGCTGCTTGACCAAATCCTTAAAGGTCGCAATTCAAACTTAGAAAGAGCAAGGATCCTCCTTAGGATCAACATATGTGTATTGTAATGTGCTTTCCATTCACTTTCTCACAGTCTTCTTAACGTGCCCTCTTAATGTTTTTGTCTGTATACAGGGATCCTCTCCAGCGTTCCAGTAACAGGTCTCTGAGAGGTCAATTAACAATAATGAGACAATAATGTCGTTTTCTCCAAACCTAATTGGATTTTGTTCAGCCAATGGGCTCTCGGATGTCCCGGGCAAGAATCTAAACTCTGCATATCATTTAATGCGTGTTTCGTTTCATTTTACTTCATGTGGAATGGAAGTGGTTCTCAAATAGGCAAGAATAAAACCCTCTCAGTAAAGATACAGTCTTCAACATCTTATTCGGTTTACAGTGAATGTTCACAAATCTCTGGGCCAAAGAATAGCTCCAAAATGCAAAACCATTTGCACATCTTAATAGAAATTCATAAAGCTCAACCTCAAGTGTCTCTATCAGTATTTTTTCTGCCTGATTTTCTATGCTGGACCAAACTGTCTGGGTAGAGGCAGAAATTCAATGGCCTGAATTAGGACAAAAAGGTTTAAATCAGAGTTATTACTCAAGATTTGGTCCAGCTGGAGCAAGAGACAAAGTCATGAGTCTTGTTCTGTTGGTTTAACTCAAATAAATGAAGAGGTGGGCAGAAAAAATGGTGTTTTAATGCAAATTCGATCAGATAAAATATTACACACTCAAATCTTAAGTGGCCTTTGAGGTCAATTGACTAGCTGCTGAGTCGAAACGTGGCAGGGGAGGTGTCCATATTTCACACACCATTCCACCACACAGAGCTTGTAAGTTATCACACGTGGGGGGAATAGCTTAGCTCCGACCCAGTGGCCCTAAGCGGCGGTGAAACGCACACTGCATTCGTCGAATAACAGAGCAGAAATGAAATCTTTTCTTGGCAATCTGTACCACAAAGACTCATTGTTACAGGGAATTATGGCGAGACTTACAGTTTCACAGAGAACATAAATAATAAAGGGGCTGATGAATATAGATATTTAACCAAATTCAATCTGATCTTAATATCTCATTTGGAGCTAATATCACATGCAGGAAATTACATGGCTTGGGTTCACAGCGTACAGAGGGAAAATGTTTCCCAAAGTCGATGCCGCAGCTGAACTATCTCCTTTATTGTTGATTAGTTGCCTCTTTTCTTCCTCAGAGTGATTCCCTCCTAAAAGATGAAAGGACAATTTCCATGTTAAGTGGATTGCTTCTCTCAATTGTGTTGGTGGAGGCAGAGTATCTATATGTGCACATGTGAGCGAGGGGCTTTTCAACAACTCAGATTTGATAAGGTTTTGCAACAGCTTCCATCTATTGGATTTTGCCAGCTCTTAATGTAGTTCTTCCAAGCGCTCTGTCTTTAATACAGGCACAACAATAACATTATTCTGTCCGCATTAGAAGATAAAAATAGAAAACAGTAATCCATGTGCATTGCTTATTAAAATACATATGTATGCTTTGCTTTGTTGTGAATATTCTAAGAATGCAAGCAGATTGCTCGACACATCTGCGCATAATTTGATTCGTGTCATATCAAAACTTTTCCAGTGAATACCATGTCCTCTCCATAGTGACAGAAAAATGAAGAACATTAATTCTTCCATTTTTTAAAAATAAGACTTTCCATCTGTTAAAGCAAAGTCATAAAAGTATTAAAATTCCTGGATGTGGCAACTGTAAAAAATTCTCTTTTCTTTTTTTGCTGCCATACAAAGAAGAGGAGGGAAGAAAGCTAAAAATGAGAGCTCTGCAGGATTAAAAAGACCTACTGTTAAATGCATGGTCTATATTTTTTTTTTCTACTCAAGGGGCCTATTGTTTGAGAGCAATTTTCTCTTTATACAGAAATATTGCTTCAGCAGCTACAGCTCTTTAAAACTGGCTGTGTAGAACAAGTTAGTATCACCTTCTCTGGTTTTTCCTAAGGGAAACTGTGTTTTCTTTATCTTCCACTATCTGCTGAGGATAGCTGTAATCTCAACTATGTTACCCATTGTACATAGAACCTATTCCCAAGGCTATAACAACCACTACCAGCCTCCCAAATCCCACAATAGATGTCAGGAGAAACAAAGTATTCACTCACACTGACAGGTTTATGTTTCTTCATTGTGAACTGTCAAAAAAGTCAGTGTTTCAAGGTTTTACCGAGATGTTGTATTACGTCCTGTTATATTAGATATAACGGGGAATACATATTAAATGATAATGAATGACCTATAGCTTGCAAAAAACATTAAGTAAGTGAGTTAGGACCTCAAACAGACATGCTTACAATGAGCAGAAACCTAAATGAATGTTGCATATAATACAAGCCCAATTACAAAAAAGTTGCAACTGTTAAAACTGAGACATTTCACTATTTCATGAAAAATATTAGCTCATATTTTGAATTCTGAATATTCTGAATTTGGAAGTGAAAAAAATCTGGAGGCGCATTTTATAAAGAAAAATATAAGGTTAACTGGCAACAGGTCAGTAAGATGAACAGGTATAAAAAGATAACTTCAGAGATAGAGTTTGACAAATCTACAAAAAACTGTGTCTGCAAATTGTGGAGCACTTTCAGAATAATGTTTCTCAATTTAAAATTAGGAAGACTTAATAATATCTCAACATCTGCAGAACATAATATCATTAAAACACTCAAAGAATCTGGAGAAATCTCTACGCGCAAATGACAATCAACATTATGGTCTTTGGGCAAAGTGGAAAACTGTTCTGTAATCAGATGACTAGAAATTTGAAATTCTTTTTGGAAAGTCCTCTGGACTAAAGACAAGAGGAAGCATCCGGTTTCTCATCTGTGCTAGGACCAAAGGCCTACACCTCTGATGGTATGAGGGTGCAATAATGGCTATGGAGCTTTTGATATCTCAAAAGACACCATCAGTGCTGAAAGGTATTAACAGGCTTTAAAGCAACATAATTTGACATAGTTTTCAGGGAAAGCCTGGTATATTTCATCAAGACAATGCTAAACAACATACTCTATTCCTTGCAACAGCATTGCACTGTAGTAGAAGAGTCCAGGTGCTGAGCAGACTGAACAGTCCAGACCTTTTACCAGCTGAAAACATTAAGCATATTATGGAAAATACAAAAAAGACCTGGGAATGTTGAGCAGCGAGATCAGAAAAGAATGGGAACACATCCCTCCCTCAAAAGTCCATCAACTGATCTCCTCAGTTCCATGATGTTGTTATGAGAAGACAGGATGCTACATAGTGGTTAATATGGCATTGTCCCAGTTTTTTTTTAAAACATGTTGCTTCTATCAAATATAAACTTTTTTTAAAAAAATGATACATTTTCACAATGTAAACATTTGAAATATTTCTGTTCAGTTGTGGATAAAATATGGGTTTATTTATTTTATTTGCAAATCACTGCATTCTGTATATATTTACAAAGCATCCCAACTTTTTTGGAATGGGGTTGTATTTTTTTTTTTTTTAGCTGAGTATTACTATCATATATATTCTCTCAGTGTGACATCTTTTACACTTTGGTGTGATCTACATGTTCATACTTAGAGGTATGAATAACTATGTGGAAAGATTCTAAGCAAACATAAGTAAACTTTTGACCTTTGCCAGCTCAGCAGTAATATAGTTCAAAGTCATTACTCTCCAGAAAGATCCACTGACACAAAGAGCATAATTCATACAGCATAAGCTGAGAGCCAACTAATCAGTGTTCAGAGTGGGTATAAGTCTCCCTCATACACATCAGGCGTTTGCCAGTGAAACATATCCCAGAGGACAACAGCAGTGCTCTGACTGTCAGTCACTGCACTACTGTCCATAACTGATTTGTCACATTAATTTTATTTGTTAATATCTGTTTTGTTTTGTTTTTTAAATCAGCATCTGGGTACAGTTTATGATTTTTTTTATATGAGAAGATCACAAATTTTGTATTATAATTCCATAGATTTACCAGCACACATCATCAGCATTCCACATCTAATTAGTAAGAAGAAGTCATCACTCAATACAGGCTGCTCTACTGAGGCAGAATCATAACAAGCAACGTGTTGAGCATAAAACATGATTATTGTAGTTCATCATTAATGTCCTACTTCAGTTCTATATTCTATACACCCAATTAACTTCAGCACTTCAGGCATGAGCACTTTGCAAACAAAATTTTTTTTTATTTTTATTTTAAAAACAACATGAATATACGTTTCTGTTTGATAAGACTGACATGAGATGTGCACCTCTCATCTGTGCCATTAATTGAGAACAAAATATGAGCAAAACGTTCAGAAATCCACAGATGAAATATGATCATCTCTTAGTCAAATTAATGGAAACACAAATAAAGAAAAGGAAGACAATAAGATGCTTTCACTTCTCATGATTTGCACTCCTCCCAGTTTGACTCTCACTGCTGGACAAAAAGATGTATGTGTTCTGTGCACAGCAGAAAGAAAGTAATATTAGAACAATGTCATGACCAAGACATCAGTCTGCACTAACCTTTTGACAGTACTGAATCTGGAAATTTCTCATGCAACTGCATACTGCTTTTTGTTAAAAGTAACACCTGGCTTATGTCTGAAACATCAATTTTAACATTTCAGACAGCATTTTAAATTGCTTATTGATTAATTAATCAATTAAGCCAACCATGACTACCTCAATAATCCATTAGTATTGATGCCAGGCAAAGTTTAACCATTACTCAAGTAGTGAAGCAAGGAGAAAAAGGCCTTTTTGTTTCTGTTCCGTGAAGCAGAAACTTAACAAAAAAAAAAAAAAAAAAAAAAAAGACAATAGCAGAAGAGCAAAAGAGTGTAATATGTAATTAATCTGAACTAAAACAAACTCAAGTGCATATTTCCTGTTTAGAGGCACTGCTTTATCAAACAATAGAAAAGTCTAAGAAAATAAAATTTTTATTGTGCGCCAGAGTCGTGGGACAAAAACCAGGACAGGCACGGAACTAAAAGAAAACAAAAAAAACATAATACCCCTAAGCACCAGTGCTCAATACAAGTAGAAGAAAAACTGTGCTAAGATTTATCAAATAACTATTATGGGGTCAGAACAGTCTCAGTGGGGCTAAATGGATAATTCAAACTGATTTACCCAATCATCACGTAGCCAGAGGTACAAAAAAACATCTAGCTAAATACTAATTACTGATGGTATGCTTTAAGTCTACTTAATCAAAAGAACACCATCTGCTGTAAATATATGAAAATATAAACATTTTTTTAAAGTGGCCTTTTCATTGCAGTACAATAAAGACATCCCTTGCACTGCTCCTAATTCTTTAACTTGGGCAAATGTAAGAACATAATGGCACCTAAACCAGAAAAACAAAGACAAGGTAGCTACCAGAAAAAAGAAAGTACATAATTAGAGTGTTTGTTTCCTCACACAACCTGTCAGCAACTTTTCCACCTTGATATTTTTTACTACAATGGAACATTAGCATTAACAACTGAATACAAGACACAAGATGTTGTCACTTTTGAGTGACAACAATAACTCTGGCAAGTTAAAGGAGGAAATAGACTATGTTACATCAGATGCTTCTACAGGTTTGACATGTGATGTAAGTGATCTAAGTGTTTCACATATACTTCACATTGGCCCCATCAATCAGGGGGCTATCTTATCTTAAACACCTCATAGTACCGTATCACCCAAATAGAGCACTTTGTTCTCAGACTTTAGGCTTACTTGTGGTTCCTAGGGTTTTAAAAGTAGAATGTGAGGCAAGACCTTCAGGTTTCTGGACCTGTTATGTTGCAATAGGTCTAGACTGCTGGAACTGCTGGTGCCTTCCCATGATACATGTTTCTTCTTCACTCGCCTCTTTTAATTCTCCATGTGTTATTACACGATTTCGCATTTAATCATTAGCTATTATTAATCGCTGGCTCACTTTGTTGTTCTGTCTTCGTCCCCTCATGCAGTTGCAGCAGATGGCTTCCCCTCGCTGAGCCTGATTCTGCTGGAGGTTTCTTCCTGTTAAAAGGGAGATTTTGCTTCCCACTGTGCCACTTCCCACAAGTGCTTGCTCATATGGGGTCATCTGATTGTTGGGATTTTCTCTGTATTATGATAGGGTCTTTACCTTACAATATAAAGCACCTTCAAGCTACTATTGCTTCTATTTGTCGCTATATAAATGAATGCAATTGACATGAAGTGAGGTGAACTGATTGGAAAATTGCAACCAACACAACACAAAAACATGGATCTGTCCTACCTTGTATTAGTGGTGCAGACTGCTGTTGGTGCTGCAATATTTTCTTCAGGCTCCTAAAATGATCTGAAATGCCCATAGTACCCATCTTGTGATGGCTGCTTCCAGTAGGATAACACACCAGGTTCTCTGTGCTCAAATGGTGTCCACAATCCAACAGAGCACCTTTGGGATGTGGTGAAACAGGAGATTCACATCATAGACGTCCAGCTGACAAGGTGCTAGCAAGGTGTACCCAATTAAGTGTCTGCTGAGTGTATGTGCTGTTGCTGATTAATAGCAAATAAATGTATTAGTCATTCCACAAGGACTTTACATGTAAACAGAATGGCCTCAGGCTGTTGGACTAGACAACAAGAATCTTGTGACCTGTAAACTGTGTTGATGTGAAATATTGTTATTAAGGATCATTATCTTAACCTATAGCTGGACAAGCTGCTCATTATTTTTAATTACCTCCATATTTTCAGCTTGTTTCTACCAGATATATATACCCTACTGCCTTATGAGCAAAGTTATGAACAAACATTTCATGCTGCAGATAAAAAATTTATACGTTTCAAGTTCAGAATAGAGGCCGGTATTTTTTTGAACCAGGCAGCGAGTTTGAATAACAGAACTTTATTCAGATATCTGAAAGATGAGCAGCATTGCTCTTTATAGAAGAGATTTTCCATTTTGTACTGACAGTGAATAATCGTGTAATATTACAAAATGCAACAATATCAACAACAAAACACGAGAAAGGGCTGTGAATGTGAATACCATCAGTGTTGCACTTACACGTGAAAATCTGATCTAAATTCAACAATTTAAGCCTGATTTCTAGGGTTGCCAGAGGGGTTACTGGGAAATGTAGGAACTCTTCAACTGAACAAGAGGAAGCGGGTTAAGAAAATTAAGTCCAGCAAAGACTCGACTCAGAAATCTTAACGTTACATTAAATATACGAATGCCACACTGTGCCTAGATGAATATGTATTTTTTATACTTGGAATAAAGTCCAGAGATGAGTTATTTCTCCATTAAGGGTATATTTGCATTCTCAACTAACCTGTTTGCTGCAGGCACAGAGGAGAATATTTAAAATTACCTTTGAATATTGTGGGCAGCAGTACAGAAAATTGTTTTTCGTGGCACTACATAAATCAGCTCTTATTTAGCATTCATTCAGTCATAGCATAGTTATTATTTACTGTATATATTTGGATATTTATTTTCAACCTCACAGTTGGGGTAAGGAACCCTTCCACGATAACTATGTATTTCCCCTAGAGCATAAAGCCTTGTTGGGCATTTTCTTATTACTTCCAATTAAGTTAGCTTGTAGATCACTACATTTGTTCAGGCTATATGCATCCCTAGGAGTGTGTTAAATCAGACCGTCTGCTTGGATATTCATTTTCATACAAATGACCTCCCTTTGCACAAAGAAAGCAGTCTGAACTAGAAAGTGCTTCATTTTGGCGTCAACCTTTCATTCAGAAGGAATGAGGAGGAAAGAGATAGGAATTAATTTGCAGTGAGTGAATGGGTTTTGACAGGGGCCTGTTTCACCAGCCGGTGTCAGCGGTATCCTAGCTGTGCAATAATGCAATAAGGAAAACAATCAAAGAGCGACCTGCAAAACATCTGACCTCACATTTTGTTTTGATATAGACTATAATTGCATCGTGCAGCAGACTTACACTGGCCTCTATGTTCTGCTGATTTATAGAAATAAGTTAGACTGAAGTGCGGCACCAGAAGCATGGTTATTTTCATACCGGCTTTGTTCTGCGAGATCAGTCAGAATGTCTCCAGCAAGGAGAGACAGTCTCTTTGAAACAAACGGATAAACTTTCATCTCATTGTTTCCCACTTCTCTCTTGTTTCCACCTCACTCTTCCTCAATAACAATAAAGATTTATAGAAAAAAAAATAGTGCAAAAACTGCATAATATAACTTAAGAATTGGGGTTTAATTTATTAACAACAGGAACAGTTGTTGGGAGAAAAATAATAGTAATTGCTATAATGATGCAGCATCAGCACATCACCAAGATGCTTATCACACAAACTAAAACATAAAAACATTAATAGCTAAGCAATTAATTGCCAAAATAACACTAAATATCACTTTATAAATATATATATATAGATTGAAAAATGGACAGCACTAAAAAGAAATATATAAATATCGCATAACTGACAGAATAATTATTACCGTGGATTTAAAAAAAAACAACAACACACCGACACCCTTCATGCCAGAGGCGGAAACAATTAATTTACTGTGTCTCGTTGTCATTAGACAAGGACTTTTAATGCAAAACAAATTTCCAAAGATCAGAGACACTCCAGAAGCAGGAGGCCTAAAAGTGGATTACATGCAGCAGCGCAACATGTCCCCATCATTTCCTCTCTTAATCCAATCATGTCCCAATTACAAAAACCCAAGATGAAGTCAGGCAAAGACAGAAGACGGACACTCTAAATGTAAACACGGCTTTCTGGGGCCATTTTTGACAGATGAGTTTATGCCCTCTGTTTTTGTGTATTTATAAAAGAAACCAAGGAGTCAGCCCAAGAAAATTTAATAAGGGAAGAATTAGCCAGAGTAATCTAACCACGAGAAAGAAAGGAAGGCATGAAGATATTTTCCTACAGGCTCCAAAATCCAAGGACCAGTTAATCATCACATCGTAGAATAAACTGAATCCTATAACATTGTTTGAATTCCCTGATGGCTATGAATACCCCTGATGGAAAACACAGCTCCTTCTCCAGGGACGGAGAGACCATTTACTGCTTTATAATGTTGTTTTCTTAACTGCAGATCTAAACCATTAACTCCTAATTACTATGATTTCATTTTGTAAAAGACACGTCATATTTACTTTATAGAGGATTCCTTGACTGAAAAAGTTGTTTTTTAATGGGACGTGACAGGCGCCATGCCTTAGTCACAGAAAATGTTGTCTTAATTAAATTTGGTTTTTTCTGCTTCGACTACAACAGAAACAAACATTAATAAGTGCTTATTTTTGTGGATGTTGTACAATTAATTCTCAAGATATTTTTTAGCAAATATCATCTAATGTCATAATACTGTCTCACTCTCAACACAGACTCATTTAGCTCCAAATGTTTTTGCATTAGACTTTTGATCTTTTGATTAGGTGACTAAGACTAAGGAAAAAAACTGTTAAGTTAAAACTGAGACTTACAAGACCTCAGTGAAGTTATTTTTCTAATCTGTATTTCAGAAGAATTTTAAGCAAATGCACTCATTAAACACAACATATCCATTGGTTTTAGAGTTTTGGTAAAATAAAAGTTTTGTTTCTTAATCTGTGGTCCAAAATTTGAAGAAGTGTATCATACCCAAATTACACCGTAAGCGTAAAATGCACCTAACATTAAATCATAAAACGCATATATTTAGATTTCAACAAATTCATGTTCTATATGAACATTCTGCATCTGCGGATGTATATGAATGTACTCTTTTGATTGTTTACTGTACATAAAGACTGATAACATGTGACTTTCTGTACAGTAAAACCAAAATACCTTGGTAACGAGTAATGCAGTGCCACATCTCCGCTGCTCTGTTCGGCCCCACTGATGCAGTTTTATCCCTACAGATTCACTGTCGCTGTTATTACAGCCATCATTTCACAGAGCCTAAGAGGCAGAGTAGTATACTATTTTATAATTATATTAATATAGTGATATTGTAACTGTATATATTTGCAGCTTCTTCTTTTTTTAGTTGAATAAATGAGTTTTGCATTAATCATTACATTAATCAATCTTCTTTATTAACAGCAGAGTCTACATGCATGAGACAAAAGAGAAATTAAAATAAAAATACTTTTTTTCCTAATAAATTTTCAATAAAACATTTGTTTCATTGAATATAATGTAATGTTTCCAGTCACATAGTGATGCTTAAACATAACTCAACTATATTAAATATATCCCATAAATGCACATTTATACTTACCTTGGATTTAGCGAACCTTAATGTGACCATATGTATTATGTGACCGTTTAAGTTTCTTGTTTATTTTCAGACCAATGTCATAGCTTATTGTACTTGACAAATAGTCACACTGACACTAATTATTTAGTGAGGGAGTGCTGTTCTTGAGGCCAATATATTTTGCCTAAACTGGTGAAGCTCTATGGCCTGCTTGTACATCTAAACCATTATTCCTCACAAATTAAGTTGTGAAAGAAAGGAAGAGTTGGGTTTATGTGCCCGAGGCCTCTTGTTGACCTGAATCGTGAAATCATTCTGCTGCAGCAACAACAGTGTGTGCACGTGTGTGTGTGTGCCCATGTGGGTGCGTATGTGTTAGCCTTGGGTTGCACGGAATGCAGGTCAGTAATTACGGTTAGCTCAGTTGAGCAACACTGTTAATCTGTATGTCACTGTTAATCTGTTACTGTCTATATATGGATGCAGCTTTATCACACCTAAAGGCACAACAATTACTCTTTTCCTCTAACTTCAAAGTGGGTCATTAAGCACGACAGGACGAATGTATATTTCTAGATATTTCGCCTTGAAAAACATTTTAACACTGAGATTCGTCCTGATGTCAGTGACACAGCTATGACAGAAGCCTGTCACATTAGAGGACAATTTAAAGCAGACACTTCGCAGAAAGAGTATATCTCTGGCCGGTTTGACAGCAGCATCATAATTAGACTAATTGTATGACTTCATTAGTGTGTGAGTGCATCTTTTCAAAGCAGCGCTGGGTAATAAGATTTAGAGCTCACATCTCTGACAGTTCTGTTCACTCACCTACCCCCACCCCACCCCTTTTTGTCTTTGACATCACCTCTTTAAAGATTCATAAGCCAGGGCGATTTACATAAAAGTTAAAGTGTCTGATTAGTCGTATTACACCCCATTCTGACCGGCATGGGCCCTGCAGGGACTGGAGGATTGGCCAAGGTTACAGCTGAGGCATGTGCTCATCAGCATGTGATGGGGTCCACCATGACGCTGGGCATGGAAGAGATTTTGAATTTCTTTGAGAGTGGAGCTTTTCTACAGTTTTACTCTATTTTACCTTCATGCTGCATTTAATTATTGATAGTACTATGTGGGGACCATTTAACAACACCATTATCTTGACACTAACTACACAGAATTCATTTGAAAATTAATTCACCAAAGAAGTAGTTGTATTTATAACAGTCAGCTACTTTGCATGAAAAATAACAGACTCCATAACACGCAGAGATTCTATTTTTGTGCACTAAAATGAGTGACCATGACGCAATGCTGAAACAATTTCAGTGTTTTAAATGCACATAAAAGGCATACAAACATTGAAATTGAACTTATTCATTGCAATTCAATTGGGGTCATTAAGTCAAAATTTGCATTTAAATAGCAACATTAAAATGTTACATAGTATTGCAGAATAATGTCCTCATTCATATTAAGGCATCATAATTAATGGGTGTTTCCAAGGAAACCTAAGAAACCTAATTGCTCACAGGGTGGTCTCATTATAGCAGCAAAATAACTCTCTGCATAAAAATGGTTGACCAGAATGTAGAAACCAAGAGCAATTAATTAATGTTGGATAGTGAGAACACAATCAAAAAGTAAAAGTTATAAATGATCCTTTTATCTTTAAAAAACTAACATTTCTCGGTTTTCTGTGAACCTCTTGTCATTGGTTTTCACCATACGGGCTCATCTTTCATTTGGAACTATTTCTGTGTTTAAAGTGTGTGTTGAGGTATTCTGTAGAGGACCCTCTAGCTAACTCCTATCCAGGCAACATCCCAGAGCTGAGCAGAAGTCAGAAATGGTTTATGGCATTTAATAGTTATATCTGCTTGTTTTCTCAATCTGCAACCAGAGGACTGTATTAAATGTGAGCTCCTGGGGCTCTCTTCGTCATGTCTTGATAAGAAAACAGTGACCCTAGACTGGGTTTGAGAAGTTGATTACAGTCTTTCTTATCAAACATGAATTTTTAATTGATTAAAAAAAAAAGCTAGCAGCAGCCTGTTAAAAGTTTTATTTCAAAAAGCTTATTTAATTAAGAAGGTGCAATGCCTATAATATTTCAAGGGCAGCAGTGCAATGATTTTTCTGTCATCTCCTCTATTAGTTGTCAGCAATGATGCTGGCTATTTTGAATGGGTAGTATGTGCAGTGCAAATTGGAAGAGATACTGGGCTTATGGAAGGTCTAGGTGGCACCATTGCCATAGCACTGACATTTTGTTGTTTGTTTTGCAGGATGGAGCAAGAGGTGAGGAAGGTAGCCATATGGCGGGTATTTATCAGCCGACGGCTGCCAGAGTGATTAAATGTGAGCTGAAGGTGAAGCTGCAGACGGCTGAGAGAGAGAGCAGGGCCTGATGCCTGGGGTCTGGTACCAGGTTGTTCATCATCTCCCTTAAAGGAAGGTCAACAGTCCAATGAATCACACTCACCACCAAACTTACAGCTTGTTCCCTGTCAGCTTTACTGCATTTTCCTCCAGTTCTCAATGTTTAGCTGGAATCTAATCCACTCCCTGTGTCCTTGCGTGAGCATCTTTACAAGAGATTTGAAGCATCCAAGATACCAAAGTCTCTTAATTCCAATAATCTTTCATATTTTTCCTAGATGTGACCAGAAAGGACTGCTGACGTCAGTAAAGCTATAAGTCAGCAGTAGTGAGCTGGTGGTATGACAGACACATAATGGGATGGACAGTAACCAGAATTAAATCAGAAGTATGAAGCCTGTTCCAAGATTTGTCCTGATGTCAGCAGCAGCTGATGCAACAATATAACAGTGTACAGCATGCATGCGCTAGAAAGACAGTAGAACACTTCTGTGTGTATGTTAACAGGGTCACAGTGTTTCTTTACGCTCTTTAAAAATGTCCCACAGTGCAGCAGACTTTTTATAAATTTATTCAACTGAGAAGAGAGGGATTTGGCCTAGAATAGTGCAGACTATGCAAAATTTGACAAGGGAACTCATGTTTGAAGAAAAGTAATCCCCCTTCATGTAAAAATAAGGAGAAAAACATTCTACATGGATGTTTTTTAGACCATGGTACACTCGGGTATTAAAAATTGGTTGAATACATGAAATATACAAGTTTTGAGGCATCCTTAATTTCTTTATATTTTGCTGGGAAAATGAGGACATGGTGCAGAAATGTATTCAAACATGTCTAAACATACATGGATATACAGTATAGAAGGCAAAAGGCTTCAAAGTCAATATCTGGCACGACCATCATTGAACTTGAACTCTCTTTCAAGCTTTCTTGAAATTTCTTTAATGAGTTTTCAGGAATAGTTTCTTGATGTACATTGAAAGCTCTTCTTTGGATGTTGGCTGGTTTTTGTTCTGTTCTCTGTCAAGATGATCCTGTTGTGCCTCTCTCCTGACCACTGTACAGCATATACCAATGACAACCAATAATTTCAATTTGGATTCATATCAGACCTCAGTAGCAGACTTCAATAAGGTCTGCTGCCACTGATTTTAGGTCCAATTCTTGTGTAATTTGGCATAACTCAACCTTTTCTCCCCGTTTCCCTTCCTTATGATGGTTTCTTGACAGCCATCCTTCTTTTCTGATGAGGCTTGAGTAAACAATGCATTGAGGGCCAGATACAGCTCTCAGGTCCTGTGTCAGGTGTTTACTAGATTTAAACAGATTTATTTATTTCAGATGCAGCTCGTCTGCTGTAGATAGTTTTTAAGCCGGCAACTTTTTTTTCTCCCCACTAATTCAGTGTCCTGCTTTTTTCCCCTTAAGGACACACTGCACATGATAATAGATATGTCAAGTTTTTTAAACTACTACTTTATCACCTTTAGGAATCACCTTGTTAGTGCAAAAATATAATTTTATGCCTGTGTTACCTTTGGAATTTTTTATACATTCAGCTAAAGAAATTGAACAAATTATGTGTTTTTGTAACATTTTGTAATATTTAAAACTGGTTCTTAAAAAGTTGTCTGTTATATATGAACGCTGCTCTGGTTTATCTCTTAGGGTGAGGTGCCTTTTTTGTGCCAAAATTATTCATAGGTCATTGTTCAGAGGCTTCACAAACAAATAAACATTCCTCTGAAAATGATCAGGTACAAGGACTCGACTGAAAGTGACTGAAAAAGCAGCCAATGTCCATTAAAAATAAAACTTTGAATGATTGTCTGAAGTCCTTGAGAACTATTGCTCGAGACCACTGAAAAAAATCTCAAGAAAGTCAAGTTCTTTGGACGTAGGTCAACACTTTTGCACAGTTCTATGCCTGCAATTCCCACTTAAATTAATACTACAAAACTAGCCATTTTAGACCAACATCTACTCAGCACACAAATGTCAAAGAAATAAAACCAGGGTAGTGCAAAAATGTCAGAGAGGCAAAGACAAATCTAAACCGGTCCAGTTAGTGTTGGTGATGTACTGCGGCCAGCAGAAAAATAAGAGAAGGAATAGAATTAGACAAGAAGAAGGTGAAATGATATTTACCAAACGCGATTTTGTAAACAACGTGATATTGAAATATGAATGTTAGCTGAGTTCACTTGTTAAGTCGATGGAAATAATCCAAGGAGCCAACAGCTTGTCATACAGAAATGAACGTGACAATTGCTCCCTGTCATCCCCGCTCCGTCTCCTTGCTTTGCCTCCCTGCTCACCACTTGTACACAATCTAATAAAAGTAGGAATGCCACGGAAAGATTATTCTAAAAACGGGACGCATTGATATGGAGAGGCATCACTTTCATTTCACTTCATATGACACTATCACAGTTGCACAGAAGGCTTGTTTCATAGCAGGTGGTAAATACTGCAGCACCCCTCCCAAGGAGCTCAGCCATCAACCCCTGAGGATACAACAAGAGGACTCACGCTTTATAAGTGCACGCACACATAAACACAACTCTTTCTGGCACACCTTGATGTTTATACACACTGAAAAAAAAGCTTAAGTACAAATAATACAGAGATAAAATGTTTAGTTATTGTTCAAGTAAATGTTAGGAGCAAGTGACCTTGAATGTTTTATGATGGCTGATGATCCAATTCAAGCAATGCAGAAACAATTGTAAGTGGACAGAAATGTCTTCTCTCTGGATATGCAAGAAGGTTTGCCATCGTTCTCCTCAGCGGCAGCGCTGAGGGCTAAAGCGGCTTGCTGATTACAGAAGAGGGGAGAAATGCATGAGTCCAGGTTAGTCACACAGGAATATACAACACAAGCCTATCTCATGGCAATTTGTAAAAGACTATGAATCTATTATTCATGTTGGTGCAAATGTGATGAACCAAAAAGTCATTTGCAGCAACACCAAACACGCTTTTTAAATGTTAACATGCCACTTTTGAGTACATTTGAAGTGTCATGTTAACTAATTTTCTGCTTTTCGCGTGTCATTTCATGCCGTTTTGAACCCATTCTGGGAGATGACTTTAAATTACTGAAAAAGATAAGCATGGTGGTGACTGTGTCTCAGGCAGCAGTACGAAAAAGTGCTCTCACCCAAACTGCTCCACTATTTCCAGTTTCTTTGCCAATTGTCAGAGAAAACTGAACAGGTGCTATTTTGGCACCGTCTAATAATGGGATGAGATATACAGTCACTGTAAAAAGAAAGTGCATCCTCTCTCAGTCAGTTCTAAGGCTTTGTATGTCAGGATAAAAACTCATTTGGTCCTTAAATAATAAGAAATTATTGAAGTATAAACTCACATGAACAGGAAGACATGACATATTACATCTCATTATTTATTTCACAAAAATGAAGTCAAAGTGCCCACCCCACCCCAACCCCCACCCCTCCATATAAGCCATGATTCAACTACTTGTGGGAGCACCTTTGTTAGCAATAACTATAAGCAATCATTTTAACAACTTTTCATATTGTTGTGTTTTGAATTTTGTCCCACTCTTCTCTACAGCATTGCTTTAGTTCATTGAGGTTTGCATGTTTGCAGGTTTTCAGTGTGGTTGAGGTCTCGTCTTTGGTCGGACAATTGCAACATCTCGAGTCTTTTCTTTTGCAACCATTCTGTTGAACTAACTTTGGCCAAGCCTTAGCTCCCGGATGGATGCCCTCATATATGGCTCCAGCAAACTTTGGTATACAGAGGACCTTATGATTGACTCACTGACTGCAAAGAGCCCAGGTCCGGTAGCTGAAAAACAAGCCCAAACCATCCCCTCCAGTGCTGCGCTTGACATTTGTAATGAAGTGTTTGTGCTGATATGCTCTGGTTTTCACCAAATGTGGCACTGTACATCTCCACTTTGCTCTTGTCTGTCCAAAAGACATTGTTCCGAAATTCTTTGAGTTTATTCAGATGCAACTTTGCAAACCCAAGCTGTGCTGCCGTGTTCTTTTCAGAGACAAGACAGTTCCTGGCAACCCTTCTAAGTAAGTTATACTTCTTCAGCCTTTTTCTAATTGAACTTTAACCTTTAAAATGCTAACTGAGGCCTGCAGAGTCTGAGAAGTAGCTCTTGGTTTTTTTGCACTTTCTCAGAGCGTTTCAAGGTCTGACCTTGGAGGGAATTTGCCGGCACATCCACTTCTGGGAAGATTGGCAACTGTTGTGAATGTTCTCCACTTGTGAATAATCTTGTTCACTGAATAAGATTTTTTGGAAATAGCCTTATAACCCTTCCTAGATTAATGGGCAACAGCTATTGCTTCTCTAAGGTCATTACTGACAACTTTCCTTCTTGGCACCATGTTAACACACCTAAATACTACAGATTAGAAAACTGCCAAAGCTTCTGCTTTTATAAGTACTCACACTTTCTGATGATCAGGTAATCAAATGTATTTGACTATTAGCACCTGGCTGCCTACCCTATTAGTTTGTATGGGAACAGTAAGGTTGTACTTAGTTTTTCACATGCTATTTCTGCATTTTAACTAAATTCTGTTTAATTAAAAAAATTACATGATGTAATGTGTCATGTCTTGTTCATCATCTAAAATTGTATTTATTCAATTTCAAGACCTTCTATTAATCAGATTACTCTTATTATGGCCTGATACGTAAAACCTTATTATTCAAAGAGAATGTACTTTTGTTTTACCAGGACTGTCTTTGTGTTATTGCTTTGTTCATTATGTTTACGCCTACACAAATAACAGATTCGTAATATGCAATTGTTGACAAGTTATCTACTGGTCTAGTCTTTGTGAAACAAAGGTGTAAAGAGAGGCAAGCATGGAGGGTGCATTGTGCACATGTGCAGTATGGCTTCACAAATGAACAACAGGAAGAGGCTCAGTGTTTATAGTAAATATGCAATGTTGATAGCAGGGTCAGTGGAGTCACAACATGAATCCATATGCCCACCAGATCTGAAACAAGTTAGTTAACTAATTTAGAATCCAGTCACGTCACAATCTGGTCTTGTGGACTTGAAACAGAAGGAAGATGCAGAAAGAACAGACATTTCTTTGTTTCCATAGCTTTGCTTTTATACGCTGGTGCAAAGCTCTGGACCTGGAACTTCGGTGTCAGCAGCCTTGCTAGACTGTCAAAATCAGACTCAACATGAGCAACAAGCAAACATGACTGTCGTCAAAAAAGAGGAATTCGGAAGCATGTTGGACATTGATGATTCAACTTTTCTCACTGTTGGCTGTCAAGTTTTATAAGTCGGTGAAGGCTGTCGCCTGCATAGAGGCATAAAAATGTAATGATTAATTATTAATACGACTACATTAGTTACAGCCAACTTTATTGTTTGGGTTGACTCTTGCAGCATGGTTTTTAGCCACAGCGGGGACCTGTTTTCAGTGAAAACACTCTAAAAAGCCGCTGTACTCTACATGCAAAGCCACCAAAGACAAGACACGTGTAACTGCTAGTATGGATATGCGAATATCAACAAAGGAACACTTTTTGCTACCATTAAGTCATTCTAGTTTTGAAATGCATCCATCCAACAGAAAATGTAACATGTCACTTAGTATATTATGTCTTAGAGTTGCATTGAATTCATATGCAGAACAGTGCCTACATTTTAAAAGAGAATTATACTTTTGGAAAAGCACAAAAAGTGGATTTACAAGAATAAAGTTGAAGTAGACCAGGATGAGCAGTGTTTTCAGAACTTGGCTGAATCAATGACTTTAAGAATGTATTTTTTTGTGCTGGCTAGTGGTCCCCAGTGTGGAGGCTATGGAGTGTGAAATGTTTTGTGCTTTCTGTCTAAACACTGAGCTGTGTTCTAGGGATCAGTGCTTTGTTCCAAAGAAAGGAAATTACTCTCTTCACTCTGCTGGATATATGCAAAGTCTCTGTCTTTCTTTCTCTCACACACTCACTGGCAGGTTATTGATTCTCAACTTCCCATTGTGTTACATAGTGAAACTGACACCTAAGTCACAGCACAGATTATGCAGAAGTCACTGCAAATGGTAAGAGAAAGTGAAAGATAACAGAAAGCGACAACAGCAAGCTAGTCTTCCTTGTACTGACCCTCCCTCGCTAAAATACAGAATTGATTTGAAGGAGAGCAGACAGACTTGCTGTTTTGTTCTTCCATTGCAAAAATATCTTGCTCATTATATAACTCACTTTAAAAGATAACCAAAGGAATCTGTTCATGCATACTACGTTCTTGTATTTATCTTCTCTAGTACGACTAAAAGCATACGAGTTGTGCTTTAGAAAGTCAAAATCAAAAACCAACAATTGTCATGTTTTATGGACAACTTATTAAGTAGAGTTGCCAACAAGACAGCAAAGACTTCATTGCATAATAAAGGCTTTAACACAAAACTGAGAACAGGAAAATAAGAATAGCGCTGGACAGACAGACACTCCTAAAACCATAAAACTTTACATGATAGAAGGGTTCACAGGAATGCTAAACCAATGAGCTTTTTTTTTTTTTCCATAAGCATGAACTGCAACATGCATCATCTATGCAGATGCTATAAGGTTGATTAAGCAAAGCGAGGCATTATTCAGCCATATATAAACATTTTTTTTAAAAAGGATGTCTGAAGAAATTCTGTGTTCGTGTACCAGGACAATATCATATAGCTTCCCATACCATACATTCTTCCGTTCAGCTGCATAAGCACAGAGGTGCTTAAGTGTGACAGTACGTATAGTTGTGTTGTAGCTGACAGCATGTACTCTGCATCCACACAGGCTTTGCATGCCTCCACATGCCTGTCTTTTTTCATGCACGTATCAGCCGGGACCTGCATATCAGTACAATTATGAACGTTAGAAGACACTGTATAAGAGCTTTTTCCATGCAAAGCTCGCCATTTTTATTTTTTTTGTTAGAACAGCCCACTTGCGTGAGAGCATCTAAATAGCAGTGCATTTATGTATAGAAAGGGTAGGTGTCCGGCTGAAAACAAGCAGTACAGGAGTAATTCTGCTATTACATCAGACCGCTTATAAAACCAGTGCCTTAGAATGAGGCAAGAGAATCCACTGGTTCAAGAGCAGAGCTTTTTAAAAGAGATTTATCCTAAAATAAATACTCATCTTTTACATGAAATCATGTCAGTGAACATAAACTATATAACTTAAAGATTCATTTGTGGAAAGTTATTCCTTGACCTATTGAACGGTTTAAGATTTCTGATGATAAAATCATCTAGGCTTATATTACAACACTGTTTTTCACAAAATGCAAGTGTATTAAAAAGAGAAAAGAAATGAATACACTTCCCCTCAGTTCTCCTATGTATTAAGGCTGGGTCAGGTTTGAATTAAAAACAGTGAATGCAGAAAAAGAATCATTTCACTCATTTAGTTCTGATCGTGTGGGTGGATCTGATGACTCGCAGTCCAAGTGTTCAAACTCCTCTGTGTATGAAATATAGCGTTGCCTCCGGGAGTATGTCTGCAATTCTCCCACTTATATAGTGTTGTTCTGGGAACACTGGTCACACAGCGCAGTGTCCGTGCACAGAACTGGAGCCTACCAGTTTGCAATGGAAACCAGTCCACAATAAAAAGGAAGACAGCAGGTCACATAGTGCCCCCTAGTGTCCTGCTTGTCAAAAACAGGGAGCAGTGACGGAGCTGAAGTTGAGTGACAGGTTGAAATACAGAGTAATGTATGCATTACCCATTCAACTTAAAATATCCAACATAGACAGAATCTGGCATATAGTTTCAGAACGGAGCACAAGGTACCTTTGTGGAAACACAAAACATGCTTGCATATTCAAAAAGGGAAAACAGCACAACATAAACACTCACTGTAGAACATTTTCTCCTTCTGCGTCGTACGTGCAGCTGTTCAGGTATCGTGCCAACCACACACCAAGGTTGACTCACTTCCAAAAGCTGCTGTGCAGAATCATCCAAAGGCCGAGAACCCACTGTGGCTCGTGCAGACTGATTTCTTTATGAAATTCTAATAATAGTTTATTGAAGGAAGAATGAAATCTATTCCTACTCCTGTGATATCAGACAAAAAGCACAGATAGAGAAGTGTTTTCCAACCTGGGCTCTCTGACTAGATTATCCTCAGAGTCACTTTGATTTACCAGAGGCTCAGGAAGTCAAAAGACTTATGAAAATCTTCGAAGAATTAATTCAATATAATCCTAAAAATTAAAATACAGCATGCACAATAAAAAGAGATGGCAGATGTTTTAAACTAAACTTTGAAACAAAAGAAAAATTTAAAAGAAAGGGACCAGCAATTTGTCAGCCCAACACTTATGATAATATTTCTGGTATTTGATAATGATGTGGCAATTACTGTTTATAGACAGTTTCTCTCTGTGTTTTTTATTAAGCTTACGAAAAGTGCATTTTTGTTTTTAAAGAAGCAAGAAGCAATGGCAGGAAATTGTGAATGCTGACATGCTTGTCAGATCTAATTAGAGTGCAACAACAAACTGCCCTGGTGTGGCACAGTCCTGTAAACCCATCCATTTTGTTGCTAAGTTACGTTTCTCATCATGTGAGCGACAACAAAATTACAAGTGACAATTGTTGTGGTTCCCTGGAAACTCTCGGATCAACTGATAATTGGATGGTTCTCCTCAAGAAAAGAATAAGCCATAGTAACATCACATGTAATTGCTCTGTGTCTCACGTTGAAGATTCATTAATGCCGTCTGGCTCTGCTGCCACCCTGTTGATGGGTTCACTCTGTCATTACAAGAACGTTGTGATCACAGGAACATTTCTCTTTCTATATTGAAAAGAGCCACACAGACAGTAATTGGAAACACAAGGATCTGGGAGCACTTGCTAGCGCTGGTTTTTCTTTGAGGATACACTGACAAAACACAAAAACTCTTTCCAAGGACATTAACGACACATTGACGCTCTAACTTAAATCCACTCATTGAAATAAAAAAGGATCTAACTAAGAAAAAAATATTTCGCAAAAAACCTTTACTGGCAGATATGTTCTCTGCCAGTACAGCAGTTACAATTTCATCTGCTTCTTTAGAGTGCTTTAACTCAACAACTGCTTGTGTAATGTAGCATGAATACTACAAATTACTACATGGGTCTATCTCTTATCCTCTCAATATTCGGCTGGTGCTCTTCTGAGTAGTCAAGGTCCTTGAGCATCCATTCTCTTGCACAGTAAATGGAGACCAACCTCACTCGTATGTCCCCTATTCACTCAACAAGCCACCTTGCATTTGTCTCTAAAATGACTGTCAAACACCAGCCACGGCAGAGCAAATTAACCTTTTTGTGCTCGATACATGTTGGCTCGGTAAGATACAGATATTTAGCATAAAATAGTTTCGTGAAACAGTTCTGTGAAAAATTTTGTTCACCAGCTGTTGCTGTCATTATTCCAGGCACACAAGTGCAGGCTTCTCTAAGGAAAGCTTATATTTTACAATATGCATCACGACCAGTGCTGGTGGTGTTCGACTGACAGCAGAGAAAACACCCTGTTTGATTAAAATGAACACATTTCATATAAAGTCCTTAGCACATTTACTAGATCACCGCCCAGGTTTGTGCTACAGCTGGCTTAAATTAACAGTATTGGTAATTACCAAAATTATTTTTCAATGTTTTTGTAATTATGTGCAAGCTCTTTAAGTGAAATTATATTTATAATGATAAAATATAACTATTGCTGTTATCCATAAATGTTCAAATCAGCAGTTTTACCAAAAAAACCTTTGTTTTTAGTAAACTACATTATTATTATTCTTATTAGAAGTCCATTTGTGACAGATTTCTATGTTTTCTTATTTTCATGACAGATGGTGTAATGAATTTGTTAACCATTGTAAATCAGCCAACCCCCAAACCAAAGCATTGTGCAATTTTGAATTTGACATGAAGCTTGTAACTGAAGAAGAAAGAGGAATGACTAAACATTTTACAATTCATCTTGAGGGAGGAATATGTGCCCATGCCAGATTTCATGGACATTCAATATTCATGGACATTCATTCAATAAAGATCAGTTAATATCAATCCATCAATTTTATTCCGCTTACCCAATTCATGGTTCCAAGAGCTTATTACAGCTGTTACAGGGCGAGAGGCGAGGTACACCCCAGACAGGTTGCAAGTGTGTCACAGGGCGCACACAGACATTTATTCACATTTGCAGCAAATGAACTTAATCTGATTGTGGGATGAAGCTTGAGTAACCTGACCAAGTCCATGCTGCCATAAGGAGAATATGTAAACTCCATGCATGAAGGCTTCACCCAGCTGGTGGATTTAAACCCAGGACCTTCTTGTTGTGAGGTGACACTACTAACCACAGAACCACTGTGCCACTCACAAGTTAATATATTTCATCTAAAACCAAATGTTAATTTCATGTTATCCTCAGAGATAAAAAACAAAAACAAAAAAACAACAACAACAACAACATAAAATATCCCTGGATCATCAATGCTAATTTGTCCATGATTAAATTCTGTGAAAACTATGCATTCTAATTTGTTTAGATACCATACAGGTAACCTCACTATACGTTTTTCTTAGCTACACCTCTGCACACACTAACAGGGTGGATTTACAGACAACTAAAAATAGTTTCCTACTAAAGACCATCTTCCAGTGGCCTGACGCCACTCACTCCTCCAAAAGGTTTTTTTGTACCACATCCATCTGTGATCTTGTCCTTTATCTTTACCTTTATAAAAATGAGATGTAGCCATTATGGTCATATTGTATGGCAGTGGCACTATTTTGTTGACAAAATCTGTGCACAGACATTATGAGGGTTGTACTACTAAACAAGTTCAACATAAGAAAAATTACTTGTTCCTGGATGGTGGTTATTAACTTTCATTAACTTTCATTAACATGGACTGCTTCAGGGTCTGTGTGCACTCACGTAAAAAGGGGAATTTGAAATGTCATTTGACTGTTGATCTGCGCAAAAGTTTTTGATTGAGTGCTCCCTAATCCAATCAGATTTATAAAGAATTTATGTTTTAATATTACAGCTACAAATAGAGCTCTGAAACTTTAAACAGGATACATTTAAACAACACTCTGCTGAGATAAGACAGCGTTCCACAGCCTAATGAAGGACACACGGTTGGACACATATTGATCAAAGCTTTCCTATAAAAAATTTTTTTAATAAAAATGGATTTTGATGACACAAGGAATGTAGTTTTTCCCGATCTGACCAATTGGCAGGGTAAGCAGCAAGTAGGTAAACACATGAGTAAAGTCTTATAGTGAAGGTTAAAAATTAGAAAGAGATATTCTGTACCAGTTGTAGTCTTTAAAGAGAGCTTTTGCTTTTTTATTAAGTTTAAAACAGTTAGTTCAATCACTACCAGACCCAAGATCAGTATTGGATCATCCACTGACAACAGATATAACTCACTAAACTCACTAAAATGAGTCTTACTGAGCAATGGTAATTTATCATCTTGCACCCTTTTCTCTGCCTTCTTGAATTTTTTTATTTGATCCATATTCTGCATAGTATAGTTAAAGACTTAGCAGGATTTCACTTGCACTGGGGACTGAGTGAGATTATTTAGCCGGAGGGGGGTGTTCAATTTAAACTTTCCGGTTTTCTTGGAAGAATGGAAAGACGTTCAATTTTGAAAAAGGCTAATAGTTCATCTGGATTTTGCAGAAGTGCTACATTAGGGATAGACCCAATTGAGGAAGGCATCATTAAATTTGTCTGCAGCTTCTGCAGTAGAAAACATAAGACCTTCAGACAGGGCAGGGTTTAAAAGGCTTTAGTGAGTAAAAATCCACAGCCGAAAACTCAAACTTGCTACAACTTTTGTAATTTATCTATACAGTTTTTCCATCTTCAGTAAGAAGTGAAGAACTTGTGGTTAAGTGCAACAACCAAGGAGAAGTCGTCAAGCTCTGGTGAGGATTAACACACAGCTAGTTTGGGTTTTTTACATGAGGTTTGTTGACAGTAAAATGTAGAATAACACTAGGCTTATCACTTTTTGCACACGCACTGTACAAACTTTATCTATGATTATCTCCCAGGCTTTGAAAGTATTTAATCACCGATAAAGTCACCTTTTAAATTCCTCCGGGAAAGATGCTGACATTGCAACAGCTTTTTCTGCTGTCCCTTAAATTACACCCACACCCATGCAGACACTTTCATAACACACACACATATAGAGACACATGCATATAGCTCCCAGTACACCTAAAAATGTGTTGTGATTGTTACTTTCTACAAATGCATCAAGAGCAATCTAGCCGCACAGAACCAGAGAAAAACATAGAGCCTGCAAAACATAACAGTCATCCTGTCTGGAATTACAATATGAGCTCACCACTGGGTAAAACACCTCTAGTGGATACAAATCATCTACTGTGAAAATATGCATGGAGGGGTAAAAACAATTCAATTTGTGTGGGTTGGTAGGGATAACCTCTAATTCAGTGTTTCCTCCTATATCCGAAATGTAAAATGCAAATGTAAAAGAGAATAATAAATGGAGCATGATAAGCAGGGGAAATTGCTGATTAGGAGAAAATTGTAACAGAGACTAATGTGCTTGGAAGCCGGCCAGTTATTTTGTATGCAGCCATCTCATCTCATTACACAACCATTTGCTATTTTGATTGATGCATGAGAGCACTGCTGGCCACAGTTTACAGTGACTGTTGAGGGAAGGAGAAATTGAAATTGTAAAACGGGACAGCAGCTGGATGAAAGTGCAATTCGAAATTCCGAGCTCTTCCTGGAAACCCTGGTCTGATGGACTGCTGATGAGAGGTGCATGTTGTGGCGGATGAGTGGAGGACAGAGAGAACCTGCTGAGAGGTCAATAGTTCTGCGCTGACCTGTGAAGAACTCCATTATATCTCGATCACATCTCTGACTCACTCCCTTTCTCCAACTTGTGCAGCCAGCCAATACTGAAAAGTAACAATATCATTGTTGCCAACTGGACTACAGTTGTGATTCAATCACAACCCTGTACAGAAACATATCACACTGTAATCTCTTGCCAAAAGTTTGCAAGCACTTTGGGTGTAATATAGGTTGCAGTTTGATGATACTTGAGTCAATAAGTCACCCTTCTATTTGAACTCAAAACCTATGTTTCAAAAAAGAAAAATCTGCAAAGACTTGAAGATCTCTTAAAGCACATCTACACCTTTGTAAGATTTATTACAGGTTATTAAATCTTTCATGATCTGATGGTTGAAGCTCATTTCGTGAAAAAGAAGTGAAGAGAATATTACTGATTGAAGCCCATTACTTTCTGTTATTGGGGGAAGCAACTTGTTGTTGCTGAAGCGATGCTTTGTTCAATAATTGTATTTATTTCATCTTTACCTACCTACTTACCTGCCTACTTTGAAACATTGAATTTACTCTTGGTCAATTTAATCTTCAAATATTTATCCTTTATAAAATGAATGCATGGAATTGGACTAACAAACTAAAAGCTTTACAGCATTACTTTCAAATCTGTAGAGCCAAAGCAACAACATTCTCACTGGACACTGTTGGAAACAATCTCATCCTATGAAGAACATTCGTTATATTGTGACAGTTCCTTGTTCTTCCCAGTATATCAGTAGACTGAACATGATATAAGGAATTGTGTGCAAGACTCTTACTTGATCCTGTTCCAGTGCTCTTATTAAATGCTGATCAGCCACAACATTAAAACCACTGAACGGTGAGCAACCTTGGTTATCATTATCATTGCGATACAATGTTCTGCCAGGAAACCTTGGGCCCTTGGATTTATGGGACATACCATCTACCCAAACACTGTTGCAAACCAAGCACACCCCCAGTGGGAAAAGTATTCCACAATCACACTTAGGGGATTTCTGAGGACACTCGGAGATTACAGAGCACTCCCAGAGGTATCATGTTGATACTTTGCAGGGTTAGAGCTGCCTTGACGTCATGAGAGGAACCTACCCAGCAGTAAACAAGTAGTTTTAATCTTGTAGGTTTCAATATATGTTAACACATGATTGTAGATCTTCAGAATAACTAAATGCATTGATCATGACCAATGTCATGTTTGTTTAACAAAACAAAACACGGGATGGCGAGAGAGCCCTACAACAGATCCTTTTTCTTACTTGCCAGGTTGATATAAAAACCCATCCTGTAAGGACATGTAGAACACACTGAAAATTTTTAATATCCTCAAAGCCACAAAGGCACACACAATTATTTCTTTTTTCAGTGCTTCTGAATAGGAAATTGCAGACAGCAAACTGATCCAGCGATGTCCACAGACCTACATGGCACAGGAGAATAGTGATTCATGGTGTTATATTTGTCTGAAGGGAGATGAGCCCATGGTAATGAATGAGCCTTAAGGAGGGCTTGGCCCCCATCATTAATCTTACAAGAGTGGGCCACAGAGAAATGCAGAGTCACTCTATTAACACAAAAGCAGACATTCATTCTGTTACGCTTCGCTGAACTCACCTAAAAAATACGCAGACGGCTTTGAAGCAATTACAGGTTTCCAGTCTGCCATTATCTGGCCCTTTAGTAACAAATGAAAAAAAAAAAAACAACTGAAAGAATCTGAAAGATGAATAACAGGCAGGGGACACCTCCCAATGGGAAAAGTAGCCACAATCACAAGCACATTGAATTCAATTAGAATTCAAAGCATTTTCTGTTGTATCAGAAAACTAAAGGAAAACTCCTAGAAACTTGGATAAGAGTAAACAGTGAAATATTTGACTAGGCGTATTTCAGTATTTCACTAGACTAGTGAAATACTGAAAATATTTGACTAGGCACCGAGTTGTTTCAGCTACTAAACGATGGTGCTTATGGTTTATATCACAAGGTGATTGATACCACCATCACTGCACACCTAAGGTTCTTGAGATAAAACAGCTATCTCGGAAAACGCGCCTTCTACCTCACGCACTGTGCTGGCTTTTTTGTGGCACCCCACACTGAGTGTGATGAGAAAACACAGACAAGGCAGTGACTACTTTCTTAACACTATGAGACAAGTACATCAGTCGCATTTCCCCCCTCATTCAGGTTTTTACAGAGCAACGCTTGAAAACTTTGAAAACCATCCGAGGGATTCCTGAGGTGTTGCAGAGAAAGCTTCATTTTTCAGGAACGCCTGAATATTCTTCATAATTCCCAATCCTCTCCGCCAGCTGTTATCAGTTTTTCAATTCGTTCATTTCAATTTTTCTGTCTAGGCTGCAATCCCATGATAGGCCTTAGACTGTGAAGTGCTACAAACACTAAAAAGTCATCAAGCGTTGTGATTTAGTTAAATCAGAGGGCAAAGTATTGTAGGATGTTTCTTTTCAAATATAAAAATACAGTATATGAGTCTTTGATGTGCTACCTACAGACCTGATACAGCTCTCATTTTATTCAGTAGCAGCTCCTCTCAGTTAATCCATGCTCCATGTTTGACAGAAAGGCTGCTTTTGCTATAAACCGTTGATGGTACATTTATTAGATAGATAGCATATCATTTGCCCAGAGTACTGTGCTGGAGCCATAGCACATAACACAAACATAGTTCAAAACATTTTTTTTTTTAATAGAATTTTTTGATGTTGTGCTTTTGGGTGTAGTTTTTTCTGTTAAATCTATCAATTGGAATGTAAATATGAAAACACATTCGACAAAACGCACAAAAGAAAATGGCATTTTAATATATTCTTATTTTGTTTTTGCTAAATGAGTGCAAAACAACAATTCAAAAGTTTTACATTAGCTTAGACACAAAAATTCTAAAATTAAAAAGTAAATATGATTCTGTGACCAGTGACCATCCAAAATGTTGCTTCATAAATTTCTCCTTTTTCTTCAGCTGTTAGGGGAACGTGTAAACCACAACATTACGCAACCACTTATATTTTTTTTAAACTACTGAAACAAATTGGTTAGAATATTACTTATTGTTAAAATGTTTTTCCCTTTGGTTTAACATATTTGGCCCTTTTTTTTATAAGATGTTACCATTTTTTGTACAGATAGCTGTAACATTTATCAAAATCCTCTACATTCCTTTATACAGTCATTAGTTTGGACATGTGTACATTCAGAGATGCATATCCTTGTGATAAGGAGAAGTAGCTATATGGAGGTGGTATGATTGCCTTCCTATCAGCTCAAAGCAATCTGGCCATTCTCCTCTGACCTCTGGCACCAAGAGGAGACCTGCTGCTCACTGGCTATATGTTTTTCTTCAGATGATTCTCAGTGAACCTTAGAGATAGTTGTGCTGGAAAATCCCAGTAGCACTTTCTGAAATACTTAGATCAACAAACACGACATGTTGAAAGTCACTTAAATCACCTTTTCCCTCATTTTGTTTTAACTTGACCAGGCTGTCTTGAGCATGTCTATATAACTAAATGCACACAGCTGCTGTCATGAGCTTGGCTGATTAGAAATTTGGGTTAGTGAACAGTAATAAAGTGGCAAGTGAGATTGAGCACTAGTAAATTTACTGAATTAACCCTAGTACTGTTATAGAAACAAAAACATAATCAAAAATAAGCTAAAGGCTGATACACAATCCGCTGTGCACACACCCAGATGTTGACCAAACTAATCCAAGTTTGTGTGAATGATGCTACTTGTTAGAAATCTCCAACAAATGACTTTGTATTCTGAAAGGCATGCATTTATATTTGTTACAAAGGAGTGCTTGATGCCTTGAGACAACAACATTAGCCAACATTTTGTTCAATAAATCCCCTGATCATTCTTGTCTGAAACTGCCATTTCAGCACTATGGATAATTGCTTGAGTTTAATACATTTAAGAATTTCAACTTCACCAACTCCAGCTTCCTTTGTCCGCTTAGCAGAGCTACAGTATTTCTGTCTCTAGCTTTGCGCAGTAATTCTGCACCAGGAACAGTGAATTGGGGTGGAGAGAGACAAGCTCAGGCTGGGAATTGTTACATTTACTTTCACTGTGAAAGGTGGTCCCTGGGGAATTAATCACCCCAGGGTTCCAGCATCTTACCTGTTTAATAACCAGTTTAATCCCTTCCTCCCACGGTTCACCACTCCTAAAAAGATACGAGCAGCTGATTTTTATTAACACACACTGGTTCCATTAAAGGCCAATTAGAAGCCATGAATCAGTTGTGTGTTTGTGTGCGTGAACGCATCTGTTGTAAATCATTTGTTTGTAAACAAGAGATAAGGCTATCGAGAGCGACTTAGCATAGAATATTTGCATTAGCGGTATAATTTATTTAAAAGAAACAGACACAATAACGTGCAGCTCAATTATCATATGTCAGTTATGTATAATATCTGTCTTCTTGCATCTCCACATTTCTTCACTTGCTGTGTGTGCTTCACAACTATTTATCCTCAAGTGACTTGAAAGGCTTAACATTCAAACCAGGAACTATGCTTAAAAAAAGAGCCCTTCTCAAGGTCAATGGCACACTTACAACAAGACTAATTGAGAATTTGATCTAGTCGCTCCAGGGGGTGGACGGAGTGCTGCTGTGAATGTTAAAGATGAGCTATCAGCATTTGATCAGAAGTAATCAAATGTTGGCCTACTTTAGGTCACTACCTTCTTTACCAGCAAACTGTGCAGCACACACGCATTTCTGTAACATCTGTATTTAAGCACAGTAAAAATATAGATAGATAGGAACTTTAGAAGAACAAAGTGTACATTTGTTTTATCATTTCCCAATCAGTCAAAATGTAACACCACTATTTGTGATTGTAAAACAAAAGGTGATCTGTATAAAGCATGTGTGCTAGCAAAGTACAATACTTGTTTGCTAACTGCTGCTAAGTGAATATTTGGGGAGAGTACTCACCTGAGCTTTGAGACGAGAATAATCATAACTGGAAAGGCCTGAGTGGCGGCGTCCATCTGTGTGCTACGCTAAATTTCATAATAATTCATCCAAATGTTGTTGTTCAGTCAAATGTAGCTAACTTACTACCCAACTACAGACCATCATTGCCAGGCCTAGCGCCACGGCATTAGCACAGTGAATTGCATGAAGTCTTATAGAAGTTAAAGACTATTTATCTGTGCATAATTGTTTGAAATGATGATCTTGGAATCTACAGTTTTTTAGCTCCAATAGATCTTCACTGTTTGTGTTAATCTCCATCTTTTCCATTGTTCTGAGTATTGGTTGATCCAGTGAGTGCTGTCAAAGAGAAACTAGCAGTTCTAGTCAATCATGATCACTAATGACGAGTTAATAGGTCTTGGGTTTGTGAGATTAATTGACACCGTAGAACCGTCAAGGCCACTAATTTGAGTGTATGTATACTATTGAGCCTCTATGTATATTCTGACCTTGTGTGAATTAGAGAAAACCCTAATTAAATTCAAACTTGTGCACCTGGTTCATTAAAGATATATGCTGTGCAATCATTCCACCCAGGAAAAAGACAAGTTTTTAAAAAATCATCAAAAGCCCAAAATTACCATGACATTCATGCTCAAGATGAATCCATGTAAACTTCTGACCATACCTGTACATATTTAAGCATAAATATAGAATACAATGTTAATTCCTCCTAATATTACATTAGATAGAGGGCGTATGCACAAACTCACATACATGAAATAAAAAATCTATTAGCGAAATGCAGCTTGTTTTCAGGTAAACAAGCTATGCAGCAAAAAAGTGCTGTTGTGCTCTGATTAAAGGCAGAGAGCATTGAATCTTTCATTGCAGCTTCAAAATGAACTTGAGCGGCTTTGATGTAAACTTGCTGTTTCAACCAGTGGTGGCTTGTTTGACAGGCAGCAGCCACACAGACAAAAACAGCCCAAAGTTGTGCAGAAGAAATGTGCCCCGCTTCTACAAGCTGGCAGAGTGGTAATGATTAGCTCTCTAGCAGTATTCTCCTAAGGCGAGTGATTACGACATGCTCTGCAAACTATGACACCTCTTACCTCGGAGCCCAAACAAAAAAGAGCATCCCAAAATATTTTAGAGTGCTGCTTAGAAGAGTTTGATCTGAATCGCTTTTTCTCGCCCTCTCCCTGCAAGAGTTTGTGTTTATTATTCATGCTGAGGACTTGAGGGGAAATTGGTTTTGTTAATGAAAATTACTTCCTGGGAAAACAAATGAACTGTAAATGCCAGCGACAAAGAGCTGCATACCTGCCTTATGCCTTTCAGCTGGGTGATTGAGTTGGATGAGAGCTGTTGAGTATGAATCATTTTTCTCAGTGTTTTCCCTCTTTTGCCCCTTACCCAGGTTGCGAGCAGTTCTAAGCCTCCATGAGAGGAATAACCTGAAATGGAGGAACACTTCAATGTCGCCCTTTCCTCCTCTCCTCCACAAGTGATTATACAATTGATTTTTTTCTACCAGTGGTTCCTACTATAGGAGCAGTAATAACAATTTATCTTGGCTCCTTGTAGCATTACTGCAGAGCTGCAGTGAAACCAGAGGAAAAGTGCTGTATTTTATGATTTATGGAGGCTATTTGACCTGTGCTTATTAGAGGGATCTACTGAACGTGATTCAGACTTAGGAAATAGACTATAGGCTTTGCCCTGTGATGGCAGTGTGAACAAGATGGAATAGAGGTCCCTGATGATTGAAAAAGAAACATGGTCCAGTATGAACAGTGATGTTTAAATATGTACCAGCTTTGGTTCAGCACTTTAGATGTTACAGTGACCGATTACATTCTTATTACAGGTCAATAAGAAGAAAATCTCTGATGTAATCTCTCCAGTGTAGGACGTCACTGACAAATCACAAGCTACAGCCCCGGTATAATTTGGCGTGGATGGAGGTGAGTCTGTGACTGATACATATGATCATTAACTACTCATTATCCTGATTCCTGCTCATTATTTCTTCCTCTTTTTTAAGTATTGCTCAGAGGACAGTGCCATGGTTCTTAGGAGCTACTGGCTAGCACTCATTGATTGGCCTTTATGAAGCATTTAAGCATAGCAGCTACCTCCCTGCCGTCCTTCACCAAATTCAGGCCTCTCTCCCATAGCTAGTGATAATATTTAACTGCTGACCTTATCTTCTCTCCCCTACATCTCCTCTGCACCACTAAAGGGGAACATGTTAATGTCTGACACAGCTTCTACATGTAGCATGCTAATCCAACTGTGGCCCAGCTGATTGAAGATGAATATCAGCGGGACGGTAAACAGAGGCATGCCCCAGGCATCTTCACCAATGACTACATCTGTACAGGGCCATGTAAACGGTTACACCCCAGCCAGCATATACTAATATAGATCTTGGGGCTAGATGAAAAAATCAAAGGTTCCCAAACTGCAAAATGTATTTGAGTCTACCGAAATGTTTAAATAAAAATTATTTTGAGTTAAATATGATTGATGTGACATATTTGAAGGGACAGAAATTCTACTATATGTTGTTATTGGCAAAATTATCTATTAAATTTAAATGATTTAGATGAATTCTTTATTATTTATTCTTAAACATCTAATTTAACATCTATTATTTACAAAAATAAAGACATAAAAGTCTTAAAAGACAAAAAAGGGCAGGATATAATCATAAATGCTGGGGCTGAATTTATGACTTAAACTGATATAAAGTAAGTAAGTAAGAAACATGTATTTATATAATGCAAAAAAACAAGAAAAGAGTCACAATCTGCTTTACAGAGGTAACAATAAAAATAATGACAATGTCTAAGGAATGAGATGTACACACAATATAGAAAAATTGCAAAGTATCAGTTAAACTAAAACTTTCTATGATAGTTTTTAAAACAACAACTCATAAATGATTCTCCTTTTGACCCTGTTGAGATATGTATTACAAAAATAAATGAGAGCTGATTAATATAACACAATCAAAAGCACATGTAAGAAATTTCATATAAAATATTTGCAAATACAATATCAAACAGGCTCAGAAGGTTACTGATAGTTGGAGTTTTTGTTTTGTTTAACTTGGAGTATAAATATGCCATTATATTATAGTTTCATGTCAACACTAACAGTGTTTTTTTTCTTTTTTTTCTGTAAAAGCTGTAAAAATGTATAAATATGTGTATGCAGACACCATGTACAGTTGCAGTTCTGCACAGAGATGTTCCTATATTGCTTGTCTTGTGCATAAACATAATGCATGTTCAAATGTCCTCTAATTAAATATCTGAAGTAAATATCTGAAAGCTTGTGATACTATTCTCACTTTCAGGAGATAAACGTCTGTGCTTAAACGATGTAAACATATTACGCTTAAGGAATTCAAACTAAAGCACGACAGTTTATGCGCTCTAGTACACCCATAGGTTTCTCTACATGCTGTTACAAATGTCTGCGTCACCGACAAAGATAGAATATATGCCGCCTTCAGCTGATCGATAGTGGACCACCTGGGAGTTGTGCCCTTTCTTTGTAGGCAGAGCTGTCACCATTAGCTAGACAAGGAGCACAAAAGTGGGGAAAAAATGTTAATATTGTAGACAAGTTGTATAAAACGCCTTTGAAATTTCTCAGTTTTTTACTTTTACGCTTGTTTTTTACTGAAAATGATGGTTTGGTTTGTTAATATAATCAGAGGCAATCATTATCTCTGTAACGCCAGAAGGAAGAGCACAGTGCTCAGCATCATATCAGGTGTAGTTCTCTTCTCAAACAAGCCATGGGGTGGCTAGACAGGAGAACCACAGACTTACACAGGCAGACTACTAATGAATGTGAGGAGGTGTTTGCCATCACCAATGTGATCAGTTCTTACTCATGCCACCTTCTCCCAAAACTAAACATAATACTTTGCAGGAATGAGAAAGCAGTCACGTGTTTAACCCTTGTATGGTGTTCGGGTCTGTGAGACCCATGCCATTTAGAGGCCGTTGCCCCTTTAGGCAGTATATACCATCAAAACCTGCAAAATATGGTATAAGGATATGTACACTTGATTAGAACTGATTTTATTTTTTTATAACATTTTATTGACAAAAAACAAGAAGCACATTAATTCATAAATGTGATCGAACAAAGGTAAAAGGAAAAAATTAACCATGTTTGCTGTTCACATGGCTCGTAATTGGGATAAAGTAAACATCTGTTGAGTAATTGAACATAAAATTGTTTGATAGTGTTAATTGGAAAGCCAAAACTCTAGCGGGTCAACCAGACCCATGAACACTGGCTGAGTAACAAAAATACGAACACCATACAAGGGTTAAGCATCAGAAAGACGCTAATCATGCTCTTACCTGGGGTTTGCGGTGACTGATATAATTAAATCTCCATTTCATTAGGATGAACATCGTGTGATGTATGTAGGCAAGCATGTAAACATGAGCTGGACCAGGGCATTTGTCTACAAAAATTAAATTCCTGCCATGAGTTTGTACTTGAAATCAAATCCCCCTTTTCTATTCTCTGTTTGCAAATATTACCTTGAATTGAAGAGCAAAGCCTCTTGACTGACATCTGAAAGCATGCACCGATGCTGCAGTTTGAGAATCCTCGCAAGTCAGTGTCTAAGTAGGTTTTTTACTGCGAGTCATGGCAAATTTCTCCAGTAGTGTTAAAACCTATACTAAAAAAATGGATTTATTTGCAGAAAATGAATGAATGAATTATTCTGAACATGAGAAATTTGAAATACAAGAAAAACACACACCTTATTTGTGTTTCAGTCATGCTTAGAGGGGCTGAGGAGTACATGCACAGTTATTTTAATTATCTCCCCTTTTTTATTGCTGATAAAATGTCTGCCTTGTGCACATCACAAGAAAATTTAAACTGAGTTTTGCAGCAGAGAGCATCATAATGTTCTGGTGTGTGGGAATATAAAATTTGGTTTGAAAAAATAAATTAAATCTGGGCATTATACACTGAAAATTGAACAAGGCAAACCTAACCATATCAAATGGCCACTCTTTTGCTTTTAGTTGACACAATATGAAATGAACTGCTGTCATCAAAGTGGCTTTTACACTCCCACAGTTCAGCAGAGGTATTCAGTAGAGAATTAAGTTCAGTATTAACATACACAATTTACAGGAGATGTGAACTGAGCAAAGATGACTCATTCATCGAGGCTTTAATATTACTTTATCAGCAACACAACAGCTTTTCACACAAAATAGCTGAAAAGGATGCAATCTATTTAATTTTATTTATATGTCATGGACACTGCGCAGTAATCAACACTGAAATGTAAATGTGCCAGCGTTTACTAACACTCACTCATTTTAATCAGCCTTCATTTTCAGAATGTTAACTGGCCCTACCTGCAAAGATGAAGAGTCTCATATCGCATATTAATGAAACTGCATTGCCTGTCGCCAGGTATGAATGCAGTTTCACTAAAGCTGTGCCAAGTAAGCGACAGATCATTCTCTTTGTAATTAAACTAGCAACTGCAGTGTAATTTTTTATTACTTCTCAATGGACACTTTTCTTTGGATTAGTCCTATCTTTAACTAAGTCCAGCTACTTCTACAAAGGGTGATGACAGCTCCCTTTGGATTATTGTTTTACACAGGGACGTTGGTTTTGGATGCTAGTTCAGATACAGTACTGTGCAAAAGTCTTGAGTTGCCCTTGATTTGTTTACATTTTGCTGGGAAAATGGGAAAAAGGTGCAGTAATTTGTTAAAACAAGTACAAACTTGAAGTACATGAAGCAAAAACAGATTCTGTACTATTCTAACAAGCTTCTTCAATACAGCTTAACCCCTCTTAGACAAGCTTTCTTGTTATTTCTTTAACGAGTCTTCAGGAAAAGTTCTTCTTGAAGGACATTAAAAGTTTTTCTTTTGCATGTCGGCTGCCTTTTGAAGCATTCTGTGTCAAGATGATGCCACACTGCTTCAATGATGTTGAGGTGCAGGTTCTGGGAAGGCCAACCCATGACTGATAATTCAATTCAATTCAGTTTCATTCAATTCAAAGCGCCAAAGCATAACAACAGTTGCCTCAAGGCGCTTTATGTTGTAAGGTAGACCCCACAATAACACATACAGAGAAAAACAATACAATTATATGACCCCCTATAAGCAGGCACTTTGGCGACAGTGAGAAGGAAAAACTCCCTTTTAACAGGAAGAAACCTCCAGCAGAGCCAGGCTCAGGGAGGGGCGGGGCCATCTGCTGCGACAGGTTGGGTTGAGAGAAGAAAGACAGGATAAAAGACAGCCAGAGATTAATAACAAGTATGATTCAGTGCAGAGAGGTCTATTAACACATAGTGAGTGAGAAAGGTGACTGAAGAAGAAACAATGCATCATGGGAATCCCCCAGCAGCCTACACCTATTGCAGCATAACTAGGGGAGGATTCAGGGATGATAGTGTTCCATTGTCCGTGTATGCTTTTATTGTGTAGGCAGGGTGTTTGGAATCACTGTCATATGCAAAACTGAAGCTGTTATCGATCAGATGCTTTCCCAAGGTATTGCATGGTGGATCAAAACATGACAGCATTTTTCTGTGTTCATAACAGTTATGGATCCATCAGTACAAGCTGAATGTAAAATACATCAAACGTAGATGTTGCTCAGATAATTTCAACTTCAAAATAAAACTTTTTGAGTATGTCTGGAACATTATTATCTCCTTATGTTATATATTTTTTTTCTTCTTAGTAAAATTGCTTATTACGTGTAGACTGAGAAACAATAATGATAATAATTTGAAATACAGTTAACGTGTGCACAAAGCCTGGGTTTGAACACTGTTTTGAATCCACTGTAATTAATCTGTTTAAAATAAACTGTTTCTTAATGGAGGTGGTGTTGTGGTTGTCACCGAGCCCACAAAAATGTACCTTTAGCATCCCGTCTATGATGTGCTCTCCATTAATTTAAAAGCAGCCACCCTCTAGATACCAGCTGGCATCTGGAACATGACCTTCTGTTGGTGTTGGCAACCAAACGAGCCGGCTTTTGCTGTTAATTAGCCTCTCTACCATTCGGCCAACGAGGAGCATCCATGGCTCAGCGTTTATGCACTCAGCACAACAGATCACACTGCTTCATTTTCAGTTTGTATTTCAGACCCTCGCTTGTCACAGACTCACACACACACGTTAAAACCAACAGATGCCAATATCTTCAACCTCAGTTTGAGAAGGGGAACAGCATATTAGCATAAATAGAGATTACTATGCATGACTGTCACTTCAAAGATAATCAAACAAATTAGAAAATTCTTCAAGTGTTCACCAGTGTTGGAGTGAGTCACAAGTACTACGCTTTTATTTCACTTTTCGTTATTTATTTTTTTCCCATCAAGAGCATTTCATATGTTTATGTAACACAGACCAGGGTGTTTGTAAAGGGCAACAGCTGCAAGATGCATAAGGACATACATAAAAGCTATATATATATATATATATATATATATATATATATATGAAATGGGAGCAAAGGGGAACAAGCAGAAAAGGCAAAGACAGACAAAAGTCTAGACAAGGTAACAGATATGGGCAAAAGCCGATAATCAATGTACTTCCACTGCCAAGTGATCATTACAACCACATTCACAAGACAGACCTGAGACACAGAGCTGGTTCTTTCAGGGTACAGAAGCATGAGGATGATGAAAAAGAGACCAGTGGCCAACATTTACTCCATGATCAACATTGCCTCCTGATTTTTACAGTAGCTATTGATTGTCCCATCAACACCTTAAAAACATTGTGGAAAAGATTCGATTTTGGTGACGTAAAAAACATCAATGCCACATGTTCATCTTTTCTACCTTAGAAAAATATGAGAACTTGGTGTATTTTTATTAATATTATTCCATTTTATATTATTGCATTGGAGTATTTGTGAGTATGGGGACAAAACAAGCTTTTGCCCTCTATTTTTGTTAAACTTTTCACCCTGTCTGACATTTTATGGACTAAACCACCAACCATTAAATCAAAAGAGGGATCATCAACAAAATACACAAAATAAAACATACTGAGTATGACTAATGTCCAGGAAGGTTAAGTTAGTTCAGATTTTATTGTGATTTCTAGGTAACAGCTACATATACACCATGCTGCAACAGTGAAGCAGCTTACTCAGTTGTACAATGCAGGACTGCTGGGATTTTTGGAACGTGTAATTTTAATAGCTAAACTTTCCACAACAACTTCCCCCAGGCTGATACTGTAGTCTTACTCGATTAAATGTTTACAATATATGAAAATGAAGAACTAAAACATCCCCCAACACTGTAAACTAATCACATTCATATCTGAGAGCCGTGGGCCTCATCAAGCAAATATAAAGTTTAATAAAGCCCAATGAAATGTGATTTTCACATGGTGCCATTCATTTCCATAAGTCCTGTCTTTACTACCCTCCCGTGTCGCCTCGAGGTCTCAGTGGGGTTGTAGAAACTGGGGCTCGCGCAGGAGAGGAACACTTTCACAGCTCCATTTTCATTTAGTATCATTAGAAATTCAATTCCCAGCAAATGACTTTTTAGAATTTCACAGCAGTCCCTTAAGATGTTCTTGCATGACCCACTTTTGTCTCAAGCAGCCGCGGCTTTTCCTCGGTGCCACGGTTCAGAATGTGTACGCACATTCCTAAACACATCCTCTCGAGACTTGCGTTCTCGTTTACGTGTCGCGTTTTTTTGGACTGCTTGCTGAGTCTGCTGGGGTCACTCCAGGGAAAACTGGTCATTTGATTATAACTCAAATGATAATTGAGGAATGCCGTAGCAACCGAATGCAAACGTTCAGTTTAAATGTAATACAATCGCTATGTTTTAAAGTAAATGCTTCGAATGGAGGTCCCTTTTTATTTTTCTGAATAAAATTAAATATTACTACTAGTATTTCTAGTAATGCTATCACTACTACTATAATAATAATAATATGTTGCTAATATATTACTTTATCTAAGAGCAACTTTTAACTGGTAAATCCACATATATTTCTCTCTGGTTTTGCTGATAGCACATGTGCAAATACATCATACATCAACAGCTAAGCATGCTGGGATAATGTTCTGTGATGTGTCCCATCTGTTAAAACTCTCATGACAAAAACAGCAGATCGATCTTGACTCCTCATTTCGAGATAAGTAGAAAGTGGGCACAGCTGACACTTTAAACTTTGAGCTTAAAATAAACACGCTCACTTTTCTGTCTGTGCAAACAAGGCTTAATAAAGATGATGGGCTATAAATCTGGTCCTCCACGTTTTTCAATTTCCTGCATCACTGAATATCCCGTGGTAGCGGGGGGCCACCTATCCTTGGGAAATTCCCATACATAGTGATACCATGAGTGTAATAATGTGACACATATAAGACACGTAGAAACAGTGATTTCACAGTGGGGAATTTGGGAGACTGACCTAAAGCAAATAAGAACCGTCAGCTAAAAAGAAAGTTGACTAGTAGGACCCAAGAGGAAAGATGGGAGGCATGAGGACATTAAGTGAATGATGATTCCAACAGAAATCGCTCTATTCAGGTCAATTACATGCTTACCCTTTAAAAGTTTAGGGTTAATAGAGCTAATGAATGCACCACAATGGAGTTTATGGAGCATACAGGATATCCTTGAAGTGAAGTCCGCTGCCCTCAGCTTGATCTTAAGCATCATCAGTTGTGAGCCTGCTGGCTCTGACAGGTGGTCGTGTATAGGAGAGCAGGTGATGCCCCCTTGCTTCCCTCGATGCTGTCAGTCAGTGTGACAAAGGTGACATTAGGTGGAGATCCTGCCATGATGGAAAGGGCACTTGCACAGCATGTACATCTTTTAATAGCCTCCACCCAGATCAGACTGGCAATAGAGACACGCAAATTTACCCACTTTTGAGTGGCTTCACACACGGTAAGATACAGATTTTCTTTCTGATCTAACCACACACACACACACGAAAACATAAATATGAACAAACACACACACACAATACATGGATAATTTAAGAAGACAAGGTGCCCTTCCCAGAAAGGAGGACGGTTAATAATAAAAGTACAGTGTGTTCCAGAAAACAATGCCCACAAATGATTCTTATGAGTAAGAGTTACTAATCTATTTAAAACTATAAACTTCTTCTAAACTGTAATTTCTTTCACATTGCATTAAAAAATAAATAACTCTTTTCAAAGCCAACAAATATTATGTTTAAAATTTTTATGACTTTTTTTCAGCTAAATGATTAATCTGCCGACTCCAACATGTTAAGCAGTCCAGAGTCTGTCATGATATCTTTAAACTGCTACAAATGATTTTGAAGTTAGCCACAAGGTTAGCAACGTGACCTGTGAGGGGTGCTCATAATTTCTATATATCCTCTGCCAGCTCTCATGTAAATATGTTCGGTGGTATGTTTTAATGGGAGGTTTACCTAAATATCCTGTTTTATTGTCTGACATCCTTTTTTGTTTTTATTTATTTTCTAATAAATTAAGGTAGCACAGAGTGGCACTTTTCCTGTTTCTACAGGAACTGTGCAGGAATAGCACCCAGGAAAGAGGGTTCTTAGTTCTCACTGGGAAAATTAACAGTATTCTTTGAAGAAATGTCAAATGCTGAAAGCTCAAAAAGAGACACTGTAGAAGTTTGCACTAAAGAACAAAATGGTTTGCTCAGAGTAACCACAGCAACCCCTTTATCTTGTTCTTCTTCCCATCTAAAACTTCACTTTCACAATCAAAGACCTGCTATGGACTGTAATGCCTTTTGATCGCTGTCTCTGAGCTAATTGAAACAGAATCTGTGTGCAAAGTGGTCCGTTTGGTCAGGCTTGGCTTTTAACTGCAGCTAATGCATCGAGATTTTTGTCTGAGCGTATGCTACAGTCAAAAGATAGTCAGTGACAAAAGGGGAGTTAGGCAGTAATGGCTCTCCCTGGAAAGGAAAAATAGTAATAGCTATTTCACTTTCTTACAACATTCCCAAAGGAGATAATACATTTTGGAATAAGGATTTTTACCTTTTTTTTAAATGGATGTCAGAGTTTGTTCTTTTTAACTTCTCATAATATTTTTATTTTAGATTTTTTTTTCTTTTTTATTCAAACCTGTAAGACATAGTCTGCAATATGATAACTGAAACCACTGAGTAATAGTTACATTTTTCCTGTCATGTATAAAAACACCACAGTGAATAAGTAAAATATACTGTCATGCATAACAGATTTTTTGTGCATTATTCACACTAATAGTTTATTCCAGAAGTGCAATGCTTTTAGCACAAATAACAAATCCAGGTAATTTTTTAACAACATTTAAAAGCTGAGATGTGTCATTTATTCTTCTTTTGTAATGACATATTGGCATAAAAGCCTTGTCTGAGTATCCAGTCTTACTTAGAGCCATTTTCCATGGAATTTATTATCAATCTTCTCTTTGGTTACTACCGAACAAAAAGCAGGTCTTAAAAACATCTACACCAATATTTACAGAAAGACTTTTCTAGACATTAAATTGAAACCCAAATGACTGAATGATCTGTTAAAGCTTTTGATATTATAATCTATATTTTTGTCATCTTCACCATCAAGCATGCATTAGAGAACTAGAGTGAGCATTAACAGACATACACTTTTTAAGTGGCATTTAATTTCAAATAAAGCTTCTCAAACTGCAAACACATACAGTACATTGTTTGGCACACAAGCATGCAATCTGTCTGCTGGCTAATGCTACAGTTGCTTTATGTCCTGGGGGGGGTGGAAACGGTAAAGTGTGATAACTTCACTCAGAAATGGAGGAAGATGTAAGAAGGAGAGGACAGGAGAGATAGATGACAGACTATTTTCAAATGTAAGGTCTGTGCAGCAAGTGCAATCTGGCAAATTGGAAACTTAGAGCTTAAATGAAATGTTCTTCTTAATCGTAGATTTATTTAATCAGAAATTGGATCTGAACATCATGTCTTAATGAAGAATATATTGTATTTAATATTTAATATTATGAAGTCTTGTTTTATTCAACAGTTGTATGAGAATACTTGATAGTTTAGTGGAGGCTGAACTGGTCTGTTTGCAATATTATGGTACAGTTTACAGTAATTGACTGTGTTGGACTGGTGTAGGCGGTCTGTGCAGTTCATTAGCGATGTGCAGATCTAGCTCTTTCCATTTTGGAGCCAAACCAATCCTTTGGCTGTACCGATCCTGATCCAATACTCATATTAAATAGAAAGCCGATCGAGCCCTTTTGTCTCAGTATCAGTCATAAACTTTAATTTAAGATGGTGATGTGGTTTAGTTTGTAAAACTGCACCTTCACTCTGTCTGTATACAGGATAGGGGTAGCAGGCAGATATGATAGCTCAGACTACATGCGGTTGGATAAATCTATAAAAAGCAGTAAACCTCAGAGTAACACAGGTCAGCTGATCACAACCTGTAGACAAAGAACAATCTACTGTTACCATAACAGAATTATTGTGTGACTTACTTGTGTGAGTCTTTTCCACCTGCTGCACTGCTACACCAGCACTTAGGGTTCCCACAGCGGACAAATCCGACTTTAAACCCTATTTTTAACCTTTCCATTCAATTTTCCATTACTGCTGCTTTTGGCAATTCTACAGGATAAGTATGACTGCAGCTTCAGGGCTGCATGGAAGTGTACAAACAGCAGTTGATTGACATATCTCTCACTGTCCAGTTAGTTTTATACCACCAGTTTTGATTCATATGATTCTGACTGTTAAAAACACTCACATCAGTGTTGTGTATTTGTTTGTATCCCACTGCACAGGTTTGACAGACTGTATACTGACAGCTGTATAACATAGCAAAAACATAGTGGAGTGGTCTCTGTTAAGCTGTAAAAACTGTATAAATGCAGCATTAGGTAATAATAACTATACAGCTGTTGCTACACAGTTTGTTGGCATCAAAAAGTCTTTCATATAATATGAACCTGATTAGTTGTCTGTTCAGGCAGAACTGAGAGCTGAGACCAACACTAGAACATTGACGGCTACTCAGCAGTCAGAACGTAATTTGATTGTGGCCACTGAAAACAGTATAAGACAGGATTCACATTAGCAGTCATTAACATTCACATTTGCAGTGAAGAGCTGAGAAAGATGATTTTTTTGTAGTACAAGCACCAGCCAGTCAAATGTTCCAGCACAGGCACTGGCCTATCAAATTGTGTATTATGAGAGATTTCAGCAAGTGCAGTTGCAGCTTGCAGTCAACACCAAAATGGAAAAGTTGATCATTTTAGAGTAATCACCCCATTTCATATCATTATACTTAGTCACAGGCAGTTAGCAAAGCTTATGCTAATTGAGGCAATATTAGCCTGGCTGGTTAGTTTTCAAAATGTTACTGATTGCAATGATAATTGAGCCGGCAGAGATAACCCCCAAAAGTTCAGGAATGGCCTAGAATCAAGCAATGATCCAACACGTATGTGTGAGTGTTGACTGATTCCATCACATGTGCCAGCGTGTCCCTAAAGCAGCTCTCAGCAACACTAAATATATGTGCAGAGTGTATTGTTTGAGAGCAGGAAGGCAGAGATGGGAAGGGCATAGAGCTTTCCTTTAATTTTCAAAATACAAACCCTATGCAGACCAAATGCTACACTTTTGGCATACTCCTGTATCGCTATAGTGCTTCAAACTAGCTGGACTTGGAGCTGAGGGAAACAAAGCAGGATAGGAAAGCTAAAAAATATTGATAAACAAGATAAGGCTTTATTGAGTTAACTCTTTTTACTGGATTTGCTTTAATTTAAGAACAGAGAGAAATCCTAGAGATATTATTTAAAGGATCTGCGTGCATGAACCCAAGCAAATAAAACCCAAACAAACAGGACAAAAATCCTGTGGGATTATGTATATATGCACAATCTTATGCTAGGAAAAATCATAAAAAATGGGTTGTGAAAATACTAATGAGGTTCATGACATCCTTATTTTCTCTTTTCAATACTGTGGTGTTTGGCCCATTTCCCTCTTTGAGTCAGAACGCACAATTTTGCCACAAAGGACCAGCTGAGAAAACACAGCCAAACCAAGGGAACTCACACAAGCTTTCCTAGTGGCAAGTTGATGAAATGGTTATACAGGAGTGAAACACATCCGCACAAAAGCTAAAACCTATTTCTATATTTCAATTCCTGGAGACAAAACTGATTTGAATGAGGAAGGGACATGTGGGGCATAAGATGTAGAGCAGGGAATGGAATAATCTAAACTCAGTGACCATACAACCTTTTGAAAATAATAAGGTGACTGGAGTTGTCGGTAGGCAGGCAGGGAGACTGGCAAGATTTTATCACATGAGAACAAAGGCATATTAATCATAGTCTGGGCACATATGAGCACAACAGTAAGGAAAGAGCTTGGAAAAGGTTAATGTGTGGAAACGGATGTAATAACGTGCAGCATTGGAATACTAAAATGGTACGTTCAATATGCAGCAAAGCAATCACTGCACTTTGTCACATGTCATTGTACATAAGGCAATGGTATGCATAAACTGCTGGCAAAAAAATGATGGAAAAAATGTACACCATCTGCCAAACAGCACGAATTTAACAATAAAAAAATAATTTGTGCGTGGGAAGCTCTGCTGGTTGAGGCTGTCAGTTTCAATCTGACTCAGCCTTTACTGCATGTCATCAGCTCTCCCTCATATTTCCTACATCTCTGTATAGAAAAATAATTTCAAACATAATTTTAATCATCAACAACAACCTACACTTTAGGCAACTAATCCTTAAAAACGAATTAAAACTTTTCAGTTACATAGGGAAAACAACAAGATAACTATTTTCATTTTCTACCAATGACTCATTTATGACCTTGATGATGACAACAGAGAGCCACTGTGGAAGGAAGAAAAGCAAAGTTAGCACAAATAAATCTAAACTTGAGTGATTCTGCTAGGCTTCATTTTGACAGTCCAGCAGGCTACAAGCACCACATCTCTGTTTCAAATAGAAAATCAAAGAGACTGTGTACTCATCAGCAGGCTACAGAGCCCGCGATCTCCCTCATTGTCTCGTGGCATGGATATTTTGGCAGCTGGCCCTTGTACTCATGGTGTCATTGCTTTCCACTAATGAATGCAGACAAGAATTCAAAGGCCATATTGAGACGTAGCGACATAACTGAAGCATTCACTTTTCAAGACATGCCGTTTTGCTGACACGGACAAGACCTGAGAGAGTGAAAACACTCAGAAGAGCAGGTTAAAGAAAACATGGAAAAAGTATGTTTTTATCAGCGAAACCTTATCAGCGATTGATGTCAAAAACTAACCATTTTTGCCTTTTACGGCATTTCATTATAACAGCTAACAACTATATCATTTTTATTTGATCAATGATGTTAAACACAGCTGTTTGATTCTGTCAGATCAGGAGGGTTTCAGGTTACTCGATTTCATTTCATACGAAAAAAAAAAAAAAAGAGAGAAGCCATCCAGTTTTATGATGTCTCAGACAGCTCATAAAATGATCCATCAGAGGACTGGACTTTCTCTGACACAACCCCCAAAACAACTACTTAAATCCTTCCAAACAAGCAGATATTGACAGATTGTAACCACTTGCCTGCTCTCACCTGAATCACCTGAATTAAGGGAGCTTGTACAGTTTGCCAGACACAGTCCTGCGTGAAAGAACTTGTTGTTTAATAATTCCTAAAGCAGTCCATTGTCTAAGCAGTCATATTTAAAATATCTATATATATTTTATATATAAAAGCAAGTCATTTGAGGCATTTGTTGATTTCACCATCAATTCAAATCTGAGCCTCACGACATTAGCATAGCAATGTCCATTTTCTGCGGTGGAAAGGTGTTGTAATAAGCATGTCGCTGGTTCAGAAAAACACTCCTAGCCTTCCAACACAGTACTGTGCAACATCAATCAGGACTGTGGGTACTAATGGAGCTTCAGTGGTCATCAGAGAAGGGCAGCCTACTGATAGATGAGGGAACACGGCACAAACAACCCCATGCACACGCAGAAATACACAAGCACACTCCCATCAGTCTGAATGCAAAGAATAATAATGTCTTATGAGAGGCACTGGCAATCAGCCCACAGCACAGATTCACAAACATGGACAACATAGGAGTAATAAAAATACGAGAAAGAACAAGTAATATCTACTTACAGTTTTATCACACTGAAAACATTACTGGCAATGGCTGGGAGAGAGGCGATTTAATTAGACCCCTATTAATCAAAGTAATTGGTCATTCTGCATCCCAGGAGTGTAACTGGCCAATAGCTGTTAACCTTCTGTCTCTATCACTGCTGTTGTCCCCCAAACTATTAATATACTGTTGGGCCTCATTTCCAAATGACACCAGGGAAGAATTTTGATTGGTTCCCAATAAAGAGTTGAGCATTTCCAACTGTTCACGCAAGGCGTATTATTCCTTAAGATTATGAATTGGTTTCTTAGACAAACACAGTCTGTACTGCTGTGAACTCTAGTGTTGTCTAATGGAATATACTTTGCATGTTGAACAAAGGCATATCTGATATGAAGGAGAGCTATGTCGTACATTTATAAGCTTATGCAATATTTTTTACCACATTGCTTGTGTTGTACTGCAACATTATGCAAACTGTTCAGGTGGAGCACTGCCAGCTTGGCCTCTTACAAGTACTATAACTGGTAAATTTGGTTTTCATATTGTTAACCAATGTAAGACTTGACATTATTTGCAAATAAATATGGTGTGAATGTTGAAGAAAAGGTACATTGAGGGTATTCTGCATGTGCTCAGTCTGTACATACAGCTGGTGCCCCCCACAGACTAGGACATGACTGGTAGCACTTGACCATCTGTCAGGAAGTAAAGAGCAGATTCAGATCCAAAAAGCCACCAAGGCCAAAAAGGGTCAGCAGTGATATGGAGTAAAAATGTGGCCACAGACAGGTCGTTATTCTGCTCAGAATAATAAATAACCTTATGCATGGGTTTTGGTGTGTGTGTGTTTGTAACAAACCTAAACTACTTGGTAAATAAGGCAAACTCTCTAAAATTGCAATTATAGAACATTTTGAGCTACTAGTTCTAAAGACAGATCAATGCATTTTGTTATGCCTGGCCTCTCTGGAGGAATGGGAACTTAATCTTAAACACCTTGGACAATTCTATAGTCTTTGTGAAGGCCTTTCAAAGTTTTCCTTTGGACATTGGCTGCTTTTTCCACTCATCTTCAGTCCTGTCATGTCTTATTTTTAGAGGAATGGTGTTTGTTTGTTATATCTCTTAACACTGACCTATGAATCATTCACACATAAAATAGCACTTAACTCAAGGGATGAGCTACCTTTTGGTCCTTTCTTACCAGTAGGCTGTCACATAACACATAATTTATTCCAGCTTCTTTAGTTGAATCAGTCTGACAGACATAAAAAAGCATTTGTGTGGCAACAAAGTAATTCCCAAACAGCTATTGCTGAAAACATGGTATATCTCATCAGGGAGTACAGTGTGTCCTTAAAAAAATCAGACAAATCTAAACTCATGAAGGACAGTTCAGTAAGGAGAGACCACTTTGAAGAATTGAACAATATTTATTGTGGTGGAGAAATTAATGTATTTGGTGATTAGACTCTGATGACCCATAATGGCAGAACAAAATCCCAACATCCAGAGAAGCTTTGAATGTCCTTCAGGAAACCTGGAAAAATATTCCAGAAGGCTACTTATAAAGAAATTACAAAAAGGATTGTCTAAGAGGATTCAAATGATCTTACCAAATACTGACTTTCAAGTTCATTAGAATTGGTGGTCATGGTTAAAAATGACGACTGTTAGTAGGGACTTTGTGGTTTTTCTCCTTTGTTCCCTTTGCTCCTTTACCTTGGTATCGATTCTACATATCTCTGGGTGTATTTGGTATTTTGGTCACAGCAGTAGAGTTGTGGCTCACACAGCAGTCCAAAATCTCTGATAGGTGTTTAATTAGTACTTATGCGTACATACTTATCAGACCATTCAGAGCGGCACAGCGGGCCACTGATATCTCAAAAGGAACCACCCTGATCCGAATGGAGATGTTTAATCCAAGAACAAAGACAGTCACTAAGAGCAACTTTGTGTTGATTTGCAGTTACTAAGCAAATGGACAAAAACCACATTTCTTAAAAGAAATCCTCCCCCTGTACTCTTCTTTTGGTGTATGCCACATATCCATTCACTTGATTTTTTTTATCTGCTTTTTCTTCAGTTACACAGAAACTGTGAGAGTAGCTGAGTTTTGGGTCACACAACGGTGATTGTCATGATCTAGTCATTGTTGTGGCCACCCTATCATGACAGAATTGTTATTTTGTGAGTCCCACCCCTGCTTGGATCTTTTCCTCTTGTTGTCTTGATACAAATTCAGCATGTCTATAAATAAAATGACTCAATAAAATTACTGGAAGTTAATTCCTTAATGTTAATATTCAGTGCACCTCTGTGGAAGCATCTGCATTTGTTGTTTCCATTTATTCAGGTTTTCAACTCCTCATTGATTTTGAATCACTATGAATACAACAGGACTTTGTCACTTGGCTTAGTCATTTCCGGGCATTTTATGCTTGCATTTTTAGGACAGCATCAATACAGTACATAAATCTGAATGAATACAACATCATTCAACTCAAAAGATTAAAAATGTGTCATAAGCGATTTAATAATTCAGATAACGTCAATGCTCTTACATTTGTCATCAAGTATCTAAGCTGTTTGTGTCATTTACTCCCTTGCGTATCCACATCATCATTCCATTTGTTCGATTACTTTTTTAAATATCAATGCCAGATCGTAGCGAGGGCTGTTTTATCTTCTGATATAACTGATGCATTATGAGTCAGATATTTAGTACCCAGTGAGTAAAGGGCACTAAAACAGCTTAATCAAGTGTTTTTGCTGAGGGCCAAGATTTAAGTCTGTTTGTGTGCCTGGGTGCTCCTGTCCTCCTATGAATTCCTGTTATCTGAAGTATTTACATGGTAGTATCACTATTTGAATGATGAATTAAAAGGCTCTTGCCTTTTGCCCAAAACAACACAGCTATCTAGAAAGCTCAATTGGAACTGATATGCAGAGCTCTGCTTTTGATGTCATACACTGATGTGTTTGCTGTGATATTTTTAATCAAATTAAACAGAAATTTATGTTTAAAATCGTCACTTATTACTGATGAGAGTGCATCATAAATGGTGCCTTTCAAAATAATTTGTTTTTTTTAGTAAAACTGATATTGAATGGTTTGTGTTTTAGGGGTTATTAATCAATTCAAAAGACTTCCAAACTTGCATTTTGGTAGAGACATTGCCATGCTGTTTACTACAGACAGTGCCATAGGAAAATGTATTTTTCATTGATGTGACAGCTTATTCCTTTGAGTTTTATTTATTTAAACATTTAAAAAGTGTTTTTTTGTATTTGGCACTGAAGATGTGACCTGGTCTATCCCAGCAAGCTTGGATTACAAATTTACTAAAACAGAGATGATGAAAGTGACTTAAAAACTTATGGAGCTAACTGAACAATACATTCTTCTAAACACGTGGTTAAGTGATCAAATAGAAAATAACAAAAAATGGCAGTATGTTATAGGCAATGTATACAAATTGCAGATGTAGCCAATAAAATGTCATCCACTGGTTTGTGAATATACATTTTGAGGCTTTTATGAGTAACATAATGACCATATTTGTTATTTTCATTTTTGTTCTTTTTCACATTTTATTTGTGTCTGTGTCAACTGCCAGTTAAAACCACAACAGAACAGATATCACAATTATAGATTCCATACATGTAAGAAATAGACATCTCTATATCAGCAGTGAGTGAGACACCTGACATTAACTACACATTGGTTTAACATCATACCTTGTACCTCTGATCTTACAGTAATAACATAATCACCATACAGAGGGTGGACAGCTGATGCTACAGAGCTTGGTTAACAGTGTATTCATATGTTGTATTGGTCCAATGTCTAAACACAGATACTATAATTTCACTTGTACAATTAAGAGCACAACAAGCAATAGTGTTTGTCAGAAAACAAAATTAAAACTACTTCAAAATGTACCAGCACCATAAAAATGGTAAAGAGTTCAAGTTCAGTGTCTTCATTGTTAAGCCTATAAGACAAGACGTCAGCTACCTGCACTGGCACCACCTGCCAAAAGCTCTTTTTTTTTATTTTACACCATGCTATAAACATATTTATTCCCACTCTGAAGCTGTACATTTTAATATGGCAGTCTGTGCACACTGAATTACTATTGATGCCAGCCTTGAGCTGTAATTCCAAAAACTAATCTTCAAGAACTTCTGCTCTGGCTTCAGTTTTCAGTTCAGAAGGTTACTGTTTGCTTGGATATGGAAGGGTCTAGGAAAAGACAGAGACACGCAAAAACTTGAACTTGGCTCATTTGAAAACTCACTGGCCATCAAATACAAGCAAGAACACTTTCCTGGCAGATTATTTTGGAGTGGGAATGAGATTTTCACTGATTACTAAAAGCCAAAAACTTTTTAGGGAAATACATAACTATGATTTCTCTGACAGATATTGTAGTATGGAATTCTATTTGTAATATAATGTCAAGAATAATTTCAATATTCACAAAAAATAGATTACTAGCACATGAAATAGATACCTTCATCATTACTCTATTGTAATGCAAGAATAAAAAACTTAAAGGAGTGCTTTAATTTCTTCTTTCATTGCAGTTTTCCCCCATCGGCAGTGAATATGACACAGATTTATTGTTCAGTCCTGCTCTTTGCTTTACATTTCAAGAAAAAGAAAAAATGAAATGATTAATTTACATAGCACAATATATCGTTCTGTGGTGTGACATCTGACATGACTTCAAATGAACATCTGTTGTCTTGAACACATCCGTTATGTGGATGCTAAAAGCAATGTTTTTCTTCTCTTGAGGCACATACCACAGGGAAATAATTATGCGAAGAGGCTGCATGGATGAGAACAATCATCCTTACAATAACACAATCTTCATCTCTAATTGAGACCCAAGTGGACAATGACAGAATAAGCCAATGAGACCCACTAAGCATGGTAACAACCTAAAGGGGAACACGGTATCCAATCCGTTCTTCACCATATGACCTTATAATTTACAGGACAAACAAAAATAACACAAAATGAGGTGAAAATTAACAGTTACCAAGAACTTGCAAATTGCAAACTCCGTGACATTGCAAACAAGTGCATATGTGGGAGAGTAACAGTTAAAATCACAAGTGTTACACAGACTTTAGCTCAAGATGCAACTCGAGGCACTTTAGATGTTTATATTCACACAGTAACATTATTTCCTAGCATGCCATCAACTCAAACAGAGCTCATACTCACCTCACTATCCCTTAAGCAAAATTCTGGTAATGGGCCCTTCTGTCTGAGCCTCAAGCCATGTAAACCATTTGCCATTACCACCCAGTCACACCTGACACTCTAGGCTGTCAGTACAGTCCTGCCTCTTTTGTGTGTGGAGTCGAGGAATAAGATAATATTCAGAACAAGAGATATACCCACGAGACGGATGCTTAACCCTTTAATTATCTGCTAGGCTTCACCTCAGCTAATATGAGTCACTAAACAGGATTGTGCTTTTTGGTTTAATGCAACCATCTGCCGACCTTTGTAGGAGATATGCGTTTATGTTTTAGTGAGTGAAATTCTAGGATTTAACTTAAATGTTATTTACTCTTTGTAAGACGCACCCTTGGCCAGGGATACAGCTTATTAACCAAATTTGGTACTTAGCCAGGAACTTAGGTTTCACTGACTGCACCCATGATACTCACAAGTAGAGGCTTCAAACCACAAATCACCGCATTCATTATTTTTGTGCAGTGTAATAATAAGGTCATTGTGAAAGATGAGACGTGTTTTGTGCTTTAAGTCATTCTCAAATTTCTGTCAGCACTTTTGCCAGCATTCCTCTCTAAACATTTTTTTTTTTATTTTTGTTGATAATAACAAAAATAAGGGCATAACATTTCATTTACTGTGACAGATTAATAGTATATAATTCCAGGGCTGTCGTCTGGAGTGGAGGTTAAGGTAAATTTGATATATGTAACTATTAACAGTAACTTTTACTTCCATTTGTTTAAAAACATCTTATCAGTGGTTTAGTGTTTGTTCATTTCATATTTTAATCATACTGACATACAAGGTTTATGTATATATGTATATATATATATATACATGTATGTATATGTTAACTGCACCATATATATATACATACATACATATATATATATATATATATATATATATATATATATATATATATATATAGATATATATATGAATATGTAGCCAGTTTCCATCATATATATCATATTTTATATTTTCTGTGTAAATTCTCTGTGGTGTGTTCTTCCACTCTTTAATTTTATATCAAAAACTATCACTAGCAAGACAAATCTCATCTCATCTGGTGCAGTTAAGTAATGATAGTATAGCCGCAATTGCCAGGAGAATGTTAATCCCTTCTCCTTTCTGTTTCATAACCCGAATAACGGATTTCATTGCCCTCATAACTATAGAGGGAGGCTTAGCTCATTATTGGCCATAATCCAATCTGAGAGTTCTCCCAATTGGCGGTGCAATGACATATCAGTATTGTCCTTGGTATAGAGAAGGTGGAAATGTTAACAAAATCATTGCAATGGAGAAAAAAAACCCCATTTCTGGCTGTAAGGTGACACTGATGGGACTACAGGGTACAAGGCTGTTGTGGAGTTTTCCTGTTTAAGTCCCTGTTTAATTTTGCTTGATCACAACTGCTTTATCTAAAATACTCATTAAGTTAAGAAGTAAAGCTCTTAGCTTTAAATATTATTAATGCACCTTGATCTCACCGTTTCACCAAAAGTTATCATTAGATCTTATCTCTACAAATATACCATGCATTAAGTGACATTAAAAGACACATTATGCCAAGAAGTCACTGGATACAGTTGTAGATATCATGAAACTGTTGTGATTAACTGTTTCATGTAGTGTCACATGCAGAAATTCCATTTTTCCACAAGATAGTCTTTCATTTGGTGTATCGATGACATTGGTAAAGAGTGTAATCTAACTCCTGTCAAAATCTCATACTGAGTAAGTGATGACTTTAAAGGCCATAGCATATGAGTTACATCATTTTTATACCCATCAAATATGGTGGCATTGCCATCCTGTAAGAGACCACTTTAAGTAGGATAGAGATGTTTCATTATGCAATGATCACTTAGAATAACTTTGGAGTTACTCTTCCCTTTAAGGAAAAGGCTGGACTCAATCAGCAAATGCCCCACCACAGCATAACAGAAACACCTGATTCCCACGATTATTGTTTGTTGGTTTTTTCCCTTTAATTTGTCACCTGCTCATATATAAATTAGATTATGTAAACTATAAAAACCATTCATCACAAACAGCAGTTACCACCATAGTCTCACAGCTGAGTTTGACACTCTTCATTTGGAAAAACATGTTTAGTAAACAGATTTTTTTTAAAACACACACAAATATAGCATTTGCCATTGTGTAGTTTCAATTAAAAGATGCTAGGCAGACTGTGGAGTGTGCCCATCAACAACAGCATCCACTCTTCACAACTGCCAAATGTCTAAATAACCACCCACTTCTGATATTTACTAAAATTGCTTTTTTAATGTTCCTGAATATAATTTTAACACTCCTTTCTTGCATTTCTGGAACTAAATCATTGAATTAAGCTCTTCAGTCAAACGTCTGCTATTGTGCGACTGAAGTTCATTTTTTTTCTGCGGGAATTCAGTTTCAACCTTTTTGTTTTTTATAGTATTTACTTGCTAATAGGTGATTTAATTGCTCTAAACACTCGGTATCTTTCAGAAACACATTTCACTACTGCCCAGCACCCACATCCTTGAACAATGACAAGCTTTCAGAGAGGACAGAATTAAAATTCAAAGGCAAGGCAGTTCATTTTAGTTCCAGGAACCCCAGTGCAAAAACACTTGACTGATTTTAATCACATTCTTATTTATTTCAGCTTAGAGCTTGACATGACTTTTTAAAACCCTGTGGTGATTTTCACTTTATTTTCACAGTGTAACAGCACCATCTAGCAGGTTTCTTTAGGAATTAGTGTTGCTAACTGAAGCTATTAGACATGCTCAATCTAAAAGCCTTGCCTTTATGGCACTGCTGGAATAGTAAACATTTATTTGCAGAATAGGCTTTTACTGAGAGTACTTTATCTCCCTGTCTGCTGTGCAATCACATTGACTCAGGATTACTGTCTACATGTGTCTCCACCGCTCGGCTATAAGGCTGCAAAAACAGAAGGAATGACTCATGGAATATGATTGGCGTTTGGCAAATACCACAAAATCTCTGTCTGAGAGTCGACGCATTACTCTTCCCATAAACAGAAATTAGAGTATAAACAGAATTTGCATTAAAAAGGTTTGCATTTTCTGAGGAAAATTACCTTACTCATCAGATACAATGCAGTGGCACGGTCTGTGTTTGTTTGAATTTAAAACAAGTACGTTATTACATAAAAAAGGAGCCCTTTAACTTATACGAACACAACTGCCACAAAGCAATTATGAAGAGTTTGTTTAGAATAAAAGATTTAATATGATAAAGTTCTCGTCCTCCTGAAACCCATTGTTTTAAAAATTGTGATTAGCTCATCTGGTACAATGAGACTATTCAAACTGAAGCTGCAGGTGTGAACCTCAGTAGTAACAGAAACAAAAAAAACAATTACTGCGCTTCACCTTATTGTATATACTCAAGTGCATTAAAATGCAAATGCATGCTTAAGCTGCTTTAACAAACACAAAGCCTGCACAGTGCCCTTATTACTTTGTGACTGTGGGATCTTTTCTTTCACGTCACTGTAATGAAGCCATTTATATTAGTGACAAATACGATCATCCTTCTCTCCTTCTTCCTATCTCTTTATTAACTCCATTCGCAGCTGGTGTTTAGTGTACTGGTGTATGTGTATGTGCATGTGCGTGTCATTAAAAATGTATAACATCTCTCCAAACAGTGTCCTGACAAGCCACTCATGCTCATTGGATATCAGTCATTAAAATTTAGCGGAAAGGCAAAGCATGGCCTAGGCAGCTATCAGGTTGCTCATTCAGGCTACGGATGAATTTTTCAAAGTCCTCTTACCTCTACAGGCACCGCTGCTGATGTCTCAAGGCTGTGCGCTCTGACATTGCCGTTGTGTGTTTCTGCCGTTATTGTAGCCGAGGTGTGACAAAAGCCAAATCAACAATAACAACATGACTCTCAGGGTGACTATACTGATTCATTTACTACTGCTCTTTGACAAGGCTGATTCTAAAAAAGGTGAGTTGCCATTCTTTATCTTGATGGAGCAATGCTTAAATTTCATGGGAGTGCTTTATCTTGCAGGTACTGTATATAGAGAGAATGGTGGGATCCAATTGTTCAATGTCAGCTTGTAATACACTTTCACGGTGAACCATGACTTCTTTCTCTGAACTGAAATGAAATGTTTTTTCTTTTTTGTTTTGTTTATTTTTTATTTTTTTGTATTTATAAGGAGTCAAATGTGGAGGAATCCTCTCTGCTCCATCCGGCAATTTCTCCAGCCCAAACTTCCCAGACCTATACCCCTACAACACACACTGTTCCTGGCTAATTGTGGTAGCAGAGGGCTCCTCTGTCCTCCTCACTTTCCACTACTTTGAGCTGGAGTACCATGCAAGCTGTGCTTATGATTACATTAAAATATACAATGGCATATCTGAGGATGAAGGGAACCTCCTCGGGACATTTTGTGGTGACATCTCTCCACCTCAGTTCACCTCTTCTTGGAATGTCATGTCCATCATCTTCCATTCAGACCGCCATGTGGCCTACAGGGGCTTCACTGTTGGCTACAGAAAAGGTAGCTTGTTACACTTAATGCCGTGTGACAGGGATAGCTGGCCAAAACCTGAGTTGATTTTGTCCAGCCATGTTTAGATGGTTAAAGTTGTGGCTTTTAGGTGAAATTCCTTGGCTTTGACCTCACTTAAATATTGTATATTACATTCAATTAGAGCTAATACAGATGCTAGTGGCTGTGTAGGTGAGGCAAATTTCACAAAACCATAATGCTCACAATGAGCATATTATCGTTTTTACAATTTAGTTACTGTTTTATTTTCTAAAAGTTGCAGAACTATTAGCATGACTATAAATGTCTGAAATGTTGCCTAAACTTTGGCCAAACAGTTACCTATAAAAATGCAGCACACTGAATAGAAAGTGTGCATGTGGTTTCCAATGCAAATCTAAATTTGCATTTTTTCCTCTCTAGATATGTGTGGTGGAGTCCTGACTGGACTATCTGGAGTAATCTCTAGCCCAGGCTACCCCCAGGAGTATAGCAACAATGCCGACTGCTCTTGGGCCATCCATGTGTCTAACACAAGTGTGGTCACCTTGGTGTTTTTGGACTTCCAGCTGGAAAACAATGAGGGATGTAACTTTGACTTTGTAGCCCTGTTTGACGGCCCAACAGTCACCCATCGGCATCTGGGTAAATACTGTGGGGCAGATAAACCCCCCAACATCATCACTACTTCCAACCAACTTCTCGTAGTCTTCAAGTCTGACTTCAATATTGGGGGACGTGGGTTCAAGGCCTACTATTATTCAGGTAGGTGAATTTGATTTTGGCTTTCTCACATCAATATGCAAAGTGCTTTTGTATTTTTTCTCCTTAAGTGTTCATGTTTTTGGTGTAAATGCAGAAACCTAAAGGTAATTTTTTTTCAATTATCAACAATTTGGCATTTGACCTAAAGCAAATTATGTTTAAAAACTTCTATTCACTCACAGAACAGAAAATCTATCTTGAAACCCACAAAGAATCTATTTCAAAAAGCTAAAGCTCAACAGGGAACATTTTGTGAAAATGTTGGATTTTAAAAAATAGAGAACAATGGATTTTATTATTGGCTAAAGGTATTACAGCTCGACTGAAACAAGCCACAGGAGATATCCAGAGCATGAAACAATATACCCTAACAATCTGATCAAATAGAAGCATTTCAGTTGCACAGAAAAAATCCTCTTTCATAGAAACTGGGTAAACACCACCATCATAAACACAAATGTGAAGGTCCTTGACTGGTCTAGGGACACTCGAGTTCAGTCGAAACTGCAGAGCAACTTTTAGAAAGCTGCTCACAGACTGTGCCCATTTGACCTTGTTGAGCATGAGCCAGCTGGCAAAAAGGATAAAAAAAAAACTTGAAGAGACACCTGTATAAATGCCATATATAACCCCAGTCCATCACAGATCTAACACGGGCAGACAACCACACACTCTAATATTCACACACGCAGCCAACTTACAATCACTGATTAAATTCATAAACATGTCTTTGGTCTGTGGGAGTTAAACAGAACATCTGGAGGAGGCTCTGGTAATGTCATTTGCCCATTTAAAATTTATTTGCCAGACACAGTGACCAGGATAGGTGCATTCATTTCTTAAACATAAACTTTTAGTCCGAGACTTATATGAGGCTGCATGGGGAGGATGAAGTACAAAAAAAGCCAATCATAAAATGAACGCAGTGCAGCAAGCTAACATCTGCAATCCAAATGACTATCTGATTGGCTGTACTTTAATAGGTGAGTGCCAGCAGGTGCTGTCGCATGTGAGTGGCAACTTTAGCAGCCCAAATTTCCCCAACATCTACCCAAACAACATTAACTGCCACTGGAGCATCACTCTAACCGCAGGCTACCGCATTAAACTCTTCTTCCCCTTAATGGACTTGGAGGACCGCAACAGTTTATCAGATGAGTGCGACTATGACTCTGTCGCAGTTTATGATGGGAATAGCCAGACGGACCCTCTGATGGGACGCTGGTGTGGCAGGGAGCATCCTTCTTCTCTAGTCTCAAAGGGCAACAAGTTGCTGGTCGTGCTCAGCACAGACAGAAATGAAGCGCACAGAGGATTCACCGCTTCTTATCACGGAGGTAAATATTCCTTGTACAGGCGTATGATTAACTTCTAAAATATATTTTTGTTAACTTTTTCCATATCATTCTTATGCTGCTCTTAAAAAGTGTGAATTTTTTTTTCCTCAATCCAAGTGGTGCCTGTAAATGTTAGCTGCACAAGATCAGAATTCACCATTGTGATACCACAGCAGTCCTTACCTCAGCTGGACCGTGAGAGCATCTACCTGGGAAACCCGACCTGTGCAGCGCAGTTAACGACCACTTCATACAAGATAGTGGCTCAGTTTGTCGACTGTGGTACTGCCAGCCAGGTGACTATCAATGTTCTCATTTACTGGCACACTACAATAGGGAACAATTTGCCCTATTTAAACTGCTAAACATTCGTTGCAGACACTTGCGACTTGCTTCTATTAATACTGTATCTAATGATCCCTTACAGAAACATCGGAACATCACCATGCTTGTAAACAAACTCTACATTGATTTCTCTGATGGGAAGCAGGAAAATGTACAAGAATATAAATTGCAGTGTGATGCCCTGCGGAAAATAGCATCAGTGTCCATCATTTCTGCAGAGGAGCGTCGTCTGGAGGAGCAGGCCCAGCAAACTGACAATGGTAGCAGTGGCAATGAAGGGGATCCAGAAGCTGAGCCTCATGATTTGAGCGATATTGTCTTTATCAGCATTTGTGTTCTGGCTGTTATTCTCATGGTTATAGCTATTGTTTGGCTAGTGCTTCTTTAGCTATATATATACATATGATTATGTTAGCTCTTCTTCATCAAAGACAGGACTCCAGCACTTAAGTTGTCACGCTTTAAATCATGTTTCGTATAAAAATGTTCATTTACAAGACAAAAAAACAATGCACCTGTTGAAAAAAAATGCCTACATTATTACATTACAAAAGGAATAGCATAAATATCATCACGTCCAGTATTCTTTACAATGATTCATGTGCAGTTGCAAACAGTGCAAGGCTATTGATGTGCCACAAAAAGATTTTTTTTTAACTCCTTTACAGAAAATCAAGAAAACAATACAAATAATTTTTTTTTAAAATGTGTCCATAAAATCCTTCTCCAATGTATTAAAACAATTTTACATATACAGCTGGCTCTGCATAGTTTATTATTCTGTTATTTTTTGTATTTAGAGACCAGCTTGTTGACTGCTATTGTGCTGTTCTTCACCTGAGTTCTGACCTCAGGGTTGTGTTTGAAGGCAAACACAAGTGCTCTAACAGTCCGTCTGTATGAAGTGCTGACCAGTCGGGAGCTCTGGTGAAACACTTCCCTCTCGATGTTGTCTATAAGACCAGAATCTTCCTGTAGGTGAAAGACGAACAGAAATATTTCAGGTATGAGTCAGACAGAGAACAAGTAGCTGTAAGATGAACAAGCATTCAGATACTTCTTATAAAGAACATGCCAGTGCTGGGAATGGAATATTTTAAATTAATAAATGTGCATAAGTTAAAATACACTCGGCGATCAATAAATCATATATGCTGATTTTCAGGCTTAAATTCAACATGTAACATGATAAGGAAGTAAACTGGAAGAAATTACATCAATTCAAAAACAAAATCTTTCTAAAGCAATGTTTCACGATTGCCCTGAGGTTCTCCATCTTACCTTGACCTCTAGTGCTTCAGACATGAGCCTTCTAGCGTTGCTCCTGAGTCCTTCAGACTGTTTGTCCGAGCGTACTTCAATAGATGGCTTATTGGAATTCTCCTCGATGAACGTCCTCCAGTCTGTGTAAACCTTTGCTGCCATTGAACTTACTTCGGGATCCAGATGCTTTCGCATTTTGTTGACAGTGTGACCTTAGCAGAGAGATGTTTTGATTACGTATGTGAATACTGTGAATTTGACTGACCTGGCATTTATGAGGAGAACACTGTTTTAATGAGTGGTTTGCTCTTTAGAGTTATAATTCTCATGTAATAAGAGAGTAAAAGCCAACTCAGCTCGCACCTGCATGAGAGCTCTTATTCGTGTTATAAACGTTGGTTGTGCAATCTTTGAACTAAAATGGAAACTTAATTGATTTTCTAACGACAATCCATCTGTATGAAGAGTTATTTAAAAATTGTTTTTACCTATTTTCGTGGACTTGAGCACCTCCTTGGAAGGGACCTTCTTACTCAGCTCTTTCAGGGCAGTCAGCAGGTTGTCTTTGCTCTGTTCAGGCAGCTCCAGCATTGACTTGTAACGCATGATGTCCTCAATAACAACCACTCGCTTTACGAAACACAAAAGGCAAGCAGTTACTACATAAATGCGTTAACACACAATACATGCATGCCTAATGTCTTACCCGTAGAGATTCAATTGTAGTCTGTTTGTACACCTTTTCGTCTGTCTTCGATTTTTTAGGTGTGTCTCCCTTAGGAAGCCGCACTACAAACTTGTCCATGTTCAAAGGCAAGCCAGGAAGCTCCTTTGAGGAAAGGATGAGTTTGACAAATTTTAATACAACAGTTTGACTAAAAAGAAGCCGATTTCCTACGTGGTTCAGCTAACAGCTACTTTCTGCCTTTCGAGTAACGTTGTCTGACTCTAGCCAAATTTAATTGAATAAATGCTTTGCCAGTGTTAATTATATAATTCCGCTATAGTCTACTAAAGGATAGCTCGATATTATCACTACAACCGCGATAAATAATCTCTTTGATAGAGCTAACAGTAGCTGTATGGCTATTGTAAATAATGGTAGTGGCAATGTTGCCTTTAGGTACACTCGGAAACAATGAATCTCTTCAGCAGATTAGAAAGGTGTGGAAGCCCTCATGTACAAAATTTCAGTAAATAAATGACTAACGTTTTATATAATATGAACTTTAATTTTAAAGTAATATAATACTATTATTATATTAGTATCATCGTTAGTTTTCTCAGTAAAATGTCTTTTGAATAATTTAGCCTTATCTTCCTCTCTGACGTTTTCGGATATCAGTCTTCTTTTTGTATTTATTATCTTTGCTTCGGAAAACAATACAAACGAACATATTGATTTTTCCACTATTTATTGTTTGATTATTGTTACTGTTGGGATGTTAGGGTTTTTAGACTTAGCAAACCTTAAATTTAGCAAACTCTGAAAAAAAGTCTCGCGCGAGGTAAAGCTCCCGCGAGAACACAACCCGATAAGGAGAACGAGGAAGAGGATCGTGTTATTTGTTTAGGTTTTGGCAGGCGTAATGGGGTCTCTTTCCTCAATTGTCTGCACTTTGGGACTCGCCGTCCTGTTCGCAGGCACCTTAGTATCTTCAGATGTATTTGACAGCGTCTTGGGAAACACCGCGTCCTGCCATAAGTCATGTGAAATGACATACAGTTTGCATACCTATCCTCGGGTAAGTTGTCATATTGTAAAGGAAAGCGACTGCTGCTACCATTAGCTAGCTTTTGTGTTTGATAAGTGGACAAGCGTGTGTATTTTCCTTTTTTGCAATGCATTTTTCTTTAGCGAATATTGTTTGTGAAGGACAACTTTTGGAAGTGCGTCATCTTTCAGCTGGATATCCTTGTTTGTCGAGTCATTCAACTGGTCCTCCGGTTTGTTTTTTGTTGTACAGGAGGAAGAACTGTATGCCTGTCAGAGAGGCTGCCGCCTGTTCTCCATTTGTCAGTTTGTCCGTGACAGCGAAGATTTAAATCAGACCAAATCCGAGTGTGAATCAAGTAAGCTATCCACTGACCCAGTTAATTCACAGCTGTACTGTCGAGGAGAAGGTTTGCGAACTAATTGCGTGCTATGCTCGTAACAATAAAGCAATGAGCCCCCGTTTTAATACATCCAATTCCATGGTGTGAGCTTGCTCTATAGACTCTTTGTTCTTTATCCACAATCCAGTTTTATCTGTTAGCTCTATTATCTCTCACCCCTTTCAAACTTCTGCAGCCTGTCACGAAGCCTACACCCAGTCTGATGAGCAGTACGCATGCAACCTGGGCTGTCAGAATCAGCTCCCCTTCGCTGAGCAGCGAAATGAGCAGGTATGACTGTGTATAACGCATTCATGCAGTGGCTTATATGGACACAGATGTCTCCACAGAAACATCTGCAAGTAGTTTTTTTTCATAGTTAATTCAGATTCAGTAAATACATTTAACTAAAGTTTAAATGCAGAGACTTGAAATTGCTTTTGCAACTTTACTGTAGGGATGGCTTTGATACTGGAGCATGCAGCTTTCATTTAGGTCAGCTGTTTGATCTCTCTTGATTCTGTATTTGTTGCACTTCAACTCCCACTTTTAAAATAATCATTTGTTCAATATGTTTTGTTTGTTTGTTTGTTTGTTTTCCCCCAGTTGGAGAGCATGGTGCCTAGGATTCACCTTCTGTACCCGTTGACTTTGGTCAGAGGTTTCTGGGATGATGTAATGAGTCAGGCCCATAGCTTCATCACTTCCACATGGACTTTTTACCTCCAGGCTGATGATGGCAAAGTCGTCATTTTCCAGGTACAGTACAAGTAGAAGAAAACCAACCCCGTAATCTACCAGATGCAAAATGACGCACTTCACCCTGGTAATGTGCAAATGTAATGGAGCAAAATGACTAGGAAAAAATAAATAAATAAAAATCTGCCCTATATTTAACAGACTGAACCTGAAATCAAGTTCTTCTCCCAGTTTGAACTGGAAAAAGATGTTAAAGAGGAACCTCAGAAGAGCTGTAAGACCTTTCATTTATCCACTTAAAAAAAATAAATAAAGTAATTAGGACAAAAGTAGTTTTGATCTCAAAGAATGTGTTAGGTTAAGGCAGACATCACTGAATATCTTTCTGACTTGGGTTTCTCTTTTTCAAGTTCCTGGACTGAGCAGCCCTGTATTTAAGGACTACCAACGCACTTTAATCCAGGAGAGGGACAGAGACATGACTGGGGACCACACCTATAATGACGAATACAATCTTTTCAGCTGTCTCTCAAGGTTGGTTAGCACATTTCTGCCTACATTGTCAGTGCGCCCCAGGGTGGCTGTGGCTACGATGTAGCTTACCATCACCAGTGTGTGAATGTGTGTGTGAATGGGTGAATGACTGGATATGTAAAGCGCTTTGGGGTCCTTAGGGACCAGTAAAGCGCTATACAAATACAGGCCATTTACCATTTACCATTGTCCAAGAGGTGCTGTTACTTAACTTGAACAGGACATTAGTGGTATTGAGGATCTTGTCTTTGTGCAGCTACATAACCTTTGATACTTATCCTTTTCTCCTCAGGAATCCTTGGCTACCGGGGTGGATCCTTACCACAACTCTGGTCCTGTCTGTTTTTGTCCTGATCTGGATCTGCTGTGCCACTGTGGCAACAGCTGTGGATCAGTATGTACCTGCTGAGGTATGATATCTCTTCTTGTTTGTTTAAGTGGTTTACAGCAGTTTGTTTAGCACACAAGCTTAATTTGGGCGTATCTGCTATGTGTGAATTCAGTTGCTGTAGTTCTGTTTTTATACTATAGATATAGTATATAGATTATTTTTTTAAATTGATAATTGCTTATTGTGCTTTTGTGAAGTTCCATAAGAAACTTGGTTCCACTTTCCCATCTACACAGTAATTATGAAGATACAACTACGAGGTGACTAGCAAATCTTAGCACAAAGGCTGGAAATGCCAGTCTTGTCCAAAATCACCCAAACAGTATTTATAAAACAAGGATTCTCAAAGTATGCCCTTCCAGAGCCCTCTGCAGAGTAATTGCACAAATCTACATGTCATTCATATGTAATAAATGCCATTATGATGTGGCAGCACAGAATGATGCCAAAGCACTATTTCTTTGTTTCCAACTCTTCTTTATGCTATATATCTGTGCCAGTCCTTTGTGGAGTCTTCAAGGAGCTACGTGGACCTTTATCATCATGTTATAGCAGTGTACTGTCACCAGGGGGCAGCATCAAAATATTTTGCCTCCAATGACAGCTGGTGGGCTATTCATGTTTGTGCAGTGGTTGGTCCTTAAGCACAGACCCTGCTGCAGAAAACACAGAAATCATAGCAGACAAATGGCTTCTTTACAGTGAAGAGAAACAGTGTTTAAAAACAAGAAAATATGATATCCACTTCAGCTTAACTCAGCTTCTTATGCATACTTTTTCATACAATGTATATACACTTCCATTTTGTGCCAAATGCCACTGCTCCCTTCGAGCAGACTTTTCAGCCAGTCAGTATTCTGCCTGTGCATACCATTATTGTGTGTTTTAGAGAAGTGCATGCAAGCATGTCTGCATTGGTCGCATACTGAAAATGCTACACTCTGTATCAAAGACTTGTCTCAAGAAATGTAATAGCCACCTTACTAGACTATAACATGGGCAAAAAAAAGTGACTGAATAAACGGAATACCAACAAAAATACCAGACAAAGGGCACCTTACAAATATCGGGTGGGCTTGGTGTGTGCATTTGGGCTGAAGTTACTTCCTGGAGAGTCATTTTGACACTTCTGGTTTATATATAGACCAAACAAGATGTAAGCTGTAAGCTTTAGAGATCATGGCTGGCAGAAATGTTTTTTTTAAAGAATTCTTTGCATAATGAGGTTTGTGTTGACAGATAAAAATATTAATCGTTAAAAAAAATCTTTTCCTCTTTCTTTTTCTTTTAGAAATTAAGCATCTATGGAGACAGTGAATACATTAAAGAACAGAAATTGATTCCATATCCAGCATCCTCCCTGCTGATCATCACCTCCAACGGATCAGAGGAGGAGGCTGGACCACTCCCTTCCAAAGTGAACCTAGGACAGTCTAACATCTAGAACCCAAATCTGTACAACAGAGGGGAATATTCTCTCTTATGTATAATCTCAAGTTGATTTTTATCCTTTGGCTTAAGACCTGTGCTGATTGTAGTCTTAAGTCACTACTTTCAGAGTCTCACTACTTGCAGAACTTTTTTTTTTTTTGCCCCCCTACTATTATTATCATTATTATTATTTTTTTCTCTTTTTGCCTCCTGTCAATCGTAGCTTTTAAAGTTGGAGTGATAGTTTTTCTGTATATTGGCATAATTGAGGCATTATAGCACAGTGACGGCAGTACAAGTCAACTAGGTTTTAGGGGGGTTTATTGCAATTTTGGTGTGCATTAGCTCTCTATTGGTGTGCTTACTTTATTGGATGTTTAAATGAAATCTTTGTGACTTGAAGTGATGCAAGTTTCTTCCAAACAGTCAACTTTTGATAAAATAGGTTGTGGTGGTACTGCAGACTTACCCTGTTTGCTTTTATGTTTCTACTGGGGTGATATCCTAATGATATTGAATTTTACAGTAAAATTCTCTGCTCTTAATATAAATTGATAGTGATGGTACAAACAGTAAGTCCTTACTGCTTAACTGTTGTCTCTTCTTATCATAAGTCAAATTAAATACAGAGTGAATCTAATGTGTCTGTTTTTTGTTTTTGAAGTTTAAAATGCCAACGTACGACTCCTATTGCAATAGAAAATAGTTTGCAAAAGGAGTCATAGGACTCTTGCTCAGTGCCTTCACATAACTACACAGGTAGATTTTAGTTTTCATCATACCACAGTAGATTACGTTTAACTGCAGTGGTTTAATTTGCATCTCTGACAGTACATTGTAGTGGGCACAATGTTGCCTTTTTATGTAGTGCAAGACATGCAAAACTTTCTTTTGATCGCTTATTGCTACACCTCGCTGTTTTCCAGAACAGCTCTATAAAAACTCTTTGAGGCAAAACTGAGAATAGCTAACACTTCCTGTGTTAGTGTTTATCTCCAATCTCTGCTATGAGGTTAAAAATTGTATGATGGGCTGCGTGTAAAGTAATGAACCTTCACACAGCTTTAAAACTGCAGAGGAAAAAAGTTTATTTGAACATTTGCTTGTATGTATACTTTACTATTGGCCTCCCAAAGCAATTTTCTAGCTACCTGATGTTATAAACATTTTCTGAAAGAACTGTCGATAAAATGTCCTAGCTGACATCTCGAGAGACAATTATGTGGTGAATATAAGGAAAATCATGACCAAATTTATCTGCTGCTCCTTCTCTGTGCAACATGTAACATTTTTCTACGTTGAAAAACGACCGTGCCTCCAGGTTTCCTGTGTGATAATTTGATTTTAGGGGGGAACTGCACAGACTTGACACATCAAAGTCTGTTTACACGTCTGGGGCAGTACTCCTGCAGTTACATGAAAAAAGTTGGACAAAACCTTTTGTGGCATTAGAGAGATGTGTGCAACATCAATATAAATCGCCTGAAGCGATTTAAGTTGAAGCAGCACTAGTCGGGCATGGACTTCCAAGTTTGAAAATGAAAGAAGAATCTAGGGTTGCTTAATTTGAAAGAAGTGGGTTTCCCACACCGGTGAAGCCTTCTCATCATCTCTGCTTAAAGCCTGAAGTCATCACCCCCCCTACTGCCGTAACAAACCAGGACCTTTGAGTTGAGTTGCACTGTGTAAAGTCCAGAAAAGTAAAGTTCTTGCTAGGAACCATGAGCAAAAATTTCTTCCAAACACATCCCCAAGATTAGGCCCAGGACAATAATCCACCATGTCCTGTTTAAAGTTACTTTTGCACAATAAAATGACTAATAAAGAAGAAGACGTATGAAAAAAACAATACTTTATTGTTAAAAAAAATATACAAACAGTATCAATTTAATCCCAAAAGACGTTTTTGTATTGTAACCAGTGGAAACCATCTTCCTTCCCTTGAGTCTAAATGCAACCTATTTATTGACATGCTCACGCAGCTCTTCAAACTGCGTGCTAGTTTGGATGCATGCCTTAATAGCTGTTCAACAAGTCAATGTCCTCTGCAGTAAGAGTTAGTGAGGATGAACGTTTTCCCAGAGGGCTTTCATGTGAAGTGTCACACGTTTCCGACTGAAGCCTCCTTTTTCTGGGATCATGGCAGGGAGTCTCTAAGTCATTTGCCCTGGACGAAACCTGTTTTTCTCTTACGTCACTGTTCGCCGGCCTGTAGAAGTGCAGTCTCTCACTCTTATCCTCTTCCGTGCTCTTGTGAGTCAGAGGTCTCGCATTCAGTACTGTTCTGACAAACTTCTGCCTGCCAACTACAGAAAAGACAAATTTTAAAAGTGTCCAATTATTTATTTAAAAATAGGCCATCTCTGTGTAAATATGATGAACTTACAAAAACGAAGTGCTGATATTCTTGATTCTTCAACTTTCTTCTGTTTTGGCATTTGTGAGCTATTCATTTCCCACTGGTTTACAACCTGAAAACACACTAAACATTACTTCCTGACACTTCTTATTTAAAAAAAACAGTTGTGATCACAAGTTTAAATCCATTCATCATGGTATGAATTTCATAGTTATTCTGGGCTTTTATTTATTTGAGCTGTAAAACAGGATATGTTTTTATAGCACTCATTGACTTGACCATCAGCAGAACAATGGGGAAGTCAATGAAGATATAAGAAGAATTGTGGATTTACACAAGTTTCGAAGGTTTCTTGGAGCCATTTCTAAAGAACTGCAGATTCCAAGATCATCAGTTGAAACAATGCTACGTAAGTTATTCTAAAGAACTTTGACATTCCAGACCTTTGACAAGGTCTGGAAGATCACCAAACTGTCACCCCCAGATGAAAGTAAATTACTTAAGCTATTCAGGAACAACCCAGAAACTACCAATACCCAAGCCTGCCTTGAACCGGAAACGACTGTAACACCAGCATTACGGTCCACACTGAAGGAAGTTTTAAATGGCCATGGACCAAGAGGGTGCTGACTAAGATAAAAGGGGGACTGAATTTTGCTGCTCCCTACATGGACAAAACCAAATGCCATCTGGAGAATTTGTTTATGTTCAGACGACACAAAGATTGAACTATTTAGCCACAATGACAGGAGATATGTTTGGAAAAATAAAGGTGAGGCTTTCAAACCTAAGAACACTGTATCAACTCTCAAGCATGACAGTGGTAGCATCATGCTTTGAGTCTGTTTGCTGCCAGTGGTACTAGTACACTGCACAAAGTGGTTTAAATAATGAAGGAGCACTCCCTCCAAAAGTCCACCTCAAATCAACAGCTAAGGGGTTGAAGCTTGCACACAATTGTGTTCCAACAGGACAATGTTCCCAGACAGATCAAAATTGGTTTTGGTTGAGGTGCAACTTGCTAAGGGACATTTAACCAAATGTTGGTGAGGGTGTATGTATGAGTGGAATACAGAAATTTCAGAATACATTCAAACATGTGCACCCAATTCTTGTTTTTTAAAGTTATTAAAGATGTGTACAATACAGTGATTCCACCTTGGGGGGAAATATTCAAAGAAATCATTAAAAGCCCCCAAATTACCATCGTCATGCCCATAATGAGTCTATGTAAACATCTGACCACAACTCTATACTTCTATCAATGTCAAATCCGCATTTAAACATACTTACCTGCTCAGCCCAACCTTCTGTCTTGCATCTTGAGTGTTCAAAGGTATCCAGTGGTTTCTCAGAATAAATTAGTCCTAACAGGTTCGACATCGTTGCCTTCAATTCTGTGCCAAGCTAGAGGTATACATTACATTTAGATGTCAGTATAACAATGAGCCACAGCTAAGTGTTACACACAACTGTTGATGTTATACCTTCAAACTGGTTCCAGATACATCAAGATTTGCAAGTTTTGGGAGACATGTGAGGTATCCGAGAGCCCTCTCTGAGATATTGTTGTCTGGAAAAGACAGAATATAGCTGATCAACATTTTATAATGGTGTGAGTTTTGAATACTTCAAATCTGGAGGGGATGGTACTTGTGCCATCACCATGGAATCAACTAATAGTTTGGTAACCAACAGGAAATATCCAGAAGCTGAAGACTGTCCAGGCCCTTGTGCATCATCCGGATAGGTGCGGTCAGTCGTTGGAGGCCAGCATCTGACAGGCTGTTACTGCCGATGAAAAGCTGAATCAGGCTGCTAAAGTGGAAAAAAAATGTTAGCAACAGCTTTTATTAAATCTTCCATGTAATTTCTTTAAAAATGCAATACCTTGCTAGTGAGGTGGATGTTAGATGTTGAAAAAGCTCATGATTGTCACCCAGTTTGCAGCCAAACAAATCCAGAGACTTCAAACTATGAAATGTTTTTATTTCATCCATTCGCTCGTGGAGAAGTGGAAACCTGCAGAAATAAAAGAGGAACAACAAATGCTAGCTGTCCGTGGTAAAGAAGAAAAGGAACCTCGCAGTTTTTTGGTGGCAGTCCGACTCACCTGTTTCGTAAACACAGTGATTCAAGTACCATGCCTCCATATGCATCACTGAATAACTGCAGGGCTTTTGAAGAAATTTCTGGGTTTAAAAATACACGATTTTCCTCAGCTGCTACAAAAAGTTTATCACCTATTTGCTCAGGGAAGCCAATCAGAGAGTCTACATGATGAATATTGTCAACTACAAACAACAAAGTGATGTCAAAGAGAGATTTTGTGGTATATCGCAGACTTCCCTCTTCATTGTAGGTGAATATAAAATGCTCTTTTCTGGGCACAAACGGATTTGTCCTTCTGCACGATAACGCTGGTTTTGGCTGTGCCAGGACTATGTCACTGACACGACGAAGACCGCCTCTTTCTCGGACATAAATGGTGCTATTGTCCATAGTAAGGTCGCACTTTTAGAAGGGCTGCACGTTAAGTCAGCAAAAACTCGAAGTAGCTCACAAGCTAGCTATTAAATAGTGTCATCTCCTTGGCTAAAATTTGTATAAAAGGACACCCAAACCCTGCAGTTAAACTCTTTTACTGCTTTCTATTTTTTGCTCCAAATATTTCACATTTTACGGAATTTGCTTTACTACTTGTATGTATTATGACAAAATATATTCCGGTTTTCCTACGGTAGCCGCCGTTCCTACAGTGCAAGCAAGTTACTGGCAGCTGTGCCTGCTCACTTCAAAGTAAAAGTTGATTAATAACGAATGCTTGTTTTTTAAAAACGTCTTACCAAATTGCGAATTATAAGTAACAAGAATGTAACACTAGAAAACGTGTACACACTTTATAATGAACCTCTCAGGATATCACCAAAAGTAGTTTAAAAAAAAAAAAATCCAAACCCTTATTTTGAAAAAGTTTAGGAAGAAGTCCTGTTTACATCCTTGATCTAGTCTGCTCCCGGAAGTGCCAACGTATACGACAGAAGTTAAATGATTTTTATGGGTTTGGAAGGATAATTTGGTAATTGATTTTCCAAAGATGATAGCTAAAACATATTTTTAAAAGACTGATACTCTTAATGGTTGTTTTTCTGTCTTAATCTGATTTTACAAAGTTAATGTCAAAGTAGTAGATGATGATCTGCTAAGTGAGAACTTGGTAGCTAACTCAGCTAACCCATAGCGTCTTTTTCCTTTATTGGTTATAGTGTGCGAAGTCTTAAGCATTCAGGGAGTTGGAAAAGTTGTGGTTCTTCATATCTTCCTGATGTTAAGTTGTTGCCCTTGTGCGACAATTAATTTCCAGTACGTTTGAGAAGGACCTCGCTGTCTGAATCCTTGTAAATGGCGTCGAAAAATGATCCGTTTCAATTTCAGGGTGAGTGTCAATCCTCCACTGTGTTATGGAAATTTAGTTGTTTATTTTTTTGAAAACTTTAAGCTCACAAGAAGCTATCATTGGATGAATGACATTTTCCCATTAATCCATGTCAACTAACTAGAATTTGACGAAGCTGGCGATCTGTTGGAAGCCAACAGAGATGCAACTACTATCAGCATCGATGATGAAGATGTGAAGCCTCAGAAGCAAAGCACTGCGACTGGTTTCTCTTCTGAAGCTGATACTGAGGATCCACTTGCCAATGATGACCAGGCAGAGGTTAGGACAAGCCTTTGAATGTAATATATTTTATTAACTTTTAAGATTTAATTTAATTTTTCATCAAACCCTTGAATTTAAGCTTCTATCAGGGCAAAAGAAAAGTCCCTCTTTCTGGTCTTTTGAGTACTACCAAAGGTTCTTTGACATCGAGACCCATCATGTAAGTTTTTTTTTTTTCTCTAATTTATCCACTGACTTTTTGGCACCATGTTTGCTAGGTCTCATCAGATTCCATATTTAGTGGTTTCTAATATTTCTTTCAGGTAAAGGAAAGGATAATTGGATCAATGATGCCATGGCCCAGAAAGAACTTTATTAATGTCTACCTCCGTAGAAATCCTGATCTCTATGGTTAGCTCTTCATAGTTTTAACAGATATGTCTCAATCAGATTTTTTTTGTATGACACTAGCTGTATTGTTCTTTGATGTTGTATTCTATTGGTAAATGCCATTTTCATGGAAACCCCCAATAAGGAAACAAGTTACATGTGTGTAACAACTGCTTTCAGGACCGTTCTGGATTTGCACCACTCTTGTGTTTGCCACCGCCATAAGTGGAAACATATCCAACTTTTTGGCCCACAAAGGCAATCGGGACTACAAATATACCCCAGAGTTTCGAAAAGGTTTGCTCCTCTTCACTCTCATACACGTTTACATTAAATATGGGAGGGAAACAGCCATTTCACACTGTAAGTTTTGATTCTTTATGTTTTCCAGTGACCATTGCTGCAACAATAATCTTCAGCTATGCTTGGTTAGTGCCTCTTGCCGTCTGGGGTTTTCTGCTATGGAGAAACAATAAGATGGTGAACTTGGTGTCATATGCCTTTATGGAGATTGTCTGTGTGTACGGCTATTCTCTTTCAATATATATACCTGCAGTGGTAAGAAATTTTGGTTTTTTGTTTTGTCTTGTGTTTTGTTTTTTCATTTTAAAGTAGTAGTAACAAATGAAGCACTATACTAAATTTTAGGCATTTATATAACCTCCCTAAAAGAAGATGCATATTTAATTACATGATTTGCTGGTTTCTAGTTTATAACTTTATTTTCTTAATCAAGGTTCTGTGGATTCTCCCATTTAATTGGCTGAGTTGGTGCACCATTGTGGTGGCACTCTGCCTCTCTGGCTCAGTACTGGTTTTGACTTTCTGGCCTGCAGTCAGAGATGACCACCCCAGAGTTATGATAGCATTCCTGTCGGTGATTGTGTTGCTCAACATCCTGCTGGCTGTTGGTTGTAAGGTAAATGTGGCTACTTGTGATATTTAATGACAAAATAGTATTTGTGCTAATCCAGCTATTTCATAACGCCTATCCAGCTGGATTTGGATAACAATGATTGACTCTTTCTCATTTATCCTCTATGATGTCAGCATGGCCAAGTTTTGAACCCACCTCTCCATTCGCCATTCGCAGATCCCATCACTTACACTGATATTTTGGCATTTGACTCCTCTGTGGGTTTTTGGGAAACAGATATACTTTATAGTGTCAAGTTGAATCCCTCTGGGGAGATGCGTTTCAGCGGAAACTGTGACTACATTACTACATGGTGTGAGAAAGGGCTGCTAGTAAACTTCCAATCATGAATACTGTCCGGTCCTCAGGGATATCATATGTCTCACCACATTGAAGTAATTAGTCTACAAACTAAGCCATGTCTGAACGCTTACCAAGATGAATGGCTTCCAGAAATCCTGTATTCTTTTCTCTATCCCTAAACATTTGCTCCACACTTACTTACAGCCTGGATTTCGTGCTGACCAGTTTCTCATAACATGTGTTTGCCCTGCCAGTGCTCCTTTGTACAAGTTCTTTGACACTTTTACTCATTTGGGTTTTCTTTTGCAGACCTACTTTTTTACTATTCCAGGGAACAAGACGGTAACGCCAACAAATTCGACAACATGAAAGACTTGCATTGTCTCGAGGTACCAATAGTGACACAGAAGCTTTTTAAGCTTTTACATATACACTGAAAATCTGATATGTATTTATTATATGTATCTACATTGTGTTTATTTCATTTGTTGTTTGCATATTTACACTCAGTAGTGTCACAAAGGAGGACTTTAATACATTATTGACCCATTTTCAGAGCTTTGGCTCACATGTGTGTCATTTTGACCTACTAAATCTGACACAGGACTTCCTGTACATGATTTTGCCGTGCCAAAGCAAATGTTATCCCCTTTTTTGTCTTTTTCTTTTTTTTTTTCTTTGAAATTGCAGGCTCTCGTGTTGCCTTATTAGAGAGAATCAAGTTGCTGTGCTGATGAAGTCATGCAACGTCTGAATTTCACCTGAACTGGTACATCCGGTTTAACACCTTAACCCCTGTATCCTGAGTGCGTGTTTGGATCAGCTGTGTGACATCTGAAAATGCACAATAATAGTAAGGGTGTGGGTTTTGTTTTCTTTTTACGGGTACTGGGTTCTAAACGTCATGCATATAAATGGAGTATGGTTTAAAACAACAAAAAAGGTATATTTTAATATGACTTTTATACTTAATAGTTACATTTTTAAATATTTCTATAACAACACATTTCATAAATGGTGACAGCATCGATGGCATGTATTTTTATATTCCTATAATGGGAAATGAATCATTTGTAAACAGAATTTTCTGTGTAAACAATTATACATATTGGTCTGTTAACCAAGGACTAACATTATTACACATGGAGCTGTCGTACGTTACTCCTAAGTTCCTACAAGTCCACCCAACTAATGCCAAAGACCTGTGCTAAACTTTTAAATGGTCATGTAAGTGTTTCTGGAATTAATTTGGTAATGTTTTTGATTGGAAGTGTGGAATTTATTGATTCATGGAGAAAAATAAAACATGGTTATTGTGGGAAATGTTGTATTTGAATGTCATTGTTTTATATTTCTAGTTCATTGCAGATCTTTAACACAAACTGAGACAGGTTTCCTTATATGAAATAAGTAGTTGCCTAATTGTTTCTTGTCATTCCTGCAGGAAATTGATATCCATCCCAGGTGTCATAGGTCAAAAGTTAATATTAATTAAATAATAAATCTTATATAGTGCTTTTCTACTCAAATTGAGCACTTTATGCAACATGTCTAATTCATCCATTCACACATTCATACAAGCACTTTTTTGTATGTCTAAGTTCTATCTAACAGTCATACTCTGATGAACTCTGGGTGGTTGCATTGGATGAATGCTTAAAGTACTTCACGTGAATCTTCATTTTAGGCAGCCTTGAGTCACCCCGGCTCTCACGCCGTGTGCAATGTGACTCATTTCTTTGGGTTCCTAACTACTTTAGAGTTTGCCAATACATGTCAACAGTTGGACATTTTAAATATTTAAAGAAGAGATTGTAACTAATAGGTATAAGTTGAACATTTCAAAGAGATTATCTAACTTTAAAAGTGAGCCACTGCTACCGTTTTCCAGCTCATCCATCTAAACTGTCGCGTGGTCGAGCAAACCGATAGAATCTATCGTATCACCATTTGGATTCGCAGATCACCCGCAGTGGAAAATCTCACAGTATATATCCAAAGCTGACCACATGCAGGCACACGGTGTGTGGTCAGCACTTTACATTCAGTGGACCCACATAAAAGACTATGTTTAATATTTCCACTAATTAAGTAGAGCTACTTTTTTTGATTAATTAACAAAACAGAAAAAAGTGTTACTTGAACCTTTGTCAAAGGGATGGTGGCGTCCTAATTAATGGTCATTCTAGCCCCAGCTTTGAGTTACACAGGAGCTGCCTGTCAAACAGGTAACCCTGTTGGAGGAATGTCACCTGCCTCAGTCTCAGAAGTCTAGACAGCTGCACATGCTTGTAGATTTATCAGCACAACACAGGAGGACTTGATTTGCTATTTGTTCTCATTTTTGGGGAATGCCTTTTAATTATTTTTTATAACTATAGACATATATATATATATATATTGTGACTTGAAGACCTTTCCATAGGATGGCCACGTCAAATGGCAAAGGTGAAAAAGTGTCCAAATTTGAGATGCTGAAACTTTTGGAGAAATGCAGGAAAGAAAGGGACGATGCCGTGCACAAAGAAAGCGTTCTCAGAGAGAAGCTCAGGCAGTATGAGTCAAGGATGCGTTCAACAGAGGCTATGAAACAGAAACTGAAGACTTTGACTCTGGACAACAGGGAGCTGAGGAAACAGGTGAAGGCTCTTCGTACTGAAATTGGACTTGAGTGCAGCCCTAAGTTCAATGGAAAGACCACCAAGGACATAATCAATGACTTGCATGAAAAAGAACGTGAGTGCAACTCCCTGGTGGAAAAGGCTGGAAAACTGAGTCTGACCATTGATGGCTTGACCTCAGAGTTGGCAAATACAGTCACCTCTAAAACACTTTTAGAGGATCAAGTGCAGTCATTACAGCAAAATCTCAAGGATATGACAAATAACCAGCGTCGTCTGCTTAAGCTGTGGGAAGACAAGAAGTCCCAGAGGGAACAGCTTGCCCTGCCTGCAATAATACAGAAACCTGGACTGAAGCCACCCGCCCATAAAGCAGTTCAAACCGACATGTCCATCAGTTCCACCCAAAAGCTTCCAGCCAATGCTTTTGAGATAAAGCCATTTTCACGGGACAGTGACAAAAATACTGTTTTGGATAAACACAGCTTCCCATCTTACGGAAACGGCTATAGTCACGGAAAGAAAGCTTTCGTGCATGATGAAGCTAAGGGAATACAGAACTGACTTCACTGACAGCTACTAACTCTCTGCACTTGAGATGGCAACTAATTACTGGACTAATGTTACATAATGACTGAGAGTAAAATGAGACACAATTTTAAAGCTGATTTATGTTCCGTCTTGTGTAATTCCATCTTGTGACAATGTTGTTTTAATAGCATTTGCATAATTTAAACGTAACCTGACTTTTAGGATCGGTGAAAGTCGACCTTTCAGGAAAACATTTGTAAGCTGAGCTTGATGTAATGATGAAATTTAACGTAGTGTACGTTTGCCAGTCAGTGAGAATTTATATGTACAATCTTTAGTTCAAGACGCAACGTTAAATCTATATAATGAATGAATATGAGACGCTGGCAGCAGGCAGGAATATGGACAGCTTTCAATCGGGGTCCTTCAGAGGTCCTTTGAATGCATGTGGCGCGATATGGGAAACTGAGGCGTAAATAGTTTTGACAGCCGTTTTCTTCTTAAAGAGAGGCTTAAAATTTATCTAAACAACATGTTTTCTGCAGAGCAGGGTTGCTGGTTTATCCGCAAGGTGAGTGTTTTTCTTCTGACACCAGATGGCTATTTAGAAAGTGATTTTTCGTGTCTGCTAGCTTGCTAAACTTAGGTCTGTTTATGCTAGCTTCTTTGAATGCAGCTAATGAACATCTTCAGATTTATTTATTTAAAATTATCTTTAAAAGTGTTTACGGAAAGTTGAGAAACCGAGGTGCGAATGGAGACTATTCAAATAAAAGAAACGCGAGCAAAGTAAAAGGGAAAAAAAGTGTCTTTACAAATATGAAGTTAAACAGATATGTAAATTTCACACGTTAAACCCGACAGTTAAGTAGCAACTTGAGAATTGCGTGTTTTCTGGTAGCAAAAACACTTAGTAAAATCAACTTAGTGATTATTTGTATTATTTGACTGAAATATGAAAATATTTGATTCACGCATGTTGTAAACATTAAACATCTCGGGGCTCAATCTGAAAGTATATAGGCCTCCGTAGTTTCTACCAAACAATGACAGAAAAAGAGAATTGTCCCCTTTTCACTTATTTTAAATTTATGTTACATTGAATGAAGTGAATATGTCGTGCCAAAAATTGACTAATGATGTTTCTCTTTCTGTTTTTTTTCTTTTAAATTTATTTATTTATTGTAATGTCTGATAACTTTGTTTTTATTGGCAAATAGGCTGTACTCAATAGGATTTATGAAGTGGTTATATATAAGATAGAGAAATGACCTGTTTTGCATGTATCCTAATGACTCTGACTTATTGTACTTACAATGTGTTCTAGATTATAATCAATCCAGGTTTTTTGGCCACCTAAATATATTTATAGAGCTGTTATGTTATGTTTGTTGCATTTATCTGCCCCCCTCTTGGCCAGATCTGCCTTGAAAAGGAAAAGTTTTATGTCAATTATTTTATTTTTTTTAGCTGGGGAAAATAAAGGATATATAAAGTGGCTTTGCCTAAAAAAATGATTGCAGCTTCTGTCTTGTGGTAGGAATATTGTTTCCTATTCAAACTGATTTGATGTCTTTCATGCAAGAGATGTCTGACAGATTATTGAACAATAAGTCATTTACTACAGTTTAAATATGAGTAACCTTTTTTTTGGCAGTTACCAGCAATCACTTTTACCCCTAATGTAACATTCATTCAAGTTCATACCTACCTTTTCCTATAGAAGCCTAAAGGAAAACAAACAAACAAACAAAAACAAACCAGCTACATATATTCAACAGAAGCCAGAAGCCACTTCATTGCATTATTAGCAAGACAAAAACAAAATTTTGAACATAACACCTTAGGCAGGGCTCGCAAAATCGCTAGCCCGACGTCCCGGGGCTAGCGATTTTTCCAGTCGGGCTACCAAAATCTATCTCAGCCCTGCCCGTCGGGCTATCATAGGAAGGAAAAATATGTGTCAATGCTTTTGCATTTTCTTTCGCAAATGTAGCTGAGTAATTATGTTATTGGCATCGATGAGCCACTGTCAATATGTGACATATCGAAATCGCGTTTGAATTTGCGCTTGTTTTTTGCGATCCGTTCACTTTGCGATCGCGCGAACGGTGTATAGTGAGCGGCAGCACTGATTGGTGAGTGACGATTAATTGCGCACCAATTCCTCTGACATCGTCTTATCACTCATTAGCTACTATTCAAACGTGACAAGTGAAATCTCCCACAGCAAGTTTAAACATGTGAGAGGTTGATTGCGCAGAGAATCGCTGACCGTTATGTGAGTACGTGTGTAAAAGCAGCAGGATTTACGCAGGTATTTTAGTTCTGCTGAGCCAAATAAGACAGGTCAGGGTGAAGAAGGGGCAGCCAAATAAAAGCCTACCACAAAACGGAAAAGTTATGACAAATCAGACTATGAGGCAAAAAGAAAGCTCAGCTTTTTTTGGTTTCATGGACAAAAGAATTTATGTGGCTGGAATATGACGAGCTAAATAACATGATGTTCTGCCGGGTGTGTTGTGAGTTTCATTTCATTTGAGTCGACAAACGCCTTTGTAACTGGGACCAGTAATTTTAAGAAAGACCCCATCAGAACCCATGAGAAACGCAAGAAATGCATTATACTGCACCCAGTCTGCAACACCCAGTCTGCAATATCTTTCCCAGAACAAACAGCAATTGCAAAAAACATACTAAAAATAAACCAAGCACAAGTAGAAGTCCTGAAAAATCTTTCAAAAGCGTACTATGTTGCAAAGAGTGAACCACCATTGGCCAAATTTAGCAGTTTTGCAAACTTCAAAAGGCAAATGGCCTCAATCTTGGTTCCACTTGCCTCTTACCCTTGACTTCAGTGGAAATTTCAGATTCAGGATCTGACACAGACTGATTCATGTTCTACACAGTTCTTGCAAGTTCATAGAAATTTCTGTTCAATTAGAAACAAGTATTTGAGTTGATGATTGTAATTTTTATACAGTTGTTGTGATTTGTATTTTAACAATTTTCTGATTAATTTTTGTTTCTGTTACAATATTATACTTTAATGTATAATATTGTAAAGGAAACAAAACATTAAAAAATTGCTCTCTTTTTTATTCGGGCTACTTAAATTTATTTTGGGCTACCAAAAACTGAAGAGTGCCTGCCCGAAGGGCTACCAGAGATTTTGAAATTTTGCGAGCCCTGACCTTTAACAAGGCATTAACAGTTCCACATGGGTATCACTCTTTGAGAAAATTGAATTGCAATGCAATATTGGGAATGTTTGCATCTTGGTTTCAGAATTTTACACCCCAGATGATATTGTTTTAAAATTACATGCTCTCTGGAGACTTCCTTTACAACCCTATTAGCACAGAACACGTTCTGTACATGAATGTGACATTTAAGTAAGACAATTAAAAAAAAAAAGACCTTTTCACGTGGATTCAAATTTCTTTTTTATAGCATTGAATCAAGTGGGTATTCTTTCCCAATACTTGGTGATCTATAATGTCTATAATGTAATAATGACTGCTCTGTTCAGGTAATTTGTTGGAGAGCTGCAGCCAGTATTGCTTGGGCTGTACTGTTGTTGCCACCCAGCACAGCGATTTTTGTGATCCTCAGCAAGTTCAGTGTTCTCCACCCCATCCAGACCATATCAGGTGAGTCACCACACTGCATTTTAAGATTACTCAGAGCTGTGTATGAAGCTTACCTTACACTTTTTCTTTTAACTTCCAGAATGCTTCTCCATGCTAACAAGTGCAACTGCCATCTTCTCTTTCATCCTGCTGTGTGGAGTGATCATCATGGTTGGTTTCTTGAACTTTGAGTATTACACAGGTGAGTCACAGAGCACTGCAAAACTTCGCTAAAGATATTCTTTACTTCTTACATGTTACGTGGATAGATCATATGTAATTTTCCATTAGTGAAGCTGGAATTAATGTCACCAGTTCAGTGTTATGGTAGAGCTTATAATAAATGAAATGCTATCATTAGTTTAACAGGATTAAATAACTTGATTGTGGAATAATGTGGTCTGTTAAGTAGGGAATAGTTTGTTGAATGACACCACATCATGAAAAACACAAATTCCTTCTCCCTTGGATAAACAGATGAGTGTCATGTTTTTTAAATATTATATAATAAAACAAAAAGAAAGTAAAATGAGTTAAGTTTTACTTTCTTTTCAGGACAACTAAAATACCTGATTGTTTAGTACCGGTTCAACACATCCATAGTGCCAGCGATTACTTTAATCAGCTTTACTCAGGTTTTAAATGATAATATAATATAATGGGTACTCCACTGAAAATTGTTCTGTTATGTAACTTCTTTGTTGTTACTGTTTTTTCTTTCAGTCATTCCAACTATTGCATGCTCGAAAATCGCACTCTTTGGTCAGCTCCTCCACCCTCGACAGCTTGTCAACTCCCTGGTCCACTGCATCATGGGAATGATCGTGGCTTGGTGTTCTGCCGTTACCATCGGTTTTAGATACGAAACTCTTGGCCACCCGTGTGCACAGACCGATGGGTAAGTGACTACCACACTAAGCTTTGGTGGTGAGCTTTAAAGGTTTCTTCCACAGTTTAACTGCCTTCATTTATTTGCAACCCTGACAGTTATCATCAGATGTGTCTGAATGAATATCATCTCATCCTTCTGCTGGGTGGAGCTTTTGTTGGATTCTCTCACAGTCTGCTGGGTGTGATCCACAACATGAACTATGTCTCCTTCCATACTGTTCAGGTAAACGGTGGACTTTAAAATGTTCTTTGTTTATCTGTGATTCTGCCTCACATGTGACAGTGAATCAAAATTAGGATCCTGACTGCGAATAGCTCCAACATATTTTTCTGAGACAAAACAAGTAACTCAACCTTACCAAAAAAAAGCAGCTGTCTAGTGTGAGTTAATAGTTGTTGTTCATGTTCACATATTATTTCCCCAGCAATACAAATACCTTCGCTTCAAGGGATGTCTTCCTTTGGTGGTTAAGTGCAGTGCCACTCAGGCACTTTACTCTGTCAGGAACTTCATCGTTGTTTATTACTTTTTGGGTAAGTAACTTCTTTATATTATATATAATATAATATACATATAGTCTGGCTTTTGGCTTCATCTGCACAACATACTGGAAGTGTTCATTATTTAAATTTAATATCAACAGGGTACATTCCAAGAACATGGATCTGTAAAACACTGAATCTTCACTTGGGCAGGTTAGTAGTAGATCATATATGATTTATTGAAAATACTTAGCAATGCTTTTTGCCTGATCAGTAGCTGGCCTCGTGGAAAACACTGCTTAAGCATAGTTATGTGTGATCTACCCTTCCAGCTCTGCCCACCCTCTTGACAGCATAGCTGGATTGCTGGACCTCTCCCTCCTCTACCACCTCTGGATCAGTGCCACCTTTCTCCTCTTCACTTGGTACATCACACTGCTGCTCTTTAGGATTTTTCTCACTGAGGTATGTATCAGTTAAAGGCAAAATTTAGATCTCTAAATATTTTAAAACCAATTGTGCTGTTCAGTATATTAACTATCATTAACAACTGATTGACGGAAGGTTGTTTCTTCCTATTTTAATACTGTGATAATTACATTTCCTAAATAAAAAAAATCCTCTAAAAATTCCTCTAGGAACTATTGACCTATTTCAAAATTGCCATTTATTTACAAACTGTTTTTTTTTTTTATTTTTTTTATTTTTTTTATTGAAGTTGTCAATTTAGGTGCCTATTATGAAAAACCCTTTAATTCTAGTTTTCAAAAGCAGCATCCCAGTGAGAGTGTTTGTTCTGTGGTCATGTTTGTTCATTGTTATGTACGCATGTTGCTTGACCTCAGTGCAGACTTCTGGGCTTTGATTTGCTTTTAAAATCTATCCACATTCCTGTGTCCTTTATTGAAGGGACCTCTCTAAACTCTGAGCTGTAGCTCACTATTCAGCTGAACTGGAAAAATTTTTTTATTCATTTGTGTTATCACACTACATCACATTACTGTACTGTTTCCTGGCTTAGATACAGTGGCTTGCAAAAGTATTCGGCCCCCTTGAACTTTTCCACATTTTGTCACATTACAGCCACAAACATGAATCAATTTTATTGGAATTCCACGTGAAAGACCAATACAAAGTGGTGTACACGTGAGAAGTGGAACGAAAATCATACATGATTCCAAACATTTTTTTTTACAAATATATAACTGAAAAGTGGGGTGTGCATAATTATTCAGCCCCCTGAGTCAATACTTTGTAGAACCACCTTTTGCTGCAATTACAGCTGCCAGTCTTTTAGGGTATGTCTCTACCAGCTTTGCACATCTAGAGACTGAAATCCTTGCCCATTCTTCTTTGCAAAACAGCTCCAGCTCAGTCAGATTGCCACAGATTCTCGATTGGATTCAGATCTGGACTTTGACTGGGCCATTCTAACACATGGATATGTTTTGTTTTAAACCATTCCATTGTTGCCCTGGCTTTATGTTTAGGGTCGTTGTCCTGCTGGAAGGTGAACCTCCGCCCCAGTCTCAAGTCTTTTGCAGACTCCAAGAGGTTTTCTTCCAAGATTGCTCTGTATTTGGCTCCATCTTCCCATCAACTCTGACCAGCTTCCCTGTCCCTGCTAAAGAGAAGCACTCCCAGAGCATGATGCTGCCACCACCATATTTGACAGTGGGGATGCAGGGCTCGCAAAATCGCTAGCCCGACGTCCCGGGGCTAGCGAATTTTCCAGTCGGGCTACCAAAATCTATCTCAGCCCTGCCCGTCGGGCTATCATAGGAAGGAAAAATATATGTCATTGCTTTTGCATTCTTTCGGAAATGTTACTGAGTAATTGTGTCATTGGCATCGGGGAACCACTGTCAATATGTGACATATTGAAATCGAGTTTGAATTTGCGCTTGTTTTTTGCTTTCACTTTTCGATCACGCGAACTGTGTATAGAGAGCGGCAGTACTGATTGGTGAGTGACGATTAATTGCGCACCAATTCCTCTGACATCGTCTTATCACTCATTAGCTTACTATTCAAACCTGACAAGTGAACTCTCCCGCAGCAAGCTTAAACGTGAGAGGTTGATCGCGCAGAGAATCGCTGAGCGTTATGTGAGTGCGTGTGTAAAAGCAGCAGGATATATATTTTAGTTCTGCTGAGCCAAATAAGACAAGTCAGGGTGAAGAAGTGACAACCAAAGAAAAGCTTACCACAAAACACAAAAGTTATGACAAATCAGACTATGAGGGAAAAAGAAAGTGAAGCTTTATGGTTTCATGGACAAAAGAATTTCTGTGGCTGGAATGTGACGAGCTAAATAACCAGGGGTGCACATAAGTGGTCCGCAGGTGCGCATTCGCTGTCAAAATAAAAAAAACGCGCACCAGATAAGAAGTTGCAACTTCTGCGTTATGCGTACATAAGATTTGAAAATCTTATCTACAGACATTTGTTTAGAACTCTTAAAGATGAAGAAGCAAGCTCCTTTAAGCAATTACTTTGGTGTTCCTCCACCTCCAAAGAAATGTCAGAAGGAGTCCGAACCGCAAAAAAGAAGCGCCATTATCGGAAAAGTGGTTGCAGCAGGTGAGCTGGCTTCAGACAAATGATGAACGCACAGAGATGTGGTGCAGAATATGCCGTGAAAATCCCACTCTAGCGGACAAAAACAGTGCCTTTTTATGTACGCAAACGCACGTAGCAACTTCTTATCTGGTGCGCGTCTTTTATTTTGACAGCAAATGCGCACCAGCGGACCACTTATGTGCACCCCTGTAAATAACATAATGTTCTGCCGGGTGTGTTCTTGGTTTCCCTCGATTTCTGAGTCGACAAGCGCCTTTGTTACTGGGACTAGTAATTTTAAGAAAGACCCGCATTAGAACCCATGAGAAATGCAAGAAATGCATTATTGCTCAGTCTGCAATAGCTTTCCCAGAACAAACACCAATTGCAAATAACATACTAAAAATAAACCTGAAAAATCTGTTTAGAACAGCTTACTATGTTGCAAAGAGTGAACTACCATTGGCAAAATTTAGCAGTCTTTGCAAACTTAAAAAAAATGTCCTAGATCTTGGTTCCACTTATCTCTTACCTGTGACTTCAGTGGAAATTTCAAATTCAGGATCTGACACAGACTGATTCATGTTCTACACAGTTCTTACAAGGTCATAGAAATTTCTGTTCAATTAGAACCAAGTATTTGAGTTGATGATTGTAATGTTGTAATTTGTGCTTCAACAATTTTTTGATTAATGTTTTGTTTCGTTACAATATTATACTTTAATGTATAATATTGTAATGGAAACAAAAGAGAAAAAAAAACATCAATCAAAAATTGCTCTCTTTTTTATTCGGCTACTTAAATTTATTTTGGGCTACCACAAACTGAAGAGTGCCTGCCCGAAGGGCTACCAGGGATTTTGAAATTTTGCGAGCCCTGGGATGGTGTGTTCAGAGTGATGTGCAGTGTTAGTTTTCTGCCACACATAGCGTTTTGCATTTTGGCCAAAAAGTTCCATTTTGGTCTCATCTGACCAGAGCACCTTCTTCCACATGTTTGCTGTGTCCCCCACATGGCTTGTGGCAAACTGCAAACGGGACTTCTTATGGTTTTCTGTTAACAATGGCTTTCTTCTTGCCACTCTTCCATAAAGGCCAACTTTGTGCAGTGCACGACTAATAGTTGTCCTATGGACAGATTCCCCCACCTGAGCTGTAGATCTCTGCAGCTCGTCCAGAGTCACCATGGGCCTCTTGGCTGCATTTCTAATCAGCGCTCTCCTTGTTCGGCCTGTGAGTTTAGATGGACGGCCTTGTCTTGGTAGGTTTACAGTTGTGCCATACTCCTTCCATTTCTGAATGATCGCTTGAACAGTGCTCCGTGGGATGTTCAAGGCTTGGGAAATCTTTTTGTAGCCTGAGCCTGCTTTAAATTTCTCATTAACTTTATCCCTGACCTGTCTGGTGTCTAAATCCAATTGAGAATCTGTGGCAAGATCTGAAAACTGCTGTTCAAAAACGCTGTCCATCTAATCTGACTGAGCTGGAGCTGTTTTGCAAAGAAGAATGGGCAAGAATTTCAGTCTCTAGATGTGCAGAGCTGGTAGAGACATACCCTAAAAGACTGGCAGCTGTAATTGCAGCAAAAGGTGGCTCTACAAAGTATTGACTCAGGGGGCTGAATAATTACACACACCCCACTTTTCAGTTATTTATTTGTAAAAAATGTTTGGAATCATGTTTGATTTTTGTTCCACTTCTCACGTGTACACCACTTTGTATTGGTCTTTCACATGGAATTCCAATAAAATTGATTCATGTTTGTGGCTGTAATGTGACAAAATGTGGAAAAGTTCCGAATACTTTCGCAAGCCACTGTAAATCATCTCTTTCACGTCTCCGGGTGATGCAGGTAGTCTTCTAACACGTTCTAGTAAGCTAGCTAACATTATTTCCTATTTTATATTCCTTACAGTGGCTTTTACTTGATTGTAGCATTTGTTTTAAAATTCTCATACTCTTACACAGAGCAGTACGTTGACTGGCTCTAGACTAAATTTCAAGACACTAATGCTCACTGTCTACGTTCACAGACTCAGAACCTGTTAGTCATTGTAGACTCGGATCATATGGATAAAGCCTTTCAGTCTGTGACCCCAAGGCTAGGGAATAGTCTACCACTACAGTTACTTAAAGCAGACTCCTTTAAAAACTTTTGGAAATTGTTGCTTTCTGTAATTTTATTATCTCCTTTTGTTTGCTTTCTAATGTGGGTTTGTATTGCTTAGAACTGTTTTAATTTTCTATTGTATTTTATTGTGACTATTCCTAGTTTTATTTTGTTGTACTTTGCTTTGTGACTTCAAATCTGTGAAAAATGCTTTATAATTAAACTTTATTTTATTTAGTGGTTTAAAATGAAATTGTCGGTCAGGGGATCGATCGATTTCCCAGCTACTCCTGTCTTTCGCCAGGACAATGAAGCGTGTGTGTGTTTGTGTGTCTCTTTTACTCACTTACTATTAATTTCGTGAAATGCCCCATCATTCTTTGTTCTGTCATGTTATACATCCTTCTTTCATACAGAGGTTCTGCTGACCATTTCCATAATCCATAATCAAGACTACGCAACTTCTATTTATATTTTTAATAACTTGTAAACACTAGGGGGCAGCAGTGTCAATCGAATGGGTTTCTAAGGACTGAAAAGCATCTTGGCTACAGTTTCTAATGAAACATAATAAATAAATAATAAAATGAAATTAAATATAATACATTTCTTCTGTAGGGGTACAGTTTTCCTGTGCAGTCATCTTTTACTGAAGATGCAGACCATTGTCTTCCTAAAGTACTGACTGAAAAGCAGCCAATGATATTAAAGGTAGGTACAAAACACATTTATATTCTTGCAAGCATATCCATTTTAGGTTAAACCCCACTGATCACCAAATTTTGGTGCTCTCTTTTCCCAAATTTCAGTTCCTAGCTTTGCAGGACTTGGCTCTGTTGTCTCAACATTCTCCATTACGACGCTGTGAAGTCTTCAGTCTGAGTCAACCAGGTCTGATCATAGTTTCTTTGCACAACAGAAGTTTTTATTATTTCTATAGCTGTATAGCCCATTCTTCTGATTGTGACATCAGGCATATAATATGTAGATTTTGGTAGTCAAATGTCAAGTGCCTTCTGACCTCACATCCAACAGATAGGTTAAATCAATCACAAACATCAAACATGCAACGCATGAGCCATGGTTCTTTTGTAAGAATAAACCTTGACACATGTCAGATATTCAGATTGTGCTTTTATGTAGCTCAGAATGTATTCCTTATTAATTTATTTATTCCCAGGTGGACATCCTCATAACTGGAATGCTATCAGTAAAGAGTGCCTCTCTCTGCTGGCTGATCTGACTCAGAGACTTGTAGCCTATCATGACACTGTAGCAACCAATGGCAGGGCCAAATCACTGTCGAGTGGAAGCGAAAGGAAGACCTCTTCTGAAACATCAGGTACACTAATATCACAGAAGTGGCTGTCCATGTCGGCCAACTGTATAACAGTAGTAACATAGTTTGAGTGTGTTTATGGCATGTATGTATATTTTAATTTTTTTGTAACCCTAACCTCAGGTACAGAAGACTTCATGAGTCCAAGGCCTACCGCTCTCATGAAAACTCCAGCTTCAGTCTTCACTCGGTCCATTGCTGGAGGCCAGCAGAGCCCTCTAACAGCCCCATTCACCCCTGATCTGGACAGCCCTTTTATGTCTCCTGCACTGCGGCGTCTTGCTGCTCCTGTGGAGCAAGGCTCACCTTGGTACGGCACAGTGCAGAGCCCCCACATCATGAGGCGAGTGCCCAAACTCTGGTCCACATCCACAGGTGAGTAGGGAATAATGGGAGCCGTCAGGTCATTCAGATCGTACAACTACAATAAAATACAATGTTAGACAAAAGAGAGAATGTGTTGACTGGTACAGTTCCTTTTCTTTCTTTTTTTTCCAATGATGGCATTTTTGGGGGCAATGAAGTGATACTTTTTTGCTTTGGTTGGTCTGATAAGTTTATCCATTTTGGGGTACATTATAAGCTATAAGCTTCTGTTGATACAGATTCCCAGGTTAATGGCAGTTCTCCACCATCACCAGCTTCAGTTCCCAGTGACAAGCAGGAACCCTCCAAACCAAGTTTTCTGGCTCAGTTCCTCCAGAACAGAAGAGAACAGGTACTAAAACCTTGTCTCAAAGCCAAATGATAATGTGTTTTTGGTCCTGCACTGTACTTCTGACGTAAGGCTTTTCACACTTATTAATTCAGGAATAATATAATAGGAGTCAAGTGCTGTGGTCTATTTCATCTAGCTTTTTCTAGCTTTCCAAAAACCTACAGTCAGGGGTGGACAGATGTGAAAACTGACAGGGATATCACAAATTCAGATGTAAGGTTCTGGGAAATGCATCAAATCGGGAGCCTGTTTATGGCTATTGTTAGAAGTGTGCTTTTACTTTAAGTCAGGGTCTCGACCCAGGGTTAAGTGTGAAAAGCTAGTATTTGTGTTAGTCTCTCTCTCTTTTTTTTTTTTTTTTTTTTAACTTTATCATCAAAACACTTCTACATTTAATTGTCTCATTTAGGTTAAAAATTTCTTGGCAAAGCGGGTGCTGATAGTGTATTTGTTTAACAAGGTAAGAACGTGTGGCATGTGCATGCTGTCTCCCTTAAGCTTCTCCACACTGGGGGGCTCTGGCATGCTCTTATCTGGCTTGGTAGATTTTTGTCTTTTTTTTTTTTTTTTACAAATCTAGCGTTCTCATGTAGTAGCCATCACTAATTTATCTCCTGGTTCTGGACCTAACGGTGGAGGCATTACTAATGCATCTCTTTTCTGTCTGTCTTGCTCATACAGTGAGCATACTAATTACCTTTAGAGCTTGAATTAAGGGGTCATGTGACAATCAGTCGTAGCGCTTGGAGTATATGCTTAGAGATTTCCTTTTTCTGATCACACAGTGAGATCATCAGAGAAAAATCTCACTACTTGCATTTCCCTGCTTCCTCTGTGTAGAAACTAATGTGGTTAGTCTACTTTCTGAGGTTTATGTATATTTCTTTTAACCACACCTGCATGCTGTAGTGCTGTAGTGTAGTCACACTAAGTGTGCCCCACTAACAACTTCCTAATTTAGCATTCTGAGTGTGCTTCTGTTAATTTAAAGAAAAAAAATCCTGCTAGCTAACATTGTGTTTTGCAGCTCCCAGAAGCCTCGAGTCAGGCTCTCTTTGCTGACAGTCAGGCCCACATCTGGGCTTTGGAAGGTAGGAAGAAACTATGAATACTTACATTTGATTTTCAATTCAGTTTCCATCCCGCACATTCATTTATTTTCTTTCATTTCCCTCCATCACAGGGCTGTCTTACCTTGTTCAAGCCTCATTCTCTGAAGATCAGTTTGGGGTTGTGCAGACTACATTACCCAGCATTCTCAGCTGCATGCTGGTCTTACAAGAGGTAAATTACAGTATAGTATTTTACCTATAGTGAATATACTTGCTGGAGATTTTCTTGTGCTTCCTAAAGTAGAAACAGAAGAACAGTAGAAACAACTGTCCTAATGGCTTTTCCATTAGGATAAGGAGACAATTTTTAACAGGGCCCAGTTCACTACAACGCAGGTTGATTAAGCACAATGACCATTTTAAGCAGTACATGTACAGGACAGTTGTCCTTCTCGTCTGCAGGCTGTCGATCGACACTTCAAGCTGCCTCATGCCTCCAGTAAGCCTGTCAGGTCGACCAGCAGCATGGGAGACTCGACATACAAAACGCTGCGCTTTGCTCTCAGGGCCACACTAAAGACTGCCATCTACAGGATAACAACCACATTTGGTGATCACTTAAAGTAAGGCTGCTTACGATTTAAAATCAGAGTAGTATTTTGTGTGATTAAAACTGTATGCTGAATATTATAGCGCTTGGTGTTTTTTCTTTGATCTTCAGTGCTGTTCAGCTGTCTGCAGAGCATCGGAAAAGATTGCAGCAGTTTCTGGAGTACAAGGAGTAATGCATTCGACGCTGGCCGTGCCTTGAGATTCTTATCGGTGTCATTTTTGTGCATGAAGATGTCAACAAGTGAAAGGCCATGATAGTGCCTTTTTTAATATTTATGTCTGCACTATACCGTGGGATTATATTTGATGGTTGAGATCACATCTCTCACATGCAGGAAGGAGCAGGAAGCCAAAGTGACAGACTGAAACGGGTTGAAGGACTGTTATCTCTTGTGTTTAGGAGATATTAATCTACCCTACAGTATAAGAGGCTCAAAATAAATACATAAAATTGTTTCCTCATAAGGAAACGTGAGAAATTCATATATGACGTTTGCTAATTGGGACGAGTTACAAAGGGCTCTCTGTGCTGCATCATCATCTTTGGATTTCATATTTCAGCTGCTGTCCGTCAGAAGCCGTCTTTGTTTTGTAATGAGCTTTTTTGTGATTCACAGGTGTCTGAAATGTATTCTGAACATGCATTTTCATAGATCTGGTTTTGAGTCTAACCACCTGCCTAAAAAACTGATCATCTGTCTGCATCAGCTCAGCAAAATACATTTTCAGATTAGACACCAGCATTTGTACATGTTACCTGTTTGTATGATTTTGTTTTTTGTTTGTTTTCATGATAAATGAGGTTATGTCAGAGGAACAGGTTTGGTGCAGCAGGTTTTAAGCCTGGATAAATGTTGTCACTCTCAGAATATAAGTTTCTGCTCAAAAAACTGTTTGAATAAAAACACGTGAAGATCATTTCTCTGGTTTGGAGAAATGTGTGCTTGCCACAGGCGTAAGACGGAGGAGGCAATTGAAAGGAAAGACCATGCCAAAGTTGTCAAATATATGATGAACAAAAAGCGTAGGAGTGGAGACGTCAATCAATGCTTTCTGCTCAGGGCTACTTACCTGAACCCTCACACTTGCATGCCAGAATCCCAAATTATACATTAGACAGCAGAGGGCTTTGATTGTTGTGCAAACTGGCTACATATGGAAGGAAAATGCATTTCCATTAATATAACTGTAGGAATTGTGAGTTCTCATTGTAGGAGAAACATATAAATAATAACTGAGCTCTATTAGAATACATAGAATACATTTAACTGCTGCTGCGACTGCAGCAGCTAAATGAAGTTCAGTAATTTCTAAATGTTATAACAGATTACAATTACAGATGGAAATCAGCAGTCTCACAAGCAACTGTATATACACTCACCTACCACTATATTAGGTATAGCTTGCTAGTACTGGGATGAATCCCCTTTTGCCTTCAAAACTGCCTCAGTTTTACATGGCATAAATTCCTTAGTTGCTGCAAATCTGCTTCACTACATCCCAAAGGTGCTCTACTGGACTGAAATTTGGTGACTGGCGAGCATTTGAGTAGTCAACTTTAATGTTCATGAAACTGATTTGAACTTTGCTTCCACCAGAATAATTTCTCATCAGAGGATGGTGTTTAAATGATGTTCAGTTCATAGCAAGTGGCCCAAAGTTTGCCAAGAAAATAAAACCCAAACCATCACCTGAATCTGAACCACTGATATGTGCTAGGATGTTTCCTTGCTTTCATTTTGCTTGGCACAAACAAAAGGGAGTGAGGGAGTGGCTGAGGGCAATTACTGGGGGAACTGCCGCTCATTGTAAATCTTTAG